>NC_087345.1:84844187-85469187 GCF_030014295.1 Loxodonta africana
CATTGGTCACATATCTTCACTTCAAGAAAGTAAAATGAAATTTTATGGTCACTGAAATGCAGTGGTTTCATGTATCATTTTGCATATTTATTCTGATTATTTTGTTGTCTTATTTCATTGAATTTCCAAGATTGTCCAATGAAATATTAAATATTTCAGTTTTGTTTTCATTCACATTCATTGGGGTGGGATTTATATATGATACTGAGCTTTTCAAAGAACTGGTTTTGAATTTCTTAAGCTTATTGGTTTCATTTTCTGCATTTAGTAAGTTACATTTCTCACTTACTCTTCATTTTATTTTCTTTCACATTTATTAAGATAAGCGTAAGTTCCTCTCTTTTATTCTAGTTTACATTTTTGTAAATAATGGGTACAATGAAGATAGCAGAATTCCTTTTCAATCACATCATATGCATGTTAAAGCTGGACAATGATGAATAAGGAAGACCAGGGAAGAATTGACACCTTTGAATTGTGGTGTTGGTGAAGAATATTGAATATACCATGGACTGCCAAAAGAACGAACAAATCTGTCTTGGAAGAAGTGTGGCCAGAATGCTCCTTAGAGGCAAGGATGACGAGACTGCGTCTTACATACTTTGGACATGTTGTCAGGAAGGATCAGTCCCTGGAGAAGGACATCATGCTTGGAAGAGTACAGGGTCAATGGAAAAGAGGAAGACCCTGAATGAGGTGGACTGACACAGTGGCTGCAACAATGAGCTCAAGCATAACAACGATTGTAAGGATGGCTCAGGACCGGGCAGTGTTTCGTTCTGTTATGCATAGGGTCACTATGAGTTGGAACTGACTCGACAGCACCTAAGAACAACAACAACAGGCAATGAAAACCAATCCAAACTCATAGTCTTTGAGTTGATTCCAACTCATAGTGACCATACAGGACAGAGTAGAACTGCACCATAAGACTTCTAAGGCCGTAATCTTTATGGAAGTAGATTGCCACTTCTTTCTCCCGTGAAGCAGCTGGTGGGTTTGAACTGTCGACCTTTCAGTTAACGACCAAGCGTTTAAACATTTTCCCACTCTTTTAGATGTAGGCACAGGTATCAAGTACACTTGAGAATATCTTTCCTGTGATTCATAGCCATAAAAGTAATAGACAGTATTTTTTCAGAAAAAAAAATTTATTATCTTTCTGTGAAATTGGGGATGATTCTTTAATCAAACTTTCATTAAGAGTGCAACAACTTGGTAGTTTTTGCTGAGGAGCCCTGGTGGTGCGGTGGTTAAGGCTCACATGCTAACTGAAAGTTCAGTAATTTGAACCCACCAGCCATTCCACAGAAGAAAGATGTGTTAATCTGCTTCCATAAAGACTAAACCAAAACCAAACCAAGTCCATTGCTGATGATTCAATTTTGACTCATAGCGACCCTACAGGACAGAGTAGATCTGCCCGCATAGTGTTTCCAAAGAGCTGCTGATGGACTGGAACTGCTGAGCTCTTGGTTAGCACCCAGGCTCTTAACCACTGAGCCACAGGACTCCTCCCTAGAATCCCTATGGGGCAGTACTACTCTGTCCTATAGGTTTCCTAAGAGTCGGAATCAACTATATACCTAGTTGTGTTACTAGCAGAGGGCGAGAGGGTCGGCCCACTCCGGGTAACACTGTCAGAGAGGGTGACACCAAAACTACCATCTACAAAACTTTTGTGCAGTTTTTCAGCAGAAATTTATTATTTTTTTATAAAAACAGTCCTTTAGATAGTCATAACAACAAAAACATTTTTCGTAAGCCCACCTTAAAAAAAAAAAAAAACATGTATCAATATATCCACAAGGCTAAAACTCTATGCTAATTTACTTTTCGAACCTTCTAATGCCCTCCAGTCAGAGCTATCATTTTACCTAATTACAATGATGTTTTGAATATTGTAGTTTCTTCCACATGTGCTACAAGCATGAGCTGTTGTTTCCATTGTTGCCGGTGTTTTTATGGTTGCTGATTTTGTTAAATGTTCTGATGTTTTACCTACAAAATAGTGGTAATTAGTATTTGTGAACCTATACCAATAACTTTTTTAAGAATGAAGTAGTAATTAAAGGAAAAGAAGGAAAAATATATGGGAATTATGATTTACAAGTAACAGTACAAAAAAAACATTACCAAGGATTCTGTATACTCTGGTACGGGAGGAGGTCCATGGAGTGGGTTGATCCCGTGAGTTACTAAACTCAATGACACTAACCCTAGTGATGCCACTGACCAGGGCAATGGGTTTGGTTTTTGGTTTTGGACTTTCTGCTATTGTGCCATTTCAAGTGCTCTCACCACATTGATCCTGAGACTTTAAACCTAAATCCCTGGGATCCGTAATGCAACCCCCTGCTCTCATCCTCCAGTCTAAGCTCTCCTGAGCACCTACCAGTCAATTTACAGATTATTTCTCTACTTTTATTTGTATATTTATTTCTGACACCTTTTACTTGCAACTTTGCAATGCTTTTATCAATAGATTCATAATAATATTTACTAAAATTTATTCAGCATTTTTATGTTCGTGAGAGTGATATTTCCATGTCATTTTAAAACTCTATTTTATCAATATTGAAAGTGCTATTATTTTCTTCCTAAACTGTTGTTCGTATTTTTCCATTATGCCATTTTTCATCCTTATTCTTATTTCAGGTGTTTAGATATCATTGTTGTGTGTATTTAAGTAGAATTACAATGGATTTTACACTATATTGACCAGACTAGAGTAATGGCTTTTGTTATGTCTCATAACTTAATATTATGAAGTTGTTTTCATTTCAAATAAATTTTGGGGAAATCTACTTATATGTTCTCTTAAGAAGATGCAAAACATAATCAATCAGATATTGGACTGAAAAATGAAGATGAAAGAAAGGCTTGAGCAGAGTTCATGGAAGCTATTTTAAAAAAGGATTGAGAAAAAAAATGTAACTAAAGTATTTGAAAAAAAAAACAAAAACCTGCCATTGAATCAACTCTGACTCATAGCAATCCTATAGGACAGAGTAGAACTGCCCCTATCGGATTCCAAGCCTGTAAATCTTCGCAGAAACAGATTCCCACATCTTTCTCTCACGCAGCGGATGGTAGGTTTGAATCGCTGAGCTTTTGGTTAGCAGATGAATGCTTTAACCGCTGTGCCAAGAGCTGAAATACAAAAAAACACAAACCCATTGCTGTTGAGCCAACTCTGACTCATAGCAACCCTATAGGACAGGGTAGAACTGTCCCATAGGGTTTCCAAAGAGTGGCTGGTGGATTTGAACTGCTGACCTTTTGGTTAGCACACTAGCTCTTAACCACCACACCACCAGGGCTCCTAGCTTAGATGATTGAAAATAAATAAAGACAAAATACCTGGGGCCGTATGTCTTTTATTTTGATTTTTTTAAAATATTTTTTTCTTTTACTTATTTGAGAGCAATGCAAGTCTTTTCATCGAGTTCCTGAAGACTTTCTTAACTTGATTGTTCCTCAGAGTATAAATAAATGGGTTCAATGTAGGAGAAATAGAAGAAATGAGCAGTGAAACCACTTTATTAATGGTCACTTCTTCCTTTGATGTTGGATTCATATAGATGAAAAAGCACGTGCCATAGGTGATGGAAACCACAATCATGTGGGAAGAACAAGTTGAAAAGGCCTTTTTCCTTTGTTGGACAGAGGAGAATCTAAATATTGTCCTGATGATACTACCGTATGACAGAACTACACAAGTAAGAGTCATATTTAGGGTCAGCACAGCACAGATGATAACTGCCTGTTCTATAATCCATGTGTCCGAGCATGAGATTTTCATGATGGGAAATGCATCACAGGCAAAATGGTCAAGCACGTTAGAGTCACAAAATTCCAGATTTAAACCCAGGCTTAGTGGTGGGATTATTACACAGAAACCAGCCATCCAACAACAGATAATGAGAATCCTGCAGGCTCTGCTACTCATTATGGTCATGTAATGCAAAGGTTTGCAGATGGCCACATAGCGGTCATAGGACATGGCAGCCAGGAGGTAAAATTCTGTTACTCCACAGAGGTCAGTAAAAAACACTTGGATGACACAGGCATTATAGGTAATGACCTTGTTACCTGTTGCTATGTTATACAAATATCTAGGAATACAAGCAGAGGTAAATGAGATCTCTAAGAAGGAAAAATTTTTTAAGAAAAAGTACATAGGTGTTTTCAGATGAGAATCCACAAAGGTGAGGGTGATGATGGTCAGGTTCCCAGTTACACTCAACATGTAGGTGAGAAAGAGAAAGATAAAAATCAGAACCTGCAGCTGAGGGTCATCGGTCAGTCCCAGCAGAATGAATGATGTTACTGTGCCGTTTCTCATCACTGACTTCTGCCTTCTGTCCAATCTGTATGTGGTATTCAGAGAATTTTTCTTATAGATTATTTCAAATGTTCAAAAATTGAACGTATTCAGGCTATTTCTTCATTTGTGTGTGTGTGTGTTTTTTTTTTTTTTTTTTTTTTCATGGTTTACTTCCATCCTCTGCTTAGGATTTTCTCATGTTACTAAAACAGATTGCTGGAGAGGTATAATTTTATGTATAGCAATATCGTCCTTTGACTCTCAAGTAATCTTCCCTATTCACAAACTAAATCGTAACATTTCACTATTGCTTTCAAGTCTTTACTTGACAGTTGGGTCTTTGTTTTTTTCTCTAAACAATGCGAATACACAATGTATGATTTGGTCTCACTGTACAGATTCTAAAGAAGAGTTTGAGGTTTTTGTTCCAAAACTAGTTTTTTTGTCTGTTGGTTTACCTTTAGGACAAATATGTTTTAGTCTTATAAACAACTCTTGGTCCTCTTTACAAAATCCATCTTATTTCTGACATTGTGCACACCGTTACTGACTCTGCTTTACATTTCCTGCTGACATAAGTGATAACTGCCTTTTCTTCCCTCCCTGATTTTCCAGTTAAATGAATTATTTTACATCCATTGTTGGTACTTTTACTAATGATAAATAGGATATTGAATCCAGAAGACAAGAACCTTCAGATTCTTCTGAGTTTGTGATAAGCTGCTCCACAGAATTTTCAAGATTTAATCATTAATTACACTGGTAGAAACTCAAACATTTTCAAAATGCAATCAGTACCTTGAAGTTCTTTTACATTGATTCATAGAGAAACTTTTCTCTTTGGACACCCAGTTTGTTTTATGAGCAGTCTCACCTTATTGTTTAACTTACTGTGTTTTCTTCTGAGGCAGGGGCAGAGTTGGCTGTGACTATTCACCCAGCTCACAGCTACTAAGACAGGGAAGAAGCACTGAGGAAGGCTCATGGCTTACTGCAAAGTTATAAACTTCAACTTCTCTGTCATTTAGCAACTATCAGCTATTGATTTTAAATTGAAATATAGAAGACATATTTTTTTGCGTTCTGTCTACCCTCCTTCTGTCTTTTTTTTTCCTAATCTGTCAGGTAGTCTGTGCATTTTTAGAAAATCTTATGAAGCCCTTTAAACTTTATGCGTTGTACAATCCTCAATATAGATTTTCTTTTTTTCCCTAAGATATTATAACTTATTATATAGTGGAGGTTAATGAACAGAATTATTCTAAAGTGTTTGTTCTATCTTTCAAGCAAATGTTCAAAATGAACACAGCATTCTTCAATGAGATGTTGCTACTTGTTTATGTATTTCTATATATATAAATATATTTTACTATTTTTAATTTGAAGTTGAATGTGTGACCAAAATTACCCTTGGTATTTTTTATATTAAGTTCAACGAAGATTTATGTATCTTATGCATTAAAAACCTCCATACAATAATGTTTATCTACACAAGAGAAATTTATTCTAAAATGACATCTCATAAATATATTTTGGGTATATTAGAAAATATACAAAATATCCTTGAAATTCATTGTATTTTATAGAGGAAAATATGTCCTAGATCCTACAAAAGGAGTTATAATCAAATAGACAAGCTTTATTGTACTTACTTTTGTGTTTAGTAAATCAGAGTTTCTATTGGTTGTTTAAACATAGTAATACTCAAACTGCAACGTGGAAAGTAATCTTTTTATAAAGACATTTGTATCTTTACATTCATTAGGAGGTTCAGCAATGTATAGCGCTCCTAGCAATTTCCATCCCAACAAATTGGGCAGACACTCTCACAATGGCCTTAGTGCTATTAAACCCCCAAATACATTCTCACTATTGCCATCATTGAAAAGAAAATAATTTATCTCTAACGTTGGGGAACATCAGGAAATCTGTCTACTGGTGAAAGAGATGATATTCTAAATCATCAGGTCAGAGATGTAACCTTACAATATCAACTGTGGCCTTTTTTTTTTTTTTTAATTTGCTGAAAATGCCATTAAGTCAAAAATAAAGAGCTCTTGGTGCCAAGAGTCATTAGCGAATTTCCTGATTATAAAATTTGGCAAAAAAGAAAAAGTAACACAGGCTTCAGAGGGACTGTGTCCTTGGAGAGAGGAGGATAATACCTGTTGCTGTAAATAAAAAATGAGCGTAGTGAAATTACAAAAATACCTTGTGGGGGGAAGAGCATGGTTGGCAAACAAACATACAAGGTGCACATTATTTGCTTAAAAATATGGTAACCAACATATAATAAACTGTGCATGAAGTATACAATATGATGTTTTGACATATGCATATTCCTGGAAAGTATCACCATAATTGCCATAGTGAACATATCCATCATTTCCAAAACTTTCCTTAATCCCTCCCTCCTGCCTACCCGCCTACTGCTGCCATTCACCTCCAATGACTGACTGATCTGGTTTTTCATTCCTCTGTAGATGAGTACGTGTTTTCTAGAATTTTATATAAATGGAATGATACAGTATGTACTCATTTTTTTTGGTCTGGGTTATTTTACTCAGCATATTTTTTGGAGATATACTCATGCTATTGCACGTATTTATAATTCATTCCTTTTTATTTCTGAGGAAACTTCCGTCTTGTGGCTATGACACAATTTGTTTATCTGTTCATCTGTTGACAGATATTTGTCACTTCAGATTTTTAGGTAATTCCAAATAAAGCTGTTATGAACACGTATGCATATTTCTCTGTGAGAACACATGCTTTCATTTCTATGGGGTAAATTTGTAGGAGTAGAATGGCTGGGCCATATGGAAGCTATGTGTGGGTAAATACAAAATATTTTGTATTATAGAAATCCCTTAAAAAGTTATTTAAATTTTTAAATAAATGTAATACCGTATCTTTGGGATTAAAATGTTTAGCTAGATGATAGCACTATGACAGATGGTAGCACTGACATCTGTGATAGTCCTACAAGTTTTCTTTAACAATCGAACCCCATTTAACTGCCTTCATTGGTGCAAAGTGCTTTATAGAATTTGTCCATTTTGTCTAAATTGTCAGTTTAGCATTACACATTTTTAAAAATCCTCCTTTGTTATTATTGTAATATCAGCAGACTCTATAGTGATGTGACTTCTCTCATTGCTCATATTGGTGATTTGTGTCCTTTCTATATCTTTTTTTTCTCAATTTTCTTTAAGCAGCAGGTTTTATCTATTGTTTTCCTCTCCTACTTCAACTGATTTCTGTAACAATTCTTGTTTTTTTTTTTTTCTGTTGCTTAATGTGAATTTATTTTTCTCTTCTTTTTCTATTTTTAAGGGGGAAATTGAGAAATTTTATTACAGACTTTTTTTCATATTGGCATCTAGTACTATAAATTCCCTCTATTTTAGCCACTTTCAACAAATTTTGATCTTGTGTTTTAATTCTCATTCATTTCAAAATACTTTTAATATATCTTTTGATTTCTCCCTTGAGCCAGTAAGTTTCCTTGTATTTAAAGATTTTCCTGATGTCTTTCTGTTACTGTTTTCCATTTTAGTTATATTGTAGTCAGAATTCATACCTCCTGTATTTCATACACTGACCTCTCTATCTTCTATCACCTACCTCTTTCTTCACCCTCGTATTATTTGATAGATCCTGGTTGATTATACTATATTACTCTGTTGCTATTTTTTGGGGTTCCATCTGAAATATTGTATCTATATTTATCAGTGAATTTAATAGTTATCTCTTACTGTCCTATTCAGATTATTGTAAAATTATTGCAGGACAAGTTCATAAAATTAATTAAGGAGAATTTTTTATTGTTTGCATAGTTGATGAGTTTATCTTTTTTTTTTTTTTAACATGGTGAAGGTGGAATTAATGGTAATGCAATTTATTTCTTTACCTAGTTAGTGGCAAATCTTTATTTGCCTTTTCAAATGTTGTATGGTAATTGACATATTTACATTTTCCACATCTCAGTTTAAATTTGTTAAATTTTATCTCTCTAAAAATGTGTTTATTGGCTTTGGGTTTTTAGTTTTATTTTTTGCTGTGGACCTGCAAAAAAACACCCATAAAGTTATTTTATATATTAGTATTTATATCTTTTTTCCTACTCTTCACTTTACATATATTTTTCTCTCTGTTTTATATTCATGCATCTTTCTTAGGAATTTATGAATTTTCCTGAATTTTTAAAAGAATCAGCTTTGAATTTAGCCTTTTTAATAACCTAATTTTTTTGTCCTTAGTAAGGTCCATTTTTCTATTTACTTTGGATTAATTTTTAATGGGTTTAAAAACTTCTTATAATGGGTGTGAGTTGCTTTATTTTTTTTTTCTGTTGATTTTTTTTGATAGTGAATATATTTAAGGATAAAGAATTCTTTAATTTCTTCTAAGTATAACTTTTTAAGATTTATATGAATTGTTATGCTGTATCCATATTTCATCATATGTGTGCTTAACTTTCAAAGTGTTATATTTAGATTCACTAATTATTTATATCTATTATTATTAATTATTTTTATAGAAAGAAACCCTGGTGGTGCAGTGGTTAAGCCTAGGCTGACAAATAAAAGGTTGGTGGTTGGAACCCACCAATGACTCTGTGAGAGAAAGATGTGGCAGTCGGCTTCCATAGATTCACAGCCTTAACGGTCCAGTTGTGAGGATTTTTTTTTTTTTTTTATGTTGAGGTGTAATCCATACTAAAGGCTATGGTTTTGATCTTCATCAGTAAATGCTTCAAGTCCCTTCACTTTCAGCAAGCAAAATTGTATCTTCTGCATAATAAGTTTCCTTCTGTTTAATGAGTTTTCCTCCAACCCTGATGCCCCATTCTTTTTCATGTAGTCCAGTTCCTCTGATTATTTGCTCAACATACAGACTGAATAGGAATGGTGAAAGGATACAACCCTGATGCATAACTTTCCTGACTTTAAACCATGCAATATCCCCTTGTTCTGTCTCTTGGCCCATGTATGGATTCCTCATGAGAACAAATAAGTGTTCTGAAATTCCCATTCTATGCAATGTTATCCATAATTTGTTATGATCCACACTGTGGAATGCCTTAGCATAGTCAATAAAGCACAGGTAAACATCTTTCTAGCATTCTCCGCTTTCAGCCAAGATTCATCTGACATCAGCAATATCTCTGGTTCCACATCCTCTTCTAAATGCGGTGTAAATATCTTGCAGTTCCCTGTTGATACACTGCTGCCGCTGCCTTTGAATTATCCTCAGGTAAATTTTGCTTGTATGTGATATTAATGATATAGTCTGATAATTTCCTCAGTTGGTTGGATCACCTTTCTTGGGAATAAGCATAAATATGGATCTCTTCCTGTCAGTTGGCCAGGTAGCTATCTTCCAAATTTCTTGGCATAGGCGAGTGAGCATTTCCAGTACTGCACTTGTTTGTTGAATCATCTCAACTGGTATTCCTTCAATTCCTGGAGCCTTGTTTTCCTCCAATGCCTTAGGTGCAGCTTGGACTTCTTCCTTCAGTACCCTCAGTTCCTAATCATATGTTATCTCCTAAAATTGTTGACGTTGACCAATTCTTTTTGGTATAGTGTCTCTGTGTATTCCTTCCATATTCTTTGATGCTTCCTGCATTGTTTAATATTTTCCTCAAAGAATCCTTCGGTATTGCAACTCACGGTTTGAATTTTTTCTTCAGTTCTTTCAGCTTGAGATGTGCTGAGCATGTTCTTCCCTTTTGGTTTTCTATCTCCAGGTCTTTGCACATGTCATCATAATACTTTGTCTTCTTGGGATGCCCTTTGAAGTCGTCTGTTCAGCTCTTTTACTTCATCATGTTCTCCTTTTGCTTTAGCTACTCAACGTTCAAGAGCAAGTTTCAGAGTCTCTTCTGACATCCATTTAGGTCTTTTTTTTTTTTTTTTCCTCTACTGTCTTTTTAATGACCTCTTGCTTTCTTGATGTAAGATGTCCTTGATATTGTTCCACAACTTGTCTGGTCTTTGGTCATTAGTGTTCAACATGTCAAATCTGTTCTTGAGATGATCTCTAAATTCAGGTGGAATATAATAAAGGTTATACTTTGGCTCTCGTGGACTTGTTCCAATTTTCATCAGTTTCAATTTGAGCTTGCATATGAGCAATTGATGTTCCGATCTGCAGTCGGCCCCTGGCCTTGTTCTGACTGATGATATTGAGCTTTTCCAGTGTCTCTTTCTACAAATGTAGTTGATTTGATTCCTGCGTATTCCATCTGGCAAAGTCCATGTGTATAGTTGCCGTTTATGTTGGTGAAAAAAAACCTATTTGCAATGAAGAAGTTGTTGGTCCTGCAAAATTCTATCAGGTCATCTCTGGCAACTTTTCTATCACCAATTTTTTTTTTTTTTCTATCACCATATTTTGCAACTACTGGGCTTTCTTCTTTGTTTCCAACTTCTGCATTTCTATCACCAGTAATTATCAGTGCTTCCTGATTACATGTTTGATCAATTTTAAACTGCAGAAGTTGGTAAAAATTCTCAATTTCTTCATCTTTGGCCTTAGTGGTTGGTGCGTATATTTGAGTAATAGTCATATTAACTGATCTTCCTTGTAGGTGTATGGATATTATCCTATCGCTGACAGTGTTGTACTTCAAGATAGACCTTGAAATGTTCTTTTGGACAATAAATGCAGTGTCATTCCTCTTCGAGTTGTCATTCCTGGCATAGTGGATTATATGATTGTCTGATTCAAAATGACCAATACCAGCCCATTTCAGTTCACTAATGCCTAGGATATTGATCTTTATGTGTTCCAATTCATTTTTGAGGATTTCCAATTTTCCTGGATTCGTACTTTGTACATTCCACATTTGGATTATTAATGGATTTTTGCAGCTGTTTGTTCTCATTTTGAGTCATGCCACATCAGCAAATGAAGGTACTGAAAGCTTGATTCCATCCGTGTCAGTAAGGTCGACTCCATTTTGAGGAGGCAGTTGTTTCCCAGTCGTCTTTTGAGTGCCTTCAAATCTGTGGGGCTCATCTTCCTGCACTATATCAGTGTTCCGCCTCTATTCGTAAAGTTTTCACTGGCTAATTGTTTTCAGAAGTAGACCAGTGGGTTCTTCTTCCTAGCCTGTCTTAGTCTGGAAGCTGAGCTGAAACCTGTATGCCATGGGCAATTCTCCTGGTATTTGAATACCAGTGGCATAGCTTCAGCATCACAGCAATGCACAAGCCCCCATAGTAAGACAAACTGACAGATGCGTGGGAGTTATTAATGATATTGTTCGATAATTTCTGGATTGTATTGTATCACCTTTCTTTCTTTGAAATGGGCATGAATATGGCTCTCTTCCTGTCAGTTGCACTGGAAGGTATCTTCCAAATGTCTTGACATAGAAAGGTGAACAGTCCCAGAGGTGTAACTGTTTGTTGAAACATCTCAATTGGCATTCTGTCAATTCCTGGAAAAACAATTCCTTGTCTTTCATAAGTGCCTTCAGTGCAGCTTGGAATTTTTCCTTCGATACCATTGGTTGTTGATCATATGCTACATCCTGAAATGGTTGGAGGTTGACCAATTATTTTGGTACAGTGGCTGTCCATATTCCTTCCATCTTCCTTTGATGCTTCTTGCATTGTTTAGTATTTTCTCCATAAAATCCTTCAAAATTGCAAGTGGAGGGTTGAATTTTTCCTTCAGTTCTTTTAGCTTGAGAAATGCCTTGCGTGTTCTTCCCTTTTCGTTTTCTAACTCCAGGTTTTTGCACATTTCATTATAATTCTATACTTTGTCTTCTGGAGCCAACATTTAAAATCTTCTATTCAGCTCTTTTACTTCATCATTTCTACTTTCCTTTACCTACCCTAGGTTCAAGAGCAAGTTCCAGTGTCTCCTCTGACATCCACTTTGTTCCTTTGTTCTTTTCTTTCTTTCCTGTCTTTTTAATGACCTTTTGCTGTCTTTATGTATGATGTCCCTGACATCATCCCATAACTCCTCTGGTCTTCGATCATTAATACTCAAAGTGTCAAATCTGTTTGTGAGATGGCCTCCAAATACAGGCGGGATATACAAAAGTTCGTATTTTTGATCTTGTGATCTTGTTTTATTTTTCTTCAGCTTAAACTTGAACTTGCATTTGAACAGTTGATGGTCTGTTCCACAGTTTGCCCCTGCCATTGTGACTGATGATATTGAGTTTTTCCATTGTCTTTTTGCATAGATGTAGTCAATTTGATTCCTTTGTTTTCCATCTGGTGAGGTCCATGTGTATAGTCTCTGTTTATGTTGTTTGAAAAAGGTATTTGCAATGAATAATTCCTTGTTGTTGTTGTTAGGTGCTGTCAACTCATAGCAACCCAATATACAACACAGCAAAACACCGCATGGTCCTGTGCCATCCTCACAATCATTGTTATGCTTGAGCCCACTGTTGCAGCCACTGTTTCAATCCATCTAGTTAAGTGCCTTCCTCTTCTTTGCTGACCCTCTACTTTCCCAACCATGATGTCCTCCCAGGACTGAGCCCTCCTGACATGTCCAAATTATGTGAGACATAGTCTCACCATCCTTGCTTCTAAAAAGCATTCTGGTTGTACTTCTTCCAGGACAGATTTGTTCATTCTTTCGGCTGTCCATGGTATAGTCAATATTCTTCGCCAAAACCATAATTCAAGGCATCGAGTCTTCTTCTGTCTTCCTTATTCGTCGTCCAGCTTTCACATGTGTTTGAGACGACTGAAAACACCACAGCTTGGGTCAGGCGCACCTTAGTATTCAAGATGATAACTTTGCTCTTCAACACTTTAAAGAATAATTTTGCAACAGATTTGCCCAATGGAATGCATCTTTTGATTTCTTGACTGCTGCTTCATGGGTGTTGTTTGTGGATGTAAGCAAAATGAAATCCTTGACAACTTCGTTCTTTTCTCCATTTATCATAATCTTGCTTATTGATCCAGTTGTGAGGACTTTTGTTTGCTTTATGTTGAGGTGTAATCCATACTGAAGGCTGTGGTCTTTGATCTTCATCTGTAAGTGCTTCAAGTTCTCTTCATTTTTAGCAAGCAAGGTTGTGTCTTCTGCATAAGGCAGGTTGTTAATGAGTCTTCTTCCAGTCCTGATGCTCCATTCTTCTTCATATAGTCCAGCTTTTCAGATTATGTGCCCAGCAAAAAGATTGAGTCGGTATGGTGAAAGACACAACCCTGACACACACCTTTCCTGACTTAAACCGTGTGGTATCCCCTTGTTCTCTTCTGATGACTACCTCTTGATCTATGTATAGTTTCCTCATAAGCACCAGTAAGTGTTCTGGAATTCCCATGCTTCACAGTGTTATCCATAATTTGTTATGCTCCATACAGTCCAGTGCCTATGCATTGCGAATAAAATACAAATAAACATCTTCCTAGTGTTTCCTTTCAGCAAGGGTCCATCTGATATCAGCAATGATATGCCTCATTAGCAGCTGAACTCTTAACCACTGTGCTATCAGGGCTCTGAATTCACCTACACAAACACACACACACAAACATCCTCAACCAAACCAAACCACTACTATCAAGTTGATTCCAACTCAAAGTGACCGTATAGGAAAGAATAGAACTGCCTCATAGGGTTTCCAAGGCTGTAAATTCTTATGGAAACAGACTGCCCCATCTGTCTCCCACAGAGTGGCTGGTGGGTTTGAACCACCAACTTTTTGGTTAGGAGCCAAGTGCATTAATCACTGCACCATTGCTTACATTAAAAGTTCTCATCTAAGAATATTGATTGCCTTTCCTTTGTTCAAATTATCTTTATATTCTCTCAAAAAAAAAAAAAAAAAAACCTATATAAGTATTTTAAATGTGCCCCGTATCTTTCATGTTTTATTTATTCTTTTGGCAAGTAAATGCTTGCAAGGATTATAAATAGTGATATTTGCTCATTGGTTTCTAGTTGCTTGTTGGTATTATAAATAGTGTATTGATTGCTAAATATTTTCCATTTGTTCAGCCAGAGTACCAAATTCTCTTATTCTACCAGTTTCCTATTGGAGTTTCTCGAGTTTTCTGAATACGTAAGAATATCATCAGTGGAAAAAGGATGTCACAATTAATCAATTTTAAGACACCATCAATTGTACCACGTGTCATTATTTTATGTACCAGTAATGGAGAGAAAATATTGTCAACTAAACTATGAATGAAGCCAGATGCTGTCCACTGGTCACTTCACTTCAGAGAAGTAAAATGAAACTTTATAGTCATTCAAATGTAGTACTTTCATATATCATTTTTCATATTTATTCTGATTATTTTGTTGTCTTATCTCATTGAATTTCTAAGATTGTACAACGAAGTATTGAATATTTCTGTTTTTTATTCATTCGTATTCATTGAGGAGGGATTTATCTATGCTATTGAGCTTTTCAAAGAACTAGTTTTTGAATTTCTTTAACTTATTGGTTTCATTTTCTACATTTATTAAGTTACATTTCCTCCTTATTCTTAATTTTATTTTCTTTCACATTTATTAAGATAAGCATAAGTCCCTCTCTTTTATTGTAGTTTACATTTCTGTAAATAATGGATACATTAAGATAGCAGAATTCCTACTAAGTATAGGTTTTTCCATGCTGCAAGTAATTTGTAATATAGTGCTGATATTTCTTTGTTTTCTGGATACTAATTAGTTGATTAGATGAGAATACCTTAGTTTCCAAAGAATTATATTTGTGTGGATCTTTTCTGTACTTTATATCTGATAATTTAACTAGTATAAAAGAAGTTGGACTGGAAAAGCTTAATTTGTGTCAGATGAAGGCAAAGAAACCCATCCAAACTCATTGCCTTTGAGTCAATTCCCACTCATAGCTACCCTACAAGACAAAGTAGAACTGCCCCATAGGGTTTTCAAGGCTGTAATCTTTATGGAAGCAGACTGCCACATCTTTCTCCTATGGAGTAGTTGGTCGATGGGAACTGCCAACCTTTCAGTTAACAGCCAACTGTTTAAACATTTTGCTGTTCCTTTAGATGTAGATATTGGTATCAAATACACTTGAGAAATACTATCCTGTGATCCATAGCCATAAAAGTGGCAGACAATATTTTTTCAAAAAAAATTGTAATCTTTCTAGGAAAATGGTCATGAATTTTAATCCAAACTTTCATTAAGAGTGTGACAGTTTGTCAGTTTTCACTTTTTGCTGAGGAGCCCTGGTGGTGCAGTGGTTAAGGGCTCAGCTGGTAACCAAAATTCAGCAGTTCGTACCCACCAGCTGCTCCACAGAAGAAAGATGTGACAATCTGCTTCTGTAAAGACTACACTAAAACCCAACAAAACCTATTGCTGATGAGTCAATTCTGACTCATAGTGACCCTACAAGACAGAGTAGACCTGGCCCATAGGGTTTCCAAAGAGCTGCTGGTGGATTGGAACTGCTCACCTTTTGGTTAGCATCCAAGCTCTCAACCACTGAGCTAATAGGACTCTCCCCTTGAAACCCTATGTATGGTGCAGTACTACTCTTTCCTATAGGTTTGCCAAGAGTCAGAATCAACTCTACAATCAGTGGTGTAACTAAGGGAGTGTGAGGGTGGTTGGACCACACTGGGTAACATTGTCAGAGGGGGTGACACCAGAATGACTGTCTACAAAATTTTTGTGCAGTTTTTCAGCAGAAATTTATTATTTTTTATAAAAATATTCCTTTAGTTGGTTATAAAGACAAGAACATTTTTTATAAGAGTAGCTTACGTGTGTCAATATATCTACAAGGCTACAACTCTATGCTAATTTACTTTTTGAGCCGTCTAATGCCCCCTAGTCAGAGCACCTGCTACAAGCATGAGCTGTAGTTTTCGTTGCTGGCGATGTTTTCATGGTCCCTGATTATGTTAAATTTTCTGATGGTTTAGCTACAATATTGTGGTCATTAGTATTTATGAACCTATATCAATAACTTTTAGGAAATGAAGTACTAATTAAAGGAAAAGAAGAAGTAATACATGCGAATTATGATTTACAAGTAACATTAGTACAAAAACACGTTACTAAGGGTTTTTTGTAGCCTGGTACGGGAGGAGGTCCATGGGGTAGGGTGACACCATGAGTTACTAAACTCAGTGACACCAACCCTAGTGATGCCACTGACCACAGTAATATGTTTGGTTTCTGGTTTTGAACTTTCTGCTGATGTGTCATTGCAAGTGCTCTTATCGCTTTGCTCTTGAGACTTTAAACTGAAATCCCTAACATCCGTAATGCAACGCCTTGCTCTCAGTCTCCAGTCCACGTTCTTCTGAGCACCTACCAATTTGTAGATTGTTGCTCTACTTTTATTTGCATATTTATTTCTGACACCCTCTACTTATGACTGCAATGTTTTTAGCAATAGATTCAAATTAACATTTACTAAAATTTATCTAGCATTTTTATATTTTTGTAATAGTAATATTCCCATGTCATTTTAAACATCTATTTTATCAATATTAAAAGTGCTATTCTCTTCCTAGACTGTTGTTCATATTTTTACATTATGCCATTTTTGTCCTTTTTAGACTTACATAAAATGACTCTTATTTAAGATGTTTGAATATCATTGTTACGTGTATTTATGTAGAATTAAAAGGGATTTTACCCTATATTTGCTGGACTAGATAATGGTTTTTATTATACCTTATAATTTAATATTATGAAGTTAATTTCATTTCAAATAATAAATTTTTGAGAAATCTACTTCTATATTCTCTTAACAAGATGTAAAACATTTTCAGGTAATGGTATGAAAAATGAAGATACAAGAAAGGCTTGAGCAGGGTTTGTGGAAGTTATTTTAAAAAAGGATTGATAAAATCAATGCAACTAAAATATTAAAAAAAAAAAAAAAAAACCTGCCATTGAGTCAATTCCAACTCATTGCAATCTTATAAGGACAGAATAGAACTGTCCCCATCAGGTTTCCAAGGCTGTAAATCTTTAGGGAAGCAGTCTCCCACAGACGGTAATTTTAAATCGCCAACCTTTTGGTTAACAGCTAAATGCTTTAACCACTATGCCATCAGCTGAAGTATAGATTAGAAATACATAAAGAAAAAATATCTGGGGCCATTTACTTTTTGTTTTGAAACATTCTTAAAAATATTTTCTTTTACTTAGTTGAGAGTAATAGAAGTCTTTTGATTGAGCACTTCAAGGCTTTCTTAACTTGGTTGTTCCTCAGAGTATAAATAAATGGGTTCAATGTAGGAGAAACAGAAGAAATAAGCAGCGAAACCACTTTATTAATGGTCACTTTTTCCTTTGCTGTAGGATTCATATAAATGAGAATGCATGTGCCATATGTGATGGAAACCACATCATGTGGGCAGAACAAGTTGAAAAGGCCTTTTTCCTTTGTTGGACAGAGGAGAATCTAAATATTGTTCTGATGATACTAACGTATGACAGAACCACACAACTAAGTCATATTTAGTGTCAGCACAGCACAGATGATAACTGTCTGTTCCACAGTCCATGTTTCTGAGCATGAGATTTTCACAAGGGGATATGCATCACAGACAAAATGGTCAAGCACGTTAGAGTCACAAAATTCCAGATTTAAACCCAGGCTTAGTGGTGGGATTATTACACAGAAATCAGCCATCCAACAACAGATAATGAGAATCCTGCAGGCTCTGCTACTCATTATGGTCATGTGATGCAAAGGTTTGCAGATGGCCACATAGCGGTCATAGGACGTGGCAGCCAGGAGGAAAAATTCTGTTACTCCACAGAGGTCAGTAAAAAACACTTGGCTCATACAGGCATTATAGGTAATGACCTTGTTACCTGTTGCTATGTTATACAGGTATCTGGGAATGCAAGCAGAGGTGAATGAGGTCTCTAAGAAAGAAAAATTCTTTAAGAAAAAGTGCGTAGGTGTTTTCAAGTGGGAATCCACAAAGGTGAGGGTGATGATGGTCAGGTTCCCAGTTACACTCAACATGTAGGTGAGAAAGAGAAAGATAAAAATCAGAACCTGCAGCTGAGGGTCATCGGTCAGTCCCAGCAGAATGAATGATGTTACTGTGCCGTTTCTCATCACTGACTCCTGACTTCTCTCCAACCTGTATGTGGTATTCAGAAAATGTTTCTTACAGATTGTTTTAAATTTTCAAAAAGTTCAACGTATTTGGCTTTTTTCTTTAGTAGACTTTTTTTTTTTTCTTTATGTTTTTACTTCCATCCTCTGCTTAGGATTTTCTCATGTGACCAAAATAGATTGCTGAAGAAGTGTAATTTTATGGGTAGCAATATTGTCCTTTGTCTCTCAAATATTCTTCCCTACTCACCAACAAAATCAAGAAATTGCACCATTGCTTTTATGTCTTTTCTTGACAGTGGGTCTTTCGTTTTCTTTCTTTAAACAATGCTAATACATAATAATTAATTTGGTCTCCCTGTACAGATTCTAGAGGAGAGCTTGAGGTCTTTGTTCCAAACCAAGTTTTTTGTCTGTTAGTTTGCTTTTAGGACAAATGTGTCTTATTCTTATAAACAACTCTTGGTTCTCTACACAATCCACATTTTTCTGACTTTGAGCACACATTTACTTTACTGACTCTTCTTTACATTTACTGCTGACATAAGTGATAACTGCCTTCTCTTCCCTCCCTGATCTTCCAGTCAAATGAATTGTTTTATGTCCATTGTTGGTATTTACTAATAATAAATGGAGTATTGAATCCAGAAGACAAGAACCTTCAGATTCTGAGTTTGTGATAAGCTGCTGTACAGAATTTTTTCAGGCTTTAATCATTAATTACACTGGTAGAGACTCGAATGTTTTCAATATGCAATCAATATCTTGAAGTTCTCTTAAAAACAATTTTTTTTTCTGAAGTTCTCTTACATCAATGAAAAGAGAAACTTTTCCCTTTGGGTGCCCAGCTTGTTTTATGAGCAGTCTCACTTTATTGTTTAACTTACTGTCAGTAGCTGGGTGAATAGTCAAAGCCAACTCTGCCCCTGCCTCGGTAAGAAAGCACAGTAAGTTATACAATAAAGTGAGACTGCTCGAAAAACAAACTGGGCATCCAAAAGGAAAAGTTTCTCTTTTCACTGATATAAGAGAACTTCAAGATAATGATTGTATATACGGTCGCTATGAGTCAGAATCGACTCGACAGCACTGGGTTTGATTTTTCTTGGTTTTATTCACCCAGCTCACAGCTACCAAGACTGGGAAGAAGCACTGATGAAGGCTCATGGTTTACCTGAAAGTTATAAACTTCAACTTACCTCTCATTTAACAACTATCAATGATTGATATCAATTGAAGTATAGAAGAGCTATATTATTTGCAGCCTGTCTACCTTTCTTCTGTCTTTTTTTCCTGATCTGTCAGGTAGTCAGTGCATTACTATGAAACCTTATGAAGCCCTTTAAACTTTAAGCATTGTTCAATCCTCTTTTTTCTCTAAGATATTATAACTTATTATGTAGTGGAAGTTAATAAACAGATTTATTCTAAAGTGTAACTGAGTAATTGCTTATTCTATCTTTCAAGCAAATGTTCAAAATGAACACAGGGTTCTTTAACGAGATGTTGCCACTTGTTCATATGTTTCTCTACATATAAATATACTTTACTGTTTTTAATTGGAAGTTGAATTGTGACCAAATTTGCCCTTAATATTTTTTATATTAAGTTAGATGAAAATTTATTTACGTATTTAATGCATTATAAACCTGCAGACACTAACATTTATCTACACAAGAGAAATTTATTCTAAAAATAACATCTCAGAAATATACTTGGATATATTAGAAAATATATAAATTATCCTTGAAACCTGTTATATTTTATAGAGGAAAATATAACCTAGATCCTACAAAGGGGGTTACAATCAAAGAGACAAACTTTATTATACTTACTTTTGTGTTTAGTAAATCGAGTTTCTGTTGGTTCTTTAAACACAGTAATACTCAAACTGCAATGTGGAAAGCAATATTTTTATAAAGACATTTGTATCTTTACATTCATTAGGACATTCAGCAATGTATAGCACTCCCAGCAATTTCCATCCCAACAAATTGGGCAGGCATTCTTACAATGGCCTTATTGCTATTATCGGCCCCCAAATATATTCTCACTATTGCCATCATTGAAAAGAAAATAATTTATCTCTAACGTTGGGGAATATCAGAAACTCTGTCCGCTCGTGGAAGAGAAGATATTCTAAATCATCAAGACAAAGAGATGTAACCTTACAATATCAACTGTCGCTTTTTTTTTTAATTTGCTGAAAATGCCATTAAGTAAAAAAACAAAGGGTCCTACGTGACCTACTTTCAAGAGTCAATGAATTTTCTGATTATAAAATTTGGCAAAAAAAAAAAAAAACAAGTAACACAGGCTTCAGAGGGACTGTGTCCTTGAAGAAAGGAGGATAATACATGTAGCTGTAAATGAAATATCAGCGTAGTGAACTTGCAAATGTACCTTGTTGGGGGAAGAGCATGGTTGGAAAACAAACATAGAGCCCGTGCATTATTTGCATAAAAATATGGTAACTGCCATAAAATAAACTGATATGAAGTGTACAATATGATGTTTTGACATATACATATTCCTGGAAAGTACCACCATAATTGCCATAGTGAACATATCCATAATTTCCAAAGCTTTCCTTAATCCCTTCCTCCTGCCTACCCGCCTACTGCTGCCATTCATCTCCAATGACTGACTGATCTGGGTTTTTTTCCCACTGTAGATGAGTATGTGTTTTCTAGAATTTTATATAAATGGAATCAGACAGTATGTACTCTTTTTTTTTTTTTTTTTTTGATCTGGCTTATTTTATTCAGCATTTTTTTTTTTTTTTGGAGATTTACTCATGGTATTGCATGTATTTATAATTCATTCCTTTTTATTTCTAAGGAAAATTCCATTTTGTGGCTATGAAAAAATTTGTTTATCCACCTGTCGACAGATATTTGTCACCTTTTTAAAGTAATTTCAAATAAAGGTGTTATGAACATTTATGCATACTTCTTTAAGAACGTGTGCTTTCATTTCTATTGGGTAAATTTGTAGGAGTAGAATGGCTGGGCCATATGGAAGCCGTAAGTGGGTAACTATAAAATATTTTGTATTATTTAAATCTCTTAAAAAGTTAGTTAAATTTTTAAATAAACATAATAACATATGCTTGGGATTAAAATGTATAGCTAGATGATAGCCCTATGACAGATGGTAGCCCTGCTATTTAATTGCCTTCATTGGTGCAAAGTGTTTTATAGAATTTTTCCATTTTATCTAGGTTTTCAGTTTATCGTTATACATTTTTAAAAATACTCCCTTATTATTACTTTAACATCAGTAAACTCTATAGCGATATCATTTCTCTCATTCCTCATATTGGTGATTTGTGTTTTCTCTCACTTTTCTTTCTCAATTTTCTTTAAGCAGCTTTTATCTATTGTTTTCCTCTTTACTTCAATTGATTTCTATAATGATTTCTTTTTTTTTTCTGCTGTTTAATGTCAATTTTTCTCTTTTTCTATTTTTAAGGGGAAAATTGAGAAAATTATTACAGACTTCTTTTTTTCATGTTGGCATCTAGTACTACAGATTCCCTCTATAATCTACTTTAGCCGCATTCAGCAAATTTTGATGTTATGTTTTAATTCTCATGCGTTTCAAAATACTTTTACCAAATCTTTTGATTTCTCTCTTGACTCATGTTTTATTTACATTTGTGTTAATTACTTTCTTTGTATTGAAAGATTTTCCTGATGTCTTTCTGTTACTGTCTTCTATTTTAGTTATATTGTAGTCAGAGTTCATACTTTGTATATTTCATACACACACTTCTCTGTCTCTATCATCTACCTATCTCTCTTCAACCTTGTACTATTTGATAGATCCTGGTTTATCATATTATATTATTTTATTTCTATTTTGTTGGGTTTTATTTGAAATATTGTATGTATATTCATCAGAGAATTTTTTATTAAACAGTAAGATTCAGATTATTGTAAAATTATTACAAGATGAGTTCATAAAATTAATTAAGGAGAATTTTTTATTGCTTGGATAGTTGAATTCATAATGAGTTTGTCTTTTTTTTTTTAACATGGTCAAGGTAGAATTAATGGTAAAACAACAGAGTTCTTTACCTCATTAATAGCAAATCTTTATTTGCCCTTTCAAATGTTGTATGGCAATTGACATATTTAAATTTTGCACATCTTGGTTTAAATTTGTTAAATTCTGTTTTTCTAAAAAAGTGTTTATTGGCTCTGCATTTTTACTTTTATTTCTTTCTGTAAACTTGCAGAAAATTTACCCATAAACTAATTTTATACATTAGTACTTATATCTTTTTTTCTTACTCTGTCTTACATGTATTTCTCTCTCTGTTTTGTCTTTATTCCTGTTTCTTAGAAAGTTATCAATTTTCCTGAATTCTTGGAAGAATCAGTTTTGTATTTGTTTAGCCTTTTTAATAATTTAATTTTTTATCCTTAGACCCATTTTCTATTTACTTTGGATTAATTTTATGCATTTAAAATTTCTTATAATGTGTGTGAGTTGCTTTATTTTTTGTCCTGTTTATTTTTTTAATAGTAAATATATTTAAGGATGTGGAATTCTTTAATTTTTTCTGAGTATAACTTTTTAAAATTTGTGTGAATTGTTATGATATGTCTATATTTCATCATATGTGTATTTAATTTTCAAAGTGTTATATTTGGGTTCACTGTTTAAATATTTATATCTATTATTAATAATTATTTGTATAGAAAGGAACCATGGTGGCACAGTGTTTTAGCCTAGACTGAAAAGTGAAAGTTTGGTGGTTAGAAAGATGTGGGAGTCAGCTTCCATAGATTTACAACTTTGGAAACCCTATGGGGCAGCTCTGCTCTGTCCAATAATCACTATAGACTCTACATGTCTGCAATGGGTGTGATTTTTTTTTTTTTTTTAGTAGAACTTGGACTGTTTAGTCTCCTTTAGAAAGATGTAGGGGAAAAAAAGAGACCTGGTACCCCATTATTCATAGCTCAAGGAGCCCTGGTGTCCCTGTGGCTAAGTGAGGGGGCTGCTAACCCAAAAAAAATCTGTGGTTAGAGCCCACCAGCCACCTTGCTGGAGAAAGATGTGGAAGTCAGCTTCCATAAGGATTTGGAAATACTTTTTTTATGGGCAGTCCTACCCTATCTTATAGGATCTCTGTGAGTTGGACCTCCACAAGTCTCTCAGTCTGTCATACTGTGAGCGCTGGTGTGTTGCTATGATGCTGGAAGCTATGCCACAAGTATTCAAATACCAGCAAAGTTACCCATGGTGGACAGGTTTCAGCTGAGCGTCCAGACTAAGACAGTCTAGGAAGAAAGACCGGATGGTCTACTTCTGAAAAGAATTAGTTAGTAAAACTTTATGAATAGCTGCAGAACATTGTCTGATGTAGTGCCAGAAGATGAGCCCCTCAGGTTGGAAGGCACTCAAAAGATGACTGGGGAAGAACTGCTGCTGCAAAATAGAGTTTACCTTAATGATGTGGATGGAGTCAAGCTTTCGGGACCTTCTTTTGCTGATGTGGCCCAACTCAGAATGAGAAGAAACAGCTGCAATTATCCATTAAAAACCGGAGCATGGAATATACAAAGTCTGAATCTAGGAAAATTGGAAATCATCAAAAATGAAATGGAAAACATAAAGATCGATATCCTTGGCATTAGTGAGCTGAAATGGACTGGTATTAGTCATTTTGAATTAGACAATCATATAGTCTCCTATGCCAGGAATGGCAGTTTGAAGAGGAATAGCAAGATCTATTGGGTACCCTGCAGTACAAAGCTATCAGTGACAGGATAATATTGATGCACCTACAAGGAAGACCAGTTAATATGACTATTATTCAAATTTACACAGCAACCACTAAAGCCAAAGATGAAAGAATTGAATATTTTTACCAACTTCTGCAGTCTAAAATTGATCAAATGTGCAATCAGTATGATAATTACTGGTGATTGAAATGCGGAAGTTGGGAACAAAGAAGAAGATGGGTAGTTGGAAAATATGGCCTTGGTGATAGGATGATGTCTGAGATCACATGATTGAATTTTGCAAGACCAAGGACTTCCTCATTTCAAATACCTTTTTTTCACCAACATTAATAGCAACTGTACACATGGACTTTACTAAATGGAATACACAGGAATAAATCAACTATATCTGTGGAAAGAGAAGATGGAAAACTCAGTATCATCAGTGAGAACAAGCCCAGGGGCCAACTGCAGACCAGATCGTCTATTACTCATATGCAAGTTGAAGTTGAAACTGAAGGAAGTCAGCGCAAGTCCACAAGAGCCAAAGTACGAACTTCAGTATATCCCACCTAACTTTAGAGACCTTCTCAAGAAGAGATTTGATGCATTGAACACTAGTGACCGAAAACCAGATGAGTTGTGGAATGACATCATACATGAAGAAAGCAAGAGGTCATTAAAAAAGACGGGAGAGAAAGAAAAGACTTAAATGGATGTCAGATACTCTGTAACTTGTTCTTGAAAAGTCGAGTAGCCAAAGCAAAAGGAAAAAATGATGAAGTAAGAATTGAACAGAAGATTCCAAAGGGTGGCTCAGAAAAACAAAATAAATTATTACGATAACGTGCAAGAGCTGGAGATAGAAAACTAAAAGGGAAGAACACGCTCAGCATTTCTCAAGCTGAAAGAACTGAAGAAAAAATTCAAGCCTCGATTTGCAATACTGAAGGATTCTACTGGGAAAATATTAAACGACGCAGAAAGGATCCAAACAAGATGAAACTGGTCAACGTTCAAACATTTCAGGAGGTAACGTATGATCAGGAATTGATGGTATTGAAGGAAGAAATCCAAGCTCCACTGAAGACATTGGGAAAAATCAAGGCTCCAGTAATTGATGGAATACCATTTGAGATGTTTCAATTAATGGATACAATGCTGGAAGCGCTTACTTGTTTATGCCAAGAAATTTGGAAGACAGCTACCTGGCCAACGGACTGGAAGAGATCTATAATTATGCCTATTCCCCCCCCCCAAAAAAGTTATCCAACTGAATGTGGAAATTATCAAACAGTATAATTAATATCACATGCCAGCAAAGTTTTGCTCAAAGTTGTTCAAAAGTGGCTGCAGCAGTATATCAACAGGAAACTGCCAAAAATTCAAGTCAGATTTAGAAGAGGACAGGGAACCAGGGATATCATTGCTAATGCCAGATGGATCCTGGCTGAAAGCAGAGAATATCTGAAAGACCCTTACCTTTGTTTTATTGATTTAGCTAAGGCATTCGACTTTGTGGATCATAACAAATTATGGATAACATTTCAGAGCATAGGAATTCTAAACATTAAACTATGCTCCTGAGGAATCTGTACATGCATCAAGAGGCAGTCTTTTGAACACAAGGGGATACTGCACGGTTTAAAGTCAGGAAAGATGTGCGTCGGGGTTGTATCCTTTCACCATACTTTTTAATCTGTATGCAGAGCAAATAATCTGAGAAGCTGGACGATATGAAGAATGTGGCATCAGGATTGGAGGAAGTCTCATTAACATCCTGCTTTATGCAGGTGACACAACCTTGCTTACTGAAAGTGAAGAGGATTCGAAGCACTTACTGATGAAGATCAAAGACCACAGCCTTCATTATGGAGCATACCTCAACATAAAGAAAACAAAAATCTTCACAACTGGACCAATAAGCAACATCATGATAAACGGAGAAAAGATTGTCAAGGATTTCATTTTACTTGGATCCACAATCAACACCCATGGAAGCAGCAATCAAGAAATCAAAAGACACATTGCATTGGGTAAATTGGCTGCAAAAAATCTCGTTAAGGTGTGTTGAAAAGCAAAGATGTCAACCTTGAAAACAAAGGTGTGCCTGATCCAAGCCATGGTGTTTTCAATCACCTCCTATGCATGTGAAACCTGGACAATGAATAAGGAACACCAAAGAAGAATTGATACCTTTGAATTGTGATGTTGGCAAAGAAAATTGAATATACCGTGGACTGCCAAAGGAATGAACAAATCTGTCCCGGAAGAAGTGCAACCAGAGCTCCTTAGAAGCAAGGATGGCGAGACTATGTCTCACAGACTTTGGGCATGTTATCAGGAGGCATCAGTCCCTGGAGAAGAACATCATGCTTGGTAAAATAGAGGGTCAGGGAAAAAGAGCAAGACCTTCAAAGAGATGGATTGACACAGTGGCTGCAACAATGGGCTCAAGCGTAGCAACACCTGTGAGGATGGCGCAGGAGTGGGCAGTGTTTCATTCTGTTGTGCATGGGGTCACTACGAGTCGGAGATGACTTGACGGCACCTAACAACAACAACATGAGTCAGAATCGCCTTACTGCCAACGTTTTTGTTATTCATTTATTTTTAATCTATGCCTCATAGCCCAAAAAGATATGGAAAAATTTCCTAAGCAAAATTGTCATCTTTTCATGACAGTCAGTAATTATTTCCTTTATTCACACTTTCAAAGTCTTCTTTTTTATGCTATTTTGTCAGTTTCAAGTGCTCTCATGAACCCTGAAGCTTAATCACCCATATCCATGTGAACATTTAAACCCAAGCCACTGGGACCCATTATTTAACAGCCTGCCCTTCCACCATTCTCCAGTCTTTGCTTTCCTGGGAATCTGCAGGTCATAGACTGGATTATTATCTATATCTCTGTTTAATCTGAATATCTGACACCTTGCATTGACCACATTTGAACATTTACTTTCGGCTATATATTCAAAGGAGCTATGGCGGGGCAGTGGTTAAGAGCTGGGCTGCTAACCAAAAGGTTGGCAGTTTGAATCCACCATCTGCTCCTCGGAAGCCCTATGGGGCAGATCTACACTGTCCTATGGGGTCACTGTGAGTTGGAATTGACTTGATGGCAATGGGTTTGGATATATTCAAAACAATATTTGTGAAATTTTATCCAGCCTTTTTTGTGTGTTTCTGATTTATTTTCCTTGTGTATTAGAAATGTTATTATCTTTTTTCTAAATTTTTCATTGTATTATTACATCAAGTCCTTATCCATCTTGCTCAGTATTTTAACATAAAATTCTAATTCTTATTAGAAATTTTGTATTATTTATCCACATTTGCATATAGTAACACCAGTATTTTGTTATCACTTTTATGGAAGGCTAAAGAATAATTTTTATCATGCCATGATATTTAGTTATATGAGGTTATGTTTATCCAAAAATGTTTGTATGAGAAATATATTATCATTATCTTTACTTAGATAAAATCCTCTACAAAAATTTGTGTAAAAAGCAGAGGAAATGAATGAGTTAATCAAAGTGCAATGAAATAAATGTAAAGAGGACCCAAGAAAGATACAATAACTGAAATGTAATTTCTTACAGTTAAAGAAAATTACAAGCATCCATAGAAAGTTTTATCAGCCATTCACCTTTTATTTTAATACTATTATTGACTTCTATTTTAGTTTTACCCGTTTAAGAATGCTGCAGTTCTTTTGATTGAGTCCTTGAAAGCGTTCTCCACTTGCTTATTTCTCAGGGTATAAATAAATGGATTTAACATAGGTGAAATAGGAGAAATGAGTAGTGAAACCACTTTATTAGTGGTCATTTCTTCCTTTGCTGTAGGATTCATATAGATGAACATGCATGTGCCGTAGGTGATGGAAACCACAATCATGTGTGACGAACAGGTGGAAAAGGCCCTTCTCTTTTGCCGGTTAGATACGATCCCTAAAATTGTCTTGATAATATAAGTGTAGGACAGAACTACACCCATGAGGGTCAAGATGAGAGTCAGTACAGTACAGATTATAATAGTTTGCTCCATGAACCATGTGCCTGAACATGAGATCTTCAGGAGGGGCAAAGCATCACAGAGAAAATGATCAACAACATTTGAGTCACAGAATTTCAGATTTAGTCCCAGACTAAGTGGCGAGATTATGATCAACAATCCAGCTAACCAACAGCAAAGCAGGAGCTTCTTGCAGACTCTGCTGCTCATAATGGTCTTGTAATCCAGGGGTTTGCAGATGGCCACATAGCGATCATAGGACATGGCAGCCAGGAGGAAAAATTCTGTTACTGCAAAGAGGTCAGTAAAAAACACTTGTATGACATAGGCATTGTAGGTAATGACATTGTCACCTGTTGCTATGTTATACAAGTATCTAGGAATACAAGCAGAGGTGAATGAGATCTCTAAGAAGGAAAAGTTTTGTAAAAAAAAGCACATGGGAGTTTTAAGCTGGGCATCCACAAAGGTGAGTGTGTTGATGGTCAGGTTTCTGGTTACACTCAACATGTAGGTGAAAAACAGAAAGATAAAAATCAGTACCTACAGCTGAGGGTCATCTGTCAGTCCAAGCAGTATGAATGTTGTTATTGTATAGTTTTCCATCACTGATAGGTTTGTCCAATCTGCATGTCCAATAATTCAGAGAGATAATTTTATAGATTATTTATCTCTGTGAAATCTAACTTAATCACTTTTTTTCTTTTTCTATTATTTTTTAAATCATGCTACAGATATGATTAGATTTTTTGCTAATGTGATATGATTTTATGGGTAGCAAAAATGTCATTTGAACTCCAAGCTAAATAAAAATTCACATTAATGCTATGTTTTTTGCTGACAATTTGGTCCTTGCCAAAAGAATCTTGTTGTAATATATCATTTGAACTCACTCTAAAGAGTCTTGAGTACAACACAGGATATGTGTTCCAGCTTTACTTGTTTATTTTTTGGAAAAGTATATTTTCTCCTATGAAAAATCCTGAACCTTACTTATGAAACCACATACGAGCTTCCCTCCTTGTCTTTATATATATATATATATATAATCTTACTTTCTTGACTGTTTGATTCCTTAGACTTACTATTGTTAGCTGCTGTTCAGGCAGTCCCTCAGTCCCTGAGTCATGAAGACCCCATGCATAGCCTATCAAAACTCTCCCTGATTGGTTGGTATCCATAGGGTTTTCATCAGTTAATTTTTAGAAGAAGATAGCCAGGCCTTTCTTCCTAGTCTGTATTAGTCTGTAAGCTCTGCTGAAACCTGTTCAGCATCATAGCAACATTGCTTGCTGCCTCCATTAACAGAACAGCAGTGTTGCTCATGAGGTACATTGGCTGGGAATTGAACATGGGTCTTCCTTATGGAAGGTGAGAATTCTACCACTGAACCACCAATTAGTTCTCTTTACTTCTCACTACTCATTTTCTCCTTGTTTTTCCCACAATTTTTACAATTTTATATAACGTCTTTCCGTTAATGATTACTAACTGTCCATGTCTAGTAATGGATTTTTTTTTTTCTGGCTTACATCTTGAATTGACTGCCAAACATATCTACTTATGTATTGAACCTGCTACCAAACATGCCTACTTGTGCAAATTACATGCTTTCCCATGTCAGTAGTGCCTGAAACAGAAGACATAATCTTCCACATCTCTTATTCCTCTCCCCTTATCCCGCGTGCTAACATTGTCCATTTGTTAACCATGTACTCTATGCCAGGTAATGTAGTAAGTGCTTTTCTTGTGTACTTTGTCCCATATTCCCCAGTTTAATCTGGGTAACAGCTATTCATTGTTGATTTTCAGTTGAAGCACCACTTCCTCTGGAAAGATTTCTGAAATTATCTTAGCCCACATGCACTCTCCTGTGATCTCATAACAAATGATACTTGCCGTTATCGAAGTGGTTAGCTGGAGAATGTATTTAATGAGGTCATTTTCTGAATCTTTCTTACTGTGATAGCCAGAACAACTAGGACAATCCTGTTATATGATTAATATTTAAAGAATATTATCTGAATAAATTTATATATCCTAAATTTACCAAGCAGACATAGATAAAACTACTTATTCCAAGTTGGACTTAAATTCATGCTGTTCTGATTTGAATTAGCTTATTAAATTTTTTCTATCTTTGACTCTATTACTAGAAAAACTTGTCCATTTTTTTTCTTTTAAAGACTAGATATTTTTATCAATTAAGTGACATTGTAAAGTGGTTTACTTTTCTGCTTCTTTGTGTTACCTTCCTGGCTGATAGAAGTTATTACTATCTGCTCTTCCTTCTCTGATCTTACAAATAAGTAATTTACTTTCATTGATAGTATTTTTGCCTCCTCACTTTATCTATTAATGCAATATAAAATCCAGAGTCAAAATTTTTTTAGCCTGAATTTATGTTAAAATCTATTCCACAGTAATTTTCTCAGGCATCAAAAATTAATCACTGTAGTAGGGTTTTAGTAGGGGACTCGAATGTTTGTAATTTACAATCCATGTCTTAATGCTTTTAATCCTCCATCAGTGAATGAAAAAAAAAAAAAAAATCCCCTGAAATCCCAATTGGTTAGTTTGTGAACAGTTTCTTTTCATGGTTTATTTTACCGTATTTTATTTATAGTGAATTAGCAGAACAACCACATCTCTTTGACCAATTCATTCTGTTAAACCTACAGGGTGTCAGTAACCAATACAGGGCAGAAGCACTGACCTAGGCTTATGGCTTGCTTGCCTGAAAGTTAGAACCCTCCCAGGGAATGAATACAGACATTCAACATATATATTAGATTAGATTAGAGGTCCTTGAGTGACGCAAAGGGTTAAGTGCTTGACTACTAGCCCAAAGGTTGGCAGTTCAAACTCAGCCAGAAGAACCTTGGAAGACAAGCCTGGTCACCTGCTTCTGAAAAGTCACAGCCTTAAAACCCTACACAGCACAGTTTTCCTCTGCACATATGCGGTTGCCATGAGTTGGAATCTACTAGGTGACAACTAACAACAACGATGAAGAATGATTTCTGCAACGTGCTTATCTTTCTGCAATCCTTTCTCCTTATCTCTCAGGCAACACCTCTTTCACTGTTAACCTTGCTCAGCTCCACACCCTAAGGGAATTTCTCAACGCTCTGTAGAAAAGTATCCATTTTTTTCTTACAAAATATTGCAAGCTATCATAAGACAAAATTCAATAAACTGACACGTGTGTAACTGACTGATCTCTGTTTATTTTATCTTCCAATAAATATTTGAAGGGAGGCAGGCTCTCTAATGAGCGATGCTACTGAAGTCAGTCTTTTGGAGAGATGATGGGACAAATACACACACACACATACACACACACACACATTGGTGGCTTTTATTTTTCAGTTTGAGACTGATTGTGTAGCTGATGTCACTTTTTCATATTTTCCATGTTAGATTTCCTTTATACACCCACTTATTACTATGACATTATATATATATTTATATATATATAAACCAAAACCAAATCCATTGCAGTGGAGTTGTTTCTGACTCATAACAACGCTATGGGACAGAGTAGAACTGCGCCATAGACTTTCCAAGGAGCACCTGATGGATTTAAACTGTTGACCCTTTGTTAGCAGCCGTAGCACCTAACCACTACACCACCAGGGTTTCCTTCGTATGTATATGTATGTGTATACATATGTATGTACATGTTTATATACACACGTATATACATATGAAAGACAGTAAAATCTACAACTTACAATTCACATATCTAATTTTTAATACAGACAGGTGAAATATCTTTATTCTTGGAAAAACTATGGTCAAGGTTTTATAAAAGGAAGTATTACTGATAAAAAAAAATTGTAGACTATATCATACTTACTTTCCCATTCAGTAAATCATAACTTCTGGAAGTTGTTTAAAAAGAGTAGTTCTTAAAGCCACTAAGCTGCAAGTGGTGGATGCGCAGAAGCGTTTCACGTGAACAGCTCTTTACTTTTGCTCACGCATCCACGCCGACGCTCACAGCTTCTCCGAACACGCAGAGAGCTGTCTGAGATTGTCGTCGCCAACAAATTGCACTGGCTTTCTCAAGATGGACATTTTAGTATTATAGGCCTAAGAAAATATTTTCTGGTGTATTTTAGCATTTAAAAGGAAAAATAACAATTCTAATGGCAGCGGAATGCTGGAAACTCTCTTATTTTGAAAAAGTTGGTATTTCAGTATCTTAGGGCAGATACACAGGTTTGAAAAAGATAAGCCTTGATTTTCTCATGCGAATAAATGTATGAGCAAAGGGTCCTTGGTGATTTACATTCCAAATTCTCTAACAAATCTTTGGAGTAATTTTATTTGGCAAAAGCAAGACAGAGGCTGCCTTCGCTCCAATGTCCTTAGAGACAGTAGGAAAACATCAAACTTCAGGTTATGCAGTTCACTTTCCTATATTTTAAACAGTTTTATTGAAGGGAAATTGATATACAATAAACCGCTATGTATTCAAAGTATACCGTTTGATGTTTTGACATATGCACCCTCCCATGAAACCATTACCGTAATCAAAAGAGTGAACATATCTGTCACACCTAAAGTATCCTCAGGCACTTCTGTAATCCCTCGTATACCCTTTCTGCACACCTCTGGTCCCCAGGAAACCGCTGATGAGTCATCCGTTAACTACAGGTTAGTTTGTTTTCTGTAGAACTTTAATTAAATAGAATCGTACAGTATTACACCAATTTTTTGCTCTGGTTTCTTTCACTAAGCATGATGATTTTAAGATTTGTCGCTATTGTTGTATGCATTAATATTTTATTCCTTTGCTGCTGAGTATTCCAATGTTGATGGGTTTAGGGTTATTTCCAGCTTGTACCTATTACCCATAAAGCTGCTATGAACAGTCCTTTATAAAATTTGTATGGAAAATGCTTTCATTTATCATGAGTAGATACCTTGGAGTGGGGTGGAATGGTTTTTATAGGTTAGGGGCATGTTTATTTTTTTAAAATATTGCCAAACTTTTTTCAACATACCTTTAACATTTTACATTCCCAACATCAATGCATAAAAGCTCCAGTTGCCTCACATCAATGTCACCCCTTAGAACTATCAGTCTTTTTAATTTTAGCATTCCGGTAGGTACATAATGGTGTCTCACTGTGGCTTAAAGTTCTCTAATGACTAATAGTGAGTCCATGGGTGGTGCAAGCAGTTAACGCACTCGGCTGGCTATCTACTTCTGAAAAATCAGTTACTAAAAACTCTATGGAGCACCTCGGAAACTCTACGGGGCAGTTCTACTCTATCCTATAGGGTCGCTAGGAGTCGAAATCGACTCGACGGCACTGGGTCACTGGGTTATGGAGCACAGCTCTACTCTGACACACCTGGGCTTATCATGAGTTGAAGTCAACTCTACAACTGTTGTTGTTTTTTAAGTGACTAATAACGTTGAATAAGTTTTCCCGTGCTTGCTGATCATCTGTATATCTTAATTTGAAGAGACATCTATTGAAATCATTTATTCATTTCTTAATCAGGTTATTTGTGTTTTAGTTGTTGAATTCTAACTGTTCTTCATGTACTCAGGATACAAGTCTCTTATCAGATATATGATTTTTAAATATTTTCTCCCATTGTGTGTTTTCACTGTTTTAATGGCATAGAGCACAAAACGTTTAATTTTGATGAAGGCCAGTTTACTTATGATTTTCTTTTATCCCTTGCGCTTTTGGTGATTTTGGAGATTTGCACTTGGCTACTAACTGCAAGGTTGGCAGTTGGAACCCACACACTGGAACCTGGGAAGAAAGGCCTGGCAATCTGCTTCCATAAAGATAACAGCCAAGAAAACCCTATAGAACTCAGTTCTACTCTATAATACATGGAGTTGCCAGAAGTCAGAATCAACTCAATGGCAACAGGTTTGGTTTGGTGTTTTTGGCTGACTTATAACCTATACTATTTTTTCTTTTAATGGTTGATTTATGCTTCTAGTATATATGTTTATTATCACCTACTTTTAAATATCACTTCACATGTAAAAATCTACTTCAAGTATGCTGTCAGCCCCACACTCTTTCTCTTCTCCTGAGAGTCTAATAGCAGAAATGTTAGCTCTTTTGTTATTGTCCCGCAGGTTCCGGAGACTCTCTTCTTTTTTTTTTCTAGTTTCTTTTCTTTTTTTTCCCTGATTGAGTAAATTATATTGAGCTATTCTGACATTCATGGTTTCTCTCCTCTTGTCACTTCCACTCCACTATTGAACTCATTGGAGCACGGATGGTTGTTAACCAGAATGTCAGCAGTTGGAATACACCAGCCACTCCTTGGAAACCCTGCGGGGTAGTTCTACTCTGTCCTATAGGGTCGCAATGAGTTGGAATTGACCCAACGGCAAAGAGTTTTTCTTTTTAAATTGAACTCACTGGAGGGTCAGCAAAGAGAATACTCTCAACAAGATGGACTGACACAGTGGTTGCAACAATGCAACAATCAAGCACAGCAACAATTGTGAGGATGGCACAGTATTGGGCAGCATTTCCTTCTTGGGTTGCTGTAAGTTAGAACAGACTAGAAGGCACCTAATAGCAACATTGAACTCATCAAACAAGTTTTTTACCTAAGTTATTTATTTGCCTACTTATAATTTAGTAATTTCCATTTCGTTCTTTTCTTTTACCCCTATTTTTTTGTTGTTGGGATCTTTCATTTTTTTCATTTGTTTCCAGATAATTCATAATTGCTGATTGAAACACTTTTATGAGGATTCCTTTAAAATCCAATAACAGATAAACCCAATACCTGATTCATCTTGTGTTGGTGTGTCATTCTCATTCGTGTTGTTATTTTCTTGATTGTTGGTAGGAGAAGGGATATTTGATTATATGCTGGATATTTCTATCTTTCGGGGACTTCCACACTTGTTTCTTGGGTTATAACCATAGTGTTTTAATTGTAATGGGAAGGAACTAGGCAGAAGCAAGGATGGCAAAACTACATCTTACATACTTCAAACATGTTATCAGGAGAGCTCAATCCTTGGAGAAGGACATCGTGCTTGGTAAAGTAGAAGGCCAGCAAAAAAAGAAGAAGCCCTTCAGTGAGATATATTGACACAGTGGCTGCAACAAAGGGTACAAGCGTAACAACGATTATGAGGATGGTGCAGAACTGGGCAGTGTTTCGTTCTGTTGTACATAGGTTTGCTATGAGTCGGAACCAACTTGATGGCACCTAACAACAACAACACCTTGGCAGAACCAGAAGTTACCGTGCACTCTTAACTGAGATGCTTTATGATTGCTGTACAAAATAAGCTTGAACAATTTACATTGTAACAGACACTGTGTGAGATAGTCATTTTCTAAGAATTTCAGTCAGCAAGGTGGGCAAGAGCTTTCTCAACATAAACATTATCTTTTGGATTTTACTGTTACTGAGTTTTAGCAAATTGTTGTGTATTTGTTGCTAAACTCCAATTTCAATTTCCTATTATGCAAATTACCTATTTTTATTTTCCTTTTGAATTATTTACATATCATCTTGCAATATGCAAGAGGCCTTTTTATAATATAAATATTAACCTGCCACATATTTTTTACTACTTAGGTTATAGTATGTTTTGTTTTGCAAAATGTTTTAATTACATATATTCAAAAATAGATTGTCCTGATTTTGTTAAGAAATGTCTTGACCCATGGCATTGCATGTTTTTTTAGATTTTTATAATTCTTATATTGCATGTTTTGTTGGGATTTCTTATTGTTGTGTGTGATATGAAAAATAGGCCCAATGTTGTTTATTTACAGATCAGTAAGTTGTTGGGATATCAGCATTCATTAAATAATATTTTTCACATCCTACTTAAATTACACCTTTGCAGTATAATACACTGGCTTTTTCTATTTCTGTATTCTTTGTTCTGTTCTAGGTAAATATGTGTTTTAATTTTTCAATGAATCTTATTCATATACTTATGGGGTATTTATGAGTTTTAATTATTTCACGTGACTCTAGAATTAATTTTGTGTGATTAAAAAGATAACTGTAGCAATTCTATTGAGAATTGCATTAAATTTTGTACATTAGTTTTGGCTGGATTATTATATTTCTGACATTATATCTTTACACCCAAGAATAAGATAACTTTTCTTTTTTTTCAGATCATATTTTATACCTTTAAACCAACTTCTTCATTTTGAGAATCATGTTTTTCTTTTCAATAATGTTCCATTTTTACTATTGTGAATGATATTTTTTTTCTTACTTTGCCTTTTAGTTATTTACTGCAATATAAAAATTGGCTACTGATTTTTCAATACATTCTCTAACTTATCAAATATTTTTCTCAATTTTATTCTTTCTCTTTTAGTTTCTTTTATTTATATGTTTTTCAGTAATGTTAGCAAAATATGTATCTCTTTAACTGAAATTAAAATAACATCAATGAAAGACATAATTTATTTTATTGCTACTCAGAAGAAATGCTGCTAGTTAAACTATGATGTAATGTTAAAATGTCAGGCATTGTAAGACACATTTCATTTTCAAAGAGTTAAAAATGTTTAAGCATGCATATTAATATTGCTAAAAAGCAATATTTATCTTTTCTTTAATACATCTTACTGACTTTTCAAGATCCTCCAAAACAACCTTGAATAATGAAGCGGTGATTAGTCATCCATATTTGGTTCTTGGTTTTGATTTATAATCTGGTGTTGTTTTATTCTCTTAAAATGTTTTTATTTTGTTCACAAATATATTATCAATGTACCGAGAATTTTTTACAATGAGTGTAAAATATTTTTAAAAGTTGTCTCAGCATATATTTATCTTTTCCTATGATCTCTTTTTTTTGATATCTACTTTTTAAAAATGATTGATATGATAAATTATGTGAATAGAGTTTTCCAAAATACAGCTTTTTCTTTATTACTGAAGTCTGCTTAGCCATAATCCATTTTTCTTTTAATATGTACCTAGAATTAAATTGCATGTATTTTATATAGGAAGTTTCTATTTATGTATGTGAATACAGTTGTGATATTTTCTTTATTAGTGGTTTGAAATGGTTTAATTTGGAATGGAATTATTTAGAATTCTGTTTTTAAGCAGTAAGATTTTTTTTTAAGTTAGTAAGAATTTTTTTTTAAGCAATTTGGTCCAGTTTCTATTTAATAGGCAGAACTTTATTCATTTCCCCCAAATTGTGTGGTATTGTTATATACAAATTATAATTTAATTCATATTTTACCAAGTAAGTTTGAATTATTTCCAATTTTCCTATCTTTTTGTTGTAGAATTGGATGCAGTATATATTAGTATTGGTTTGAATTTCTTGTGTATTGATATTTATATCATGTGTCTTATGTGTAATTTTGAATGTGTTGCTTACTTTCTCTCTTTTTTTTTTTCCTTATTTGTGTGTGTATGAGCTTACATTTTCTGGACTTTACATAGAATCAGCTTCTGTATTATTTCATCTTCTTATTTTTACTGCTTTTAATGTTTATCTTTAAATTCCATTTCCCACATTGCTTTATCTTATGCTATTTCTAATTACTTAAGCTGAGTATAGGTTCCTCTACTTTTAGTCTTCTTTAAAATTTTTAATAGTAATGATATTTAAGAACGCAAATTTCTCTGTGTTGTCCTCTCTATATACAAGTTCTTCCAATTTTATTGCTTACTTGATAGAGTGTAATTTTAGCTTCAAATTTTTAATCAAATTGTTACCTATATTAGTTGTAAAATTAATCTTCACTGTTTTTTTTTTTTAATTTTTACATTTAATTTGCTGCCTTTGAAAGCTCTACTATGTGGGTCTACAATCAGGATTTTATGTTAGGACACTTGTCTCTTTCTTGTATTTTTCTTTTTCAATTAATGGACATAATTACTCAAAGTTACCATCTCATTTTATGAGTAAGCTACTTGCTTATTTTTTTTTAAAGAGCCCTGGTGGTGCAATCATTTAGCACTCAGCTGCTAACCAAAAGGTAGGTGGTTTGAACCCACCAGCTGCTCAGCAGGATAAAGATGTGGCAATCTGCTTTCAAAAATATTACCGCCTTGGGAACTCTATGGGGCAGTTTACTCTGTCCTATGGGGTCTCTATAAGTTGGAACTGATTCAATGTTTTTTGGGGGAAAGGGGTTTAATGTTTTAATATTCTCCTTTTCATCAAGTGTGCATTAATCTTAATCTTAATTTCATGCCATTCTGTTAATTCTATTTTTTTATCATGTGATTACTGTTATATTACTTCTCCACGTGAATATTAACACAGTTTATCTGGATACTCTCTGAAATATCTTTTTCCACTTTCCTCCAATCTATGCCACATTGAGTGTCAGTTAATAGACTTTCATCTCTGGCACCTAGGGATTTCCTTTAGTTACTATATGATAAGCTAAACAATTAAAATAATATTTATTAAACTGTATTGGCTATTTTATAGGTTTTTGCATTGGTAGTATTTTCATGTCGTTTTAGCCCACTGTATTTTCCTAGTTCTGAAATTGTAATAGTTCTTACAAAATCTTTTCTTTTATTATCACATTATATCTTATTTATAACTTTTAGCCTTACGTCAGTGTCAATGTCATCATTACACAGATTTGGAGTAGAGGATTAAAATTATAAAATTAATAAGCTTAAAGGAGTTGTAAATATGTTAATAAAACTGGATGAAAAATTATTAAGACACAACTATTAGAATTGTACCAGAAAAGTTGAGAGACTATTTATCATTTCATTTAGATTAGTCAACTACTTTTTTAAAAATCTTACCTCTTAGAGGGAAATGCAATTCTTTTGATTGAGTCATTGAAGGCTTTCTTCATTTGCTTGTTTTTCAGAGTGTAAATAAATGGGTTCAACACAGGTGAAAGAGAAGTTATGAGCAGAGATGCGCCCCTATTAAGAGCCACCTCTTCCTTTGATGAAGGTTTGAGATAGATGAAGTTGCAGCTCTAGTAGGTCATGGAAACCAGGCATGTGGAAAGAATGGTGGAAAAGGGTTTTTTCCTTTGCTGAGCAGAAGGGAATCTTAGAATTGTTGTGATGACATACATGTAGGACAGAACTACACTACAAGGGTCATGATGAATGTCAAAACAGAACACACTAAAATCAATCGCTCTCTGAACCACGTGTCTAAGCATGAGATCATTAGGAAGGGAGTGGCATCGCAGAAAAAATGATCCATGACATTAGAGTCACAGAATTTCAAATTTAGGCCCAGACTAAGTGGAGTTGTCTCTTTCCTATATTTTTCTTTTCTTTTTAAATTGGGATTATGTTTAACAAACCAGCCATCCAACAACTGAGGACAAACCTATTACAGACTTTGTTATTCCTTATGGTCACGTAATGCAAGGGTTTGCAGATGAACACATAGCAGTCAAAGGACGTAGTGGCTAGGAGAAAAAATTCTGTTATTCCAAAAGGGTAAGTAAAAAATAATTGAAAAGCACAGACGTTACAGATAGGATTGAGTAAACGAAAGCTATGGGTTTTAAACTGGAATATTGCTGATGTTTCAGAGTTATACTTTCTAGTCATAAGACACCATTTTCCTTTCTCCTAAATTATTAACTAAAGAGTTTAGGTGTTCTACCTCTTGAATTAGAAGTTCTTCTCTCATAAAAGATTTTGCGATACTACTTCTGAGAAGGTGACCCATGACTGTTAACAGGTAGACCAAGGAGGGAGAACTTGCCCTCGAGAAGAACACTTAGTATGTTTTAAACAGGTAAGCTGAAGACTTCCAACAGGAGAGGTCCATCCTATATCACCTTGTGAATCATGTATTCTCTAATGAAAATCTGATTGTCACACGTGAATTTTTCTGTACGTTCTCTTTCTAGACAAACTTTGCATGTGGTGGATCCAACTATACTGGTTTTAAATGATTTCTTTCCAACTGACAGTGAGTTTACATGGGCCATCTCTTGTTTAGATACCTGGTGAATGCATGGGCAACACACTTGGAGAATTTTAATATTACCTTTGATATTCATAGTAATGATACCAGTAAATATTGAAAAGGTAATGTTAAATTGTTATGCACTATAAAATGAGAGTCAAAAGAAACCCATTGGTCCAACACTCAGGGTATGGTTGATAGCTTTAATTCCCAGTTATAGTATAGTTGAATTGGGAAAATATTCAAGAAATTTATCAATCGTTATGGGACAAATAACAAACAAAATTTCTAATGAAATAAAGATACAACAGTAACCTCTTATCTCATTGGCCAAGGTGACATGAGATAACAAAATAGCCTTAAGATTTTTTATTAGCCCAAGAAAGTATAGTCTGTGCAGTAGCAAATACCTCTTGTTGCAGTTAGATAAATAACGCAGGAGAAGTAGAACAAAACACACATAGAATTAGTGGTTACACACAGTAACACCCTTACAAACACCAGATTTATTTGGTTGATTACCATCAAGGATAAGTACATGTCTAGATCGTTACTGCAAGGAGTAGTAATATTCTTAGTCTGCATCCTTATAGTATCAGGCATAATAAAATTTACCTTCTATTGTGTTACACACCTGAAAGGGCAAAAGAAAGTCTCAGGCTAAAATATTGATGTACATTTAGTCCAGCAACGCAATTGAAAATTTCACTTTTACTTGGTATTCTGGTGAAGAACCAAATGATATCCAGTGGAAAACCAGCACCATGAGTTTTAAAGAGCCCACAATGGCCATTTAGGAACTCGACTAAGTCCAGGTACTTGTCATTGGTGTGTCATCTCCATGCTGTTATCAACAGGAGGGAATGATTTAGAAAATAATGTTGAAATCATTATTGTCTGTCCTTGAGCATAGAGAATATGACCCAGCTGGAGCTGGACTCATAAAGACTCATAAAGACACATCAACTGGGCCCTGAGGTATAAATATAATAGCTAAGACAATCTGAAAAAAAAAAAAAAAAAGAGAGAGACTCTTAGATATTCACATAAACAGGGCATAAAAGCCACTCTTTTTCTTTTAATATTTAATAGTTATAAACCAACAAGAGGTCAGTGGCCATAATGAAAAGCCTAGCGTCCAATATTTGCCCCTCTCCAAAAATATGCCAGATGATTTCGAGCCGGGCTATAGTTTAAAATGGACAGTCTTGAATGACCAATGTCTAAAAGAAATGGGAGGAGTGAGACAGAACCCCCACAGTGCTGTATTCTTTACCGGGCTCCCTCCCCTACAGTGTTGTATTGCAAAATCCTTTCCTTTGCTGGGCTCCCCCACCTAGGCTTTGCATTTGAATCTTGCTTTTGCTTGGAGGTTATATGTGAATCCCATTGCTCCTGGGTAGCATGATAAAGAATGTTGCTGACTTAACTTGTATGAACTCCCTACTTGTAAACCCTTTTAAAAGTAACCTGCCTGCCCCCCCCCAGTCTTTGCAGCAGTAAGCACCAACTGACTCCATTTCTTTGTACAATGACATAAATGTGTCTTTTTGTTCTCCCACCTTGGTCTCTAGTTTATTGGCCAATGTGAGTCATGCCAAGTAAGAACCTGGGTTTTTGACCCACTAATGTGATACACTACATCCTTCACGGCTAGAGTTTGTTATTAATTTTCTTGACAGCTCATAAGAAAGGATATCTGTTATTATACCGTAAAACTTTAATAATAGTTTGAAAGGACAATTCTATCAATTGGGAGTTACTGGGTGATCCAAAAGCTAGAGAACTCCAGACAGATATGCAGACTTATATCCCTATGTGTTTACATTTCAAAGGGGCATGAAACCTGGAGACACAAATCCAGCCTTTTATATTCCAAAGGATGGTAAGTGACTAGGGAGCAAAGGTTTCTTTCCCTCTCTCTGGAGAGAAAGGGAACAGCCATCCTAATCCATTATAATTTCCCAGATTGATGATAGCATTCCTCTCCTGCAGTGCACAGCCTCATAAGTGCAAGGTGCTATCTGGCTCTCATTGCATCACCTGTAGGGTAGTGAGCAAGGGGAGCTGGCACAGGAGTTTCTCTCATAACAATAACCGAAAACTGTGCTCCAAAAAACTCATGCTTGCTTTCATAATAAAAGTAAATAAATACTAAAATTATTAAATATTAAGATTATCAGGAAGATTTGGACAATGTTTATTTGTAGATTTTGCTATTATGCTTGAATTTTGGGTGTTAGTAGACCTTGATGTTAGCCTCTGCATTTCTTTATATCAATTTTTAGTTCATTTCATTTTGAACTCTTTTATGACAGAGATTGGAGTTATGCTATTAGCTTCATTCTCTTTCCCTTACTTCTACCTGAATTTTATTGCTTTAGTTAGGTGTTATAAAGTAAGTTTTCCGTGTTAAAATTTTTATGAGTTTTTGCTATCATAAAAATTTGAAACTTTTTTGTAGTAGATAACATACTTTCTAGTAAATACTTATGTAATAAATTTTATAAAATTTCATTTTTAAAAACAAAATTTATATCCATATTATAATCCATATTATGTAATATTATCTTGGCCAGTTATGCAGTTATGCTTTACATGTGTATCTTTAAAGCAAATGCAGACTTCTTTGAACTTATAGATATTAAAACTTGTATCTATAGAGAGATAATGTCATTTGCTGCAATGAACACATTTTTAAGTTGCGGCGTGTAGTTTCCACGTTGTTTTTGTTACCATTGAGTTGATTCTGACTAATGGTGACCTCATGTATGCAGAGTAGAACTGCTCTATAGGCTTTTCAAGGCCATGGTTAACCGCTATGGCTGCTAGTCCAAAGGTCAGCAGTGCGAATTTACCAGCCACTCCTTGGAAACCCTATGGAGCAGTTCTACTCTGTCTTACAGGGTCACTATGAGTCAGAATCAACTCTACAGCAACAGATTTTTTTTTTTTTTTAATGCCTAGGCACAGAGGGCTAGTGAGAGAAATATGAACAGTGGTAAAGAATATGATAGCTAGGAGTGTGAAGATTTTTCTTTTCATAATTTTTAAACTTTACACTATTGATTTCTGGTAAAGAGAAACTTTTTTAGGATGTAGTTTTCAAATTTATGTCCTGTTGTGTAACTTGAGTTTTATATATATATATATATTTTTGGATTTAATTCTATTGGGATGTGCTCCCTTCCGTGTGCATAGTCTAACCAGTTTTATGATGGTGTCTCAATCCATGTTTCAGTGCTTGCCCTGCTGTGTCCTAAGAAAGACTATCTAATCTTAATCTTTATTGTAAATTCTCATTCAAGGTGTTATCTTAAATTCCCTCAAATATTAATATTTCCTTTGGTAATAAAGCTTCTTTTACACAGGCTTCATTTTTCAAATTTTAAAAAGTGTTTTTGAAATTTATCTTATTATTTCTTGAGAATGGTGATGATAAATATGTGGTGAAAACTGTGTGTGTATGTTTCTCACACACATACACAGCTGATTTGTTTGCTGAATTGGTAACACTGGTTTGGAGGTGAGATCTCGCTTCTTTTCCTAGAAAATCACTTAATGAAAGATGGCACCCTAGTACAAATGATTTGTAAGAAGGGAACAAAATGAACGGGTGAGGGTCTGTTTTAGTTGCAAGGCCAATAATGTTTTTGGAAAATTAATCTGAGTATAATGATGAATACAAAGATTTAAAGTAAATTAGAAATATAAGGCTCACTAGCTCAGTGTTTCTCAGTTTATTTGTGATGAAGGATCAGTTTTGTTTCCCCAAATTCAATTCATTGCATATGAATACTTTTGCAAAATACTATGAAAATGAATTATTAAAAAGGAAGTAAAAAGACTTAAAAACAAAAGTTCAAAATTTTATTATTAGGTTCAACAAATATTTGCTTTTTTAAATTGCATTTATGGTTTCCAAAGCTTAACTATCAATTTCTGTACTTATATTACCCAACATCAAAAAGTTTGCTGATTAGCCTTGGTCCTATAATCTCTCACCAAACTTTCCAAATAACTTAAATCTCCAATTTCGATATCTCCCTATTTCTTTGAGAGAACTGAAATTCTTTTGATTGAGTCATTCAATGTTTGTTTCACTTTTTCATTTCTCGAGGATATATAAATAGGTTTAGCATGGGGGTAATAGAAGTAGTGAACACAATTACACCCTTATTAATGTCCATTTCTTCCTTTGCAGAAGGTTTAATGTAAATGAAGATACAGCTTCCATAGGTGATGAATACAACGATCATGTGGGAAGAACATGTGGAAAAGGCTTTTTCCTTTGCTGAGCAGAGGGGAATTTTAGAATTGTCTTGGTGATGAATACATAGGAAAGAAGCACACACGTGAGGGTCATGATGAAGGTCATCACGGCACAGGCTATAACCATCTGTTCTAAGAACCATGTGTCTGAGCAAGAGATCTTGAGGATAGGAGATGCATCACAGGGTAAATGATCAATGACATTTGAGTCACAGAATTCCAGATTTAAGCCTAGGCAAAGTGAAGGGGTTATGATTAACAAACCATCAACCCAACAGAAGAGAACAAGCCTTCTGCAGACTCTGCCGCTCATGATGGTCACATAATGTAAAGGTTTGCAGATGGCTACATAGCAGTCATAGGACATGATGGACAGGAGAAAAAATTCTGTTGATCCAAGAAAAAAAAAAAATAGTTGAGTGGCACAGGCATTATAAGTAATGGTATTGTCTCCAGTAGATGTGCTGTAAAGCAATCTAGGAATACAGATTGTAGTGAATGAGATATCCGGGAAAGAGAAATTTTGAAGGAAAAAGTATATGGCAGATTTAAGTTGAGAACTCACTAAGGTGAGGAAGATGATTGACAGATTTCCAGTAACACTTAACATGTAAGTGACAAGCAGAAAGGTAAATATCAGAACTTGCAGTTGTGGGGCATCTGTCATTCTCAGCAGGATGAATGTCATTAGTCTTGCATGGTTTCTCATACTATTTTTTAAAATTTTCATTCTAAAGCTTATAAACAGATTAAGCTGAAGTCAGGAGTCAGTGATAAGAAACCAAAGGGTTGGCAGTTCGAATCTACCAGTCGCTCGTTGGAAACCCTGTGGAGCAGTTCTGCTCTATTCCATAGGGTCCCTATGAGTTGGAATCAACTTGACAGCAACAAGTTTGGCTTTTTTTTTTTTTTTTGGTTACTCCACTATTGATGGATATTTGTACTTCTTGTTTGGATTATTGTGAACAATGTTGCTATGACTATTCCTAAATGTAAACACTATTTATAAGGATGACTGTATCCTTCAAGACGACTTTATATTTTCCTCTTTCATTCAAGTATTTTTATTCCAGAATTTTATCCACCGCCCTTCTTTATTGCTTTGACATATTTGGGAGATCTTTCTTGATGCTACTTCTTTGCTTACTCAATAAAGAAACTAAAAGTTTCCTTTTCCAAGCTAGACGTCTCTAGGTTTTAAATTTGCATTTTCATTTTCAGTATTAAAATATGTTAATTTTTATGCTAACATTCTACTTTTCTTATTTTTAATAAATTATCTTGTTCCTTCTTGATAAGCGCGTAGGTGTATATATATATATGTATGTATAAACCATTACCGTGGAGTCAATTCTGACTTATAGTGACTCTATAGGGCAGAATAGAACTGTCCCATAGAGTTTCCAGGGAGAGCCGGGTGGATGCGAACTGCCGATCTTTTGGTTCAGCAGCCATAGCTTCAACCACTACACCCTCAGGGTTTCCTATATAAATTATATATAATATGTAATTTTTTTCTGTTGTCATCTGAATTTTTTAATTTAAAGAAGTGATGTGCAGTATTTCTCTTTTTCCCCTGTTTATTCAATAATTCATTTTTGTTGTTGTTACTTAAGCTGTAATATCTTTTCACTCTTCTATGACTGGTTTGAGTGGTGGTAAAGAACTTTTCCTGGAAATATGGATACACATTCTCTTGGTGACAGATACTACCTTGGAAGATGTTCATATGCAGCAAAAGGAAAGATGTGAAATAGTGATAAATAAAAAGAGGACAAGACACATATGAAATAATTAAGAGTCTAAGTCTACGAGCTTAACAAGGTCTACTGCTTTTTTTTTTTTTTTTGTGGTATGCTGGAGGCCCAATTTCAACATTCCTTCATTTATGTGAGATAAATGAAATTCTTTTGATTAAGTCTATGAAAGCATGTTTCACTTGCTTGTTCCTCAGGGTATAAATAAATGGGTTTAACACGGGGGCAAATGAAATAGTAAGCAGTGCCACACCCTTATTAATGGCCACTCCTTCCTTTGCTGAAGGTTTTATATAGATGAAGATACAACCACCATAGGTCATAGAAACCACAATCACGTGGGAAGAGCAGGTAGAAAAGGCTTTCGTCCTTTGCTGGGCAGAAGGGAACTTTATGATAGTCTTGATGATATACATATAGGACAACACTACACACAGAAGGGCCATGATGGTAGTCACAACGGCAACGGCTACAGTCATCTGTTCCATAAACCACGTGTCTGAACAAGAAATCTTCAGGAGAGGAGGAACATCACAGCGAAAGGGATCAATGACATTATAGTTACAGAATTCCAGGGGTAAGAGTGGACAAAGTGGTGTGATTATGACCAAAAACCCTGCTATCCAACAGCAGAAAACTAGCTTTCCACATACTCTCCTAGTCATGATGGTCACATAGTGCAGGGGTTTACAGATGGCTACACAGCGATCATAGGACATGATGGCCAGAAGAAAAAATTCTATAGCTCCAAGGAAGAAGATAAAAAATATTTGAGCAAAACAAGCATTGTAGGTAATAGTATTGTCCCCAGTTGATAAGCTATATAGGAATCTGGGAATACAGACTGTGGTGAATGAAATTTCTAAAAAGGAAAAGTTTTGGTGGAAAAAGTACATGGCAGTTTTAAGGTGAGAATCCACTAAAATGAGTATAATGATGGTCAGGTTCCCAGTTAAACTCAATGTGTAGGTGACAAACAGAAATATAAAAATCAGAACCTTCATTTGAGGATCATCTGTCAGTCCCAGAAGTATGAATGTAGTTACTGATGTATGGTTTCTCATCATTGACATGCACTGCTGCTCAATCTCCTCATTAACATGAACTGAGAAAAGTTGTGTGAAATCATATGGCCATGGACATTGGCTAGCAAATCTAATCATCACAGTTAGTAGTTATTTTCTTCTTTCACTTCATAATGAATCTTTTCAAAAGCCTGGCAGTCTCAGCCTTTGATGCACATTATATGTCCAGTTAAGTGTAAGTTTCTCTTTAAATATTAGTTTAACTCTATAGTAATCTTTATTTTTATAGCTTCTCGCACATTTTCACATCTATTTTCAGTTAATGTAATATCCGTCATTTATTATCTGAAATATATTTTTCTATAGAATTAGAAAAGACCACTGGTGTGATAAAAGCTGATAGGTATTATAATGTTGTTTTGGTCCAATTAATTCTTCACTACTTAAAATTTGACTTGAACGACTTTACTGAAACGTTGGTTCCTGTTAAATGCAAATAAATAGCTAATGAGTTTGACAGTTATGCAGTCTATGGGTCATGTGTATAGTACTTAAATGTCTTCTTCCACTACTATGAACAAATAAGTGATTTCATTTTACTTCTGGTATCAGATGAAAGTCATCCAAAATAGAAACATCACTTTCCAAATCTGCTGCTTACCTCTAAGTTTCTACATTAATTCTCACTTTTACTCCAAATTCATTCCTATATACAACTCAGTGTTTTGAAATGCAGTATATAAAGAAACCAAACAAAACCAAATCCGTTGCCATCAAGTCAATTCCAACTCATAGAGACCCTATAGGACAGAGTAGAACTGCCCTATAGGGTTTCCAAGGAGTGCCCGGTGGATTCAAATTGTTGACCTTTTGGTTAGCAGCCAAACTGTTAACCACTAGGCCACCAGGGTTTCAGGAAATATAATACATAAATATAGTATAATATAGTATTGGGTAAAGCAATTGTTGGGGATAAAGAATGTTGAAGAATAGCACCTTGACTTTTTTATGCTTTCATTATTGTTATTATATAGATATTGTTGTCATTGTTGAGTGCAATTGAGTTGATTTCCACTCATAGCAACTCCATGTGGTAGAGTAGAACTACCTTATAGGTTTTCTTCTAGGCTGTAACCTTTATGGAAGCAGATTGCCAGGTCTTTCTCCCACAGAACGGTTGGGTTGGTTCAAACCACCAACCTTTCCTTTGGTTAGCAGCAAGCATTTAACTGCTGCATCACCAGGACTCCTACATATATACAAGCAGTCCTTGACTTATGATGGAATTCTGTTCCAAAGACTACTCTGTCATATGTTGGTTCTGATGTAAGTCAAATAACTCATTTTTTTTTTTTTTAGTTTTGATTATTATTGCCCTATTGTTATCAGTATCTTTATAAATCCCATTTTTATTTGTCTTTGTGGGTTGGAAACCTTACATCTGAGAATGATAACATCAGCAAATTATGCACTACAACATTGTATATAGTACATATTACTATTGATAAGATGTACCAAAAAAAGAACGGTTGCAAGTGTAGTTTGTTGTAACTGAAATACATCATAAATTGGGGATTACCTATGTATATGAAATCATTTTGTCAAGTTCACTCTGATTACAATCAGATTAAAAGCAAAAAGTACATCTAACAAGTGTCTCCTGATCCTCACTTATTTCCTTTGCTACAAATCATGTACACTGATAGTTCTCTTGCTCCTTACTAATCATTCAGTCCTCAATCCATGATAATCTTATCTTGCCACAATATCCGATTGAAATATCTCTTGTTAAGCACATCCTTCTCCAAAAATACAGCATTTTATTTTTACTTGATTTTTCTTAGGCATTTGATTCTTGACTCTTGATCACTCTTAACTTTTATAACCATGCAAAATCCATTGAGCAATTAATTTAAGTATATATATATATATATGTATCTCAGAATCAACATGTCCAAAACCTTTCACAGCTCCATTGCTACTCATTTGCCGGTATTTCTTACTGTTGTTGTTGTTGTTGATTGTCGCCCATCAACTCTGATTCATGGCAACCCCACATGTGCAGAGAGAACTACTCCATAGGGTTTTCAAGGCTGTGACCTTTCAGGAGCAGATAACCAGGCCTGTCTTCTGTGGCCTCTGGATGGGTTAAAACTGCTAACCTTTCTGCTAGTAGTCTAGCACTTAACATTTTGTGCCACCCAGGGCCCAAACAAGCAAACGGGGGAAAAAAAAATATATGTATATATATACACACAGATACATATATACAGGTACTGAAATAAATACGCATGTATATATTTGTGAGTTAATGTGCACACATACCAAAAAAAAAAAAAAAAACCCAGTGCCGTCGAGTCGATTCCGACTCTTAGCAACCCTACAGGACAGAGTAGAACTGCCCCATAGAGTTTCCAAGGAGTGCCTGGTGACATAAAAAATATGTACAAATCCTAGTTCTGCCCACTGAAAGGCTCTAGAATCAGCCACACTCCAGTATTAAAAAGCCACCAAAACTCCTAATCTTGGTTTCCAATGCCATTCACCAATAAAAGAAATCAAGGTTTCTTAGAGAAATAGCCGAATCTTAAACTCAGATAGGGAAAATTCAAGATGATCCTAGATTATATCATAGTTCTATGAAGCAAAAACCAAAGAACAAACAAACAAAAAAACAACAAAAAACCAAACCCATTGCCATCCATTCAATTCCAACTCATAGTAACCCCATGTGTTACAGAGTAGAACTGCTCCATAAGGAATTCTTGACTGTAATCTTTATGGAAGCAGATCGCCAGGCCTATTTTCTTCATTGTCATTGGGTTGGGTGATTTTGAAGGTCAACCTTTTGGGTTAGTGGTCCAGCACAAATTGTTTGCAGCATCTAAGGACCTTGCCATAAAATAAATGCTCCAAAAAAAAAAAGAAAGTTTTGAGAGCATACCGAAAGGATACAATAGCCATCCTGAAACAGCTCCCAATGATCAAATCTAGAATAATTTGACCAACGTACTAAATAGCAAGTGTTTGATTATAACCCAGAGATTGGCAAATTTTCTCACAAAGGGGCAAATAGTAAATATTTTAGGCTTTGTGGACCGCATAAAGTCTCAGTTACTTTGTCTTCTTCTTGTTCTTCTTACTCTTGTTCTTCTTCTTCTTGACGATATTTGAAAAATGTAAAAAAATACATGTTTAGTTTACAGGCTAGAGCAAAACAGACCACAGGACATGTTTGGGTCATTGACTGTAGTTTGTCAACAACTTTTATTATCCAAAGAATAAAATAAATATCCATGTTACCATACCGATATACAAGAATAAATTAAAAGTGGGAGGCAATTCTTCCCAAGAGAAGAATTCAGATTAATAAATGTAGAAGGAATGAGGCAAATAAAATTTCACCACAAAAGCTGCAGACATGAACCACTCAATGTAAAATTAGAGGGGCATTTGCATAGTGTCCGAGTATCTTTCCCAAAAGATATATTAATTACAGTGGTGGTTTTAACTGTATGTCTATGAACATTTTGATGCCCTGTCCTCCAGGATCACCACCACCACCCATTGCCCTCGAGTCGGTTCTGACTTATAGCAACCCTATAGGACAGAGTAGAGCTGCCCCATAGTGTTCCCAAGGGACGCTTGGTGGATTTGAACTGCCAGCCTTTTGGTTAGCAGCCGTAGCTCTTAACCACTACACCACCAGGGTTTCCTTCCTCCAGTAAGTGGAGCTTAATTCTCCTCCCCTGAGTGTGGAATGGACTTCTAATCAATACAGTATCAAAATGAAAAAAAAAAAAAATAGCAATTTTACAGTGGAGCGTGGGAGGCACCAATTTAATCAAAATATTAAAGCTAGAGAGAAGCCCTGGTGGGGCAGTGGTTAGGCACTCAGCTGCTAACTGAAAGATTGGGTGTTCAAAACCTCCAGCCTCTCCACAGGAGAAAGATGTGGTGGTCTGCTTTGTAAAGATTTACAGCCTTGGAAACCCTATGGGGCAGGTCTATTCTGTCCTACAGGGTTGCTATGAGTCAGGATCAACTCTATGGCAACAATTTTTTGTTGTTGTTGTTTGTTCATTTTTGTTTTGTTTTATCAAGGATAACATCATTAGGAATAAGACATATTGATATCATGTGCCCCCTTATTTGTTGTGATAAGAGGGGCACATCATTCCTGTGATGTTCTTTCAAAAAATCTATTCCTAAGTCTTATCATGAGAAGGAAAGCCTGGTGGCATAGTGGTTAAGTGCTACGGCTGCTAACCAGAGGGTCAGGAGTTCAAATCTGCCAGGCACTCCTTGGAACTCTATGGGGCAGTTCTACTCTGTTCTATAGGGTTGCTATGAGTCGGAATCGACTCAACGGCACTGGGTTTGGCTTTGGTTTAATCATGAGAAAACTTCAGACAATCCCAAAATACCTTACAGGTAAACTACAGAAGTGTCAAAATCATGAAGGACAAGATAAAACTGAGAATGGGACACACTGCAGAAGACTAAGAGACATAACAAATAAATGTAATGTATGACCTGAATTAACATTAATTAGGATGAAGGGAATATGTGAAATGTCTGTACTATCTTTTCAACTCTTCGGTAGATATAAAATTATTTCAAAATTAAAAGTTCACACTCAATAATGTCTGGGGTCTTAAGAGCCTGTTTTCATTTTCTTACGTTGTTGAACTAAACAGCATTTTCCTTGGAAACCACAATTAGATTGCTATATTGAGTTTCACTTGGCTGCTTTAAAATACCTCCTTCCTAATTAGATAAGGGCAGTTATCAGCTCCCAGGTTGTGCCAATCCAATAGTTTAGCCTCCAGAGTTTAGAGACAACAAAATAGGGGAAGGACAGGTCACAATATGCCTAAAATATAGACTCCCTGCCTTAACATGAGGGTCACAAAGGCAGCAAATACAACATTTTCAACTGGGGTACAGAAATAAATTATATCTGCAGCCCAGAGACTTCTCTTCAATTCTCACCTCAACTTACAGATATCTAACCCTTCTAAGCACCTCGTTCAGTTAGTATACAGTTAGGACGAGTATCCTTTCTTGAAAAAAAAAAGAACTATGCCAGTCAGTAATAGCCCACAATCCTAAGAGCAATGTCATAATATTAATTGGCACTGATGTTGAGACGCAGATCAAAAGGCTATTAGAAGACTATTCTTGTGGTCATCAAATAATAAAACATCAGCAAATAAGTCACCCAATGAAGGTTAATGTTCTGTAAATTTATATACAGTTTTCATTTAAGTGGGAACAAATTATGACAAATTACACTACATTTAGATGACCTTCGTGTTATTGATACATAAGACAGGTTGTAAACAACTATATTTAAATCACGCATATTAAAAAGCAACACTTCATAAATGGTAGTTAAACCTTTTATAAAGTAGTAAAATAACAGATCATATGAGTTATTTTGTCATAGACACTTTTTGTACAGGAAAGCATCACTATAGAGTTCACAAAATAAGAAGAAAAAAAGAAACATAACAAGAATACTTGCTTTTCTCTTAATTATGGCTTTAGAGGATCACTGAATCACTAAGTTGTAAAGGTCCAAGAATGTCTTAGTGGAGATAGGAAGGTGGCTTCTGATAGTTCATTCTTATGAGCCCATAGTCACACTCAGACACGCTCTAGAAACACAGTTTTCTCCAAGTCTTCCAACACCCACATAAGGCAAAGATTTTTTTTCAACAAAAATCCTGCCTCTGCTTGAATTCAGAAAGTATTTTCATTACTCCCTGTAATTCCAGAGCAAACAACATTTTAAATGACCAGGGCAGGATCTCTCTTTATGTTGGAAAAGTTGATGCTCTGACCTTTCTGAACATAGAAAGATATTTCCACACTGACAAAATTGCCCTTTTAAAATCTGTCTCAATTTTTAACTAAGTGAAATAAACACATTTCCTTGTTGACCCTATTTCAAACGTTACTAATGAATCTATTGTGTAATAGACTTTGTGGTAGGGAGGGGAGCAAGTAGCCCTGGGGAACACGTCTTCAGAGACACACATTTAAACCACATTAGCATCAGAAGTAGACCAGGCATGCAACAGTAACTATCAGATTACATAGCAAAGGGCAAGACTCTGTTGTAACATCATATCATTATTAGGTTGTTCTCGGATTATTTGCTCAGCATACAGATTGAATAAGCATGGTGAGTGGATACAACACAGATGCTCACTTGTTTTTAAACCACACAGCATCTCCTTGTTCTGTTTGAACAACTGCCTCTTGGTCTCAGTAATTTCCTCATGAGCACAATGAACTGTTCTGGAACTCCCACTCCTTACAATGTTATTCATAATTTATTATGATCCACACAGTTGAATGCCTTGCATAGTCAATAAAACACAGGTAAACATCTTTCTGCTATTCTCTGCTGTCAGCCAAGATCCATTGGATGTTGGCAATGATATCCCCCATTCCACATCCTCTTCATCTGGCTTCAATTTCTGTAGCTCCCTGCCCATGGACTTCTGCAACTGCTTTTCAATTATCTTTAGCAAAATTTTACTTGCGTGTGATGTTAGTGATATTGTTTGATAATTTTCACATTATGTAGAATCATCTTTCTTTGGAATAGGCATGTGTATGCATCTCTTCCAGTTGGTTGGTCAAGTAGCTGTCTTTCAAATTTCTTGGCATAGATAAGTGCTTGCTTCCAGCGTTGCATCTATTTGTTGAAATATCTCAATTGGTATTTTGTCAGTTCCTGGAGTCTTGTTTTTGCCAATGCCTTCAGTGCAGTTTGGACTTCTACATTCAATACCATTGGTTCTTGATCATATGCTACATATTAAAAAGCTACATCTTGAAATGGGTGAATATCAACCATTTTTTTTTTTTCACTGCAGTGACTCTGTGTATTCCTTTCATCTTCTTTTTATGCTTCTTGTGTCTTTTTTTTTTTTTTTTTTTGCTTGCCCATAGAATCTTTCACTATTACAACTAGAGGCTTGAATTTTTTCTTCAGTTCTTTCATCTTGAGAAATGCCGAGTATGTCCTTCCCTTTTGGTTTTCTAACTCCAGGTATTTGCACATCTCATTATAATATTTTACTTTACCTTTTCGAATTACCCTTTGAAATCTTCTGTTCAGCTCTTTCTCTTCCTCATTCATTTCTTTTACTGCCACCGCTCGTCTATCAGTGATGGCTTGCATGTCGCTCTGATACTGGAAGATATACTGCCCATATTTCAAATACCAGCAGCGTCACCGTGGCGGACAGGTTTCAGCGGAGCTTCCAGGCTAAGACAGACTAGGATAAAGGACCTGGCCACCTACTTCTAAAAATTTGACCAGTGAAATCCTTATAAATAGCAGTAGCTGATCTTTGTCTGATAGATAGATTTTGTCAGAAGATGAGATGCTCAGGTTGGAAGGCACTCAAAAGACAACTGAGGAAGAGCTGCGTCTTCAAAGTAGAGTCAATCTTAAGGACATGGATGGAACAAACTTTTGTGACCTTTATTTTGTGATATGATACTACTCAAAATGAGAAGAAACAGTTGCAAATATCCATGAAAAATTGGAACATAGAATTATGATCTATGAATCCGGACAAATTGTAAGTTGTCGAAAATAGAGTGAAATACTTAGAGATGTTTCTCCTAGGCTTTGAACACTAGCGATGATAAGTTAGGAAAGTTGTGGGATGACATCAAGGAGAACACACATGAAGAAAGCAAAAGGTCATTAAAAAGACAAGAAAGAAACAAAAGACCAAAATAGATGTCAGGAAAGACTCTGAAACTTGCCGTTGAATATAGAGTTAGCTAAAGCAAATGGAAGAAATGATGAAGGAAAAGAAGTGAACAGAAGATTTCAAAGGACAGCCCAAAAAGAAAAGTAAATTATTACAATGACATGTGCAAAGACCTCCAGTTAGAACCCCAAAAAGGAAGATATACACTTGGCATTTCTCAAGCTGAAAGAACTGAAGAAAAATTCAAGCCTTGAGTTGCAATATTGAATGATTGGCCCAGTGGTTAAGAGCTCATCTGCTAACCAAAAGGTTCACAGTTTGAATCCACTAGCTGCCCTTGAGAACCCTATGGGGCAGTTCCACTCTGCTATTTAGGGTTGCTATGAGTTGGAATCAACTCTAGGGTATGGGTTGTTTTTTTTTTTTTTTTTTTAATGGGCAAAATATTGAATGACACAGAAAGCATCAAAAGAAGACAGAAGGAATACAGTCACTTTACCAAAAAGAATTGGTCAACATTGAACCATTTCAGGAGGTAGCATATGACCAAGAAGCAATAGTACTCAAGGAAGAAGTCTGAGCTGCATTGAAGGTATTGGCAAAAACGAGGCTCCAGAATTGACGTTAATAGCTATTGAGGTGTTTCAACAAATAGATGCAACACTGAAAGTGCCCACTCATCTATGCCAAGAAATTTGGAAGACAGTTACCTGACCTACCAACTGGAAGAGATCCATATATGTGCTCATTCAAAAGAAAAGTGATCCAACATAATGAAGAAATTATCACACAATATCATTAATATCACGCACAAGTAAAATTTTTTCTAAAGATAAGAAATGTTTGCAGAGTACATTGACAGGAAACAGCCAGAAATTCAAGCTGGATTCAGAAGAAGACTTGGTACAAAGCATATCATCATTGATGTAAGGTGGATCTTGGTTGACAGCAGAGAATTCTAGAAAGATCTTTACCTGTGTTTTGTCATATTAAAAATAAGCAATTAACTTATGAAAAACTAAATATAGGTGCAAATAATATTTAATTTATTAAGGTGGGGAAAAAAGAAAAAGTAAAGCCAACCAAAAATAAAATTTTATACAATTATCAATAGTATTTTTGATTTGATTGTGTATTTTCCTTGATACTGATGCCACAAACTAGGAAATAAAATGGTTAAACACAAAATTGATGTTTTCAAATAAAACTTAGAACTTATCCAAAAATAATTCTGTCATGAGGATTTACTATTGCCCTAGCTATGTTCAAATCTTTTGTTTCTTGTTCACTACTTGATATCTTCCTTATTATATGCCATTGTACTTGGGATTTTTATCCATAGTTTCAGTGTACATAAAAAAACTCAAACCAGTTGCCTTTGAAGCTATTTGAACTCCCCAGCCACCCCATGTGTTTCAGAGTAGAACTGCACCCTACAGGATTTTCAAGGCCGTGAACTCTCAGAAGCAGATTACCAGGCCTTTTTGTGAAGCACCTCTGGGTGAGTTGGAACTGCCAATCTTTTGGTCAGCAATGGAGTGCTTAATTGCTTGTGCCACCCAGGGACTCCATATTAAATATACATTAAATTAAATATGTCTCACTGGCTTTGTTCTTCTAGAGATTCCAACTTAGACATGCCCATATAACTGTATATATTTTTAAAAATTCATTTATGTCTGCACATTTATGCCTATTTTATTGCATGTAAATTATAACTTAATAAAATTAAATTAGCACAAAGTTAGGATCTTCTGTTTATGAAAAGTCTCATAACTATAGTAATAGACAACTCATAGATGGGTGGAAAATATTCACCATACATGTATTTAATGGAGTATTTGTATACAAAACAAATAATTCCTATAAATCAAGAAAAATAAATTTTTAACTCTTATTCTTTAAGTTCACAAAGAAAAAAAAAAACTTATTGGGACATCTCTTCCTGCTAGGAATAACTAGAAAACTGGTCAAAATGTATAAAACACTAATCTTCAGGTACCAGAAAACAGGATGTGTGTGACTGTAGCCCCTGGGAGAACGGAAACAAGCAAGGTGAGTGTTATGGATTGGATTGTGTTCTCTGAAAATATGTGTTTGAATCCTAACCCCTGTACTTATGGGTGTGATCCTGTTTGGGAATAGAATCCTCTTTGTTAAGTTAAGTAGATCATGCCAGCATAGGATGGTTTCTAAATCTAATCGCTTTTGAGTTATAGAGAACATATTAGACACAGAGCAGGCAGACATGGGGGGATTTGAAGAATGTTCCAGTTAGGAAACTAAAATATCAACATAACTGTGACATCAAAATCTTATAAGGACATCACAATAAAATAATTGCAGAATGATAGTTCTCACGAGCACATAAGCAATCATGCTAAATAAAATATTACCAAATCATATGATATTCGATAGAGTTTATTACTGGACTGCACATCTTTCTTCCAGTTCCAAAAATCAATGAATATAATTCAAAATTTTTAGGGAATGGAAAACATATATTTAGATCATCTCAATGCAGAAAAAAAAATTTTTTTCTGTTGAAACTCAACATCTGTTTATTATAAAAACTCTCAGAAAACCAGGCATAGAAGAAAGCGTCCCCATCTGTTATAGGATACCTACAAAACAGACAACAAACAAAAACAAGCAAGCACCTTCTTCCAGAGCAGAGGGAGAGAGAAAGCCTTCCCCTAGAGCCGATGCCCTGAATATGGACTTGTAACCTATTAGACTATGAGAGAATAAATTTCTCTTTGTTAAAGCCATCCACTTGTGGTATTTCTGTTACGACCACACTAGATGACTGAGACAGGAGGAGAAGAGAGGTAGATGAGGTGGGAAAGAGGGAGCAGGAAGAGAAGCACAGCAGAGTAACTTCATGAATTTGCTCATTGAAGTATGAAGAGATGTGACAACTTGAAAATTGTTTGAAAATGCCTAATAAAGCTAACCGTGTGTCTTATCTTTAAATTCCACTCCTAAGTATATATTCAAGAGAAATAAATCCACGTGTCCACCAAAAGACATGCAAAACAAGACTAATAGTAGTCTTATGATTTTAGAAAAAAAAATTTAAAAATTTACTGTACATCTTATTGGAAAATATGTTAGCAATGGACCAAAGATGTAAATATCTAATAAATAAAACCAAGAATATTTTAATAATTTAGCTTGGGGTGGTCAAAGATCTTCAAATCCTAAACTTAAATAAAAAAATAATTATGGATTTTTGCCCATCAAAAAGTTCTTAACACTTAAAGACATAAAAATACAGTTAAAACTTATACGTCAAAATATGTAAATAATCTTAAAAATAAAAAATAGTATTACGTGAGTGTTCAAATAGTGGCAGTTCTATACCTTGGCGTTGAAAGCATCTATTGGCATTCCCTTTTTGGATGGCACTTTGCAATATAATATGAAATCCTGATGATGATGTACACTCTGTGAGTTCCATTTGCAATAACTTATGTCAAAGTTTTTTAACAATGCTTTCTAAATGATTCTTTTAATAATTTTGGTAATTGTTAAAAGTTAAGAATAAATACATAGCAATTAGTCAACCCCAGTGGTGTAATAGTTAAGTGCTACGGGTGCTAACCAAAAGGTCAGCAGTTCGAATCCACCAGGCACTCCTTGGAAACTCTATGGGAAAGTTCTACTCTGTCATATAGGGTCGCTATGAGTTGGAATCAACTCCACGGCAAGGGGTTTGATTTTTTTTTTTTTAATCAGTTAAATAGAGAACAAGCTCATACAACTGAAAAATGCAACAGTTTAAAAAAAGTTTTAAAAAGTTTAAAAAATTTAAAAATGCAACAGTATCAAACAAAAAAAAAGGCATCCAACAATATAGATTGTTTAAAAAGTACTGGAACATCATAAATTAAGCACTATACACATGTACTTTATGTACTCTAGTATATCTGAATAATTGAAATATTTGGTTTTCTATTTTTGTAGATTGAAAAACACAGTGCCTTACTTTTGTAAAGTGCTCCCTATTTTAAATGTGTCTAATAGATGTGCATATGTTTTTTACACAAACATAGAATGTCTGGATTTGTATATTCAAAATATCAAAGATATGTATCTCTCTACTATTTGTGATTTTACATATAATCTTCCTTGTATTACCTAATTTATTTTTACAATGAAAATCAAGCATTTATGAAAATTAATAAATGAGGAAAATGGACCCCAATTAATTTAAAAGTGTCTGCAGTGATGTATTTTGTCCTGGTCTGTTTCTGATACTCATATTAATATCATGTCTCTGAGAACACTTTCCCCATGGCTGCCTATAGGAGCATTTCTTTCCCAAAAGTTAATCACACAATAGATTCCTTAGGGATTTTGAACAAGGGTTGCCAAGGATGTGAGTGTTTATTAACTTAGTTACAGACTGGGTACGTTAAAAAAAAAAAAAAAAACTCTGTGTAAATATCTTTCTCTGTCCAGAGGCATCCACTCATCAAGTTCTCTAAAAAACCAGAAGTGCTGCATGCCAACGTAAGCTTCTTCGTTAAAGAGAGTAAAACGAAATACCTCTTAAGTTGAAAGTGAGATAAAATCTTGATGAATATATCTCTCAAATGGTTTCTGGATGGAAAACTCAGAGAAATCTCTACCTGTGAGTGTTAGCATGGGTTTGTAGCAATGAGTGACTGGCAGCCACCCACCTGTCTCCAGTCAGACATTCCTGGCCAGCTTTTATCACCCTGAAGAGCTTGGGGGTTAAATGACTATCTGAAGCTGTGACTGTCAGAAGAGTAAGTATGTTGATCTTGGTCAATTATCATCAATTTTACATAATTCTGGAATGATGCTTTCCTCAGAAAAATGTGTTCTGTCCAAATAAGATGTTTAAACAGATAATTTTGATACTTTCTGAAAATATCCACTTAACCATTTAAGGCTGGTATTTTTTTTTTTTTTTTAATATGATGAAATGAATATATTGAAATCAACCTACAGCCTGCTTTATGAGTTAGTAAACCCTATGCTGTGGAGTCTATTCCTACTCATAGCAACCGTATAGGACAGAGTAGATCTGGCCCATAGGGCTTCCAAGAAGAACGGGGTGGATTCAAACTGCTGATCTTTTGGTTAGCAGCCTGAGCTCTTAGCCACCGTGCCAGCAGGCCTCCTAGCATCAGTAGAGATGACGTTATTTAAACGTAGTGTACTTTGGGGGACATCCAGAAGCAACCTCTGACAGAATCTTATTCACGCCTGAGACCCCTTCCCCCGCACCTCACACACTTTCCTCAATATAATGACTTATTTGCTCATGTTTCAATAGTCTCTTACCCTGCTATTGGGTGCCTTCGAGCAGGTTCTGACTTCTAGGGTCCCCATATGACAGAGTAGGACTGTTCCATAGAATTTTCTAGATAGATTTTTCTTCCTGGGAGCTGCTAGGTTGGTTCCAATGGCCAACCTTTTGTTTAGCAGCCCAGCGCTTAACAATTGGCCCACCAGGGCTTCTTACTCTACTCATTTGTAAATGTAGCAATGAAATACTGCTACATAGATGGAAGTCATTCCTTTTGATTTCAATATCAATAAGTGTATCAAACTTGACCTCTTTGTATCTCAGTAAGAAAGTATTCATACTAACGTAGAATCACAATGACTCACAGAGAAAAATGATATTTTTGCAACAAAGAATACTGTTGTACAAATGGTGCAGCACAGAGGAGGATGAGTGTGCCTGAACTGAGAAGAGATGGCTTTAGAGGAAACCATGTTGCAAGTGATCTGCTCCTAGAAAACCCCATGGGGAGTCCTGGTCTGTCACATGGTGTCACTATGAGTTGAAACCAGCTGGATGGCATCTAACAACAGCAAGAATGTCATAAGTGCATTTCATTCTTATGCCTCAATGTGTGGTCCCTGTGATTGTCCTCTTTATGGTCTTTAAATACCACCTCTCAGGGAACAAGTTCGTTCCCTTTCCTTAATACTGTGTTCTAAACACCCAGGGCTAAACAGTGGAGCCTGGGCACAAAAGCGCCTGATTCCTACCTTCAGCTCACTAGGAAAGAAATAAAAAGAATCAAATGAAAGCATTCGTAAGGCTTCCAGGTGATGCCTTTCAATTAAGCAATGTAGGAAAACTATGACCCGCGACGTAAGAATTCCCCATAGAAAACATTTGAGTAACTTTCAGGGTACATGATTAGTTATACTTTAGGGTCAATTAGGAAACAGCTAGTAATCCAAACACAGAATTACAAATCCTCCATTTCTGTCTGTCTTTAATATCTATATGAGAAGTACGTAGAGAAGATATAAGTAACATCATAAAGAGCAAACCCCAAATAGCAAATTTGACACAGAAGGAAAGGCAGTTACTTTGGTCATTAGTAGAAGCTTTCAGCATAAACAGATTAGGAGATCATTTCACAGTGTAATTCCAGAGTGGTTAGCAACTACTCCTCCACCTAAGCGACACTGACTACAACAATAAGTCCCATGTTGAGTAAAGGATATGGGAAACTTTTGTGAAAGTATTTTAAAAGGGACTTGATTTGTAAACTTTCACTTGAAGCACAATAAAAATGGAAAAAAAAAAAAAAAAAAAAAACTGGTAATAGGGAACCTGGGGTTGAGAAGGGAGAGTGTTCACATGTCATGGGGTTGTTAACCAAATGTCATAGCACAATGTGTGTACTAACTGTTTGATGAGAAACTGGTTTCTCTGTAAACCTTCACCTAAAGTACAATTAAAAAAGGAGTGCTAATTTCACTAAACGAGAAAGCTAAAAGTATGTTCTAGGTCAGTAGGTTGAATATGTAATTCATACAACTGACAGTAAAAAAAAATATTGAGCATTTGATAATAAATCTGGGATACAGCTAACTGAATGATAGAATTTTTCATGAATCATAGTTCCTAATCTCAATAAAATTATTTCTTCCTGCTGTGTGCTAAAATAGTAATAAGCAGAGTATTCTAAGGGAATGAAAGTAAGACACTTAACCCAGACCACAGTGTTTCCAGATGATTTTTCAAAAGAACTGACCTCTAAGGTGATTTAAATATTTTTTGTGTGTTAGCAGTTGGGAGCAGTGGCTGGAGGGAGTTTAACAAGACAAACCACCGCTCTCAGAGGTACTGATATGTCTTGTTGGTTTATGGCAGGTAAATGTTCTCTTTTGGTGAACTGATTCTAAAGAGTTGATGCAATTATAACTTTGTATAGGATGTATCAACTCGATGGCAATGAGTTTATGAGATAAGATGTATTGGAAACCCTGGTGGCATAGTGGTTAAGTGCCATGGCTGTTAACCAAATGGTTGGCAGTTCTAATCCGCCAGGTGCTCCTTGGAAACTCTATGGGGCAGTTCTACTCTGTCCTATAGGGTCTCTATGAGTAGAAATCAACTCAGTGGCACTGGGTTTGGTTTGGTTTGTTTTATAGGACATATTACAATTAGCAGCATGAACAGTGTACTCTTAAGGAGTCAAAAGGTCAAATAAATATGCCTATATGTCATCGCTGAATGTCTGAGTTTTGACTTCTTGATGGATTACCTGTAATATGAGTAATTTCCATTCAAACTCATCCTTTAATCTTGCTATGCATATTTCAAAGGAGGTTTTCTTTCATGGAAATTGGATACAAAGCAGCAGTGTTGGAAGCATGAATAATTGAAGGAGAAATAGTCCCAGACAGATAATCCATGTAAGGTACATGTCATAATACTCAATATTTACTACTCTGCTATTTTTTTTTTTTTTAATTTTTAGTAGAAATAGGAATCAGGAAAAAATTTACTCTAAGGTGCCTAGTAATCATTTGGCTATACACCTGGAACTTAAGAACATGATTATAATTAGAGATAAAGACAGAAATCAAAAACAATAGACACTAATTGATGTCATGGGAGTTTATAAAAACCCAGAGAAAGCATATATAGTAAGCAGAGCAGAGATATCAGGAAAGATCTTTAAAAAATATCAAGGATATAGAGATGGATAGTGGAATAAATTCCTCCAGAGGAGAGACTAGAAAAAGGAAAATAAAAAGTTGTCTTGACGGGTATGGACAGCATTGTAAATAGTGCTTACATTCAAGCATGTTCATAACAACAATATTCATAATAGTCTAAATAAGAAGCACAAATAGGCATCAATAGTGGAGTAGATATAATAACTCTGAGTATACTCTTTTGATGTAATACTAGATTATGGTAAACAAAAAAAGCAAAAAAAACTTTTTCCACAAATAAAAACATGAATAGATCTTAAACAGAATGTTAAGGAAAACAAGCAAGACAGAAAATAATAAGTTCAGTACGCTTCCATTCATATGCAGTTTAAAAGTAAGGAAAACAAAATTCACTTTCCAAAGATGCAGATAAAATTAAAAAACAATAAAAAAGAAAGAAATTCTTGTCATGAAAGCACAATAGTTGCTAATTCTAGGGTGCAGAGAGGAGGTGGCAATCAGGGAAAGGCATAGAAGGCACTTCAACGGGGCAGGCCGCCTTCTATTTCTTCATCCAGATGACAGTCGTATCCATGCTTGTTCAATAATTATTGTTTAAATAACACTCAGTTTTTATGCATTCTTCTCTGTTATATTTCACGATACAAATATCAAAAAATGAAAAATGTTACTATCAAGTCTACGGTGTATACTACTAGCAGTTTGTTAAACATACATTTTTACCTAACAAATAGTACATAATTTATAAGAAAGAAGAAGGATGCATGCCAGAGATGCAATTCAAGAGAAAAGTCAAGAGTTAGTTCGAACTGTTCTTTTTGACATGAAAAAATGGTAAATATATGTAGTCCAACCAAACAGAAGGAGTGCATTGCATTTATTTAGAAGGCTGCTAAGATGATCTTTTCAAAACCATTTTCATAAAATGTTGATGCACAACCAGAATAGAATGTGTGAGGCATTAATGAGTGGTGATAGTTTTGAGAAAAATTTTGTAAATGAGAAGGAAAAACAAAGGGATAAAAGTGGTAAATCCTTGGAGAATGGATTTATTTCTTAAATCCTATTTGACTAGAATCCATAGTGGTGTAAATTTAATGCTCTCAGCTTCTAACTGAAAGGTTGGGGGTTGGAGTCCACCCAAAGGCATCTCAGAAGAAAGGCCTGGCAAAAAGTCAGCCATTGAAAACCCTTTGGATAAAAGTTCTACTCTGACATGCATGGGGTCACCATGATTCAGAGTGGACTTAATGGCGAATTTTTTTTTTTTTAACCCTTGATAGCGCAAGGCATTGGTGTTTCAGTGATAGAATTCTTATCTTCCACGTGGGCGATTCAGGTTTGATTTCTGACCGATGTACCTCCTGCCCAGTCAGGACCCATATGTCGGTGGTGGATTGCCTGTTGCTGCGATGCTCAGCAAGTGTCAGGGGACCTTATAGGCTAAGAAACGCCTGGCCATCTAGTTTCCAAAATTACCCAGCGAAAAACCTATAGGTCACAATGGTCTGATCTGCAACTGCTCATGGGGCAGGCACAAAACCAGGCAGTGTTTAGCTCTGTCCTGTGTGAGGCCTCCATGAGTTGAGTGCTGAGTATAAGGCAGCTAACATAACCATGACTCTGATAGTAAGGCATTGCCAGGATTTCAATTTTACCTAATCATAAAATATAATAGTTATATTCTTTTGGTATGTATAGCTTAATCATTGTAGTAGAGTCATTTGCAAATGTTAGCGTGTTCCAAAATCACCTGGAGAGCTAGCAGCCCCAGGACCAGGTTCATTAAAGCAGGAGAGAGCCAAGTTACCAGATGGCACATCAAAAAACATTGTCCTACTTCAGAATGAACAAGTGTGGAAATCATGTGTGTTAGTGGATAGGAACAAGGAGGGGATACTTATAAGAATCCTTTCTCTTTTTTATTAAATTTTTTTTTTAAACATGGCAGTTCTAAATTTTCCCAAGTTCTATACGAATAGATGTACAGCATCTGTGTAGTCTGCCAAAATCATTAGTTTCTGTATTTGTAGTTAATAAAAAACCAGCACTTCAAGCAAAGACATTAAATTGGTGATGATGTTTTGATTTCAACTTCTGAGTACAGAAAAAGGATTGGAAGCAAAAGGATATCAGACTGCCTGTGACATTGATATTCTCTTTTAATCCTGTGGTTAAATTAAGTTAACCAAACATATTCACAACATCAATTGAAAAATGAAATATGAGAACATGGAAAGAGCTATTAATATAAGGACTCTAGTACAGTGACAACAATTTTGAGAATCCAAAACCAAAACAAATAGCCGTCTAGTCAATTTCAACCCATAGTGACCCTAAAGGACAGAGCAGAACTGCCACACAGGGTTTACAAGACTGTAAATCATTACGGAAGCAGACTGCCACATCTTCCTCCTGTGGAGTGGCTGGTGGGTTCCAACTGCCTACCTTTTACTTAGTAGCCAAGTGCTTAAGCACTGCACCACCAAAGCAAAACAAAAAATCAAACCCATCATTGTCAAGTCGTTTCTGACTCATAGAGACCCTAGAGGACAGAGTAGAACTGCCACATGGGGTTCCCAAGGAGCAGCTGGCAGATTTGAACTGCTGACCTTTTGGTAAGCAGTCGAGCTCTTAACCACTGTGCCACCAGGGCTCCACTACTGTGCCATCGGGGCTCTTAATTTTGTGAAAACCTTCCCTAAATCAACTAGACACAACACACGTCAGTTAGAGCTGAAGTCATGTATTCACAAGAATCATTGTTAAGTGCAGGAAAAAAATCTACATTAGTTCCATTCATTGTATTTTCTTGTTAATTTCCATTACTAACATGATTTTTCACATCATTTTTTCATTTCAATCTCAACTACATAAGCAGATTGGGCTCAAGTCAGGAGTCAGTGATGAGAAATCATACAAGACTAACGACGTTCATCCTGCTGGGACTGACAGATGACCCACAACTGCAAGTTCTGATATTTGTCTTTCTGCTTGTCACTTACATGTTGAGTGTTACTGGAAATCTGACAATCATCATCCTCACATTAGTGAGTTCTCAACTTAAATCTGCCATGTACTTTTTCCTCCAAAATTTCTCTTTCTTAGAGATCGCATTCACTACAGTCTGTATTCCCAGATTCCTTTACAGCATGTCTACTGGAGACAATACCATTACTTATAATGCCTGTGCCACTCAACTATTTTTTATTTTTCTTCTCGGATCAACAGAATTTTTTCTCCTGGCCATCATGTCCTATGACCGCTATGTAGCCATCTGCAAACCTTTACATTATGTGACCATCATGAGCGGCAGAGTCTGCAGAAGGTTTGTTCTCTTCTGTTGGGTTGATGGTTTGTTAATCATAACCCCTTCACTTTGCCTAGGCTTAAATCTGGAATTCTGTGACTCAAATGTCATTGATCATTTTCTCTGTGATGCATCTCCTATCCTCAAGATCTCTTGCTCAGACACATGGTTCTTAGAACAGATGGTTATAGCCTGTGCCGTGATGACCTTCATCATGACCCTCATGTGCGTGCTTCTTTCCTACATATTCGTCATCAAGACAATTCTAAAATTCCCCTCTGCTCAGCAAAGGAAAAAGGCTTTTTCCACATGTTCTTCCCACATGATCGTTGTATCCATCACCTATGGAAGCTGCATCTTCGTTTACATTAAACCTTCTGCAAAGGAAGAAGTGGACGTTAATAAGGGTGTAATTGTGCTCACGACTTCCATTGCCCCCATGCTAAACCCATTTATATATACCCTGAGGAACAAGCAAGTGAAACAAGCTTTGAATGATGCAATCAAAAGAATTGCATTTCTCTCAAAGAAATAGAGAAATTGTGGAATCAAGTCATCAGGAAAGTTTGGTGTAGTGCTCATAGGACCAGGGCAGATCAGCAAACTGCTTTGATGTTTGGTGATATGAGTATAGAAATTGATAGCAAGCTTTTAGAAACATTAAGAACAATTTGAAAAAGGCTAGTATTTGTTGAATTTATTAATAAAAAATTGAACTTGTATTTTTATGTTTCATTTTTAGAAAGTCATTTTCATGGTATTTCACAATGAATTTGGAGGGGGTCTGCTCCTTCATCACAAATAAATTGAGAAACACTTGGTTAGTGAGCCTTATTTTTCTAAATTATTGTGTATCTTTACAGTCATCATTAAACTCACATTGACTGTCTAAAAACATTATTGGTCTTGCAGCTAAAATAAGATCCTAACTAACTCATTTTAACCCCTCCTTGTAAAACATTTGTGCTAGGGTGACATCTCTCATTAAGAGATTTTCCAGGAAAACAAGCAAGAGCTCACCTCCAAACCAGTGTTACCGATTCAGCAAGCAAATCAGCTGTGTATATGTGTGAGGTACACACACACACAATTTTCATCCACGTATCGACCACTACCATTCTCAAGAAATAATAAGATAAATTTCAGAATACTTAAAAAAAATCTGAAAAAATGTAACCATTTCAAAATAAGTATACTTTATTACCAAAGGGAAAGATTAACTTGGGAAGGAACTGAAGACAACATCTCGAATGGGAATTTACAATAAAGATGGAAATAAAACAGCCTTTCCTAGGACAAAGCAGGGCAAACACTGAAACAGGGATTAAGATACCATCATAAAAGTAGCTATACTATGCACACAGAAGATAGCAAATCCCAATTAAATTAAACCCGAAAAATATATGGAAAACTCAGGTTATACAATAAGATATCAAAATGAAAACTAAAATCTAAATAAGTAAATAAATAAATAAAAATTTTCCTTTTACCAGAAACCAATAGTATAAAGTTTGAAAGAATAAATAGTATGAGTTCATACTCCTAGTTATCATATTCTTCACGACTGTTCATATATCTCTCCCTAGTCCTCTTGGTCCAAGCAAATGGAATGCATTTGTCTCTCTAATCTTTTATTTCTACATAGTTGTTCATGCTATACTTCTAGAAATGTTTTTTATGTCATTCTTTACCACCTGGTCCTTCAGATAAATCCTATACATCTTTCAGATCTCAGTATAAACGTCACTGAAAAATCTTGGAATGACCCCTTCCCAAATCTATGCCTAATTAGATATGTATACTATTGGTGCTCACACATACTTCCTCCTTCTGTCAGAGCAAGCATTACACATTACAATTTCCAATTTTGAATGGTACCTGCTAACATGTCTTCATCTATAGTAAAATAAACTTTATGACAAGAAAAAGAATAATCGTTATTTAAATAGGAAAGACTAAAATGACAACTTGCTTTAAACTATGAGCTAAATAGAAAAGAACAACATAGTGTAATTTACTACAAATAAAGATAGAAATTAATACATAACCAGGGTATCTTGGAAAGCTCTTACTGTATTAAAATGTTAAAGGCAATGGTAAACACATCTACCACTGAGATCCAAGGATGTATCATTTAATATGTTTTGCTGATTCCAAAAACAGAAACCAAACAGCCCTCTACCCCATCCACATACATATGCATTTCTAGGCCGTTTCTCTTACCCTTATCTCAAATATTGAGAAATTGAGTTTAGGAAGTTACTTTCTTTAATACACAGGGACAGATGGTTGAGTTTGTTACGCATCTCAGTTCATCATAAATGATTGTCATTAATGTATTCAAGACCACCACTAATTTGATTTCTTTCTCTCTTTTATTCCCATTTCACACTCCCAGTCTTTACTTCCTGTAGACAAACTTCTTATGAATTTAATGTTTTTCTTTTTGTCCGTTTGCAAGTGTTCTGAAATTTTTTTTTTCCTTTTTGAGCAAGCACAGAAACTATTTAGGATGAGTGTATGTGGGAAGAATGTTGGAGTTTAAAATCATGTGTTCTTTCTAGTAAATTATATCATCTCTCTAGAGATATACAATTTAATATCCTATGAATCCCTGGGTGTTGCAAACGGTTAAGCTCTGGACTACTAACTGAAAGGTTGGCTGTTTGAACACACCCAGAGGTGCTCAGAAGACAGGCCTGGCAATGCTTCTCTGAAAGGCACAGCCTTAAAAGCCCTAAGGAGCAATTCTACTCTGTACACATAAGGTTGCCGAGAGTCGGAATCAACCCCATGGCAACTAACAACAACAAAAATGAGCTCAAAGAAGCCTACATTTGCTTAAAACAAGCACATTTAAAGCACATCTAGGCAAGATGTTATTAACAAAATAAAATTTATTTTGCAAAATTCATCACACAGATATTTACTGTGAAATGTATCATTGACATTTTGAATCTGGGAGTTTACAATGAAGCAGGATAGTTGCCTTTTTGTTTCTTAGTCATTTACCACCCTTTGAAATGTGAAAGACTGGCTCTGGGCTTCCAGGTTTCAACCCCTTCTGAAGTGTAAATCCATAGGAAGATAAATCTGCAAAGCTTTCTGGAGTTCTCTAGCTACTCAATGGCAGTGAAACTTCCAATCTTGCCTTTTCACCCAGGTGCTAATCATAACCCCCCCCTCACACTTAACTTGGGTCTAAATCTGGAATTCTGTGACTCTAATAGGGCCTCTATGGAAAACCATAATCAACACCCTCCCCAACCACGAGCTTGTTTTGAGCAACGTTTTTCAGGAAGTCACAGCAGGTAGTGGCTGCATCCATTGAACTGGCCCAAGCTACACCCTGAAGCATGCACACGTTGAAGAGATCACGTCCTTCAACTGATCTTGCACCCTATTGTCACCAGAAAGAACAATATTCCCCAGCCCATGATTTCACCGGATTCCATTTTAGAAGCAAGGAGTCCCGCTACAAGAGCATCCAATGGAAGATGATTTAATATCCGGACTTCTGAACATGGGAATGGGAGGGCTAAGGGCAGAAAGTTCTAGGTACCAAACCCACCCTCCAATGCTATTGGAAACCAAAAGCTCCCCAGCCCCCTCGGACAGCGAGCACACGGCCTTAGGTTTGCTAGAGCCGCATCACTCCTTGTACGCACAGACAATAAACTTGCCACTTACTGTTTCCCTTGCAATTAGTGTCAGTCTTATTTCAATTTGCTAATAGGACAGGACAAGAACCTGAGTGACATTCGGTTACATTATGAGTCGGAATCCACTCAACAGCAAAGGGTTTTTTTTTTTTTTTGGTGACTCTAATGTCATTGATCATATTTTTTCTAAGATATCACTCTCCTCCTAAGGATCTTATGTTCAGACACTTGGTGTATAGAGAGAATGATTTTAGTGTGGGCTGTGTTGACTTTCCCCATGACCTGTGTTTGTGTAGTTCTGTCTTACATTTGTATTATCATGACAATTCTACAATTCGCTCTGCCCAACAAAGGAAAAACAAGTTTTCTACCCATTCTTCCCACATGATCATGATTCCCATCACCTATGGCAGCTGCATCTTCATGTGTATCAAACTTTCAGCAAAGCAAAGGTGGCTTTTAATAAAGGTGTGTCTCTACTCATGTCTTCTACCTCCCATATGCTGCACCCATTTGTTTATATCCAGTGAAAAGAGCTTTGAATGACTCAGTGAAATGATTTGCATTGTTCTTAAAAAGTAAGGTAAAAAGTACTTTATTAATCAAAATGAAGGGATGAGTATTTCTTCAATGCTTCTATTAAAATTTGAATCATATTTGTGTCTAAATAATTTCTCCTTTAGTTTTATTAACATATTTATAACTTCTTTAGGTTTAGCTATGGGGGATTTACAATTTGACTTTCTACTCCAAATCTATTTGACAATGACATTGATATAATTATAAAAAGGTTTAAGGCTAAAAGTTTTAAATAATGTGTAATGTAGTAATAAAAGGCAAGATCTGCAAGACTGTATCACTGTTCCAGAATTAGGAAAGTATGACAGGCTAAAATTTATGAAAATATAACCAATAAAACACCTCTAATATGGTCACTACAATTTAATAAATACTGTTTTTGTTGTTTAGCTTACCTTACAGTAAATAAAGGAAACCCCTAGGTGCCAGAGAAGAAAGAGAGACTGGAAACAGCAGTTTCAGCCTTTAAACTGACACTAAGTATGGCATAGGTTAGTTGTTGTTGTTGTTGTTAGGTGCCATCGAGTCAGTTCCAACTCCTAGCAACCCTATATATCACAGAACAAAACACTGCCTGGTCCTGCGCCATGCTCACAAACTTCGTTACGCTTGAGCTCATTGTTGCAGCCACTGCGACAATCCATCTCTTTGAGGGTCTTCCTCTCTTTCGCTGACCCTCTACTTTACCAAGCATGATGTCCTTCTCCAGGGACCGATCCTTCCTGACAACAGGTCCAAAGTAGGTAAGATGCAGTCTGGCCATTCTTGCTCCTAAGGAGCATTCTGGTTGTACTTATTCCAAGACAGATTTATTCATCCTTTTGGCAGCCCATGGTATAGTCAATATTCTTCGGTAACAACACAATTCAAAGGCATCAATTCTTCTTCAGTCTTCCTCATTCATTGTCCAGCTTTCACATGCATATGATGTGGTTGAAAATACCATTGTTTGGGTCAAGTGCACCTTAGTCTTCAAGGTTATGTCTTTACTTTTCAACACTTTTTTTTTTTTTTGCAGACAGGTGTCATTTATTAGTAAGATTCTTCACAATATCCAAATCTTAATTACGTGCTAACGTGCAACAGTAATTGGTGGAAATAAAATTGACAGGATTGAGCCCTAAAACAAAGAGTTGGAGGAAATAATGAATCAGATTACAGATATAATACAACCGTTTAGAAGAATCTAAGGTGACCACAAGGATGTACTTTTTCTAATTGGGCAAATAAGTGTCACTTGCTGAATAGCAACTTAGATGAGATATAGCCTTAGGAATATTACATTCACTCCTTGAATCTCAGCTTTATTCTCTGTGAAATATCAAGTTCATATAATATCTGTGCACCTATTCCACAGGGTGGCAAAGATTAAATTAAGATACTGGAAGAACTAAAAGATACAAGAATCCTACTAACACAATGCTTGGCATACAAATATGTTCAGCACTAGTTCCCTTTCTAGATGACTCTCAAGTATGTCAACTATGTACCAGGGCCTTATAATACAAAATGAATATCATGATTCCTGACTCTTTAACTAGGGTAGAGATAGCTGGATCTTCAAACCATTCCCCAAAAGTGATAAAGGCCATAACAAAAGTATCTCTAAAGTATTATAATTATTATCACAGATGTTCCAAGACTTTGCTAGACCGTGAAGTTACTTCCTGGCTCATCACTTGTTAGAGGTCTGTATTTGTTAGAATTTCCAGATTGGGCCCAAACACAGAAACATGTGTGTCTGTTTACATTTCTTTCTTTTTCTTTTTTTTTTTTAATTGATTTCTGTATCACACTGAAACACTGAGAGTGGCCAGTGTATTGATCAGTTTCTTCTTCTTTTTTTTTAATATAATTTTTAGTGTGCTTTAAGTGACAGTTTACAAATCAAGTGAAAGTTTACAAATCAAGTCAGTGTCTCACACAAAAACCCATATACAACTTGCTACACACTCCCAATTATTCTCCCCCTAATAAGAAAGACTGCTGTCTCCCTCCACTCTGTCTTTTTGTGTCCATTTCACCAGCTTCTAACCCCCTCCACCCCCTCTTCTCCCCTCCAGGCAGCAGATGCCAACATAGTCTCAAGTGTCCAACTGATCCAAGAAGCGCACTTCTCACCAGCATCCCTCTCCATCCCATTGTCCAGTCCAGTTCATGTCTGAAGAGTTGGCTTTGGGAATGGTTTCTGTCCTGGGCCAACAGAAGGTCTAGGGGACATGACCACAGGGGTCCTTCTAGTCTCAGTCAGACCATTAAGTCTGGTCTTATGAGAATTTGGGGTCTGCAACCCAATGCTCTCTTGCTCTCTCAGGGGTTCTCTGTTGTGTTCCCTGTCAGGGCAGTCATCGGTTGTAGCCGGGCACCATCTAGCTCTTCTGGTCTCAGGCTGATGTGGTCTCAGGCTGATGTAGTCTCTGGTTCATGTGGCCCTTTCTGTCTCTTGGGCTTGTAATCACCTTGTGTCCTTGGTGTTCTTCATTCTCCTTTAATCCAGGTGGGTTGAGACTCATTGATGCATCTTAGATGGCTGCTTGCTGGCGTTTATGACCCCAGACGCCACTCTTCAAAGCAGGATGCAGAATGTTTTCCTAATGGATTTTATTATGCCAATTGACTTAGATGTCCCCTGAAACCATAGTCCCCAGACCCCTACCCCTGCTACGCTGACCTTCGAAGCATTCAGTTTATTCAGGAAACTTCTTTGTTTTTGATTTAGTCCAATTGTGCTGACCTCCCCTGTATTGTGTGCTGTCTTTCTCTTCGCCTAAAGTAGCTCCTATCTACTATCTAATTAGTGAATGCCCCCTCCCACCCCTCCCTCCCTCCCCACTCTTGTAACCACAAAAGAATGCTTTCTTCTCGTTTAAACTATTTCTCAAGTTCTTATAATAGTGGTCTTATGCAATATTTGTCCTTTTGCAACTGACTAATTTCACTTAGCATAATGCCTTCCAGGTTCCTCCGTGTTATGAAAGGTTTCGCAGGTTCTTCACTGTTCTTTATCGATGCGTAGTATTCCATTGTGTGAATATACCATAATTTATTTATCCATTCATCCATTGATGGGCACTGTGGTTGCTTCCATGTTTTTGCTATCGTAAACAGTGCTGCAGTAAACATGGGTGTGCATATATCTGTTCGTGTAAAGGCTCCTATTTCTCTAGGACATATTCCGAGGAGTGGGATTGCTGGATCGTATGGTAGTTCTATTTCTAGCTTTTTAAGGAAGCATCAAATTGATTTCCAAAGCGCTTGTACCATTTTACATTCCCACCAGCAGTGTATAAGTGTTCCAATCTCTCCACAGCCTCTCCAATATTTATTATTTTGTGTTTTTTGGATTAATGGCAGTCTTGTTGGTGTGAGGTGAAATCTCGTAGTTTTGATCTGCATTTCTGTAATGGCTAATGATCGTGAACATTTCCTCATGTATCTGTTAGCTACCTGAATGTCTTCTTTAATGAAGTGTCTATTCATATCTTTTGCCCATTTTTTAATAGGGTTATTTGTCTTTTTGTACTTGAGTTTTTGCAGTATCATGTAGATTTTAGAGATCAGGCGATGTTCAGAAATCCCATAGCTAAAAACTTTTTCCTAGTCTGTAGGTAGTCTTTTTACTCTTTTGTTGAAGTCTTTGGATAAACATTCTTTATAATGTTTTGTATACTGTTTATGCCATGTATTAGGGCTCCTAACGTTGTCCCTATTTTTTCTCCCATGATGTTTATCATTTTAGATTGTATGTTTAGGTCTTTGACCCTTTTTGAGTTAGTTTTTGTGCATGGAGTGAGGTATGGGTCTTGTTTCATTTTTTTTGCAGATGGATATCCAGTTATGCCAGCACCATTTGTTAAAAAGGCTGTCTTTTCCCCAGTAACTGTTTTGGGGCCTTTGTCAAATATCAACTGCTCATATGTGAATGGATTCATGTCTGGATTCTCAATTCTGTTCCATTGGTCCATGTATCTGTTGTTGTACCAGTACCAGGCTGTCTTGACTACTGTGGCATTATAATAGGTTCTAAAATCAGGTAAAGTAAGGCCTCCCACTTCGTCCTTCATTTTCAGTAATGCCTTATTTATCCAGGGCCTCTTGGTGATTTGTTTCTCCATCTCATTAAAGAATGTCATTGGGATTTGGATTGGAATTGCATTAAATGTATAGATAGCTTTTGATAGAATAGACATTTTTATAATGTTAAGTCTTCCTATCCATGAGCAAATTATGTTTTTCTACTTATGTTAGTCTCTTTTGATTTCTTGTAGAAGTGTACTGTAGTTTTCTTTGTATCAGTCTTTTACATCTCTGGTGAGATTTAACCCTAAGTATTTTATCTTCTTGGGGGCTACTGTAAATGGCATTGATTTGGTGATTTCCTCTTCGATGTTCTTTTTGTTGATGTAGAGGAATCCAACTATTTTTTGTATGTTTATCTTGTATCCAGACAGGCTGATGAACTCTTCTATTAGTTTCAGCAGTTTTCTTGAGGATTCCTCAGTGTTTTCTGCGTATAAGATCATGTCATCTGCAAATAGAGATGCTTTTACTTCTGCCTTGCCAATCTGGATGCCCTTTCTTTCTTTATCTGGCCTAATTGCTCTGGCTAGGATCTCCAACACAATGTAGAATAAGAGCGGTGATAAAGAGAATCCTTGTCTGGTTCCTGATCTCAGTGGGAATGCTTTCAGGATCTCTCCATTTAGGATGACGCTGGCTATTGGCTTTGTATAAATAGCCTTTATTATGCTGAGGAATTTTCTTTCTATTCCTATTTTGCTGAGAGTTTTTATCATGAATGAGTGTTGAACTTTTTCAAATGCCTTTTCTGCATCAATTGATAAAATCATGTGATTCTTTTGTTTTATTTATGTGGTGGATTACGTTAATTGTTTTTCTAATGTTGAACCATCCCTGCATACCTGGTATGAATCCCACTTGGTAATGGTGAATTATATTTTTGATATGTTGTTGAATTCTATTGGCTAGAATTTTGTTGAGAATTTTTGCATCTATGTTCATGAGGGATATAGGTCTATAATTTTCTTGTGATGTCTTTACCTGGTTTTGGTATCGGGGATATGGTGGCTTCATACAATGAGTTTGGTCGTATTCCGTCCTTTTCTATGCTCTGAAATACCTTTAGTAGTAGTGGTGTTAACTTGTCTCTAAACGTTTGGTGGAGCTCTGTAGTGAAGACGTCTGGACCAGGACTTTTTTTTTGTTGGGAGTTTTTTGATTACCTTTTCAATCTCTTCTTTTGTTATGGGTCTATTTGTTGTTCTACCTCTGTTTGTGTCAGTTTAGGTAGGTAGTGTGTTTCTAGGGATTCATCCATTTCTTCTAGGTTTTCAAATTTGTGTACAGTTTTTCTTAGTTATCTGATATGATTCTTTTAATTTCACTTGGGTCTATTGTAATATTGCCCATCTCATTTCTTATTCAGGTTATTTGCTTCCTCCCCTCTTTTTCTTTGGTCAGTTTGGTCAGTGGTTTATCAATTTTGTTAATTTTTTCAAGAAACCATCTTTTGATCTTTAATTCTTTCAATTGTTTTTCTGTTTTCTATTTCATTTAGTTCAGCTCTAATTTTTATTATTTGTTTTCTTCTGATGCCTGCGCATTTCTTTTGTTGCTCTCTTTCTATTTGTTCAAGTTGTAGGGATAATTCTTTGATTTTGGCCCTTTCTTCTTTTTGGATGTGTGCATTTATTGATATAAATTGGCCTCTGAGCACCACTTTTGCTGTGTCCCAAAGGTTCTGTTATGAAGTGTTTTCATTTTCATTGGATTCTATGAATTTCTTTATTCCATCCTTAATGTCTTCTATAATCCAGTCTTTTTTGAACAGGGTATTGTTTAGTTTCCAAGTATTTGATTTCTTTTCCCTGCTTTTTCTGTTATTGATTTCCACTTTTATGGCCTTATGGTCAGAGAAGATGCTTTGTAATATTTCAATGTTTTGGATTCTGCTAAGGCTTGCTTTATGACCTAATATGTGGTCTATTCTAGAGAATGTTCCACGTGCACTAGAAAAGAAAGTATACTTGGTTGCTGTTGGGTGGAGTGTTCTGTATATGTGTACAAGGTCAAGTTGGTTGATTGTGGCATTTAGATCTTCTGTGTCTTTATTGAGCTTCTTTCAGGATGTCTTGTCCTTCACCAAAAGTGGTGTGTTGAAGTCTCCTACTATTATTGTGGAGCTGTCTATCTATCTCACTTTTCAATGCTGATAGAGTTTATGTATCTTGCAGACCTGTCATTGGGTGCATAAATATTTAATATGGTTATATCTTCTTGGTGTATTGTCTGTTTAATCATTATATAGTGTCCTTCCTTATCCTTTCTGATGGATTTAACTTTAAAGTTTATTTTCTCAGAAATTAATATTGCCACTCCTTTTCTTTTTTGATTGTTGGTTTGCTTGATGTATTTTTTTCCATCCTTTGAGTTTTAGTTTGTTTGTGTCTCTAAGCCTAAGTTGTGTCTCTTGTAGACAGCATATATACGGATCTTGTTTTTTAATCCATTCTGCCACTCTCTGTCTCTTTATTGGTGCTTTTAGTCCATTTACATTCAGGGTAATTATGGATAGGTATGAATTTAGTGCTATTGTTTTGATGTCTTTTTTTGTGTGTTGTTGACAGTTTCTTTTTCCCACTTAATTTTATGTGCTGAGTAGATTTTCTTTTTATGTTGTCCTTTCTTCATATCCGTTGTTGTTGATTTTGTTTCTGCTGAGTCTGTATTTTTCCCTTGTTTTTTTATTTTAATGAATAGGATAGTTTCTCTCCTTTGTGGTTACCCTATTATTTACCACTATTTTTCTAAATTTGAAACTAACTTTTATTTCTTTGTATCACCATTTCTTCTCTTCATATGGAAGGTGTATGATTATATTTCTTAGTCCCTCTTTATTATTTTAATGTTGTCTTCTTTTATACAATAACATTGCTGTTACCCTGTTTTGAGATTTTTTTTTTTTTTTTGGATTTCCCTGTCTGGGTTGACTTCCTGTGGCTCTGCCCAGTGTTCTAGTCTTGGGTTGATACCTGATATTATTGATTTTCTAACCAGAGAATTCACTTTAGTATTTCTTGTTGTTTTGGTTTGGTTTTTACGAATTCCCTCAACTTGTGTTTATCGGAAAATGTCTTAATTTCACCTTCATATTTAAGAGACAGTTTTGCTGGATGTATGATTCCTGGCAGGGAATTTTTTTCCTTCAATTTTTTGAATATGTCATCCCATTGCCTTCTTGCTTGCATGGTTTCTGCTGAGTAGTCCAAACTTATTCTTATTGGCTGTCTTTTGTAGGTGACTTTTCATTTATCCCTCGCTGCTCTTATAATTCTGTATTTATCTTTGGTTTTGACAAGTTTGATTATAATATGTCTTGGTGACTTTCTTTTAACATCTACTTAATGTGGAGTTCGATGAGCAACTTGGATAGATATCTTCTCATCTTTCACAATATCAGGGAAGTTTTCTGCCACAAGTCTTCAACAATTTTCTCTGTATTTTCTGTTCTCCCTCCTTTTTCTGGTACTCCAGTCACTAGTAGGTTATTTCTTTTGATAGAATCCCACATGATTCTTAAGATTTCTTCATTTTTTTTAATTTTTTTATCTGATTTTTCTTTAAATACATTTGTGCCAAGTGATTTATCTTTGAGTTCAGAAATTCTGGCTTCTACTTGCTCAATTCTGCTCCTCTGACTTTGTATTGAGTTGTCTAATTCTGTAGTTTTATTGTTAATCTCCTGAATTTCTGATTGTTGTCTGTCTATGGATTTTTCCAGCTTATTAAACTTTTCATTATGTTCCTGAATAATCTTTCTAATTTCTTCAGTTGCTTTATCTGTGTGTTCCTTGGCTTGTTCTGCATATTGCCTCATTTCCTTCCTGATGTCTTGAAGGGTTCTGTATACTAGACTTTTGTATTCTAGCTCTGATAATTCCAGGAATGCACTTTCACCTAGAAGATCCCTGGATTCTTTGTTTTGAGAGCCTGTTGAGGTGATCATGGTCTGTTTCTTTATGTGACTTGATATCAACTGTTGTCTCCAAGCCATCTATACGTTATTGTATTAGTTTATGCTTGCTTACTGTGTCTTGGCTTCTTGGTTTGTTTTGTTTTGGTATACCCCTAAGGGTTGCTTGAGTGAGGTAGCTTGATTATTTTTGCCTTTGGAGCTCTGATGTCCTGTCCCCAGATGGCTAGAACTATTTTCAGGTATATCAGTCTAGAAGTCCATTCAGTTTTCTTGTATGAATTCAGCTCAGGTTTCCAGGTAGCTGATCATCAAATGTGTGGTACAGGCTCTGTCTTACTGTCTTAGAGGGGCAGGCATGATTGGCGTATATACCGGTATCTTATTGCAGCAGGGGGTCATGCTCTGAACAAGGCAGGGGGCTGAGAACCAACCCCTAAGTGTCTCTGAGGAAAACACATCCCTGTTCCCTAAAGCATGCTGGTGGGTGGGTTCTGCAGATGGACCATGGGCACCCAAAGTTTTTGGTTGTAAGGACTGGGAGGTACCAGTTATCTCTGGACCCCTGTCGTGGTTGGCTGGGTGACCTGAGTGGAGCTACCAGTCCTTAGCTCCCTGATGTGGGTAGGTGAGGACCTCGTTTAATAAGCAAAGCAATGTCAAATATTGAACACCCACCTCTCCACTGCACAGCTGAAATAGTTGGAGTTTGCCAATAAGGGCCTATTCTCCCAAAATAGGCCCATACAGGTCCGTGCAGAAGGGAAAGTTGCCCAAAGTCCATGGTCGGTTAATGCCTGGACAGGAGCTGCTTCAGTCCTGAGCTCCCCCGGTTAATGGAGCTAGCAAATTATCTTTTTCCCCCAATTGCAAATTTTTCCCTTCCCCAAGGCCGGGAGGATGGCTCTAGGTGCTCAACAGTGCCTATCCCAGGCCCAGGGATTCAGCCGCTGAAGCCAGCTTGAGGGTGGGGGAGGCGCTGTAAAATATATGCAAGTTCTTAGCTTTTGCCAAGAGCGCCGTTCTTAGGTTCCGGAGGTGTGAGTAGGCTATCCAGGTGGCTCCTTCTCCCTGAGGAAACTATGGCCCGATGCTAGTACCAGCCCAGTGCTGCCGCTGCCACCACTCCAGGAATGGTGCCTGAGGCTCCCCTTGATTCAGGTCTGGTAACGCCTCTCCACTTCTGAACGGTCTCTTCCTCCCCCTGCCCCTCAGTTCATTGTCTAAGCTTGTCTTTGATGCTCAGGGATCCCAGCTTGTCACAAATATACTCGTTTCACTTGTTTTTTCAGGTCTTTGATGTAAAGAGGGCTCACTAGAAGCGTCTGTCTATTCTGCCATCTTGACTCCGCCTCTCACTTTTCAACACTTTAGAAGAGGTCTTTTGCAGCAAATTTACCCAAGGAAATGCATCTTTTAATCTTCTGACTGCTGCTTCCATGGGTTGGAGATTAAAAAGATGTTTCAAAATGTATCCAGTCAGACTGAGTTTTAATATCTACATGGACATGCAATATGAGACTGCAATAGTCACATGATGAAAAAATTAGAATTTACACAGCGTGAAACTAAGATTACCAAATTAATGCATCATGGATGAAAGGAAAATTTAAAATTGCTCACCCACACAATGAGATGATAAGTAAATTTATCTATCAGTTTAAAAAGAAAAGGGAATAAATAGGTGTCCTAAAATAACTTAAAACACTGACTGTAGGTAGGCTCACACAAGTAGAGTTTTAGAGGCTACAAATGAGATATAAGAATTTAAAAGTAAAAGTAAAAATTAAAAATAACTCATTGGAAATTAATTACACAAAGCCAGTTAAAATTTTGGTTAAAAATCTGAAACTAAAATAACAACCTAATAAGTAAACAATAAAATGGCAAGAACATGCATATAGAGAGCACAGAAATAGCCATGTATAGTTGAGAGAAACTTGCCTTATTAAATATAATCGTTATTAAAAATTTTAAAGTAGATTAAATACAAAGAAATCAACTCATTAAAAAAAAAAAAGCAATTAGAAATACCACCAAATGAATTAAAGTGAAAAATAGAATATTAGGATAAGAAGTAAAAGCTATAACAATAAAAAGATGAAATACCACAGAAGTTGATTCTATGTAAAATCCAGAAAATAAAATCTCGAATACTCAAATAAGGAAAAAAGAGAGAAATCAATATACATGCTAAAAATGAATTCTAAATAGATATGAATATACACTGTGTTCGATTCAAAGCAACAAGACAGAAAAACATGAAGTAATTCAAAATTTCTTGAGAAAATATGGATTAAGAAATTATAATTTATATGTAAAAATACTCATATAGTTTATTGGAAAATTGAATAAACCTCTGTGTATACAGTAGAATCAGGACCGAAATGCTTCAAAAAAAATTTTAGTAACTTAAAAATAAATCAAAATAATTGCACTCTAAATCGTTCAAACCAGAGAAAAAGAAAACATCACGATTGTATTTAGGTATATAAACAGAAATTTTCTAAATAAAATACATGCAAGTTGATTCTAGCCACATAATAAAAGAAAAATAGATTATGGCCAGAGTTTAATCTAGAAATAAAGGAAAAATCTATGTCTCGGAAAAAAATTATCCATAAGATCTACCATATCATCAATTTTTAAAGGAGATATTATAGGAATAAATAAATAAAACCCAGTGCCGTCGAGTCGATCCCGACTCATAGCGACCCTATGGTACAGAGTAGAACTGCCCCGTAGAGCTTCCAAGGAGCGCCTGGCAGATTCGAACTGCCGATCCTTTGGTTAGCAGCCGTAGCACTTAACCACTACATGCCAGGTTAATATCTAAATGATAAAAGGAGCTCATGTTGCAAGAGGCTATACAAATAATTCAAAAGGAAAATAAGAAAAGAAATGGATAATTTGCGTAATAGCAAATCCAATTGAGCAAAAATGCATTAAAATTTGCTCAAACTCACTATAATAGTCAAATCCAAAATTAAGTGGTATGGAGATAAATGCTTATATTGAGAATAGCTCTTAAGCATCTTACTTATTGAAATCCTTGGAAAATGGCTGCTTTCACACTGTGTCTGTTGAAATGCAAATTGCCAAACTGATTTTGTAAAGCAACCATAAAACATTTCAGCTGAAAAAGCAAATTTCCAGTTCTGCCAAGAGGGAGTAGCCCCATATCTTCCAGGTCTCCTCCTATACAACTAAAAAACATGGATATAACAGAAGAAACAAGCATAGGAAGTCTGAAAAATTGAAAGAAGGTGGGTTGCCTGTGATCCTCAGGGCTTGAGAAATTACATGTCAGTGATTTCCCTGGGTTTCCTAACTCCTCCCATGTGTCCCAGACAGGACATTGCAGAAATTTCCAATCCAAAGCCACCAACAGGCACAAAGAAAATAAGCTCCAAGAAAAACTTGTTGTCCCTAGCAAAATGGCTGAGAAAATGGTAGCTTAACAACAGAAACCCTTTTTGTCAATACGCACCCTACTGCAGGAAAGCTCATCCAGAACCCCCAAACCACCACACCCCATGTGGTTTCAGTGGTTCAGTGGGACCAGGTGGTGGTGATCTTCCACCCTACTCTACCCAAATCCCATGGAAGCAGGTTTTGAGCTCCAGTCCTCCCACCTGAGTGATGTTGGCAAGGCCAAGCAGGGAGCTCATCTCCCATATCCTACCTTGCAGAGCCGTGCAGTGCTCCAATTCCCCCAATCAGGGTAGTTTCAGTGGCGTCCAGCAGGGAGCTGAGCCTTGATCTACCCAGCAGCACTGAGACTTAACAAGGTAATGCAATGTGGGGTTAGTCACAGCTAGGCTTCACCTCTCCCTTCCCCAAAACACCATGTCATGAGACCCAGCAAGGAGTTGAACCTTAAGCTCCATCAGCAACAAAAAATCTGAAGAAGGCATTGCAGGTTAGGGCTGGTGAGCATCCCACTTTCTGCCACTATTGGTGTCAGAAAGGTCTGCTGAGTAACTGAACCTACACATCCACCTAGTATTAGTGACACAGAAGGGGATAGTGGGAAGTGGTCTTGTTGCCTGCTATCCTGCAATTACAGAGTGGTATGAGATATTCCTGATGGTAGCCAGGACCAGCAGGGAGCGGATCATAAACCTGGAAGCACATCAGTAAAACTGAGGCTACCAGGGTTTTCACAAGTATATTATCATTAAGAAAATGACTCTTAACTGCAATGATTAGGTTTTCTAGGCAATGTCCAAGGCCACGTGATTTCACACACTCTTCTCAGTTCAGTATCATGTTAGTTTGTGAGGAGATCGAGTGGAAGTATAAATCAGTGATGAGAAACTGTATGTCATTAAACTACATTCATACTCCAGGGACAAATGAAGGTTCGAGTTTTATATTTCTATTTGTTATCTACACATCAAGTGCAACTGGCTATCTGACAGTTACTACCCTCACTTTAATGTATTCCCATCTTAAAACTGCCGTGAACTTTTTCCTCAAAACTTCTCCTTTTTAGGATACCAAGGAGTACCAAGGAACTTGTGGGGCTACCAACAAAGAAGGGCTCTCCCCTAGAGCTAATGGCCTGATTTGGACTTCTAGCCTCCAAAACTGTGAGAAAATAAATGCCTGTTCTTTAAAATCCTCCACTTATAGTATTTGTGTTGTGACAGCTCTAACAGACATAACACAATTGGGTAGTTTCAAAGAACATGAATTTATTTTCTTACAGTTCTGGAGGCTAAAATTTCAATCAGAGTATTGGCTGTATTGATTCCTTCCTTGTAGGTAGCCCAGGAGTTCCTTGGTTCCTTGACTTACAGACAACCCCACATGGTGTCTTCTCCTCTCCCTGGCTCCCCCACACTGTGTGTACATATTTTTGTGTCTCATCTTCTCTTTTTAAAATTGAAAATGATTAGATTTAGAATTCACCCTACTTGGGTGTGATCTAATTGACATAAGAAAGAAAACTCTATTTCTAAATAGGATAATAATCACAGGTACAGATGTTAGGATTCCAGCACGTATTTTGGCACAAAATTCAATCTATAACATTTCACCATTTGGCTCCCCAAAACTCATGTTCTTCCCACATGCAAAAAAACATATTCACCCTATCACATCATCCCAAAAGTTTTAGCCCATGCCACCATCAACTCTAAGTCCAAAATCTTATCTCCTGGATAATCTAAGTCAAGAAGGATGAGAATATGGGTCCATTCCATCCTGGAACAAAATTCCTTTCCATGTATGGACCTTTGAAAACTAGAATACAAATTACCTGCTCCCAAAGTACAACGGTGGAATAGGCACAAGGTAGACATTCCCATCTCAGTTAGGAAAAACTAGAAGGAAAGAAAGAGTCATAGATATCAAAGCAAGTCCAAAACTCAACGGAGCACATTTTACTGAATTTCAAGGCTTGAAAATAACCCTCTGTTTTCCAGGAGCATCTGGGCAATGGCTCCACCCTCCAGAATCTGGGCCTTGCCCATGCTGTCTGGATTCTGGGTGGTGGTCCCTCGGCCCTGGGCATTAGCCCTGTCCTCATGGAACTGCAACTCCACGTCCTTGGCTTTGGGTGGCCCCGTTCTCCTGGCCTACCTGAGTGGTGATCCCACCCCTTCAGTTCCAGGCAGCTCCCTTCTCATTCTTCTGGCCCAATGACACAGCAGCCTTAACCTCTCAATTTTCAATGACAGCCCCATTCTCTTGACCCACTTGACCACCAGCCTCATGCTCCAGAACTTCCAAAAAATTTTAAGTAATAGTTTTATTTTATTCTATCATAGTCTTAGAATAGGAGGTGTTATATTTATGATTTTTTAATTATTACATTATATTATTTTTCATCCTGTTAATTGTTTTTAAATCTTAAATTCTTATTACCCCCAAATGGAAATCACTGCTTTGTGCATTGGGTTTGGAGGAGGCTACCAGGATAATTCTTTCTTTATTTTCAGTAAACTTGCAGATGTAATTCTTACTATACTTCTAAATGCAATCTTACGTGATTTCCTTCATTATAGAGTTACATTTTTATGAAATCTGTTTTCATCATCTTTGAATATATATATATACATATAAACGTTGTAAAAAAAAATTTTTTTTATATAATGTTTATAACATTGTAGCCTAACTAATATAGCAAAGAGACTCAAGATTATTTAATGTTAGATTCTTTCTTCGCATGCATGGGTGCCACATATAACCTGTGACTTCAGAGATTACCCTGGGGATTAGCATTCAAAAGGCAAAAGAAAAAAACATCGTGGAAGCTCCGTCAAATTCCCTCATCAAGCTAGAAAACTCCTGACTTATTTGCTTCCAATCAGTTTTATATGCCAGAAATTCCACACACTGTTCTCTCCTAGACATAGTTCTCAGGTCTGCTCTGTTTTTTTTTTCACTTCTTTCATTTTTGTACTTGTTGTTGTGTGTCATCAGTCGCTTCCAACTTGTAGCAACACTATAAGACAGAGTAGAACTACCTTATAGGGTTTCCTTTCCTGTAATCTTTACAGAAGGAGATAGCCATGTCTTTCTCTCATGGAGCCACTGTGTGGGTACAAACTGCCAACTTTTTAGTTAGCACCTTTAGTCATGGTGCCACCCAAATCAAAACCAAACCCACTGCCACTGAGTTGATTTCAACTCATAGTGACCCTATAGGACAGAGCAGCACTGCCCCCATAGGATTTCCAAGGCTGTAAATCTTCATGGAAGCAGACTGCCAGGTCTTTCTCCTCTGAAACAGCCTGTGGGTTCAAACTGCTGATCTTTTGGTTAGTAGCCCAGTACTTTAGCCACCAAGCCACTAGGGCTCTTTTTTGTAACTTAATGGTGACTAATTTATGCCTATCTGGAACAAAAGCCTTGCTTAGAAAGAAAATACCCTTAATATAACCTTTGCTATAGAGCTGAATCTTTTTTATTTGAGAACTCATAATTGGCCTTTTTTTCCTAAGTCTTTTTAGTCTTATTTATTATTTTTATTCTTACTGTTTAGGGTTTGGAAACAGTTGGATTTTATAAATTTGCTATATCCTAAATTTTGGTATCCTTTTTATTCCCTTTAATTTCTGCTCTCAAACCAGCAAATTTTAGCTCAAACTCAGTCTTATTCTACAAAACCTTGATAAATGTAGCAAATAGTAGACGACACATACTATTGGCTTTGTTCAAATACTTCCCTGAGCAATAATCTCAGTAGACACTTAGCCGACTTTGCAAATAAGGCACTGTTTTCCTAAAAGTATTCCCATTGCATTACATAAGTTTTCAAGTTTTTCATCTTCAGTATCAGTTTCCTCACTGCTTTCCAAATGCAGCATATCTTAGGTTTTTTAATAATAGCTAACTAAAATAGTTCCCTAGATGGGCAATAGGTCAAAAAGAGCGGAAATTTATTTCTTACCCGCATAAACAGTTCATGGAGATTTCAATTTAGTGGTGGTATGGAAGATCTCTATATAGTCCTTCAGAGACCAAAACTTTCCCAAGCCTTTTTCATTATCAACATGAAGTGTACGAGGTCATATAAACATGGGCATCTGGTCAGCAGGTGGGAAAAAGGCATGATGGATCACTTATGGGGTTATTTATAGGCTAGCACTAGAAATGGTGCACCTCACTTCCACTCTCGCTGGGTTAGCCATGCCTCCTTTACACAGTCGCATGTAACTGCAATGAAATTGAAAAAATGTGACCCACTCTGTTTCCCAGAGAGTGGACAATATATTTGGCAAACAACACTTTCTTCCAAATAATGGCAGTGAATATCCTTTAAAACTTTGGTTTTAATGGAGGGTAGAGAACGAATTCATTAGGATTTACAGAAAGTAAGTTTAAAGAGAAAGTGAGAATGCTAATATGACTGGACAATGAATTATATAGAGACAAATGGTCTTAGAGGCATCAGGTTTGTGACCATTCATTGTCTCATTTAATTGGATTCATCAACCTTCCTTTTACCTTCACGTCTTTGAGAAGAGTGCATTTTTTTTTCATTGAGTCTTTGAAAGCTTGCTTCACTGGCTTATTTCTCAGTGTGTAAATAAAGGGATTCAACATTGGTGAAATAGAAGTAATAAGGAGTGAAATGCCTTTATTAATTGCCACCTCGTCCTTGGCCGTAGGTTTGACATAAATGAAGATGCAGCTACCATAAGTAATGGAAACAACAATCATGTGGGAAGAATAAGTGGAGAATGCCTTTTTCTTTCGCTGGGCAGAGGGAAACCTTAGGATTGTCCTGATGATATAGATGTAGGAAAGAACTACACACGTGAGGGTGATGATGAATGTCAACACAGCACACGCGATAACCAGATGTTCTATCAGCCATGTGTCTGAGCAAGAGATCTTCAGGATAGGAGATGCATCACAGCAAAAATGATCAATGACGTTAGAATCACAGAACTCCAGGCCCAAACCCAAACTAATTGGTGGAAGAATGATCACCAGTGCTGCTGCCCAACAAAAGAGGATGAAGTTCTTGCATACTCTGTTGCTCATGATGGTTGTGTAATGCAGTGGTTTGCAGATGGCCACATAGCGATCATAGGACATGGTGGCCAGGAGAAAGAATTCTGTTACTGCAAAGAGGTCTATAAATAAGAGTTGACTGGCACAAGCACCATAGGTGATGGACCTGTCCCCAGAAGACATGCTATACAAGAATCTGGGAATACAAGCAGTTGTGAATGAAATTTCTAAGAAGGAGAAATTTTGAAGGAAAAGATACATTGGTGTTTTAAGGTGGGAATCCACCAGAGTGAGGATGATGATGGTTAGGTTTCCAGTTACACTTAACATGTAGGAAAGAAATAGAAAGATAAAAGTCAGAATTTGTAGCCAAGGATCATCTGTCAGTCCCAGCAAGATGAAGGTTGTTAGTGCTGTTTGATTTCTCATCCTTGATTATTGTTTCTTACAGGATCTGTTTGGAACAATAGTAAAGATTTAGTATGAGGAACTTCAGAGTCATAGCCAGCTTCTAACTTCAAGTGAAGTGAACATGAGAGCGAATCCTGTGCAACTGGTTAGTGAAGAAGCAAGGCCAAAACATCGCAATGTTCGATTGCCTTCTCTTCGTATCACACAATCTGACCACACATATTTCAATCACATGTTTTACATTGCTGCTTCTAATGAATCTACAATCTCACTGTAATAGCTGTCAATTTAACATATATTATAAACATTGTTGAATCATGTCCCATTTAATAAGTTGCTTTTGGATTAACTATTCTGCCTTCCCCTAACCTAGTGCCAGGCGTGCTTCTAGTAGAAAACCCACTGCTGATGAGTCAATTTTGACTCATAGGGCCCTATAGGGCAGAGCAGAACTGCCCCATAGGGTTTCCAAGGGAACAGCTAGTAGATTTGAACTGCTGATCTTTTGATTAGCAGCCAAGATCTTAGCCAATGTGCCACCAGGACTCCGCTTCCAGTTGTTGTTGTTAGGTGCCATCAGATTGGTTCCAATTCACAGCAAATCTGTGTACAACAGAGTGAAATAGTGTCTGATCCTGTGCTATCTTCACAATCATTATGCTGCAGCCCATTGTTGGAGCCACTATGTCAATCCATGTTATTGAGGGCCTTCCTCTTTTTCGCTGATCTTTTACTTTACTAAGCATGATGATGTCCTTCTCCAGGGACTGATTCCTCCAGACAACATGTCCAAAGTGTAAGATGTCTCGCCATCCTTGCTTCTAAGGAGCATTCTGGCTGTACTTCTTCAAAGACAAATTTGTTCGTTGTTTTAGCAGTCCATGGTATATTCAATATTCTTCACCAACACCCTAATTCAAAGGCATCGATTCTTCGGTCTTGCTTATTCTTTGTCTTTCACAGGCATATGAGGTAATTGAAAACAGCATGGCTTGGATCAGGCACGTTTTAGTCCTCAAGGTAACATCTTTGCTTTTTAACACTTTAAAGAGGTCATTTGCAGCTGCTAGTAGAGAGGCCCCAACATACACTAACAATGGTCTTTATTAAGAAAATTCTAGCACACTGTTTGCTTGCATGTTAGTCATTAAACTGGTAATGAATACATATCATGTGGTGCCAGTCCACCTTCTTTGGGGCTTCAGATATTTTTTTAACTAGACAGGTTTTCTTTAAGATTTATTTTAATGCCTAAAAGTCTAAACTTTTCTAGGTTTTCCCCATAAAAAATTATTTTAAATACATTTGATAGTGATATAGCTCTACTCCTTTTATGTATTGTACAGTGATGATGAACATTCATTACTCTTTACTATATTGAACATTCTTATTTTTGGTATTTTATTATTTCCTCTTGAATATCCTGTAGTTGTGCAAATTTCATGATTTTAAAAGTGGTACTCACTATTCTCCCTCTTCCCCTATCAACCTGAGTCTCTTTTAGTGACAGTATTTATTTCTTCTTTTTTCCTCCCATTTTCAATTTATCACCAGGTCTTGTCATTTCTGTATGCTTACTATCCTGTTAATTTACTCCTTTTCTTCCCTCCCTCATACCATTGTCTTAATTCTCACTATCTTATAGCTGAAATATTTCAAAATCATATTAACATATCTTAACATATATCTTTGGTGCTCCTCATGTAATCTTTTAGAATCAATGTATTTAGAATTGTTTCTCTCAAGCCCAGGTATGATTATTCCTCCCCTATCTGTTTCTAATCCAGTAACAATTGATACAATTTATCATATTTCTTGCTATACCCTACTAATATACTTGTTCTGGCTGTTAACAAAAGGAAGCATACAATAGTGATAAAGTATTTTTTTTATAGTTTACAAAGTCAGGCTGCTGAATTCATGTCTCCTGGTTCAGTTTTCTTCACCTGACTTAATCTAGTTGCAGTTCCTCCAAAAGCAATGCTTAAAATTATATCTGGACATTCTCACATGTGTTTCTTCCACCATTATCATCTCTCCACTTGTACTCTATAACCTTTTATGGCCCTCTTTCAAGTTTCAGTTTAGGTATTAATTCTACCAGGAATCCATCTATGATTCTCCAAGGTGGAGTTAGCCTTCCCTCTTATTATTACCACTGTTCGAGATTATTCTTCCTAGAGCTCTTTTAACTAGATTGTCAGGTTGTATTGACGAATTTTGTTTTAAGTATTATTGTGTTGCCAACACCAAACGTATTTTCCAATGATGTAGCGTTCCTTGAAATTTTGTGAAAATAATGGAAGAATAATATATTTGCCTTATAAGTCAAAAACAACATATCTCCTTTAATAAAAGACTCAAGGTGTTCTGATTTTCCACTATTGCAAGGTAGAAATGGATCTCCCATGGAGAAAACCATGAGCTTGTAATGTGAATGGCTTTTCTAGGGTCTGCTGAATTGAGGCACTTTTCTTCTATAAAAAACAGCACCTGTGGTTCATAGGTAGCTTCACTGAAAAGGAGCACTGATTCAGCCTCAGAGGAAGAAATATTTAGTAGGTGAGCGAGTTACCCTTTTGCACAGAGATTGACCTTTCTAACCTAAGTCAAGAGAATTCTTAAACTCCTGAGGCTTCACTTGGGTATCTTAACTCAGAGAAGTGTCAGATTCCAAAAGTCTTCTCCCTTTCTAATCATCATTACTTATGTTCTCTACTACTAGAATATTAAGGAAATGTTCTGATAAACTAGTTTAACTCAGATACATTTTCTAGTATTTCAAGGATATTGGCATATATAATCAGCTCCGTTAAAAAAAAAAAAAAACATTGCCATGGAGTCGATCCCGACTCTTAGTGACCCTACAGTACAGAGTAGAACTGCCCCATAGAGTTTCCAAGGAGCATCTGGTGGATTCCAACTGCCGACTTTTTAGATAGCAGCCATAGTAATCATGAATTATAACATTGTAGAAAAATTGGTATTCCAATGTTATATCTTGATATAAATATACATAGAACATATGTCGTTAGAGTGACATTGTGAGGTAAGTTGCTTCCAATTGACCCTTAAATGATCCTGCTTCTATGAGTACTCATTAATTCATTTAAGACATTTTTGTTTCTTTTTTTATTTTCTGGTTTCTGTGAAGTATACGCACAGCAGAACATACACCAATTTAACAATTTCTACGTGCACAATTTGGTGACATTGATTACATTCTTCAAGTTTTACAACCATTCTCACCCTTTTTGAATTGTTCCTCCCCCATAATCATAAACTCACTGCCCTCTAAGTTTCCTTCTAATCTTTTAAGTTGCTGTTGTCAAATTTGGTCTCATATAGATAGTTCTTAAAAGAGTACAGTGCTCCAGGCAGACATTCTTCACTAATTAAACTAGACTCTTGTTTGGATTAAAGAAGACTTCAGGGGATATTTTTGGTTTAAGGTTTTAAGATTATCTCAGTCAATAGTTTTGGGGTTGCATCCAGCCTAACGGCTCCAGAAAAATTGGATTCCGTGAGAATTTAAACTTCTGTTCTGCATTCCCCTCACACCCCTCTTTGTAGAACCTATGATATGACAGGTACCGCTGTAAGATAAAAAGAGTGAACTAGAATTGATCATCTCTTTACTGATGCATGTCATAAATATTTCCAGTGAGTTCATTTTTATAGAACAAAATAATATCAGAAATACTGTTTTTGTTTTCCAGAGAGATTCAAAATAATTACTGTCATCTTTAATTTTCAAAGCGATATAAGCTTAATATTTTGTTCAAACAAGGAAATAGAACGTTGATTGAAGAAAGACACAAAGTATCAAATGAAAACATACTTACACGTATGGAAGGCAATCTTGGCTTTAGTTGACTGCATAACTTTGATAGTCCCAAAGATGAAACTGAAAGTGTTAGTAGAGTCCAATAGCACACAGATGCCCTTCTCATGAATCCATACATGTTCACAGTCCAGTTTTTGGAATAGATAGTGTTCTCTGAGTTATCAACATCTCTCATCATATACAGACTCTCACTAGAAATTCTAATGAACTATAAAACTAGGAAATAATTTCTTATATCTCAATGCTGCAATAAAAAGATATTTTTGTTACATGTCTGAGAAATATAAGGAGATGTTTAAAGTTTTGGAAGAGATAATTTATGATTTCTCTGAGCAAAGGCATATTTTACACTGTGAAGTAATACAAATGTTTTATTTGCTCAGCCTCTTACGGATGTGCAGGGCCATCTACATGTATAAAAAAAAGGTCCTTAGTGGCCAAAGTTCAAGCATCACTAATGAATCTAATACACACTGAATTTTGGCAGAATACCTAACAGAAGCAGCAGTGGGAATAGTGTCCTCAGAGACAGAAAGATGCAACTATTGTGTTAGACATATTCCAAGTGCATAGTAATAATTGCATGATGAAAAGACGTAATACTGGCTGTGCTTCAACCAGTAGATTAGAAAAGGTTTAAAAATATAACTAAATTGTTTTATGTCTGTGTTTTCATTGGGAAAAACATATCAATATACATGAAATTAGTATACAGAGTGTCAATACAGAAGTCAACGAAGTATAAACATTTTCCATGTTAATGAATATGGATTTGTATCATAATTTTTCATACTATTCTTTACATGGATAAATCAATATTTATTTAATCATGCCTCAAATGTTTTTTTAACTATTATAAAGTTACATATTGAAAATCCTCCAATAAATATCCTAAGTATTCTAAATACTTCTAAATTCCTGAGGCAAAAGTCGCTCACATTTTAGAATTTTGAAATACATTGACACATTTTGCTTCAGGCGTGTAATACCAATTTATATCCATCAAAAGTGTATGAGTCTTCTATTTGCCATTATTGGAACCGTAGGATCTGAAGGAACCCTGTCCTTCTTCCTTGCCTGAGTTCTGAGTCAACTAAAGAGAGAAAATAGCTTAAGAAATGTAGACCAAAATATCAATTTTGTTTTAGGTAGAGGTATTGAAAGCATGGCTTTGAACATCTAAACAAGAAACTTCTGAGGTAGGCAGTGTTGAAATTCCAGATCTGCCCCATCATATAAAAAGACCTTTTTACTATTCACCTTAGTGTGTAACTTACGACAAAGATCACAGCCTTCTGCAGAAAGACAAGGAAAAGGATGAATTTCACATGCACATTTTCTTCCTCAAAATTCACCTGTCAGGTATGTCACATTTCAATCCCAGGGGAAAAACAGGGAGAGGAAAGACCAGGATAATTGCGCATATGTATTATTGAGAAAAATATTTCAAATATGGAAATACCAGGGGAATGACCACCTGTCCTTACAATAATATCATTGTTTGGTTTTACTGAAATTTTTTCCCTATTGTTTGTTTTTTATTTCATTAATTATCTGTATTACTTCCATGTTTTCATTATTAATTAGGTAAAAATATTTTCTACTTACTTGCAGTTTCTTCTTTGACCCATGCTGAAGTGTGGTCAAAATGTGTTATTTCATTTCTCTATATTTGGAGATTTTCCAGATATCTTGCTATTAATGATTTTAATTTAATTCTGTTGTGGAAAAGAAACACATTCTAGATTGTTTACATCCTTTTGCATTGATTTGTTTTATGTCCTAGTTTACTGTCTATAATAATAAATGGTTCATGTGCCCTTGGGAAAAAAAACGTACATTTTTTATTCCTGGGTGTGTTTTCTATAAATATCAGTTAGTGAAGGTTGGTCGATAACCTGTTGTCCTCAAGTCAATTCCAAATCATAGCGACCCTATAGACAGAATGGACTTGACAGTAACAGGTTATTAACCAACCTGCTCTAACTGATATTTATAGAAAACACACTCAAGAATAAACATCAGTTTTTTTTTTTTTTTTAGGGTGGGTTGGTTGATAGTGTTGTTCAAATCTTCTAGATACCTCATGATTTTCTTTCATGCGTTCTGTGTTCACATTCACCAACTGCTCCTTGGAAACCCTATGGGGTACTTCTACCCTGTCCTGTATGGTCTCTATGAGTCGGAAGTGACGTGACAGCAGCAGGCTTGGTTTGATTTTGCTACTATTGAAATTATTTAACTGGGGACATTAATTTTTCCTTTCAGTTCTGTTAGTTTTTACTTCCTACAATTTGCAATTCTGTTTTTAGGTGCATATACATTTAGGAATCCTTGATCTTCTTGATGAATTGGCCCTTTCCACGTTGTTAAATGGCCTTGTATATCTCTGGTATTTGCCTTGAAGTATACTTTGATGAAAGTCATCATGTTGACTCTAACTCATAGCAACTGTATAGAATGAAGCAGAAATGCCTCATCAGTTTTCAAAGAGAGGGCGGTGGATTCAAACTAGTGACCTTTATGTATAGACTCTCCAATTTTATTATGTTTAGTGTTCACATGTTACTATAGTAAAACCTACAAAAGCCAGAAACCTGTCAGAGAAGGAAAACTCCAATATTTTCCACTGAAACAATTATTTCAGCATAATAAGTGTTCTCTGAAAGCCAGAACCTGTGAGACGCAGAAGGAATCAGAAAAATGTTGGTATGGCAATCCAAATACCGGAAAGTGCAGATTCGCAAGGTAGAAATAATTCCAAGAAGTACCAGAGTCAGAGATGAAGTATCAGCCTTCGACTTCCTTTTGCACCGTTACTGTGTGTGAGTGCATACCGTGCATAGCTACTGTTCTGGGTACACCTAGTCTTCATATTTTTGCTTTTTTTGTTACTTTTTATGCCTGTACATTTTTTCCCACTTAGAACAACATCCATAAAATTGGAAGAAGGTTAAGAAACATTAATAAATTCCTTTATTTTCATTAAAATCTAGCAAAGCACATTTTTTTTTTTTCCTTGTCTTGAAAGGTTTTACTCTTCTTTAAATTTTAGTTTTTGGTTTAGCTATTTGTAATTTTAGTACATTATTACAATTTTCAAAATCCACTCCTTCATCTCCTTGACATTCTTTCCTTCAAAATTTCTTGTTTTGCCCCAAAATTAGAGAAACAATTCCACTTAACACATTCAATATTTATACAAAATTAAAAAAAAAAATTCTTACGTATTTTTTAAAAATACTTTACTGAAATGTACTAATTTTGTTATGTTGATAGTTTTCGTTATTTTGTCAGAGATATTCATATTTTCGAGAAGACAAGGTCATAAATTCCTTAAGTTTTATGAGAACTTGTTTCCCTTTTTAAAAAGGCTTATTCTTTCACAGCCATAGACAGAAGATTGAAACATTTATCTCTGTAAGAAAAGTTTGATGCTGTCAACGTGATAACTGAAGTGAAAAGACCTCCAAAGAAGCTATAACCAAGTTCAAGTGTGGCAAACTAAAATTTACTTAATTATGAGAGAAAAGGATAAAGTCATTGAAAAATACACGAGCAGCACCAATGGAAATGTAAAGAAAGGAAGGGATGAAAATTATGCAGAAATCAACAAATTTGTTTTTGAGCTTGTTCAAGGGAATTTAGGCTTTCTCCATCATGCTTCTCAAAATTCTTCCAGATTCTGTCCACCGCACATTTAACATATTTGATATTGGCAACACCCCACTTTTGGTGTCAACATCTGTAGTAGTTATTGATGCATAACTGATGAACACAAAGCTAGCAGCTTAAAACAACGTAAATTAATTTTTTCACGATATCTGTGGGTCAGGATTTCAGGCACAGTTTAGTTGTATACTTGACTTCAGTGTATCTCATAAGATGGCTGTTAATGTGTTGGGTAGGACTGGGGTCTCGTCCACAGCTTCAACTCTCCCCTTTCAAGCTCCGGAGGTTGTCGGCAGAGTTCATTTCTTGGGAGTTGTTGAAATTGAGGCTTCAGTTCCAGGCATTGGCTGGAGGCTGTCCTCAGTTCCTTACCTTAGGGGCCTCTCCAACATGACCACTTATCTCATTAAAAGGTGAAAATCAAGAAGGTAATGAGGAGAGTTTACTAGCAAGATGGTGGTCATACATAACTTAATCCAGCCGTGATATTCCATCACCTTTGCTGTATTTTATTGGTTAAAGGGAAGTCAAGGTCCTTCCCAGAATATATGGGAAGGACTTATACAAGGCCATGAAGCCTTTGGTCAGTAGGAGCAGTTATTACGGGTTATCTTAGAAGTTTGTCTGCCACAGAACCCTCAATTCATTTTTTAAAAATCATTTTCACTTTAAATGGTTAATTTTCTTTGAAAATTTAAGCTTTAGATAAAAATATTTTAGATTTCTCCATATCATTACTAACACTGACAGTCTTTGCTCTTTTTTGCATCCAAGTTTCCGACTGGTATCATCTTCCGTAACCTGAAGAATAACTTTTGTACTTTCTGTAGTGTAGGTCCGTTGGTAATGGAACGCTACATTTTGTTTGTCTGAAAATGCATTTACTTTAGCTTCATTTTTTAAATTGTTTCCTTTGGTTATGGCAGTTTCTCAGATTACTTTTATTCATGATGACCTTAAAAGTTTCAGGAATACTGGTCTGGCATATTGTAGGATGTCACTCAATTCAAATTTGTATAATATTTTTCTTGGACTGGGGTGGGGTTATGTCTTTTGGGGAAGAAGGACACAGAAGTAACATGTTATTTTCATCACATCATATCAATGGTGTACTGGGTTGAATAGTGCCCCCCCCCCAATTGCTCTATACCAGGGACCTTAGAATGGGACTTTACTTGGAAATATGGTCGTTATAAATGTAACTAGTTAAGATGGGGTAATACTGGATTAGGGTGGGCCTTAAATCAATTAAGGATGACCTTATAGGGACAGAAAAGGAGAAGGCACAAACTCATACACATGCAGGGAGGAAGGCCACTTGAAGATGGAGACAGATATTGGGGTGATGCAGCTACAAGCCAAGGAGTGCCAAGAATTCCCACATGCCACTAGAGACTAGAAAGAGGCAAGGGAAGATTTTTTTCCTAGGGCCTTCAGAAGGAGAATGGCCTTGCCAACACCTTATTTTTCATTTCCAGCATCCAGAAGAAGGAGCCCTGGTGGTACGAATTGTTAAGCACTGGGCTGCTAACCAAAAGGTTGTTGGTTTGAACTCATCCAGCAGTGCCACAGGAAAAAGACCTGCAATCTACTTCCATAAAGAATAAAACCTGTTGCTAGATTCCAACTCATACCGATCCTCTAGGATAGAGTAGAACTGCCCCATAGGGTTTCTAAGGCTGTAATGTTTACAGAAGAAGATTGCCACTTCTTTCCCCTGAGGACAGCCACTTTGGCAAAGTTTAAGCCACTTTGCCACCTGGTCTGGGACGGTTCTACTTTTGTCACAGGAGGTCACTATAAGCAGAAATCATCTATGGCACCCAACAACAAAAGCATCCAAAAATGTGACAGAATACGTTTTTGTTGTTTTAAACCACCAAGTTAATGGTAATTTGCTACCATAAGTCTAGGAAACGAATGAAAAGGGTATATACCATCAATCTGTATTAGCACTGTTGATGTTAACCTTGATTGCCTCACTGAGGTAGTACTTGCCAGGTTTCTCCAGTGTAAAGTCACTCTTTCCCCCCTTTCCATGTTGTACACTCTGAAAGGAAATCACTTGAGGAATCCACATTTAAGGAGTCAGGAGTTATGCACCACCTCCTTGAGGTTGTAGTAATATAAATTATTTGGAATTCATCTGTATGGGAGATTTTTTTCTTCACCTCTATTGATTTATTTGTTCTGTTATTTTATATATATCAGAATGAACTTGTAGATATTTATTTCATACTTCGAGTTTAAACCAATGCTACATTATTTTACTGCTCAAATTATTCCACCTTCTACCACCATGACCTCTTTTCAGTTGGATCCTGTCTCCCTTTGCCTTATTCCCATTACTGGGTTCACTGGGTTTAAATTTCTTAAAAATTTCCTTACTTTCTGGGATTTCGAGATGCTCCAAGCTCCTATGGTTAATATCTGAGTCACAGAATCAGCCCTTTCTCCAGGGGGCCCTGGCTTCTTTCTTGGGAGAATGGTGTTAGCAACTCTGATGTCACTACCAGGTGTGCTACTGAAGTGTCTTTGTCTACGGCCTCTTAGCTGACAGAACAAAGAAAGACGTGTGTGTATGAACCTGTGTATTTATACACATATCTATAAATAATAATCTTTGTACCATTCTGTGTCTGTATTAAGCTAACCATGAATTTACACTGATAGCTCCAAATCTAATCCATTACTGCAAGAATCATCCCAGCCTCTTCCCTTGCTTATCTGTAACTTCTCACTTCCATCATTTGTTCTCCATTTACTTAATTGTTCAATTTCGGTATACATACGTAACAGTACTAGAATTAACGTGTAACCCTGTGTGAAACTACTTCAACAACTAGAGTATAGTGCTTATGAAGGTTTTTTTTTTTTGCCTTCCATCCAACAGACTGTACTCCTTTCCATAGTTTCGTAAGTTAGCATCTTTCCCACCTATTAATTGATGATTTTTTTTAAAGAGTTGCATCCATTAAGTTTCACTCTTTGTGTTGTAAAGTTCCATGGGTCTGAAAAAGGTATAGTGTCATGTACCCACAATTACAGCATCATACAGAATTGTTTCACCACCCTAAAAAATCTCATGTGTATCACGTATTCAAGCCCCACCACACACACCCTGGCCACCGTTAATCTTTTTGCCATCATTACAGCGTTTTTAGATTCATCTGTGTCTTTTTTGTGGCTTGAAAGCTAGTTTCGCTATATAGCTGAATACTATTCCATTGTATGGTTTTACCAAACATTATTTATCAATTTATATAATGAAGGACATTGTGACTACCTCCAGTTTTTGGCAGCTACGAATAAAGCTGCTATAAACATTCATGTGTAGGATTTTGATGACATAAGTTTTCAAATCAGCATGATTGCTGTATCATATGGTAATAAAAAAAAATACTTTGTTTCAGTTGGTAAGAAACTGACAAACTGTCTTCCCCAGTGACTGTACCATTTTGCATTCTATTCATTTCATTTTGCAATGAAAGAAAGTTCTTGTTGGTTTTGTTGTTTTTTTTAAATTTTATCTATTCTTATAGGTATGCGGTGACACCTCAGGTTTTAATTTGAAAGTTCCTAATGACAAATAATGTTGAAAATCATTTCATATGCTCACGTCTTTATCATTGAGGTCTCTGATTAGTTCTTTTGGTAAATTTTTAATTTTGTTTTCTTATCGTTCAATTTTATGTCTCCTTATATATTTTGGATGCAGGTTCTTTTTCTAACATGTTTTGTAAACATTTTCTCAGTATGCGGTTTTTGTTTTGTTTCTTTTCATACTGTCTTTTGCAGAACAGAAGTATTTAATTTTATTAAGTCCAACTTATCATTTTTTCTTTCTTGCATCATGCTTTTGGTGTTGCATCTAAAAACTCATTGCCAAAGCCAAGGTTACCTAGATTTTCTCCTGTGTTATTTTTCAGAAATTGTTTTATTGCTTTGTAGTTTACATTTGGGTCTAGGTTTCATTTTGTCTTAATTTTTGTGAAAAGTATAAATTGCGTCTTTCTTTTTTTAAATATGAATGCCCAATTGTTCCAGCATGATTTGTAGAAAAGACTGTCCTTTCTCCACTGAATTGCCTTTACTCCTTTGTGAAAAATCACTTGACTGTATTTGTGTGGGACTCCTTCTGGGTCCTCTATTCTTTTCCATAGATCTATTTGTCTATTATTTCACTAATACATTTTATTGATTAATGTTGCCTTACACACCTCTTGATTAGCGTAGCCTTATAGTAAGTGTTGAAATCAGGTAGAGTGAGTCCTCCAACTTTTTTTTTAGTATTTTGTTGGCTCTTCTAGGCCTTTTGCTTTAGGATCAGTTTGCCCATATCTACAATGCAGCCTGCTGGAATTTTTACGGGGATTGTTTTAAATCTATAGTGAATTTTGGAAAATTGATGGACATCTTAAAAGTATTGAGTCTTCCAATCCATGAACACAAGACAATTACCCCTTTATTTACCTCTTATTTTATTTCTTTCACTGAATTTAGTATTTTTCTGCACACAGTTCTTGTACATATTTTGCTAAATTTATTTTTATATAATTTTTTGTTCTATTCTAATTGGTGTTCTAAAAAATTACAAATTTCAATTACTCTTTGTAGTACATAGGAAAGACATTGTCTTTTGTATATTAACCTTGTATTCTGAAGCCTTGCTATACTTGCTTATTAGGTTCAAGATGTTTGTGTTGTTGTTTCTTTGGGATTTTCTATATCGATAGTCATGTAATCTGTGAGCAAAGACAATTTTATTTCTTCCTTTCCAATCTGTATACCTTTACTTTTATTTCTTATGTTATTGCACCAGCTGGTACGTCCAGTATGATGTTGATTAGGATCATGCCAGAGGACATCCTTGCTTTATTCTCAATCTTAAGAGGAAAACAATCTCATCACTAAGTATGATATTAGCATTTGTTTTGTAGATGTTTGCTGGGAGCCAGGCTGCAAGGGCGGCCCCTCTGCACCCACTGCCCCCAGCATAAACATCAAAGAATCCCTGAAAAGTCAGGAGGAGCCAGGCTGCAAGGGCAGCCTCTCTGCACCCACTGCCCCCAGCATAAACATTGAAGAATTCCTGAAAAGTCAGGAGGAGCCAGGCTGCAAGGGCGGCCCCTCTGCACCCACTGCCCCTAGCATAAACATCGAAGAATTCCTGAAAAGTCAGGAATATCTCTGTCATCTGTGTTATGTTTCTGTTTCATTTTCAGCCTGTGTATAGCAGAATGTATAAGCATAAAATTCCATTATAGATTTAGGGACCTTTGGACGGGGGGCGTCCTACTCATAATCCCCTGGTGAAATCCCGGGTAGGGACAGCCCGTGTATTACTTGGGGGTCAACATGAAGTTGTCTTAGGGGAAAAACAAATAGCTCGACTATGGAAAACAAAAACAGGATGGTGGAATCTTGGTATTTACCAAGGCCCTTTTTGTGATTAAACCACCACCCACACATGATCCCATAAAAGTGGAAAAACAAAAGGCAGTGAGTTCTCTCAGCCAATTTCTCAGCCAATTACAGGTCAACCTTCTCGTCTACCCCGCTCACTGCTGCGCTTGACTGGTCTTTGGGTATAGAGATTGGGCTAATTGTCCTTGGCATAATCGTGGACAATATGACGTAACCCAAAGTGGCTGGACTACAAGAATTTGGCCACCCTGGACAAAATGGACAAAGCCTATGTGGCAATGGTTTTGCAAAAAGATTAATTATTATAAAAACTGTGGAAGGAATTGCAAGATTAAGCATAAAGTGTAAAGCAGTATGAAGTCAATTGTTACTTTGTGTAAAAATATATCAACAAAATATTCTCTTCAATTAAACAAAAACTCATTGTACTTGTGTGTGTATGCGGAACTGTACTATGTGTCACTTGGAAAATTATGTCTCTGGGAAATGATGTTTATGATTATGTCTTGTACTGCCCCTTTATTGATCATGCGATGTTATGCTTTTGTAAGCTTATGATATAAAAGACCATGTAAAAAATAAAGAGCAGAGGCTTCTTTTTCTGCAAAATGAAAATATAAGACATACTACCTCTCATTCTTTTTCGCCGAACTCTACCCCTCCTCTGGTAACCCTGTTCATTGCTGAGGCTGGCCCCCGGCAGATGTTCTTTATGAAGTTGAGGAAGATCACTTCTATTCCTATTTTGGTCTAAGTTTTTGTTCAAAAATGAGTGTCTTGTTGTATCAAATGCTTTTTCTGCATCAAACGATAAGATCATATGATTTTTCCTCTTTAGCTTGTTGATGTGGTTGATTTGATTACATTGATTGATTTTTAAATATTGATTCAACCTTGCTTATTCACTTGACCTTGGTATATATTTCCTTTTATACAATTGCATTTTATTTGCTATATTTTGGTGAGGATTTTTGCATTTATTTTTACCAGAAATATTTGTCCAAGTGTTCAAGCATTTTCAAAACTCTACTTGTATCATATTTGCTATTGCCCTAGTCCCCAAAGCAAGTCACATGACCCAGGCCAGAGAAAGTATGGGAGGGAATTACTGCTTGTTCTTGTCAGGGCAAGCTCATTTTTAACACTGAAGCTGGAGAAATAGATTATGCTAAGTAAATTAGCCTATGTCATACCTTCTACCCTTAAAGTCAACTCTAACAAATATCTGGTTTTTGTTTGTCTATTTTTGCTTTGTCTTATATTGTTTACCATAAGAAGTAAGAATTGATGCTGAGCAAGAAAAAAAAGAAAATGCCTGCTTACTTATACATAGCGGACTTCCACAAGCACAATTCTTCCTCTACAGGAAAAAAAAAAAAAAAACCTCTTGATTAATTATGAGTGGCTTGATTTAGATCACAATTGTCAATTAATCAAAGTAGATGGTGTGATAGAATGCCATGATTGACTTAGGACAGGTTATGTGGTCCATCCCTGAAACTAAGGATGAAGAAAATTTTCCTGAAAAAAAAAAAAAGCCACGAATTAAACAATGTTGTTTACTGGGTGTTTTTACCCTCACCACCAAAAGTGAACAAAGGCTGAGTAAAAACACAGGCTGTATGCATCAAATATCCATAATGGGAGCAAATGAAAATGGGTTTAGAGAAAAGGCGCATACTCTTCGCTTTACATTGTTCACTTACCTCTCAAAAGAGCTGGTTTAAATTGCATTACATTTCTATCCACATCATTCAACCCATTCACCTATCTGACCTTACATCTAGGTAACCACCCATTTATCCATTCATTAATCCATTCATCAAACATGCATTGAGCTTTTACTGTGTGCTATGACTTTTTTTTTTTTTTAGGACTTGGTGTTCTGGGTGGGGGAGGGGTAGTTAAAATATATTTCATCCCACCTTCAAACATTTATGATCAACAAAAACATTTCTTTTTCATAAACCACATAATGACTCATACAATTCTGCAAATTACTTTTCAAATATGCATATTTTTAGTATCTTTCTATGGTAAGGTCAAGGTTCATATCATTTGGTAAATACTACAACTTACACTGTAATTTCCTAAATTACTTACACATTGCCCAAAGTGATGTTCATTTGGTTGTTTCCAGTCATTTACTATTACACATTGACTAGAATGAGCAGTGTTAAATATATATTTCAGGCTTATTGACAACTGTGAAAAAAAACATCCCTTGTTGTCAACTCGATTCCAACTCATAGCGACCGCATAGGGTAGATTAGAACTGCCCCATAGACTTTCTAAGGAGTAGCTGGTGAATTCAAACTAGTGACCTTTTGGTTAGCAGCCAGGTTCTTAACCACTGTGCCACCAGAGTCCCACTGGCAACTATAGTTATGCCATAAATTCCTAGATTAATATTTTCCAGGTGAAAGTTTATATATACTTTTGACAAATAATTAAATCAAAAGTTTTCAAACAAATTGTGCATAAAAGTGCCAGTTTCTCTGCATACTTGCTAAAACTTGACATCATTAAAAAATTTACTAGGTGCAAATGTGATGAATGGTTTTAATTTGCAAATTGATGTTTGATAATGAAGTAGCACATCTTTTTCTGTTATAATAGATAATTGTATTTAATTTTTGGTGAATTAACTATCTTATTTTCTTTTGCTATTTATGAATTGTTTGTCTTTCTTATCAATTCATAGAAGCTTCTCATGTATTTATATTATTAACCCTTTCCTGTTAGTTGTACAGCAAACCTATTCTTTTAATTATAGTCTTTCCTTAATATTTTTCTTTAGATTTTGCCATTTTACTATAGATTTTTAAAAGTTTGTGAGTTAAATCTGTCATTTTTTTAAAAAAATAGGGGCAACAATTTTGTCTTGCTTAATAATGACTTGTCCACATTCATAAAGTCAGCTTGAAAAACATCTGAAAAGTAGAAAATCGGTGATTTCAGCATGGAAGTTGCTAACTAAAAGTGATATGTTTTATCTACCATAGAGCATTATTAAATAATTAGTTGTTCAATAATGAATCGATGGGAGAAATAATGATTACATGGCTGTGAGATCAGTCTGATTGCTCTATAGGTTAAGTAATTTATGAAAAATATAAAGTAAATATACACATTTTAACATGATTTATCAACTTAGGTACACTTCTTTGAGAGGAATGCAATTTTTTTGAGTGAGTCATTAAAGGATTGTTTAACTTGCTTATTCCTCAGGCTATATATGAAAGGATTCAACACTGGTGATATGGATGAAATGAGTACTGACACACCTTTATTAATTTCTACCTCTTCTTTTGCAGAAGGATTGACATAGATGAAGATGCAGCTGCCATAGGTGATGGAAACTACAATCATGTGGGAAGAACAAGTGGAAAAGGCCTTTTTCCTTTGTTGAACAGAAGGGAATTTTAGAATTGTCTTCATGATATATATGTAGGAGAGAGCTACACATACCAGGGTAATGATGAAGGTCAGCACAGCACAGGCTATAACCATCTGCTCAATTAGCCACGTGTCTGAGCATGAGATTTTCAGGAGAGGAGATGCATCACAGCCAAAATGATCAATGACATTAGAGTCACAGAATTCCAGATTAAAACCTAAGCTAAGTGGTGGGAGGATAATCATAAATGCTGCCATCCAACAGCAGATTACCATGGTTTTACATACTTTGTTGCTCATGATTGTCATATAATGCAAGGGTTTACAGATGGCCACATAGCGATCATAAGACATGGTGGCCAAAAGGAAAAATTCAGTCACCCCAAAGAGATCTGTAAAAAATAGTTGAATGGCACATGCGTTATAGGTAATTGTTCTGTCTCCAGTTGATATACTGTACAGGAATCTTGGAACACAGGCAGTTGTAAATGAGATTTCTAGGAAAGAGAAATTTTGGAGGAAAAAATACATGGGTGTTTTAAGGTGGGGATCCACCAAGGTAGGGTGATGATGGTCAGATTTCCAGTTACACTCAACACGTAGGTGGTAAGTAGGAAAATAAAAAGCAAAACCTGCAGCTGAGGATCTTCCGTCAGTCCCAGAAGGATGAATGTCGTTATTGCTGTGTGGTTTCTCATTATTGACTTCTGGGGAAAGCAAAGCCTGCATGTGAATGTCAGAGAGATTTGAACTGGTGAATTCAGTAACAAAATCAGGTCGTGATGAATACATTTCCACATTCAACTTATCCAACACCCCGAGTTTCATGTGTTGTTCCAAGGAGCACATTTTCTGTTGTGTAGTGAGCTGAGTTCCCCTAATTTATTAACACAGAATGGTCAAATGAGATTTTTAAAAATCAATTTTTGTCATTTAACTATAGTTTAACTTTCCTTTATCACTTTTTTATAATTACTTAGTAATGCATTTAACATTTTAACTTCTACTTGGGGGTCTGTGCACTTTTACTCCTAAATATCCAAATGTGTAATTTTACATGTCCATGTTAAGCTTGTAGCTGCTCCTTGAATTACACTGTATGGTACAACCTGATGGTTTTTCTGCACTGTTTTATCACATCGTGAGGCAGTGTTGAGTACAATAAATGCACTGTGGGAGAATATAAAGAATATAAAAAGTGTACTTTCACGCTTTCAATTAGCTTGGTTCAGATTAGAACACATTTCATACAACATATTTTGCAGTGCTCAGAAGAAAAATCAAGGTTAAATTGCTGAATCTTCTCACCACGACAATATGTACCCTCCCTTGTCTTTTCCTTCAAGTTCACACACTGTGCCTATTTATGCATTTTGCATTCATTTCTCAACGTATTACTATCTCACTTTCTACTACAAAAGACTTCTAAATCTGTTTCATCATGCATCTTCTTTTTACTTAATTCAGTGTACAATCATAATTATGGCAAACCTTAAAGAGTCTCTTACCATGCTCCAGGCACTGTTCTAGGCATATTGCATATATAACTGATATAATCCTGTGAAGTGGGAGGTATATGATCTCCATCTGCAAATGAGAAAATGGAGGCACAGAGAGATAAAGTATGTGTCCACTGTTTCCTAGAAAGTGGCCAGGGTCCCAACTCTAATCATTGCATGCTGATGGTTGGTGCACATTTACCTGAACGTTTAGTTTAAAGAAGACAGTGCTTCTATTAGTATTCAAAACCTTAAAGTAAGGTACCCAGAACCATAATTTATTGTGTAAGGAACATGTTTGATTAGTAAAGGGGGAAATATTAGCAATTATATTAATACAACTACCTGGTGTAAATGGGATTGTTAAGGGCAAAAACTAAATATGAATCTCTCTATTTATATACAATCACTGTTTCAATTTATGTTTAGTATCAGAGCTGATGGACATAAAAAAAAATTGGCCAAGTACAACTGGCTTATTTTCCTTGTCTTATTACTTACCTTTTGTTGTTCTTGTCCTTTTTGTTATCTGCTGTTAAATCAGGCCCAGCTCATGGCAAACCCATGTGTTACAGAGTAGAACTGGTCCATATGGTTTTCTTGGCTGTAGTCTTTACAGAAACAGATTACCAGGCCTTTTCTTTCATAGAGCCTTGGGTGGGTTCTGACCACCAGCATTTAGGTCAACAGCTGATTGCAAACTGCAAGTGCCATTATTCTCTAAGTATATAGATTCCTCTACAGTCAATATTTTTCTCAGTAAAGACTGGAGGCTAGGGGCTCTGTCAACCTGAGCTAAGATGAACTGCTAGCTAAGAGTTATTTATCATTTATTTCTAATTACATTTGTACATATTCATAGATTTCTAACTTGAGAGTAATGTCTCCAAGACTCCAAATTTTCTAACTGTTACTGAGTCCCAAAAGTATCTCGTAGCAATAAGTCATTTTCTTGCGGGTTTAAAATATTTTCCTCAGAAAGTCTTGAAGTGTGTAATACCAGAGGCTCGAAAAGTGTCTTTTTTTCATTTTTTTTTAAATTCAGTGAACACTGTCTTCATTACTGTAGACCCGATATAGAGAGAGAGATCCCCATGGCAGAGAGACCCTACCACAGGACAGGGCTAGGACAGGGGTATGGATCTAGGCTCAGTGTAGGTGAAACCTGATAGAAAGCTGGACTCTAGAGCAGGGCATTACCATCAGGAGGTAAGTCTCTAGTTCACACTGAGAACCTTCTTTCCTGTTCTCCTCCTTTTCAGAATCTTGAGGCATCACCTGGTAATAGGAGTGCTCTTGGTATTTAATTCAGCTTTCTTATGTCTTAAAACTATTTTTCATTGTCAATACTCAATATTTTGCATTTACATGAATTCGGACTTGCATAAGTATTAAGCACTTAATAGTCTCTTCATATTCATATTGACTATGTTCTGCTTTAAATATTTGACTTTAAGAAAGAATTTAATTTTATAAAATGTTAGAAGTGGATAATAAACTATCAGTCAATATATCAGTCTAAAGTCATTATGCGTGTATAGCTTTTTTTTTTCCATACATGTATGTTTGTGGGGGATTTTTCTTATGAATATTCCCTCATATTAGGCCTGGTAATTATTTGTATAGCCATAGTTCTAGAAAAAATTATAACTCATAAATGACTTTTGGAATTTTTTAAATCAAATGCTAACATCAGTAGTCAGCATACTGATTATTTAAGCCTAATACTTTAAGAGATCATGGTGGCTTAGTGGTTGAGTTTGGCTGCTAAGCAAGAAGTCAGCAGTTCAAATCCATCAGGCTCTCCTTGGAAACCCTATTGGGCAGTTCTACTCAGTCCTATAGGGTTGCAATAGGACAACAGGTTAACTTTGCTTTAAGAGAGAAATGCATCATGATACTCCTCTACAATAAAAATAACTGAAGTAACAAACCTTTTCATACTTACCCTTACAGTGGTATTTCATGGCATCTGTTGGTAGTTTACTTTCAGATGTTCATAATGGACACAGGTTGAACAATAATATGCTGGTGGAGACATATATTTTCTCAAGGAAAACCACTGAAGCCAGAAAGGACCCAGAAACATTTTACACTATAAGGGGATTCTTCCATGAGACAGAAGGAGTCATTTTAAACCAAGCAGATATGTTCTTGTTCTCTAGCTAGCTAAAATAAAGGAATGCTGGGTATGCCATGAACTCTCAGGGCTGGGGGTGTCATGAGTTATCAGGTAGTTAGAGATAGTTGGTCTAAGCTTACTGGTCAGAAAAACATATTTGCCACTAAATGTTAAAGCTAGTTACTTTATATAGTCATTCTTTAACAGGAGACAATAGAGTCAAGGAGCAAAAGAGTCCTTGGCAACCTTTAGTTGAAAGTCACTAAGGAATCTTCAGTATAATTAGTTTTGGCAATCAACCTCACAGGGGCAGTAAATGGGACAGAGCCCTCAGGGACAAGAATAGCAGTGATAGCATCACACACGCTATGATGGTGCTGGGCAATGGAAGTTAAATAAGAAGACTTTTTACATTTTTTCCTGTGTTGTCTAAGATGGTGGAGCTTGCATAAGACTCTTTTCTTTTTTTTTTTTCCCATAAGTAAATCAGTAATATTTTTAAAAATAAAAAGATAAAAAGGAAACAGTGGCACAGAGATAAACATTGCTAATTACTTCATAAAAGTAATGTCAGAGATTATTCCACCCAAACATAAGTAAACCTTCAAAACGGTTTTGTAATCTAGCATTTCATCCAGTGTATTATGGGTGTCTTTAATTATGGATATATTTAATTAAGTGTTAAAATGATTGCAGTAAAAATCCTATTGTGATATTTAAAAGTACTAAATTCTTTAATACCCATACATTTTTATATAAAGAATAATAGTAAAGAAGCATTTGCCCTAATAAGTGTGATTGTATGTTACAAAGGTACAGTGAATAAAATGTTGCTATTTGATGCAAGTCTTAAATAGCAAATCAATGGAATAATACATTTTTTCCTGAAATAGGTTCAATGGTTTTATACATTTTTGGGGTGATAAAGGTTACAGTTTAAATGAATGAGGACTTAATCATGATTTGAGTAAAAAAAAGTGTTTGATGATATTTCATACTTTCCATGACAAAAAAAAATCTCAAACAGACTAGAGATGTAAATCTTAAAAATTAAGCAATAACAGACATGAAAACAATTGGAGACTATTTAAATCAATTTAGTTTTGTAAAGGACCAACTAAGCATACATAATAGTGCATTATAAAAATGTTGATAATTATCACACCTAAAATAGAAGTTTTACATACCATAAAATAAAAAAAAAAAGTTTAAAACAAATTTAAAACTGGGAATTATATTTTAAACATATATGATAAGCATAAACATAATGGAATTAAAAAAAAATATCTAGGTTTAGCTTATGAGAGTACAATGTTGCTCTACCTTGGATCAAATACACATTTTTGATATAACTAGCTGGAAATACATGTCGAAAGTCCTAAAATTTAAAAGTTTTCTAACTTCAAGTAAGCATTTCTCTTACACAAATGGTAGAGCATAAAAATATTCAAAGGCATGAAGATAGTTATATAAAAAACTCTTATAGCAGTGTTTTTTGATACAAATGAGAAATGTGAATAATTAAATTTTCTAACTAGTGGTACTTATTACCAAAACAAGGTTCAGTCACTAAAAATTGATGCAAACCTCTGATATTAGTAAAATTCAAAAAAGAACAATTTTAACCAATAAATTTGAAATTATTTTTGGAAAGAAAATAGTATGAAATGTTTCTGTAAGGCACATGCAAACATTTAATATATCATTTTAAGTAGTGGAAATCATAAAATAACTTTCCAACAATAGGGTATGAATGTACGGTTCTGTCATACGACAGTATGTTATATAGACTTTAAAAATGATTAGACATATTGATACATAGAAAACATGAATGTTATATTGTTAAATATAAAATCAATTAGGTTAGAGCACAAAATGTATCTGTATATATGTATACATATATGTACCCATGCTAGATATGTATACATAAAGCTATATGGAGAAAAGATTGAAGTTGTCAAGGATTTCACTGTACTTGGATCCACAATCAACACCCATGGAAGCGGCAGTCAAGAAATTGAATGATATATTGTTTTGGGCAAATCTGCTGTAAAAAGACCTCTTTAAAATGTTAAAAATCATAGATGTCACTTTGTGGACTAAAATGTGCCTGATTCAAGCCATAGTCTTTTTAATCACCTCATGTGCATGTGGAAGCTGGACAATGAATAAAGAGGACTGAAGAAGAATTGATGCTTTTGATTTATGATGCTGGTGAAGAATATTGAAAATACCATGAATAAAACAGTTTTGGAAGAAGTACAAACAGAATGCTCCTTAGAAGTGAGCATGGCAAGACTTCATCTCACGTACTTTGAAAATATTATCAGGAGGGACCAGTCCCTGAAGAAGGACATCATACTTAATAAAGCAGAGGGTCAGCAAAAGAGAGGAAGACCTTGAAGGAGATATATTGAAACAGTGGATACAATAAAAGGGCCCAAACAATTGTGAGGATGGCACAGGACTAGGTAGTGTTTCACTCTATCGTTTATAGGGTTGCAGTCAATGAGAATGGACTTTACTGCACCTAACAACAAAAACAAGTTTATATATATTATGCCTGTACATAAGGTCACTGTGTCGATTATCTAGTACTGCTGTAACAGAAATGTCACAAGTGGATGGCTTTAACAAACATAAGTTTATTCTCTCACAGCCTGTTACGTTAGGTTCCATCCAGTCAGTTTCAACTCATAATGACCCTATGTACAACAGAATGGAACACCCCCTGGTCCTGCGCCGTCCTCTCAATCGTCGTTATGTATTGATCTCATTGTTGAAGCCACTGTGTCAATCCATCTTGTGGAGGGTCTTCCTCTTTTATCCTAGTGCTCTACATTACCAAGCATAATGACCTTCTCCAGGGACTAATCCCTCCTGACAACATGTCACATGCATATAAAGTGACATTCATGGTCAGGAACACCTTAGTCTTCAAGGTGACATCTTTGCTTTTCAACACTTTAAAGGGGTCTTTTGGAACAGATTTCCCCAATTCAATGTGTCTTTTGATTTCTTGACTGTTGCTTCCGTGGATGTTGATTGTGGACCAAGTAAAAATGAAATTCTTGACAACATCGATCTTTTCTCTGGTTATCATGATGCTGCTAATTGGCGCAGTTGTGAGGATTTTTGTTTTCAATTTTTTTTTTTTTTATGTTGAAGCGTAATCCATACTGAAGGCTGTGGTCTTTAATCTTCATCAGTAAGTGCTTCAAGTCCTCTTTGTGTTTCAGCAAGCAAGGTTGTGTAGCCTGCATAAGGCAGGTTGTTATGACACTTCTCTAAACCTGCATATCACAGGTTGTTAATGAGTCTTCCTCCAATTCTGGTGCCCTGTTCTTCTTCATATAGTCCAGCTTCTCAGAGTGTTTGTTCAAAATACAGATTGAATAAGTATGGTGAAAGGATACAATCCCCGAGACAGGCACAGAAGACGGGAGAGCCTCGAGGCCAGAATAACAGACCCGTTGACCTGGGACTCTATCTCCTGGATGGTGTTTCAAGACAACCCACACGTGCAGACCTTGATGCACAAAGTCTTACATATCTCTCTCAAGTTGTTTTTCAGAACCCCACTATGGGTGTGGCATCCTGCGTGTCTCTCTTGTAAGTTGTTTTTCAGGACTCCACTATAGAGGGTGGTGTTACAAGATAACTCACATTCTCGACTCTGACACGTGAAGTTCCACGTATCTTCCCTACAAGGTGCTTTCCAAAGATGAACAGGAATCAGCTGATCCCCAGGGTATATGCAGTGAGAATGGGTGCAACCTTACAATCTTGACAAGTGGCAACTGAGACTGCACAGTGGTGACGTGACATTGTCCAAACTGACTCCACCTTGGATTCCAGATGCGCATGCACCTAATTTCTTAACCTCTCTCCCTCTCAGAAAGTCTTGCCTTTTTCCCCAGAAAGCAATGAATAAAACATGAGATCCTTTCTGCCTTAAACCACTTATAAACTCAGAAAAGTCTCCATTCAGGGAAAGACTGGAGGCTAGCATAGGCAGAAGGAAGCCCTTCTCCGTCCCTCCCTCGTGAGCCATTGTTTTTTTCTCTGTCACTAATAAAGCTTTGTGTGAACTTCTAAGCCACTCCTGGTCATTCTTGGTCAGTAGAAGGCAAGAACCTAAACAGGACTCGGTCCCAAGCTGGGAAGCTTTGTCCTGCAACAAGCTGGTGCACACTTTTCTTGACTTTAAACCATGCAGTATCCACTTGTTCTGTTCGAACGACTGTCTCTTGATCTGTGTACAGGTTCTTCATGAGCTCAATTAAGTGTTCTGGAATTCCCATTCTCCGAAATGTTATCCATAATTTGTTATGATCCACACAGTCAAATTCCTTTGCATAGTCAATAAAACACTGGTAAACATCTTTCTGGTATTCTCTGCTTTTAGCCAGGATCCATCTGACATCAGCAGTGATATCCCTGGTCCCATGTCCTCTTCTGAATCCAGCTTAAATTTCTGGCAGTTCCCTGTCAACATACTGCTTCAGCTGCTTTTGAATGATCTTCAGCAAAATTTTACTTGTCTGTGATATTAATGATATTGTTCAGTAATTTCCGTATTTGGTTGGATCACCTTCCTTGGGAATAGGTGTAAATAGAGATCTCTTCCAGTTGATTGGTCAGGTAGCTTCCTTTCAAATTTCTTGGCATAGACAAATGAGCCTTTCCAGTGCTGCATCCATTTGTTGAAACATCTCAATTGATACTTTGTTGATTCCCAGAGCCTTGTTTTTTGCCAATGCCTTCAGTGCAGCTTGGACTTCTTCCTTCAGTGCCATCAGTTCCTGATCACATGTCACCTCCTGAAATGGTTGAATGTCAACCAATTCTTTTTGGTATAGTGACTCTGTGTATTCTTTCCATCTTCTTTAAATGCTTTCCTGAACCCTTCAATATTGCAACTGAAGTCTTGAATTTTTTCTTCAGTTCTTTCAGCTTGAGAAATGCTGGGCGTGTTCTTCCCTTTTAGTTTTCTACCTCCAGGTCTTCACACACATCATTATAATACTTTACTTTGAAATCATCTGTTCACCTCTTTTACTTCGTCATTTGTTCCTTTCGCTTTAGCTTCTCTCACAGTCTAGTAGGCTAGAAGTCTGAACTCAGGGCGTCAGCTCTAGAGAAAGGTTTTCTCTGTCATCTCTGGTGGAAGGTTCTTGTCATCAATCTTCCCAGGTCGAGGAGCTTCTCAGTGCAGGGACCCCCAGATCCAAAGGACGAACTATTCCTCTGCCTCTTGTTTCTTGGTGGTACTAGGTCACCAGGTCTCTCCACTCACTTTTTTTTTTTATATATCTTAAAAAAGATTGGCTTAAGACACAACCTAATCTTGTATATTGAGTTATGCCTCATTAATACAACTGCCTCTTATCCTGCGTCATTAACATCATAGAGGTAGGCTTTACAATACATAGGACAATCACATCAGATAACAAAATTGTGAAAAACCACACAGTATTGGAAATCATGGCCTAGCCAAGTTGACACATATTTTTGAGGGATGCAATGGAATCCATGACAGTTACTATGGGTCAAAGTCAACTCGCCGGCACCTAACAACAATAGATCCTACGTTGTTTTCGCTGTACTTTCTCTGTGTCTATTGAAATCATATACTCTAATTGGGGCCTTATCTATTTTTCCTTTCAGTACTGTCAGTTTTTACTTTGTGCACTATGAAGCTCTGTTATTTACGTCTAAGAATGTTATATCTTCTTAATGAACCGACACTCATGACTTTGTGAAATATCGTTGTATACCTCTGGTAATATTCTTTGCCCTGAAGTCTACTTTGGTTGATGTTGGTATGGACATTTCCATTTTCTTATGTTTAATGTTTGCATTGTATCCCTCTCCCCTTCTTTTTTACTTTTAACTTAGTTATGGCTTTCATCTAAAATGTGTATTTTGAAAGATAGCAGAGTTGGATATTGCTTTATTATCAAAACTGATTGTCTCAGCCCTGAATTGTAATGTTAAGACTATTTCGATATCATATAATTATTGATATGGTTAAGTTTAAACCTACCATCTTGCTATTTGTTTGCTATATATCACACACGTGTTTGTCCCCATTTCCTCTTTTTACTGCCTTCTTTTCAATTGACTGTATGCTTTTGCATTCCATTTTATATCTTCTTTTGGTTTATTAGCTTTATATATTTTTTTATTTTTCTATTTATTGATTTAGTTTGTAATATAAATCCTTAATCCATAGAAGTTCATATTTAAATAATGCTATAACATTTCATGAGTTATATATGAATCAGATGACAGCATACTTCTATTTTTGTCCCCTCTTATCCTTTGTGTTATTGTTAATTTTATTTCCACATGTGTTATGAACTCTGTATTTGCTATCATTGTTGTGTAAAAAATTACCACAACATTAGCAGCTTAAAATAATAGTCATTTATTATCTCACAGTTTCTACGGCTCAGGAATCTGAGCACAACTTAGCTAAATGCTCTGATTCAGGTTCTTTCATAAGTCTACGATCAATGTGTTATCAAGGCTGCTTTCTGTCACTACAAAACAAGTCTGTCCCTCCCTCCATTTTCCCATAACGTTTATCACTTCCTTTAAGCTATCACTGGCAGAATTGTCAATGTCCAAATATTTATTAAGAGTTTGTTCAAGGCAATTTAGGCATTCTTCATCATGCTCTTCAAAGTACTCTGAGACTCTGCCCATTTTCTGTTTCCAAAGCAACCCCACATTTAAAGGTATTTGATATTGGCAGCACCCCACTTAGTACCAACCTCTGTTTTAGTTATTGCTGCATAACTGATAAACACAAAGTTAGCAGCTTAAAACAACATTATTTTATTTTTTCACAGTTTCTGTGGGTCAGGATTCCAGAAACAGTTTAGTTGTGTCTTTTACTTCAGGATTTCTCGAAAGACTGCAATTAAAATGTTGAATGGGGCTGGTGGGGTCTTATCCACAGCTTCAACTGGGGAAAGATTTCCTGTCAAGCTCATGAGGTTGTTGGCAGAGTTCAGTCCCTTGGGAGGTGTTAAATTTGGAATTCAGCTTCAGGTGTTGACTGGAGGTTGTCCTCACTTCACTACCACACGGAGCTCTTCAACATGGCCACTTGCTTCATTAAAGCCTGCAAGTCAAGAAGGAAATGAAGAGAGTCTACTAACCAGATGGAAGTCACATACTAATCCTCTAATCGCAGGTGTAACATTCCATCATCTTTGTATGTTTTATTGATTAAAAAAAAGTCAAGGCCCTTTCCATACTCTATGGGAGGAAATTGTACAAGGACATGAAACCTTGGTAATTAGGAGGAGTTATCTTAGAAGTTTGTCTACCACAGAATCCCTAATTCATTTTTTTTTATTATTTTCACTTTAAATGGTTTATTTTCTTTGAAAATTTCAACTGTAGATAAAATATTTTACATTTATCCACATAGTTACCAGCATTGACAGTCTTTATTCCTGTCTGGATCCAAATTTCCATCTGTATCATTTTCCTTATGCTGAAGGATATCCCTTGGCACTTTTTATAATGTAGATCTATTGGTAATGGAATCCTACAGATTTTATTGCCTGAAAATTATGAACATTGCTCCCATTAGCTGTGGCAGTTTCTCAGATTTTCTTATTCATGGTGACTTTAAAGAAAGTTAGAGGAATACTGGTCAGGCATATTATAGGATGTCACTCATTTTGAATTTGTATGACTTTTTCTGAGATTAGAGTGAGGTTATGTGTTTTTGGGAAGATCACAGAGGTATGTCATATTTCCCACATCATGTCAAAGATGTATTATGTTGAATAGTGTCCCCCTACAATTGACATCTACCAGAGGCCTTAGAATGTGACTTTAGTTGGAAATATGTAATTGTAACTAGTTAATTTGCAATGAGATAATACTGGATTAGGTGGGACTTAAATCTAGGGTGTCCTTATGGAGGAAGAAAAGGAGAAGACTCAGACACATACATGTGCAAGGAAGAATGCCATAAGAAGATAGAGACAGGGATTGGAATGCCAAGGAATGCCAAGAATTGCCACATGCCTCTAGAAATTAGGAAGAGGCAAAGGCGGTTTTTTCCCTAGAGCCTTCAGAGAGGGCCTGGCTCTGCTGCTACTTTGATTTCAGACTTCTAGCATCCAGAAGTGTGAAAGAATAAATTTCTGTTGTTTTAAACCACCACTTTTTTATGGTAATTTTTTACCAGAGACTTGGGAAACTAGCACAATGGGTATATACTATCAATATGAGTTATCACTATTGACGGTAACCTGATAAAGTTACTCTTTTTTTCCCATTTCCACTGTATCCTCTCTGAAAGGAAATCTCTATAAGAAAGTCACATTTAAGAAGTTTGGAGTGATGCTTCACCTCCTTGAGGGTGTAGTAGTTATATAAATTATTTGGAATTCAGCTATATGAGAGATTTTTTTTCTTTTCCTCTATTTATTTATTTATCCATCTATATCATAATGGGCTCATGGATATTTATTTCATGCTTTGGGTTATAAACCAATACTTATTGATTTTATTGCTCAAATAACCCAACTTTGACCATTGCTTCCTCTTTCAGTTGGCTTCTTTCTCCCTTTGACATACATACAGCACTATTTGTTAGAATGATTAAACTTTTTCTATTGAATTGGTTTTATTTTATTCCAAAAATCAGTTGACTGTATATACGTGGGTATATTTCTGAGTTTTTTATTCTTTTCCATTGATCTACTTGTCTATGATTTCAGCAATATACTGTCTTGATTTTTGTTGTTGTTGTTAGGTGCAGTTGAGTCAGTTATGACACACAGCAACTCTATGTACAACAGAACAAAACCCTTCCCATTTCTGCGACATCCTCACAATGGTCATGCTTGAAACCATTGCTGCAGCCACTGTGTCAGGTCATCTCATTGAAGGTCTTGCTTTTTTTGCTGACCCTCTACTTTACTAAGCACGATGTCCTTCTCCAGGGACTGATCTCTCCTGACAACATGTCCAAAGTATGTGAGCAGTACTTTCACCATCCTTGCTTCTGAGGAGCATTCTGGTTGTACTTCTTCCAAGACAGGTTTGTTCGCTCTTTTGGCAGTCCATGGTATATTCAATATTCTTCACCAACACCATAATTCAAAGGTGCCAATTCTTTAGTCTTCCTTATTCATTGTCCATCTTTCACATGGATATGAGGTGACAGAAAACACCACGGCTTGGGTCAGGAACACCTTAGTCTTTAAGGTGACATCTTTGCTTTTCAACACTTTAAAGAGGTCATTTTGCTGCAGATTTGCCCAATGCAATGAGTTCTTTGACTTTTTTTACTGCTACTCCCGTGGGTGTTGATTGTGGATCCAAGTAAAATGAAATCCTTGACAATTTCATTTTTTTCTCCATTTATCATGATTTTGCTTACTGGTCCATTTGTGAGGATTTTTGTTTTCTTTTTGTTGTCATGTAATCCAAATTTTAGGCTATTCTTTGATCTTCATCAGTAAGTGTTTTAAGTCTTCTTGTGTCAGTTGCATAATGCAGGTTGTTAATGAGACTTCCTCCAACCTTGATGCCATGTTCTTCTTCACATAGTCCAGCTTCTTGGATTATTTGCTCAGCATACAGATTGAAAAAAGAAATGGTGAAAGGATACTGCCTTGATGTACAACTTTTCTGATCTTAAACCACACAGTATCCCCTTATTCTGTTCCAACAACTGCCTCTTGATCTATGTACAGATTCCTCATGAGCACAGTTAAGTGTTCTGGAATTCCTATTCTTCCAAGTTATCCATAATTTGTTGTGATCCACATAGTTGAATGCCTTTGTGTAGTCAATAAAACGCAGGTCAACATCTTTCTGGCCTTCTCTGCTTTCAGCCAGGATATGTTTGACACCAGCAGTGATATCCCTGGTTCCATGTCCTTTTCTGAATCCAGCTTGAATTTCTGGCAGTTCATTGTTGATGTACTGTTCCAGCTGCTTTTGAATGATCTTCATTAAAATTTTACTTGCGTGTGATATTAATGATTAATGTCTTGATTACTGTAGCCTTATAATAAGTCTTGAAATAAGGTAGAGTCAGTTCTCCAACTTTGTTTTTTTCTTCAATATTTTTTGGCTTATCTCAGTCTTTTGCCTTTCATATGATCATTAAGATAATTTCGTGTGTATCTACAATATAACTTGTAATCTGCATGATTTGTATGTTCCTTCCCAATCTGTATAGTTTTTCTTTAATTTTCTTATGTCATTGCACTAGCTAGTACTTCCGTGTGCTGTTCCTTAGGAGTGGTAACAGAGGACATCTTTGCCTTGTTCTCAATCTTAGGAGAAAAGCACCTATATTCTCATCATTAAGTATGATACTAGCATTTCCTATCAGATGTTATAAAGTTGAGGAAACTCATCTCTATTACTATTTCGATCTAAGTTTTTATTTAAAAAATTGTGTTTGATTTTGTCAAATACTTTCTCTTCATCAATGGATATGATCATATGATTTTTCTTTTTAGTCTATTGATATGGTGGATTATATTGATCCATTTTTGATTAGTGAACCAGCATTGCATACTCATTTGACTGTAGGATGTATTTCTCTTTATATACTCCTGCATTTTATTCCCTAATATTTTTTTGAAGACTTTTGCATCTATTTTCATGAGAGGTATTTGCAGTGTTCTAGGTTTTAAAGACTCTCCTTGTGTTGTTTTTGCTATTGTCTTATTCACCAAAGCAAGTCACATGACAAAGGCCAGTGAAAGTATGGGAGGGAACTACACAAAGACATGGATGCAGGGAAGCATGACTCCATAAGTGCCATTACTAGATAATCTGTTTCTATTGTTTGGAGGCTTAAGATATCCTAGAGTATAGTAGGAGGATGCAGGGTGACAGGGCTTATTATGCAGCTCAAAATTTTGGGTTGCAACTGTGTGAACCAGTTTCCAACTGGTTAAGAACAATAAAATCTGCTCGTTGACATTAGAGAAATAGTCTGGTAGTAGGACTGGGCTAGGTACGATATGACTCAGTAATTCATGATTTTTTTTTTTTTCCTGGCTCTACCTCCATAAGAATTCCTAGGCCCAGACTTCTCAGTCTGACTTTTTATTCTCATGCCATCTACCTTCACACTAGCAATAATTGTGATAGCAGTTCTGTATAAAACATTGTCATATAATGCCATCCAACATATGGGGCTCCCATGAGTTGAAGCTGACTTGATGGCAACTTACAATAAGAACAAAAGAAGTAGTCTGATTGAGGGGTTTACAGGAAAAACCAAGATCTGCTTGTCCTTGCTTAGTCATGCTCTTTTTTTAATCAATCACTGCAGCTGGAGAAATAAAATATATTAAATAAATTAGCCTAGGCTGCGTTTTCTACTCTTAATGTCAGCACTAGCATAAAACTGGCTTTTGTCTGTCTATTTTTGTTTTGCCTTGAGGATGGAGAATTGATGCTGAGTAGAAAATACAAACAAAAATAACGTGTTTTTACTACAATGTACCTTTTTTGATATAGCCTGATTTCTGTAAGCATACTTCCTCTGTAGAAAAAAAGCCTCGATTAATTCTGACTGTCCTGATTTAGATCACAATACTGAATTAATCAATGTGGATTATGTAATACAATTCAACATTTGAAAGCCTGGGTTATGTTGTTCTCCCTTTGAACTCGAGGATGGAGACAATTTTCCTGAAAACAAACAAAAAACAACAACAGAAAAAACATAAATTCAACGAAGTTGTTTACCAAGTATTTTTGTCCCACCCCAAAAGGCAAATAGAGGCTAGGTAACAAAAGAAGAAACAATCATCAGATATTCCCAGTGATAACAAACAAATTTAGGATTATTGAAAAAGGTGAATATTCTTTTTGACTTTTACATTGCTCACTTGTCTTTCTAGATGACTGGTTTAAATTGTGTGGTGTGTATGTTTATGTTCATTTCTATTTACAACAATAATCAACCCATTCACCTATCCATTCTTTCATCTAGGTAACCACCCATTTATCCATTCATTAATTCATTCATCAAATGTATACTGAGTTTCTGTTATGTGCCTGACTATAATACTTGGTGTTCTGATTAGTGAGAGGGAGAACTAAAATATATATCCCTCTACCTTCATAGATTTATGTTCAATAAACAATTTCTTTTTAATAAATGGCATAATAAATTATGTACTATTCTGAAAATTACTTTAAAATATGCATCTTTTAATATCTTTCCATGATAAGATCAAGGTCTATATCATTTTGTAAGTTCTACGTCTTAAACCATAATCCCCTAATTGACTTAGCCTTTGTGAAAGTGATGTTCATTTGGTCTTTCCCAATCATTTACTATTACAAAATGAATTCAATGAGCAGGGGTATAAATATGTGTTTCACATTTATTGACAATTATAGTTCTAACATAAATTCCTAAAATGTAGATATTTCCAGGTGCAAGTTTATATATATTTTGGGTAAATAATTAAATCCAAAGTTTTCAAACAAATTGTGCACAGAAGTTCCATTTCACTGAATACTTGCTAAAACTGAACATCATTAAAGTTTTTAACTTGTCCAGATATGACTGATGTATTTTATGCCATGATTTTCATTTGCATCATTTCCTATTATGATAGATAATTTCATTTACTTTTTAGTAGATTAACTATCTTATTTTCTCTTGGTATTTATAAATTCTTTGTCTTTGTATTGATTCATAAAAACTTCTTCAATGTTATTAACTCTTTCTATGCCACAAAGTTATTATTTTAGTGATAGTCTTTCCTTGATATTTCTCTTTAAATGTTGTCAATTTACTATAGATTTTTAGTTTTTTAGTTAAATACATTATTCTTTTAATGGAGGCAGGAATTTACTTTTTGGTTAAGAGTGACTTACGTCAATATTATAAAATCATCTTGGAAATAATCTGAAAAAAGAAAAATTAATATTGTAACCATGATAGTTTCTGGTTAAAATGTTAAAAGTGATATATTTTGTCTATCACAGAGCACTGTTAAGTAATTAGTTGTTTGATAATAAACTGATAGAAAAGATAATAACTAAATAGATATGAGATCAGCCTGATTGCTCTACAGCCTAAGTAATTGAAAAGTTGGTTATCAGCTTTACGAAAAATATAAAGTAGATATGTATTTTTTAACTTGATTTATCAACTTATGTGCACTTTATTTCTTTAAGAGAAATGTAGTCTTTTAAAGGCTTATTTAACTTGTTTATTCCTCAAGGTATATATGAAAGAATTCAACACTGGTGATACGGATGAAATGAGCACTGCAACACCTTTATTAGTCTCTCCCTCTTCTTTTGCAGAACGTTTGACATAGATGAAGATGCAGCTGCCATAGGTGATGGAAACTACGATCACGTGGGCAGAACAGGTGGAAAAGGCCTTTTTCTTTTGTTGAACAGAAGGGAATTTTAGAATTGTTTTCATGATATATATGTAGGAGAAAGCTACATATACAAGAGTGATGATGAAGGTCAGCACAGCACAGGCTATAACCATCTGCTCAATTAACCAGGTGCCTGAGCGTGGGATTTTCAGGATAGGAAGCACATCAGAGCCAATATGATCAATGGCAGTAGAGTCACAGAATTCCAGTTTAACACCTAAGCCAAGAGGTGGAAGGATAATCATATAAGCTGTCATCCAACAGCAGATAACCATTGTTTCACATATTTTGTTGCTCATGATTGTCATATAATGCAAGGGTTTGTAGATGGTCACAAAGCGGTCACAAAACATTTACCTGAAATCCCACACAAAGTGAAGCAAGGATGATCAATAAGCCAGCCAGGCAATAGCCAAGGACAAGGAGAGTACAGGCTCTATGGTTCATACCCAAAACCAAATAAAATAAAAAAAAGTTGCATTTCTCTAATGGCTAGTAAGCACTAGCATTTCCTCATGTGTCTGTTAGCCACCTGATGTCTTCTTTGGAGAAGCGTCTGTTCATATGCTTTGCCCATTTTTTAATTGAATTATTTGTCTTTTTGTTGTTGAGGAGTTAAGGTCTCTTGTACATTTTAGAGAGTAGACCCTTACCAGATATGTTGTAGCCAAAAATTTTTTTCCTAGTCTGTAGGTTCTCTTTTTATTCTTTTGTTGAAGTCTTTTAATGAGCATAAGTGTTTAATTTTTTGGAGCACCCAGTTATGTAGTTTATTTTCTGGTGCTTGAGCATTGTTAGTTTTGGTTTATATCCTACTTATGCTGTGTATTAGGTCTCCTAGTGTTTTCCTGATTTTTTCTTCCACGATCTTTATAGTTTCAATTTTTATATTTATGTGTTTGAATTAGTTTTTGTGTATGTTGTGAGGTATGGGTCCTATTTCATTTTTTTATAGATGGACATCGAGTTTTACCAGCAAAATTTGTTAAAAAACCTGTATTTTCTCCCATTTAATGGACTTTGAGCCTTTGTCAAGATCAGCTAACCCTATGTGGAAGGATTTATACCTGGCTTCTTAATTCTGTTCCTTTGGTCCATGTGTCTGTCATTGTGTCAATACCAGGCTGTTTTGACCACAGTGTCTATACATACAGGGGGACATTCTCAGATCAGATACTGTGAGGTCCTCTACTTTGTTCTTCTTTTTCAATAATGCTTTACTTATCTGGGGCCTCTTTCATTTCCATATAATGTTAGTGATAAGTTTTTCCATCTTGTAAAAAAAATGCTGTTGGTATTTGGATTGGGACTGCATTATATCTGTACTTTGGTAGAATTGACTTTTTGACAATATCTAATCTTCCTATTCATGAGCACGGTATGTTTTTCCCTTTATGTAGGTGTTTTTTGGTTTCTTGCCATAGTGTTTTGTAGTTTTCTTTGTATAGGTCTTTTACGTCCCTGGTCAGATTTATTCTTAAGTATTTTATTTTTATAGGGTTGCTTTCTTGATTTCCTTCTCAAAGTTCTTTTTGTTGGCGTATAAGAATCCAAATGATTTTTGTGTGTTAATCTTGTGTCTTATTACTCTGTGAGATCTTCCTTTTAGTTCCAGTAGTTTTCTTGTGGAATCTTTGGGGTTCTATATGTATAGTATCATATCAGCTGCAAAGAGGGTTAGTTTTACTTCTTTCTTTCCAAATTGGATGTCCAGTATTTCTTTTTCCTGCCTCATTACTCTAGCTAGGACTTCCAGCACAATGTTAAATAGGCACGGTGATAAAGGGCATCCTAGTCTTGTTCTCATTCTCACAGGGAATGTTTTCAACTTCTCAGCGTTGAGAATGATGTTAGCCATTAGTTTTGAGTAGATGCTCAACACTTTACTTTTAAATCACAGAATGGGCATTCTTCACTTTTTCTTCCTCAGTTCTCTGGGACAGGTTTCATACTTGGGAAGCTGCCCTAGTTCAGTATAATTTTCATAGTTCTACAGTTAGTGTTAGGAATTCATGACTGATAGTACATATAAGTAGAATTATAAAGCCTTCATTTTTTTTTACTTTTGGATGCAGGCTAAAAATATCATCACGGAAGTTGTATAATTTCAGCTAGTTTACCTCAAATTGAATTTTTCTCTGTTACTTTGTTGTGTCGATAAGGCAAAAATGGAGATGACTATACAAAGCACATTATTTTTTTCATTCCTTTATCCATTCAGTTTACAGTCTCGACTTACGTGCCATTATATCAACCTTTCATTTATTCCTCAACTCACAACAATAAAGCTAATTATAATATCCACATACTTATGATTAAATTTCCTCTTTTTTATTCTCTGGATTATGACCACCTACTGCTCACTTTTTTATTCTCTGGATTATGACCACCTACTGCTCATTTAAGTGTCTTATTTTCCTTATTTCCTGAAGGTAACGGACTTTTCAGAGAATATTTACAACTAAAAGGAGATTAATCCTAAAGAAAACAAATGATTACACTTATGGGTGACAGAAATGCCGTCTTGTTTCTTCTAATCTCTTTCCATCTATTTCTCTGTTCTCCTCCTCTAACCATACTACCCAGGCCTTCCTCTTTTTAGGTTTTTAATACCTTTATGTCTGTTTCTTTAAACATATTTGTTGCTTTTTGCTGTGTGCCATCGAGTCAATTCTGACTCACAGTGACCCTATAGAACAGAGTAGAACTGCCCCATTGGATTTCTTAAGCTACAATAAGCTTTCAGGAGTACATAACTAGGTCTTTTCTCCTACAGAGCTGTGGTGAGTTTGAACAGCTGACCTTTCTTTTAGCAGCCTAGTGCTTAACCATAGCACTTACAGGGCTCCTTTTCTTAAATATATGGTTATATTTCATGGTTATATTTTATATCTAATACATTTAAGAAATGTAATAAGATTTGGTGGAAGAAAGATAATCATATTATTAATTAAATAATAGAGTTAAAAATCAAATCACCATGAGTCTATCTTTCTGTCATACTTTTGTGGCTTGTATGTTGCTGTGATGCTGGAAGCTATGCTACTGGTATTTTAAATACCAGCAGGATCATCCATGGTAGGCAGGTTTCAGCAGAGCTTCCAAAACAAGACAGAGTAGGAAGAAGAGCCTGGCCACCTACTTCTCAAAAATTTGCCCTTGAAAACTTTATGAATAACAATGGAACATTGTCTGATACAGTACCAGAAGATGAAAACCTCAAGTTGGAAGACACTCAAAATATGACTGGGAAAGAGCTCCCTCCTCAAAGTAGAGTTGACCTTAATGACGTGGATGGAGACATGCTTCCAGGACCTTCATTTACTGATGTGGCATGACTCAAAATGAGAAGAAACAGCTGAAAGCGTTCATTAATAATTGGAACATGGAATATATAAAGCATGGATCTAGGAAAATTGGAAATTGTCAAAAATGAAATGGAACACATAAAGATTGCTATCCTAAACATTAGTGAGCTAAAAAAGACTGATATTTGGCCATTTTGAATCATATATTCATACGGTCTACCATACCAGGAAGGACAGATTGAAGAGGAATGGCATTGCATTCATGGTCAAAAAGAACATTTCATGATCTACCCTGATGTACAACACAGTCAGTGATAGGATAATATCCATATGCCTACGAGGAACACCAAGTATACAACTATTACTCAAATTTACGCACTCATCACTAATGTCAAAAATGAGGAATTGAAAATTTTTACCAAATTCTGCAGCCTGAAACTGATCAAGCATTCAATCAAGATGCATTGATAATTACTATGATTGGAATGAGGAAATTGGAAACAAAGAATATGGCCTTGATGATAGAAATAACACTAAAGATCACATGATAGAATTCTGTAAGGCCAATGAATTATTCATTACAAGTACCTTTTTTCACCAATATAAGTGGAAACTATACCAGATGGAAAACACAGGAATCAAATTCACTAATCCGTGGAAAGAGACAATAGAAAAGTTTAATGTCATCTCTCAGAACAAGACAAGGGGCCAAAGGTGGAACAGACCGTCAATTGTTCATGTGCAAGTTCAAATTGAAAGTAAAGAAAATTAAAACAACTCCACAAGAGCCAAAGAACAACCTAGAATATACTCCACCTAAATTTAGAGCCATCTCAAGAATAGATTTGACACATTGAATACTAGTGTCCAAAGTCCAGATAAATTATGGGATGTAATCAAAGGTATCATACATGAAGAAAGCAAAAGGTCATTAAAAAGACAGGGAAAAAAGAAAAGTCCAAAATGGATGTCAGAACAGACTCAAAACTTGTTCTTGAATGTCAAGTATTTAAAGCAAAAGGAAGAAATAATGAAGTAAAAGAGCTGAAGAGAAAATTTCAAACGGCACATCGAGAAGGCAAAGGAAAGCATTATAATGACATGTACATACACCTGGAGTTAGAGAATGAAAATGGCATTTCTTAAGCTGCAAGAACTGAAAAAAAAATTCAAGTCTCAAATTGCAATATTGAAGGATTGAATAGGCAAAAATTGAATGATGCAGGAAGCCTCAAAAGAAGATGGAAGAAACACAAAGTCACTGAACCAAAAAGAAAAGTTTATGTTCAAACGCTTCAGGAGGTAACATATGATCAAAAATCAATGGTGCTGAAGGAAGAAATTCAAGTTGCATTGAAGACATGGGTGAAAAACAAGGCTCCAGGAATTAATGGAACACAAGTTCAGATGTTTTAACAAACGAATGCAAGCTGAAAGTGTTCCCTATTTATGCCAAGGAATTTGGAAGCTATCTGGCCAATTGATTGGAAGAGTTTCATATCTGTTCTCATTCTAAAGAAAGGTAATCTAACAGAATGCAGAAATTATCAAACAATATCATTTATATCACACACAAATAAAATTTTGCTGAAGATAATTAAAAAATGATTGCAGCTATACATTAACAAAGGATTGTCAAAAATTCAAGCCCGAATCAGAAGAAGACTTGGAAGGAAGAATATCATTTCTGATGTCAGATGGAACTTGGCTGAGAGCAGAGAGTACTAGAAAGATGTTTACCTGTGTTTTATTGATTATGAATAGGTATTTGACTGTGTGGGTTATAACAAATTATGGATAACATTGCAAAGAATGGAAATTCCAGAACACTAAGTTTTGGTCATGTGGAACCTGTACATAGAACAAGAGGCCACTGTTTGAACAGAACAAGGGGATAGTGTGTGGTTTAAAATCAGGAAAATGGTGTGTCAGAGTTATGTCCTTTTACCATACTTATTCAATCTGTATACTGAGCAAATAATCCAAGAAGCTGGACTGTATGAAAAAAAGTACATCATCAGGATTGAATGAAGACTCGTTAAAAACCTGTGATATGCAGATGGCACAACCTTGCTTGCTGCTTGCTGAAAGCAAAGAGGAATTTATGTACTTACTGATGAAGATCAAATACTACAGCCTTCAGTACAACTTCCAAAAAAAAAAAAATCCTCACGACTGGATCAATAAACAACATCATGAGAAAAGGAGAAAAGATTGATGTTGCCCAGAATTTCATTTTGTTTGGATCCACCATCAATGCCTATGAAAGCAGGAGTCAAGGAATCCAACCACATATTTTATTTGGCAAATCTGCTTCAAAAGACTTCTTTAAAGTTTTAAAAATAAAGATGTCTTTTTGATGGCTAAGGTGTGCCTGACCGAAGCCATGTTATTTTCAATCCCCTCATAATCATGCAAAAGCTAGACAATGAATAAGGAAGACTGAATAAAATTTGATGGGTTTGAATTACGGTGTTGGAGAAGAATATTGAATACATTATCAACTGCCAGAAGAACAGAAAAATTTATCTTGGAAAAAGTAGAACCAGAATGGTCCTTAGAAGAAAGGATGATGAGACTTGGTCCCACATACTTTGGGAATATTATCAGAAGGCAAAAGTCCTTGGAGAAGGACATAATGTTTGGTAAAGTAGAGGGTTAGTGAAAAAGAGGGGGCTCCTCAGCAAGATGAATTCAGACAGTGGCTACAACAATGGGCTCAAACAGAGACGCCATTGTGAGAATGGCCCAGGACCAGACAAAGCTTTCTTCTGTTGTACAAAGGGTCACTATGGCCCTGATCCAACTCCATGGCACCTAACAACCACATCAAAAGGGCTTCTACTTTTTGAAAAATGCAAAAATAAGTCATTTGTAGAAAAATATCAATGAATTCACATCTTCTAAACATAATGCCTTTGACTGACAAAATTTTTCAGATTTTCTTCATATATAGAGGGTATTGTTTCAAACAGTAAAGCACCTACTCTAAACTACTCTAAACCACTAATCAGAGTAGTGCTTATTTGGGGTCATAAAATATAAAATCAGAAATGATTAATATTCAAAATGTCAGCTTTATGTCTCCTTAATAATTTATTTGCATTAGACAGATGATATTAAGTTGTATTGTATTTCAATTTTGAAGAAGTTTCCAATATCTCTTTTAAATATCTAGGAGAAAAAAAAAAACTGCTTTTTTTTTTTAATAGCATACATGAAACAAGATCTAACATAAGAATTAATGAATGTACTCCCTAGGAGAAACTAGTTAAATTTTCCAGCAGTGTTTAGCTAAAATTAGTATCAAAGAATTTTCATCTTAGAGGGTCCCTTCAGTTCAAGATGGCCTTCTCCACACATCAGTGACAATATTTAGGTAACTGCAGGGCAGGCTGCACTTGTGATGCTTCAGCCAAACACCACTTGACAGGCACTAACCAAACTTCCGGAATGGAATCTTAAGTTTATGATACTTAAAATGATCTTAGTCAAATGTTGAGCAGATCATGTGACTGGCTTGCCCCGAATTCCTAGGGAATACATTCCTGCAGCTGGATTTTGAGTTGCATGCATACTTCTGGATTTTTTTTTTTTTCAGGGCCATCTTTGGTGAGATTCAAGATTTATAGGAATTGGAGACTCAAATTTGCTTTTAAATGGAAAAGCAGGTGAGTTTCCCATTTTTTATCAAATATTGATATGCTTTTTTGGTTAGTATGAGATCTAGGTGGACAGAATAGGGAGGCTTCCCAAAATAGTGTCCTTAAAATCTGTTTCGAAGTATATTCAGGGACGAAGGAGGAGATTACAAAGGGAAGGACTAACCTTGAATATTTTTAGCTTGCCAACAAGTTGAAGGGTCACCCCTTGGAGATCTCTGGGCAGGTGAAGGCAATGTGGATGCATAGCAAAATACCTCCTATTATTTTCTCCCTAAATGATATAAAATCATGAGAGCAGAAAGTAAATTCTACACCCTAGGTGGGAAAACCCTTTTTGTAAAAGACCGGATAGCAAATACTTTAGATCTTTAGGCAATAAGGTTCACTAAACTACTTGATTCTTCCGTTAAAAGCAGCCATAAGCAATACATGCCAGTGAATGGGTTTGGCTCTATTCTAAAGAAACTTGATTTAAAAAAAGAGGAAGTAGATAGATTTTGTTCTCAGGCCTTGATTTGCTGACTCTGTGACATGGTCATTACTCCAAAGTTATTCCTATGTGGCTTTGAAGAAGTATTAACAAGGCCTTTCACTCTGGCTGGCCTTTCTCTCTTAGCCATGGAAGGAATTCTGATTGAGATTGAAGAGGGCAAGGAACTACTTGATCAGAGTAGATTCATGAGTCAAGATGAAAGTACCATAAGAAAGTTAATCTAATTCCACTAGTTAGAACTTCAGAAGAAATATTAAGGAACTAGTCTTCCATTTTCACTTGATTGCTCAAATTCAGTGTGCTCTTACTTTTGTGAAATAAATGCAATTTTTAAATATCATTGAAAGATTGTTTCACCTTCTTATTTCTCAAGGTATAAAGGAAAGGGTTTAACAAAGGAGCAACAGATGTAGTGAGCACAGATACCCCTTTATTAATGTCCACATCCTCCTTGGCTGAAGGTTTGATATAGATGCAGATACAGCCACCATAGGTGATGGAAACAACGACCATGTGAGAAGAACACGTGGAAAAAGCTTTTTTCCTTTGCGGAGTAGATGGGAATCTTACTATCGTCTTGATGATGTATACGTAAGAAAGAACCACGCCTATGAGTGTGATAATGGATGTCAATACAGCACAAATTATAACTACCTGTTCTACGAACCATGTATCTGAGCACGAAATCTTAAAAAAAGGAGCTGCATCACAGCCAAAATGATCAATGGCATTGGAGTCACAGAATTCCAGCTGCAGGCCCATACCGAGCGGTGTGATGATGATCATCAACCCAGAGATCCAGCAGCAGAGGACAAGGACAGTACAGACTCTGCTGTTCATGATGGTCGTATAATGGAGGGGCTTGCAGATGGCCACGTAGCGGTCATAGGACATGGCTGCCAGGAGAAAAAACTCCGTGGCCCCAAAGAGTCCAAAAAAAAAAGTATTTGACTGGCACATGCATTGTAAGTAATGGTATTATCCCCAATTGATATACAGTACAGGAATCTGGGAACACAGACCGTTGTGAATGAGGTTTCTAAGAAGGAGAAGTTTTGAAGGAAAAAATACATAGGGCTTTTAGGTGGGAATCCGTGAGAGTAAGAATGATAATGGTCAGGTTTCCGGTTACACTCAGAATATACGTCGGAAGTAAAAAGATGAAAACCAGAACTTGCAGCTGTGGGTCATCAGTAAGTCCCAGCAAGATGAAAGTTGTTACTGCTATATGATTTCTCATTACTACCTTTGATGTTTTAGTCAATCTGCATGTAAAGAAAAAATCAGAAAGTATACAACTCACCAGAAAGAACGTATACCAAGTGACCCCTTCCTCTTATTCGTTATAGTTTTCAATGATCTATATAAAATTTATTTTTAAATGGACTACACAGAAAAGAGATTTGAGCTTTTACTCCTTTTTTGTTCTCAAAAACTCACTTTTTTGTTCTCAAAAACTCACTTCACGTTTTGTCTATTACATCTATAGTTTATAACTTTTTTTCACATTTTCAATTAAATTTAATTGATTTAACATGTTAATTTTCTCTGTAATATTTTTAAGTACTATGAAGATTTGTAACATATGCTATCTTACCTTCAAATAGAAAACTAGAAAGGCTAAAAAACAACAAAATGAACAAAAAAATTAACACTTGGCAAACACCAAAATGGTAATAGGGACTTGTGGGATCAAGATCCACAGAGAGGTAAGATGGATATTTGACAACATATTTCCCATTGAGGTATTAACTATTTTTCATCTGAAAGGTATGGTATCTTTCTGTGAGTCTCATGAGTTTGGGTAGGCACACAAAATGAAGTTCAGAGTCTATCAAAGATGAGATAATCTGGGAAATATCATGCACTTTCACTTAGGGCTTTCAAGGACTATAGGAGTTATGATGAACTGGAATTGACCATCTTTCATAATGAGCTTAGTTCCTGATTGGATTAGGGTGATATGGCCTAATTGACTCCTAGTGCAAAATACAGTGCCAATGGAAAACAGCTCTTCATCCAGGATTTCAAATTATTCCTAAAATTTTTCTTTTTTTTTGGTGATTTTTCTTTTCTATTTTTTTTTAATTGTACTTTAGATGAAGGTTTACAGAACAAACTAGCTTCTCATTAAATAGTTGGTATACACATTGTTTTATGACATTGGTTGACAACCCCATGACATGTCAACACTCTCCCTTCTCTACCTTGGGTTCCCAATTACCAGCTTTCCTGCCTCCTCCTGCCTTCTAGTCCTTGCCCCTCGGCTGAGGTGCCCTGTTAGTCTCATTTTGTTTTATGGGCCTGTCTAGTCTTTGGCTGAAGGGTGAACATCTGTAGTGACTTCATTTCTGAGCTAAAAAGGTGTCCAGAGGCAATACTCTCAGGGTTTCTTCAGTCTCTGTCAAGCCAGTAAGCCTAGTCTTTTTTTTTTTGTGAGTTAGAAGTTTGTTCCACATTTTTCTCCAGCTCTTTCTGGAGCTCTCTATTGTGATTCCTGTCAGAGAAGTCAGTGGTGGTAACCGTGCACCATCTAGTTGTACATCTGGTGGAGGCTGTGGTAAATGTGGTCCATTAGTCCTTTGGACTAATTTTTCCCCTGTACCTTTAGTTTTCTTCATTTTTCCTTGTGCCCAAAATGGTGAGATCAGTGGAGTATCTTAGATGGCTGTTCATAGGCTTTTAAGACCCCAGACGTTACTCACCAAAGTAGAATGTAAAACATTTTCTTTATAAACTATGTTATGCCAATTGAGCTAGATGCTCCCAGAGATCACGGTCTGCACAGCCTTCAGCCCAGCAATTCGGTCCCTCAGGGAGTTTGGATGTGTCTAGGGAGCTGCCACGACCTTGCATTGTGCAAGTTTTTCATATGTAATACCCACAGTGACATAAGAGAGACAAGCAAATTTAACAGTCATTGGAGGAGACATGACCACATAACTGAAAGCTAAAGTAAATAAAGAGAACAAAACAGACAAACAGAAGATCTAGATATTCCAGCTTTCAAGCACAGACATATTGGAATAACTCAAATTAATATACTCATGACATTATATAACAAGAAGAATTTCCATGGACACTATAGAAATGAAACAAAAACTTTCAATTTAAAAATAAACAAAATAAAATTAGTAGCTAGAACACAGCTGAAGAAAGAATAAGAAATGTTAATATTCATCAAAATTAAACACCAAGATTAAAGCACAGAGGGACAAATAGATGGAATACATATACAAAAGCAGGCAATACACATAAGGGGTTTAGTAAAAACCAAAACATTTGTGTGGAACACAAGTAAAAGAGACAGATGAAGATGCAATATTTAAAGAAATAATAGCCGGAAGATTTCCACTTCAATTCAAGATGGAGGCACAATATTTAAATTTATTTTTCCACTAGAAAAAAATTGTAAAACACATAGGAAAATATGTGAAACAACAATTTTCAGATATCGAGCATCAGGTAGCAAGGGACAGTTACACCTGAGTGGGAGAGGCAAATGGGGTGAATGTACAATTAACACAGTTTACTGATAAGTGTTTTCATGCTGCAACACAACGAAGGGAAAAGCAGGAGCAGACTGGTCATCCTTCAAAGTTGAGAGGACAAAGCTGTAAATATGGGAAAGCCACAGGGGCTAAATTTCACATGGCAGAGAACCAGAGACGAAAGAGATGTAGAGAGAAAAGAGAACTGTGGAGATGTTCAAAGAGAAGCCCACAAGTCACAAGCCTTCAATTGAATATAACTGTTGCATGCATCTAAGGAAACTACTGAGGCTAGGAAAAGGGCCACCAATAAATAATAAAGAGTAAAATCCTGAAGATAAAACAGGGCTGGGAATAGTTCCTTTTTACACATTTGAAAGGAAAAACTCATAATCCAAGGGAATTTGGTAGAGTACACGGAAGTTTATTTTCTCAATAGTATAGAAAAACAATCCACAGACTGAAAGGAGACGTTGTGGTCCCATCTAAAAAGGCAAACATAAACCTCAAAGACATCAATTTATTTCCAAGTAATACAACTGTATCCAAGAACACAGCTCAAGAATCCCCAGCACTGAAGAATTCACAATGCCTGAAGGCTAATGAAAAATGAACAGGTATGCAAAAAAAATGGGCAATTACAAACCATACTTGTTGTTAGGTGCCGTCGAGTTGGTTCCAACTCATAGCGACCGTATGCCAACAGAACGAAACACTGCCCGGTCCTGCTCCATCCTTACAGTCGTTGTTATGCTTGAGCTCATTGTTGCAACCACTGTGTCAATCCACCTCTTTGAGGGTCTTCCTCTTTTCCGCTGACCCTGTACTCTGCCAAGCATGATATCCTTCTCCAGGGACTGATCCCTCCTGACAACATGTCCAAAGTATGTGAGATGCCGTCTTGCCATCCTTGCTTCTAAGGAGCATTCTTCTAAGACAGATTTGTTCGTGCTTTTGGCAGTCCATGGTATATTCAATATTCTTCACCAACACCACAATTGAAAGGTGTCAACTCTTCTTCGGTCTTCCTTATTCATTGTCCAGCTTTCACATGCATATGATGCCATTGAAAATACCATGGCTTGGGTCAGGCGCACCTTAGTCTTCAGGGTGACATCTTTGCTCTTCAACACTTTGAAGAGGTCCTTTGCAGCAGATTTGCCCAATGCAATGCATCTTTTGATTTCTTTACTGCTGCTTCCATGGCTGTTAATTGTGTATCCAAATAAAATGAAATCCTTGACAACTTCTATCTTTTCTCCATTTATCATGATGTTGCTCATTGGTCCAGTTGTGAGGATTTTTGTTTTATGCTGAGATGTAATCCATACTGAAGGCTGTGGTCTTTGATCTTCATTAGTAAGTGCTTCAAGTCCTCTTCACTTTCAGCAAGCAAGATTGTGTCATCTGCATAGCACAGGTTGTTAATGAGTCTTCCTCCAATCTTGACGCACCATTCTTCTTCATATAGTCCAGCTTCTCGTATTATTTGTTCAGCATACAGATTAAATAGGTTTTGTGAAAGAATACAACCCTGATGCACACCTTTCCTGACTTTAAACCAATCAGTATCCCCTTGTTCTGTCAGAACAACTGCCTCTTGATCTATGTAAAGGTTCCTCACGAGCACAATTAAGTTTCTGGAATTCCCATTCTTTGCAGTGTTATCCATAGTTTGTGATGATCTGCAGTCAAATGCCTTTGCATAATCAAAAAAACACAGGTAAACATCCTTCTGGTATTCTCTGCTTTCAGCCAGGATCCATCTGACATCAGCAATGATATCCCTGGTTCCACTTCCTCTTCTGAAACTGGCCTGAATTTCTGACAGTTCCCTGTCGATATACTGCTGCAGCCATTTTTGAATGATCTTCAGCAGAATTTTGCTTGTGTGTGATACTAATGATACTGTTCTATAATTTTCATAATCCATTGGATCACCTTTCTTGGGAATAGGCATAAATATGGATCTCTTCCAATCAGTTGGCCAGGAAGCTGTCTTCCATATTTCTTGGCATAGACGAATGAGCACCTCCAGCTCTGCCTCTGCTTGTTAAAACATCTCAATTGATATTCCATCAATTCCTGGAGCCTTTTTTTCGCCAATGCCTTCAGAGCAGCTTGGACTTCTTCCTTCAGTAGCATCAGTTCCTGATCATATGCCACCTCTTGAAATGATTGAATATTGACTAATTCTTTTTGGTATAATGACTCTGTGTATTCCTCCCATCTTCTTTTGATGCTTCCTGCATCATTTAATATTTTCACCATGGAATCCTTCACTATTGCAACTCGAGACTTGAAGTTTTTCTTCAGTTCTTTCAGCTTGAGAAATGCTGAGCGTGTTCTTCCCTTTTGGTTTTCCATCTCCAGCTCTTTGCACATATTATTATAATACTTTATTTTGTCTTCTCGAGAGGCCCTTTGAAATCTTCTGTTCAGTTCTTTTACTTCATGAATTCTTTCTTTTGCTTTAGCTGCTCGACGCTCAAGAGCAAGTTTCAGAGTCCCTTCTGACATCCATCTTGGTCTTTTCTTTCTTTCCGGTCTTTTCTTTCTTTCCTGTCTTTTCAGTGACCTCTTGCTTTCTTCATGGATGATGTCCTTGATGTCATTCCCCACAGTACGACAAACTGACAGACACATGAGGGACAAACCATACTAAGGAGAAATATTAATATACAGCCACAAACCCAGGAAAAGTATGCATGATAGAAAAAGTGGAAAATAAAACCATTGTAATAACTATTTTCCATATACTCAAGAAAACAGAGAAACGTTTGAACATATTAAGTACAGACATGTCAGGTAACTAAAATAAACACATCAAAATTTGTAAAACAGTAAAAAACTCAATTTTTGACATGAAAAATATACCGGATGGGATTCAGAGGAATTTTAGATGCTGCAGAAGGAAAATTAGTGAAGGTGAAGAAATAGCAAGAAAGTATCCAAAAATGAAATAGATGGAAAAAATGAAAACAGCCAATGAACAGAGCATCAGTGCACTTTAGGAACACCCTGAAAGGCCTAGCATATGAGTAAGCAAAGTCACAAAGGAGAAGGGACAAAGGGCGGGAGAGGAAAGTATATGAAGAAACAATGGCTTTCTTTACATTTTAAAAGTTCCTATATCTATCATCCCTATGGCAGAGCTGTATCGTATTGCTCATTTATTGCTCTGTCTCCCCATTATACTCCAATAGTCTTGAGGTAAGAGCCTATTTTGTTCATAACAGCATACTCAGATCTTAGCACACTTGCAGAAATAGAAGTTTCTCAGAATAAATCATACATATTTAGAAGATCAGGATATCTTCTTTACTCATATTTCAAGATTCTATTTGAGAAATTTCTTGTACTCCTGAAAACTGTGTAGAAAGTACTCCACTCATATCGAAGATACTACCTTCAATATAACTGTTTGATGCATGAGACATGTCTCCCTGATACATCACTACAATGATTTTTTTGAGCAGTAAGACATAGCCACTCAATTTCTGAGCTTAGTGGTCAAACTTCACAAGTCTTTTCACTTAAATTCTTCTTTCTAATATTGACTATAGGAGCCTGGGTGGTGCATGCTGTTTACAATTTGTTCACAGTTCAAACCCACCTAGTGGCTCATGGAAGAAAAGGCCTGACAATCTGCTTCCATAAAGATTACAGCCAACAAAACCCTATGGAGCAGTTCAACTCTTTAAAACAGTGTGGCGTTGCCATTGGTAAGCAGTCCACTCAACGGCAGTTAACAACAATGACAGTATAGACCATGAAAAAAAAAAAACAAAGCAAAGAACAAACAAAAAGAATGGGAATCATAAGAAAAAGTGTGGTAAAATAAAACAAAAAGCAATTTTTTTTTTTTAAAGTTCTAGAATATGAACCAATGATAACTTGTACTAACTAAACCTGAGCTTTCTGTTAAAAAGTCTTTTGAAATTTGTCAGGGACATTCTTTTAGATTTCACTGATAGTACATGATAGTATATAGGGCTAACTACCAGACTGAGGAAGCCCTGGTTGTCTAATGGCTAAGTGCTATGGCCGCTCACCAAAAGTTTGGCAGTTTGAATCCACGAGGTGCTCCTGGGAAACCGTGTGGGGCAGTTCTGTTCTGTCCTATAGAGTTGCTATGAGTTGGAATCAACTCGACAGCAGTGGGTTTGATTTGGGTTTTTTACCCAGACCGTAGTCCCGTTTGACCGGAACTGGCATTTCTTTTGGATGGCGTGTGATTAGATGATTAGTTCCAGTCAAAGCCTGCTCCCGGGTTTCTTTTCTGGGACAATTGCCTCAGGTGGAATCAGCGTAAGGGGAGCCATCGCTGAGATTTTATAGACACTATTTTTTTTTATGAGAGAGATCAAACAAGATCAAACACTGATATAGGCTCAGGGACAAGATGAAAAGAAATTGTCTAAAGCTAATATCCTCTGCTGCTCTGCAGATTCACATTGGAACTATCTGCAATAGCTCACGTTGAGAAACAGGGCAATGTTTTCCACAGCCCACCTTCCCGCCTTCTTGCAGCCATTTTCTCTTCGTCCCCATTGTAACCTCTAGCTAAAGTCCTGGCTAATCTTGGTCATTATTCCATTGTCCCCCTAGTTGCCTACTTCAGAATCCTGCCTTAGAAACATTCTAATTATTGTGCAGGTGTAACTTCTGGTTAATATACTTGGACTTCAAACAGTATTTAAGTTTTAACAAAGACAAGGTATGTTATATATGAAATGTCAGACCAATGTTCACTAAATTGGTGAGATATATTTACATTTTTGAAATGGTGTGTGCCTGTGCATGGGTGCATGTTTGCAGTGGAGATAGTAGATGTCACCTTGGATGCCCATGAAATTTGACAATTTTATTGCCCACATTATTAATTCATAAATCAGGTCTGAAAACATCGTCATTTGCTTCTATGATTAATATGCTCAAAAAGTAATGACATTCCAGAAATGAAATTAATTTCTTATATCTTTAGGGACTGCCCAAATTATATATATATATATAATTGGTTATGGAAGATTTTAAATGTTTTACCCAATTTAATAAAGGAAAAAATTATTGGCTTAAAAAATACTAAAATACTTACCCTTTGGTCTTTTATTCAGGTTTTAGTGTTTGTTTTATCCATAAAAATCCTTAGTGGAATGCACAAAGTTAGTATTGACATGGATATTCTTTCTAGTCCTGCTTTCTCATTGAACTTCTACTCAAAAGTCGTAGTGTGAATACACCACACACAGGGTATCTCAATTTTCCTATCCCTATGTCTAAAAAAAAAAAAAAAAAAAAATTTTTTTTTATGTCTAACTTTTTTTTTTTACATTTTTATCCTGAAACACAGTTTCAAATCTAACTTAAGAGTGGAGCTCTTTCTGCATAATTTGAGTAATTAACTAGAAGGAAAGATTAGTAAACAGGTGGGGAACAATTAGAAATTCTAGGTAGGTATTCTCTTTGATTTTTGAAGTTGTGGATCTGACCTAACCATCTTAACACAGACTGATTCCCTTGAAATTTTACCTCAGACAAACAATTCATTTTATACAGTCAACTGTTAACTGGGATCAACTAAGTTAAAAAAAAAAAAAAAAAAAAAGGGTCCTTGGTGACCCTGCTTCAAAGTCACTATTGAATTAAAAATATAATTAATACAGCAGAACAAAGGCTAACTAAGGCAACTAGGAATTGAGATGGTGTCCTTGGAGACTGGAAGATACGATAATACCAAGGTTAAGGTGCATTATTAGCCAACTAAATCTTACCAAAAAGATGAGTTAAATATTTTTTTTGTCACTTTAACTCACAATTTGTTGATTGCCAATGATATAGAACAATTTTTCAAATGTTTATTAGTAATTTGTGAATTAATTATGAAGAGAATGTGACTGACTTTTGGCTGTTCTTGAATGAAAAATTTCACTAATTTCTTATCCTGTTCTACAATATTTGCATATATTGAGGATATTTAGTCTTTGCCTGTCATATATGTTACAAATCCTATTTCACAATTTATTAAACATTTAATACAACTTCTGATGGTGTTGATGTATGGACAATTTGATTAAAATGTGGTATATTCATCATTTATTTTATTATTTTTGCTGCCCTTATTTGAGAGACTTTACTGTTCCTGATCTTTCACATATACTTACTCGTATTTTCTTCTAACAAAAATTATATCACTTTCCTTTTTACATTTAAATCTCTAGTCTCTGTGGATTCTAATTTTGTGTAAAGTATGGGGGTATTTGGGGAAAAAAGCCTGATGATGTACTTCCAAAAATCAAGCAATAAAAGTCCAATGAATTGCAAGGTTCTGATCAGCAATTGATCAAGGGAATGGTGCAGGACTGGACAGTATTTTATTCTGTTGTGCATAAAGTCACCATGAGTTGGGACCCACATGACAGTAGCCAATAACAACAGTGAGTATATCTAAATTCCCCCAAGTGATTAGCCAGTTGTTCTAATGCTATTTAGTAAAGAATCAAGTATTATATTACTTATTTTGACTGATCTTTGAATTTGCTTCTAGATTTTATTAGTTTCTTCATTGAGAAAGGAAGAAATATGGCCAACATCATTGGACAAATTTTTAAGAATTCCTATAATTTTTACACTGAAGATATTGAAAATTATGCTGTCATTGCATGAAAAGTATAATTTCTAGGAATGAATACAATCATGCACGTTTTGAGTTCCTGTTTTCTCCTTTAAAGTAAAAAACTAATGGAAAGATGCTAAGCTTTTATTAACAAATACATTGTATACGATTTTTTGAAATTAACATAGGTTTCTGTTTCCAAAATAAAGAGCCCATTAAGTATGAATTTAATCCATTTTCAAGAATTTCAGAATTTAAATGGCATCCTTTGTTTTCACGTTTAAGAACCACTTATCTTTCTAAGATGCAGAAAAACAGTAGCAATAACACCCGCAACAACAATAACAACAAAAACATGATTGGAAAGAGCTGTGGGAAATATACTTTATCTTTTTTCACAAATAATAATTATTATAAAAAAATTTTTTATAATATTAATAAACATTTATAAATATTTTTCAATATTGTGAAGTCTCTATCACATTTTCATACAATTTGTTCTCACTCTTTGATACAGATGTAATTTTTTTTAAAAGACTAAGCTGAACTTTTTACTAAGCATTTTGCAAAACTGTTTCAATCCCTGTTGTTTAACAAAGTATAATTAGAAAATACATATTCCATATTCAAATTTCCCCAAATGTTATAATAATGGTCTTTATAGGCATCTTTCTTGATTTTCTTAATTGATCTAGGATCCAGCCAAAGACTGGTCTCTTTATTTCCTTTCATAATGCTGATATTTTTTGAGTCTCAAGCAGTATTTTGAAGAAAGTTTAACGGAATTTTTCTGTTTTTTTTTTTTTGTCTTGATTAGTTCCACAGTAACTATTTTTGGCAAGAATACTACCTAGTTGTACCATGTCCTTTACAGTAACTCACACCAAGAGGTACAAGCGTCAGTGAGTCCTAGTATTGGCGATGATAAGTGTGATCATTTGTGAAAGTGAGTATGATAAACTTGTCAGTTATAAAGATACTCTTATAATGCAATATTGGTGATAATTCGAGATGTTGAATATTCTTTTTCCTGCAATACTTCATTCAATGATTGAATAAAATTTTCTATAGTATATTTATTGAGAAGACAACAAAAGTCACAGAAGAACTGTGGACATCTCAGCAACTCTCTGGAAGCTAGAGGTGGGACCAAGATGGTGGAGTAGTCAGATGCTTCTGGTGGTCCCTCTTACAACAAAGACACAAAAAACCAAGTGAATCAATTACATATGACAATCTAGGAGCCCTGAACACCAATGGCAAAGTTGAGAAATTGGACTGGGTGGGAGGGGGAGGCATAGATGGTTCAGAAGCGGTGAGGAGTTGCTGGACCTGACATAGTGAGAACCAGCACCTAACAGGCCAGATTCACTGGTGCTGCACAAGAGTAGTGAGACAAGCAGTGGTGTTGGGGCACGTTTTCTGCATAGGCAGAGACGGAGAGGCGGAAAGTTCACTCAACACTTTCAGTGTCAGTGAAGGGTGGTACTCTCAGCATAAGAAAAATACTTGCATCTAATCTACCACATGGACCAAAAAATAACCCCCTGGAAAAAACTGTCTCCCATTTAACTGCAGGGTCTCAAGCCAGCATCAGTGATAGTTGCTTTCCCTGGGCTATAAGTAAGACCTGTCATGTGCCCTGAGCCATCCTTCCAGCCATGGAGAAGGAACAAATTAACAAATGGGGAAAAATAATCTGCTAGCTCGCCTAAGCTGGGAACTCAGAGCAGAAATACCTCCTTTGCCTAGGTACAGGCATAAGCAGTCCATGGACTTTGAATGCCTTCACCCCTGCATAGACCTGTGTGGGCCGATTTCAACAGCATAGGCCCTCATTAGCACAGTACAACAGGGTATATACCTGAAGGCTAACTACAGCTGTTTCAGGCAAATGCTGGAAAGGTAGGTTTGCGACGTTTGGCACCACTCTGCCTATAAAAACATGGAAGATCTAAATACCAAAACCAGCCAACTTAACCTAATAGACATATAAAGAACACTCTACTCAACAGCAGACAAATAAACTTTCATTTCCAATGCACATGGAACATTCTTCAGAATAGGCGACATACTAGATCATAAAGCAAGCCTTAACAGAATCCAAAATATCAAAATATTACAAGGCATCTTTTCTGATCATAAAGCTGTAAGAGTAGAAATCAATAACAGAAAAAGCAAAGAAAAAAATCAAACACAAGAAATTGAACAATATCTTGATCAAAAATTACTGTTATAGAAGAAATTAAGGACGGAATAAAGAAATTTTAGAATCAAATGAGAATGAAAACACATCCTACCGGAACCTTTGGGACACAGCAAAAGCAATGCGCAGGGGTCAATTTATACCAATAAATGCACACATACAAAAAGAAGAAAGGGCTAAAATCAAAGAATTTTCCCTAGAACTTGAACAAGTAGGAAGCCCTCAGGCACCAGAAGAAAGAAATAATAAAAATTAGAGCAGAATTAAATGAAATAGAGAACAGAAAAATAATTGAAAGAGTTAACAAGACCAAAAGCTGATTCTTTGAAATGATCAACAAAATTGATAAACCATTGGTCAAAGTGGCAAAAGAAAAACTGTAGAGGAAGCAAATAATGCAAATAAGAAATGAGATGGGTGACATCATAACAGACCGAACTGAAATTAAAAGAATCACGGCAGAATACTATGAAAAATTGTACTCTAACAAATTTGAAAACCTGGAGGAAATGGAAAAATTTCTAGAAATACATTAAAAAAAAAAAAAAAGAAATACATTACCTACCTAAATTAACACAGAGATAAAACAACCAAATAGACCTATTAAAAAAGACGAGGTTGAAAAAGTAATTAAAAAACTACCCCCCCCCAAAAAAATATCCTGGCCCTGAGGGCTTCACAGGAGGATTCTACCGAACTTTCAGAGAAGAGTTAACCCCACTACTGCTAAAGGTATTTCAGAGCATAGTAAAGGATGGAATACTCCCAAACTCATTCTATGAAGCCAGCACAACCCTGATACCAAAACGGAACAATCAGTTAATTCTGAGAATATGTTACTCCATTTTGAAGCTCTCAGGACTCTGAAGAATACAAGAACCAAAAGATACATACAGAACCAGAAAAGACTGTTTGCCATTTAAAGGTTTTAAAATTGATCTTAAAGGACAGCACATTTAAGACTTTTATGAAAAAATAACTTTAAATGTGAACATACAAGTAATCAGAAACCCTGATGGTGTAATGGTTAAGAGCTACAGCTGCTAACCAAAAGGTCAGCAGTTCAAATCCACCAGGGTGCTCCTTGGAAACTCCACTGGGCAGTTCTACTCTGTCCTATAGGGTCACTATGAGTCGGAATTGACTTGACAGCAATGGGTTTGGTTTTGGTGTTATACAAGTAAAAAAACCCTATATAGTAGGGCAATATCAGAAATAAAAGATTAAAAAAAAATAGCAAAACTTTGCCTCATCCAAACTTTACCTTGATTATTGACCTATTCCCAGTTGTCATCACTCAATACCCAATATCATGGAGAAGTGCTCTGTCAAAAAATAGGGTTAGTAAGAATACTTGTAGGTTACAAAAATAAAATTAGGACTTAAATAAAACTACTACTTTACATATCAGAGAGTAGACTCATGTGTGATATTAATGATATTGTTCAATAATTTTCACATTTGGTTGGCTCATGTTCCTTGGGAATAGGCATAAATGTGGATCACTTCTGGTTGATTTGCCAGGTAGCTGTCTTCAAATTTCCTGTCATGGATGAGTGATTGCTTTCAGTGCAGCACTCTTTTGATGAAACATCTCAATTGGTATTCAACCAATTCCTAGTGGCTTGTTTTTTGCCAATGCCTTTAGTGCAGTTTAGACTTCTTCCTTCAGTTACCTTCAGTTCCTGATCATATTCTGGTCACATTCTGATTAACAGGGCTGCATTAAAAATTACCTCAATACTTTGTGGCTTAAAACAACCATTTACTGGGCCCACAGATTCTGTTGTCAGGAATTTATTCAGAGTACAGCAAGGTTTATCTCTACTTAAGGATGTCTGGAGCCTCACGGAAGATTTAAACACTAGAGGACTGAATTATCTGAAGATACTTTCACCCACATGTCTGGGGGTGGATGTTGCTTATAAGTTTGAGGGCTAGCTTTCTTCCTATAAGGGACTCTCCATGTGGTCTCTCCATAGGTTCCTTTGGGCTTTTTTACAACATGGTGGCTGGATTCCAAGTATAAAAATCTCCAAATAGAGAGACCTAGAAAGGAGTTGTAGTCTTTTTATGACCTAGACTTAAAGTCTACTAATTAGAGATGTTACTAGTTTCTGCCCAAATTTAAGGAAAGGAAACTAGGACTCCACCTCTCCTTCAGAGAAGTGTCAAAGTCATTTTTAAGATCATGTTGGATGGGAGGTAATATTGTAGATGATCATTTAGGAGAACAGCTCTGCCAAAGAAGTGAAGGTGAAGGACAGAGCATGCTGCTTTATTTCTTATTCAGTGAGGCTATACAGATGAGGAAGCAATATGGGGAGTTTCTCTAGCTCATACAAATTTATCTCCTCAAGTTATTCTAGGCAAACCTGCATCTATCTTTTTAACTTTGTGTGACCCTTCTGAAAGCCTTCAATTTCCTATAATTTATCTTGAAGACCAGAGAGTCCACCAATAGACTAATAATAGATTTTCATTGATCTTTTCATGTTTACTTTTCCCATTGGCAATTAAGCTTAATAGGCAAATATTTTCAGGAACATTAACTCAAGAAATGTATGGTAACTGTGGGCATAGCCAGGTATAAACATAGCCAGGTATAAACATAGGCAGGTGTAAACAGATTCATACTCTCCAAGGATTTGTATTCCATAATACAATCAAACCTCTCATGCATTTGATACTAAACAGTTTATACAGAAAATAAAATTTTCAATTTTATATTTCTAGTATAGAAAGGCTTTCATACTGAAGGAGAGAAAATTAAAATCATGATGCATAGAATGGAAAAATTTCTATGATCAGGTAACCTTAAATAATCCAAAGACTTAGATATTAAATATAATTCCATAAACTAGAAGTATCAGTTTCTTTTTCAAAGTTTCTTTAATGTAGTTAGGTTAATTTTTTTCAATAGATAGCCTTATTTGTCTGAAGTAGAAAATATCTTTTTGAATTCAGCCCTGAAGCCTTGTTTTACTTGCTGGTTCCTCAAAGTATAAATGAATGGATTCAACAAAGGGGCAACTGAAGTACTGAGCACAGCTACTCCTGTGCTTAAAGTAACTCTTTCATTCGCTGCTGGCTTTATGTAGATGAATATACAACCGCCATAAGTGATGGAGACAACAATCATGTGAGAAGGGCAGGTGGAAAAGGCTTTTTTTCTTTTGCTGAGCTGAACGGAATTTTAGAATTGTCTTGATGATATAGGAATAAGAAATGATTACTAATAGTAATGTGACAATGATTGCAAGATAGGAGAAATATCACAAATGAAATGGTTAATGATATTGGAAGCACAAAAATCCAAGTTAAGACACAAAATCAGTGGCAGGAAAATGACCAAAAATGCAGTTACCCAAGGGTTGAGTACAAGCTGGTGACAAAGTCTGCTGCTCATGATGGATGTACAATGCAAGGGTTTGCAGATGGCAACATAGCAGTCATAGGACACAGCAGCCAGAAGGAAAGACTCTGTAACCCCCCAAAATATATAAAAAAACAACTGAGACATACGACCATTATAGGAAATGCTCTTTTCCCTGGTTACAGTTGTGTTTAGGAATTGGGGATGCAAGGATTTGTGAATGAGATTTCCAGGAAAGAGAAATTACAAAGGAAGAAATACATTAGGGTCTTGAGATGGGAATCCAGCAGAGTGAGGGCAATGGTGGTTAGGTTCCTTATCATGCTCAACATGTAACTGAGAAGTAGAAACAAGAAAATGACAATCTGTAACTGAGAATTACCTGTCAGTCTCAGTGGAATAAACTCCATGTTCTTTGTATGATTCTTCATTTCTTTTTTATGATTTCAATCAAGTTCTAGAAATAAAAAGTGCAAAAATCAGAAATTATATGAATAGGTATATCTTCAGAAAAAGATATAGAAAAAGACCCATATTCAGAAACCTGGCCGTTTACCATGTAATACTCTATGGAAGTTGAATGTATGATCCAAAGCTGTGTAACAGAAACTAAGAGTTTAAACGAACTTCAGAAGTGAAACCAGTTTTGGACATTGACCTATAAAATCAGGAAATGATGATTTATTTTTTTCTCTCTTACAAACTACCAATCAATTGTATATAATTCCAAATTTGGCTGGATCATAAATAAATAAAAATGCTGGGTTCAGGATTCAAAAGTAATTCATTCCTTTTTAAACTATTAAGTTTATCAGAATAAAACATTGCCAGTTGGTAAATTAAGACATACAATTAAATTCTGAAACTTAGGTTTTATATTAAAGTGACATGTTTAAGACTTCATCTGTAGCCTCCTACAACTGCGCAATGTTGTACTTTATGAAGGCAGAAATGGCGAAAAGGTAGTGTAATACCACAAGACAACAAGCACTGGTTGAATCTGGGGAAAAAAATTAACTGATTATTAATCAGATACAGTTACTTTGGGGCCTTAGTGGCACAGGAGCTCCACTGCTAACCAAATAGTCAGCAGTTCAAATCCACTAGCCGCTCACTAGAAAACCTATGAGGCAGTTCTACTCCTTTCTGTAGAGTTACTATGAGTCGGAATCATCTCAACAGCAACAGCTTTGTTTTTGGTTTTTATAGCCACATCTACAAAAAGAAAAAGAAAAAAACATGTTTATAACTTAAACATTCTGCCACTGTAACCAAGACCACAAGGATAAAGGGGAGAAATAGAAAATGCATTGCATCTCTTCACAAGGACATATTCGTGTAAGAAACCTGTGATAATCTGGATGGAAAACTGTATTCTAATTGAGTTTTATGTTTGTAATAGTAGGTTTTCATGCACTACAGCCTGGGGCTTCCAATAATAAAAGCAGAGTGTACAAAAGTAAGACTTTGTCTCAATAGAACAGAAGTACAGCCAAAGTTGGAAACTGTTAGTAATTACATACTGGGTTTAAAGCTGCTAATCCACTAAAATCTAGTTATGGATCTTAGAAGAAAGAACATAGGAATGGATACTGACACCAAGGGCAATGTACTCTTCAGATCAAAGTTTGGGCAGGACTTTTATTGTTTAATAATTAATACTCTTAAACTATTGCAAAAAATATAACAGAACATTGAAGAGAGAAAATGGCTAAGAAGGTAGAAGTTTAGAATCCCAAGGCAGAGACCTTTTTGGAATTTTCACTGCATCTCTTAATAGCTATATGGTCTTGGAAAAATTACTTAACTTCCTTGGCACATGGTTAAGTGATTGGCTGCTAACCAAGAAGTTGGCAGTTTGAATGCACCCACTGCTCCTTGAAAACCCTATAAGACCAATTTTTACTCTGTCCTCTACAGTCACTATGAGTCAGAATCAAACTGATGGCAATGGGTTTGATTTGGTTTTTGGTTTCCTTATGTTTCGGTTTTCCATCTATGAAAAGGAGGTAAATTTTCAACCTCTGTCATAAGGATTAAATGAGTTGTGTACAGAATTTATCAATGTCTTCATAGTTGATGTTGTTAGGTGCCCTCGAGTGGGTTCTGACTCATAACAACCATATGTACAACAGAATGAAACACTGCCCAGTCCTGCGTCACACTCAATCATTGTTATGCTTGAGCCCATTGTTGTAGCCACTCTGTAAGTCCATCTCTTTGAGGGTCTTCCTCTTTTTCACCAACCCGCTATTTTACCAAGCATGATGTCCTTCCCCAGGGACTCATCCCTCCTGATAACACGTCCAAAGTATGTGAGACATAAGTCTCACCATCCTTGCTTCGATGGAGCATTCTGGTTGTAGTACTTCCAAGACAGTTTTGTTTGTTCTTTTGATGGTTCATGGTATATCCAATATTCTTCACCAACACCATGATTCAAACACATCAGTTCTTCTCTGGTCTTCCTTATTCATTGTCCAGCTTTTCCATGCTTACAAGGTGATTGAAAACACTATGGCTTGAATCAAGCTCACCTTAGTCTTCAAGGTGGCCTCTCTGCTTTTTAACACATTAAAGAGGTCTTTCGCAGCAGATTTGCCCAAGGCAATGCATCTTTTGATTTCTTGACTGCTACTTCCATGGGTGTTGATTGTGGATCTAAGTAAAACGAAATCCTTGACAACTTCAGTCTTTTCTCTGTTTATCACATTGCTTATTGATCCATTTGTGAAGATTTTTGTTATCTTTATGTTGAGGCATAATCCATAGTAAAGGCTGTGGTTTTTGATCTTCATCAGTACTTTAGATCCTCTTCACTTTCAACAACCAACGTTGTGTCATCTGCATAATGAAGGTTGTTAATGAGTCTTCCTCCAATCTTAATGCCCTGTTCTTCCTCCAATCTTAATGCCCTGTTCTTCCTCATATAGTCCAGATTCTTGGATTATTTGCTTCTCATACAGATTGAATAGGTATGGTGAAAGGATACAACACGGACACACACCTTTCTTGACTTTAATCCATGCAGTATCCCCCTGTTCTGTTCGAACGGCTGCCTCTTGATCTATGCACAGGTTCCTCATGAGTGCAATGAGTTGTTCTAGAATTCCCATTCTTTGCAATGTTATCCATAATTTTTTATGATCCACACAGTAGAATGAATTTGCATCATCAATAAAACATAGGTAAACATTTTTCTGGTATTCTTTGCTTTCAGCCAAGACCCATCTGACATCAGCAATAATATCCCTGGTTCCACGTCCTCTTCTGAATCTGGTTTGAATTTCTGGCAGTTTCCTGTCGATATACTGCTGCAGCCACTTCTGAACTATCTTCAGCAGAATTTTACTTACATGTGACACTAATGTTATTGTTTGGAAATTTCCACATTCACATTGTTCTCCATGGTTATTGCTTAATAACTAGTAAAGAAAATAGTACAAAAAAGCTATAAAAATGTAGTCAGAGCTTCTTTTGCTTTTCCAGTCTTCAAACAGTTATGGCAAAACAGTTGCCGTAGAGTCGAATCCTTTCATGGTGACTCAGTTTGGTCAGAGTAGAGCTGTGCTGCATAGGGTTTTCAATGGCTGATTATTTGGAAATAGGCCTTTCTTCCAAGGCATCCCTGCATGGACTCGAGTTTCCAACCTTTCAGTTAGCAGCTGAAAGCCGTTTGTAGCACCCATGGCTCCACGGGTGTGACGAGGAATCCTTAATCACTGCATTCTGCTCAGGCCAGTAGAAACCTTGGGATAGTGTGAAAGATACCCCTTTTTATTAGGAAATAAGTTTTGTAACTTTTAAAAGAACACATTTTTGTAGTAAAATGTAACTTTCTATGTACAAATTGCAATAATCAATGAGTACAGAGCTCGAGTCATTTTCTAAGATTTGGAAATGCAAAAGGCTGAATAAATTTCTTTCAAGTTTGCTTTTAAGATACAGTGAAGAAAAGCAGTTGTAGGGAAGAATTATAGGAAATATTTTCACAGTTATTTTGTTTCAAAAATACTGTTAATAAATTGAAATTATTAAACTGAAGTGCTAATTTTTATTTTCCATTAGCTTAATAATTGTACAACAGCTTTTCAAATTTACTTAAATTACAGGGTGCTTTATGCTGAATTAGTGCTCATCTAGTTGATCTCATCATCCAGGTTCAGTTGTAATCTTAAAAATTTAATGATGTTGTTTATAAAATGCATGCAAGCCTATTTCAAATTCCTAAAAAAATCAGTTACTCGCTAGGATGCAAACATAGTTGACTGGGCTAATTTACAACTTTCATTAATAAATCTTTGTCTAGTGCTCTAATAATAACTCTTTATGCAGTAAGAACAATATTTCTAGTATTTTTAGAAGTTTGTATTATTTTTAAAAAAGATTAATTAAAGAGACAAACCTCCATGAATTCTAAAAAAAAGAAAACTTTTTTTGGAGGGAAAAAATGAGAAAAATAAGAAAGCCAACATTTTTGAAACAAAATGAAATTGTAAGGGCATAATCTGGTCACCTTTATGGTAATGAATTCAGAAAAGGAGAAATAAAGTAAAAGATTTCTAAGTAAATAAACCAAAAACAAAACCCATTGCCTTTCAGTCGATTCTGACTCATAGAGACCCTATAGGACAGGGTAGAACTGCCCTATAGAGTTTCCAGGGAGCACCTGGCGGATTCGAACTGCCAACCCTTTGGTTAGCAGCCGTAGCACTTAACCACTACGCCACCATGGTTTCCACCAACTATAAATTAGCAATTATGAAATATAAACTAAAAAATAACTACAAAGAACACTAAGAATTGTCAAACATCCATGTTTCTGCTTCAATAAATTCAAAACCACCTAAATGGCTTCTAAGCAGGCTAAATAATATATTCTAAGAGCAAATAATTTTAATTTTGTTTAAATACTTAAATCATATAAAAAGATTAAAGGGTACGAATAAAAACCCAAACCCATTGTCTCTTGAGTCAAATCTGACTCATAGCAACCCTATAGGACTAGTAGAGCTACCCCACAGAGTTTCCAAGGCTGTAATCTTTATGAAAACAGACTGCCACGTCTTTCTCCCTGGAGCAACTGGTAGGTTCAAACCACTTACATTTTGGTTAGCACCAGAGTGCTTAACCACTGCACCACCAGGGGTCCTTAAAGGGTACTAGCTATGCCCAAATAGGTAACCTTAGAAAGGGAGCACAAATAACTTGAAAGACAACAGTCATTTTTAATATAGATGCAAATTTACTAGATAAAATATTAAAATAAAGAATAAGTAAATGAACTGTGTTATATTCAGTTGCAATGCACTATCGCACAGCAACAAAAATGTTAAAAACTATATCTACATATGCAATATAAATAAACCTGAGATATAGAATACCAGTACCAGGCCAGTTGCCTTTGAGTCGATTCCAACTCTTGGTGATCCCATGTGTATCAGAGTAGAATTGTGCTCTGTAGGGTTTTGGATGACTGGTTTTTCAGAAGTAGACTGCCAACCCTTTCTTTCCAGGCACTCCTGGGTAGAGGCTTCCAACCTCCAATCTTTCAGTTAAGCAGATGAGCACGTTACAGTTTGCACCACCCAAGTACACCTAGAAATGTAATATTAAGTCCAAAAAGCATATCCCAGAAGGTGACATAAAGTTGATACCATATATACAATACTACTGCACATACAATACAATAGACAGAGATAGAGATGGGGGAGAATGAGGTGTGTTTGTGTGTGTGTATTTGTATGTGTGCACACAAGGTAATGATAAACAGGAAATACAGAATATTAAATATCTTTGAGAACATAACATAACACGTTATTGAAATGTAAGAGATACACAATGGCATGTATAAATTATTGGGTATTTGATTGGGAAGTGTATTCTTAGATGTTCTTTGCTCCATTAAAATAAATTGAGGAAGAAAAAGGAAAGGAAGAGGAAGGAAGGGAAGAAGAGAGAGAAAAAGAGGGAGGGAGAAAAGAAGGAACTGAGGAAGAAAGGAAAGGAAGAAGGGAGGAAGGAAGACAGATCATGCTTGGCGCAAAATGAATAATATTTCCTCCATCACGATCATTCCCATCATGAATGACTAAGTATATCTAGTAACTGTATATATCAGAAGAAGAAGTTTTATGAACTAAAGCATGTTTCAGTACATTTCTGGCTCGATTTTATATTAGAAGCTTTAAAATTGTGAACACTGTAATAAATGAATATGCATTGTAGGGCAAGTAGTTTCATTTTTAACTTTAATGATACAATGCTGGTACAAAATTAGTAATAATTTAATTTTATTTAATCCTATTAACATTTGAAAGGAGAAAAGAAATATTTTAGAAAATGTTAATTTATACTTCGATACAGATTCCTTAATTAAAGCAATACTATGGTTTGTAAAAATAGCAAGATTATCTGAGTGAGCATGTTTTAATTGAAATCAGAATTACACAACGATGCTGATTGTTACCCAAGAAAATAAGCTGACATTATTACTGGCACTTTTACAACAATAAGATTGTTCAACATATGCGAATAGAACATAAACATAACATCAATAGCCTTTACAAAGGAGAAAAAATGAGAAGGAATAATAAAAAATTTATTAAGAATGTTAATACCCATCTCAGTGTAAGCTGTACGTCACAGCATTATTGAAAAGAGTGAAAAATAGAAAACAATCTAAGTATCTGAAAATAAACAATATTTTAAATAAAGTTTAATAACATTTTGAAGGGGGCGCATTAATGAAAATTATCATGAAAAATATTTTAAATATCTTTTAGATACAAAATTTCCAAAGCGGAGTGTACAAATTGATCCTATTTTGTAAATGTTTTCTTATGGGGCGTATAAATAAGCACAATTTCTGCAAGTGTACACAAAATAATGATTGTAATTAAGGATAAAGTATTCCTCCAGTGAGGTATTAAATTTTTTGCATGTATACATATAATAAAAAGGATAATTCTTAATATTTTATCCAATAGAAATGATAAAGTACAACATATAAGAATTTTTTCCAGCTTGTTTCTTTTTACTTCATAGCAGCAAAAAGATAACTATGAGTTTAGAAAACTAGTGCTTTTAGGGCCAGGTTTTGAAATAAAAAACTCAGACATGCGCTTCATCGAATTATTATGTCTATCAGATCATTTGCTCTTAACTTGAGCAAATATTTGTTGCCCAATGTCAAAAGCATTAAACCATTTCCAAAAAAACTCAGATCATAAACCTAACAGAGAGAAAAAATAAACTGTATCATGTAGTAAACACTATCCTTCTACTTTAAATTACACAATTTAAAATACATTCTTTTCCACTAATTCAGTTTTGCTAACCAACATCTTTGCCTGTCTTGAAGTTTCTCTTTTTCTTCTTTTTTAATTATTGAATATCTTACATCCATTCCCTCTAAATGAATTAAGGAATCATGCATTATGTAGATTAACATATTTTATTCCTTTATTAAATAACTGTTTTCTAACTTTCATATTTTTTATTATATTTTGTTCCCTCATACACTAATTCTCCAGTGAATTATCTCCAAGTTGTTGATGGTAATGTTGGATTTCAGATACCCATAGGGCAATCTAAGTACATTCTTCTTTGATCTCATCTTCATTTGTTACTGTTTATTTTCGTAATATGTCCTTGTTCTAACCTCTCCCTCATTCTTCAAAATGCATTGAACGTGCTTGTAGCTTCAGTGAAGTATCAGAATAATCTCAAATCCAGGAAAGAGAAGTTTGCTCTGCAGTCGGTGCAAAGCTGACAATCAATAGTTTTCGATAACAGTGATAAGCTGTCATTGCACAAAGTGTTGATCAGCGCTTTGAAAGAACTAAATCTTTACTTTTTAAAATGTATTACAATTGTGAAGTTAATTCTACAGGAAATGTACCTCTCAATCTTTTTATGGTCAATTGTCTCCTAGAGCTGCTCATGTGCTGTTCAGGAACCCTAGGGTAATCAGCATTCCCTCCACACTCATACAGTGCGGTGTCTGGTTTCAACCACTGAAGTATTAGAAGTGCAGGTGGAAGTGCATACATCCAACTTTTGCTCTTTTATTATTGAATTCATACAAGATAAAATGAGGAACGATTAATGATTTATTCAAAGTGATATAATCAAATGTCATCTTTAAATCACCCTTATTGTTTGTAACATAAACGGTATTTGTTGTTATTCTTAAATATTGAAAAATAAAGCAATGCCATTATTTTACTTACCTTTCGCAGTATATGTTTGTATTCTTTTTTCATAATGAAAGGTGTCTTTACCTGGTTGTGATATCAGGGGTATGCTGGCTATATAGAATGAGTTTGGGAGTATTCCGTCCTTTTCTATGCTCTGAAACACTCTTAGCAGTAATGGTGTTAACTCTTCTCTGAATGTTTGGTACAACTCTGTGGTGAAGCCGTCAGGGCCAGAGCATTTTTTGGTTAGGAGTTTTTTGATTACCTTTTCAATCTCTTCTTTTGTTATGGGTTCATTTAGTTGTTCTACCTCTGTTTCTGTTAGTTTAGGTAGGTAGAGTGTTTCTAGCAATTCATCCATTTCTTCTAGGTTTTCAAATTTGTTAGAATACAATTTTTCATAGTAATCTGGTATGATTCTTTTAATTTCAGTTGGGTCTGTTGTACTGTCACCCATCTTATTCCTTATTCAGGTTATTTACTTCCTCTCCTGTTTTTCTTTTGTCAGTTCGCCCAATGGTTTATCAATTTTGTTAATATTTTCTCAAAGAACCAGCTTTTTGTCTTGTTAACTCTTTCGATTGTTTTTGTTTTCTATTTCATTTAGTTCTGCTCTAACTGTTATTATTTGCTTTCTTTTGGTGCCTGAAGGTTTCTTTTGTTGCTCTCTTTCTGTTTGTTCAAGTTGTAGGGATAATTCTTTGATTTTGGCTCTTTCTTCTTTTGGGATGTGTGCATTTATTGATATAAATTGACTTCTGAGCACTGTTTTAGCTGTGCCCCAAAGGTTCTGATAGGAAGTATTTTCATTCTCATTGGATTCTATGAATTTCTTTATTCCATATTTAATGTCTTTTTTATAACCCAGTCTTTTTTGAGCAGGGCATTGTTCAGTTTCCAAGTGTTTGATTTCTTTTCCCTGCTTTCTGTTTTTGTTTCTACTTTTATGGCTTATGGTCAGAGAAGATGCTTTGTAGTATTTCGATGTTTTGGATTCTGCTAAGGCTTGCTTTATGACCTAATATGTGGTTTATTCTAGAGAATGTTCCATGTACACTGGAAAATAAAGTTACACTTGACTGCTCTCGGGTGGAGTGTTCTGTATATGTTTCTGAGGTCAAGTTTTTTGATTGCGGCATTTCGATCTTCCGTGTCTTTATTGAATTTCTTTCTGGATGTCCTGTCCTTCACCGAAAGTGTTGTGTTGACGTCTCCTAATATAATTGTGGACCTGTCTATCTCACTTTTCAATGCTGTTAGAGTTTGTTTTATGTATCTTGCAGCCCTGTCATTGGGTACATAAATATTTAATATGGTTATATCCTCCTGGTATATTGTCCCTTTTTTCATTATATAGTGTCCTTCTTTATCGTTTGTGGTGGATTTAACTTTAAAGCCTATTTTGTCAGAAATTAATATTGGCACTCCTGTTCTTTTTTGATTGTTATTTGCTTGATATATTTTTTCTGTATTTTGAGTTTTATTTTGTTTGCATCTTTAAGTCTAATGTCTGTCTCTTGTAGGCAGCATATAGGCGGATCGTGTTTTTTTTAATACTTTTTGCCACTCTGTGTCTCTTTATTGGTTTATTTAGTCATTTACATTCAGGTCAATTATGTGTAGGTTTTTTTTTTTTATGAGTTTAGTGCTGTCATTCTGATGTCTTTTTTTTTGTGTATTGTGGACAGTTTCTTTTTCCCACTTAATTTTTTGTGCTGAGTCATTTATCTTTATGTATAGTCTTTTCCTCTTATTCGTAGTTGTTGATTTTGCTTCTGCTGAGTCTCTTTTTTTTCTTGGATTTTATTTTGATGAGTAGGATAGGTAGTCTCCTTTGTAGTTACCTTAACACTTACTCCTATTTTTCTAAGTTTAAACCCAGCTTTTATTTTTTTATATTGCCTTGTCTTCCTCTCCATATGGAAGATCTATGACTACGTTTCTTAGTCCCTCTTTATTGTTTTAATGTTGTCTTCTTTTATGTAATAACATCACTCAACAGCTTCTATCTCAGGCCCAGGGAAATCAACAGCCACAGAAGCCAGCTTGGGGGCAGGGGGCACCGTAAAATATACTCAAGTACTTAGCTTTTGCTGAGAGTGCCGTTCTTTTTTGTTTCTGGAGGTGTGAGTAGGCTGTGTGGCAGGCTGGTTCTCTCTGAGGAAGCTGTGCCCAAATGCTAACACCATCCTGCAGCAGGGAATGGTGCCTGAGGGATCCTAGTGATTCAGGTCTGGTAACTCCTCTCCCCTTCTGAACCACCTCTCCATCCGCTTGCCACTCTGTCCATTTTCTAACTTTCCCTTTGATGTTCAGGGCTCCTAGCTTGTCATAAATACAATCATTTCATTTGTTTTTTCAGTTCTTTCTTGTAAGAGGGATGGCTGGAAATGTCTGGATATTCCGCCATCTTGGCCCCACCTCTCAGTGATTTTTTTTGGAAGGAATCTTTTTTCTGAGCTCTCGTTCACAACAGTGGGCTTAAAAGATTCCATAAAGCACATTGCAAACAAATGCGCTGCCACCTAGGCTTCGTTGTTCCATTTATAGAGCACAGACAGAGTAGATTTAGCATAATTCTTAAGGGTCCTAGGTTTTTGGAATAGTAAATGAGCATTGGCTTCAACTTAAACTCACTAGGTGCATTAGTTCCTAACAAGAGAGTCAGCCTGTCTTTAAAACTTCAAAACCCAGCCAACGACATCTCTTCTTTAGCTTCGAAAGTTCTAAATGGCATCTTCTTCCCATACAAGGCTGTTTCGTCCACATTGCAAACCTGTGGCCTAGTGTATCCTCCTTCCTCAGTTCTCTCAGCGAGACCTCCCGGATGACTTGCTGCAGCTTCTGCATCAGCACTTGCCGCCTCACCTCGCACTGTTATGTGATGGAGGTGGCTTAGTTCCTTAAACCTCAGGATCCAACCTCTGCTGGCTTCAGACTTTTCTTCTGCAGCTTCCTCACCCCTCTTAGCTTTCATAGAATTGAAGAAAATTAGGGTCTTGCTCTGGTTTAGGCTTTGGCTTAAGGGAATGTCGTCTGGTTTGATCTTCTATCCGGACCACTAAAATTTTCTCCATATCAGCAATAAGGTTGTTTCATTTTCTTATCATTTGTGCGTTCATTGGTGTAGCACTTTTAGTTTTCTTCAAGAACTTTTCCTTTGCTTTCATAACTTTGCCAACAGTTTGATACAAGAGCTTTTGGCATGTCTTGGCTTTTTACAAGCTTTCCTTACTAAGCTTAATCATTTCTGGCTTTTGATTTAAAGTTAGAGACATGTAACTCTTTCACTTGCACACTTAGAAGCCATTTTAGGGTTATTAATTGGCCCAATTTCAATATTGCTGTGTCTCAGGGAATAGGGAAGTCCAAGGAAAGGGAGAGAGATGGGAGAAGGGATCATCAATGGGGTAGTCAGAACACACACAGCAACTATCAATTACATTCACGCTCTTATACAGGTGCAGTTCGTGGTGTCCCCAAACAATTACAAGAGTAACATCAAAGGTCACTGATCACAGATCACAATAACAGAACAATAATGAAAAAGTTAGAAATATTGCAAAAATTACCAAAACGTGACACAGAGACACGAAGTTAGCACATGCGGTTGGAAAAATGGTAAGATAGATTTATCTGATGCAACTTTGCCACAAACCTACAATTTGTAAAAATCGCAAGATCTGTGAAGTCCAATAAAGTGCCAAGCACAATAAAATTTGGTATGCCTGTATATAAAAAATATAATGATACCTGAAGAAGGAATTGGAGTTGTCAATAATTTCATTCTACTGGTGTCAATAATCAATGTCCATGGAAAGTAGTCAAGAAATCAAATGATGTGTTGTGTTGCATAGGGAAAATCTGTTGCAAAAGATCTCTTTCAATTTTTTAAAAACAAAGATGTCACTTTCATAACTAAGGTGCATCTGATGAAAGTCATGGTCCTTTCAGTCACCATATACGCATGTGGAAGTTGGGCAAATAATAAGAAAGAAGAATTAATACATTCAAATTGTGGTGTTGGTGAAGAACACTGAATATACCATGAACTGCCAAAAGAAGAAACAAATGACTTTTATAAGAAACAATCAGAATGTCCCTTAGAAACAAGAATGGAGAGATTTTGTCTAGTTTACTTTGGGCATAATCAGGAAATACCAATTGCTACAAAAGGACATCATGGTAAAGAAGAAGGTCAATGAAAATGAGGAAAATCCTCAATGAGATGGATTGGCACAATAAGCACAACAACAGACTCAAACATAGCAATGATTTTGAAGATGGAACAGGATCAGGCAACATTTGTTTTGTAATGCATTAGGTCTCCATCAGTAGGAGCCCAGTCAACAGCAACTAATAATATTTTCCAGGATATCTCCCTTTAAAAAATAATCAGACATGCAGATACTACAGAAGAGATAAGGAGAAATGGAAGGTGGTAAGTGCTGGCTGTTTTTCTGATTATTATTATTTATTTATTAAAAATTACCATAATACTTTGTGATTTAAAGCAACCATTTACTGGGCTCACAGATTCTGTTGTCAGAAATTCTTCAGAGTACAGCAATGCATGTCTCTTCTTAATGATGTCTACAGACTCGCATGGATATTTGGACACTAGAGGTTTGAATTATCTGAAGGTAACTTCACTCACGTATCTGGTGGTTGATGTTTTTGTCAGGTCTTTTTTTTTTTTGGCTACCTTCCTGCCTATAAGCAACTCTCCATGTAGTGTCCATGTAGGGCCGATTGGGGCTTTTTCACATCATGGTGGCTGGGTTCCAAGTGTAAGAGTCTTCAAATAGAGGGAGCTAGAAGGGAGTTGTGGCTTTTTATGACCTAGACTTGAAGTCACATAACATGTCTTCTGTAATACTTTACTGGTTAAAGAAGTTACTAGTTTTTCCAAAATTTAAGGAAAGGAAACTTAGACCCCACCTGTCTTGGGAGAAATGTCAAAACAGTTTTTAAAAGCATGTTGGGTGGAAAGTAGTGTTGTGGTGCAATCATTTAGAAAAATAGCTATGTGCCATAGAGGTGAAGGTGGACGACAGAGCATGTTGCTTTGTTTCTTATTCAATGAGGCTATGCAGATAATGAAACAATACAGGAAGTTTCTCTAGCACATTACTCTACAAATTTATCTCCTCAAGTTATTCTAGGCCAACTTGTATCTGTCTTTTTAAATTTGCACGAACCTTCCTGAAAGCCTTCAACTTCTTATAATTTATCTTGAAAAGATCAGAGAATCCACCAGTATTCTAATAATAGATATTCTTTGATGTATTCATGTTTACTTTTCCCACTGGCAATTAAGTTTAATAGGCAAATATTTTTAGGAACATTAACTTGAGAAATGTATGGTAACTCTTGGCAAAGCTAACTGATACAACTTGAGAAAATCTTGTGTTAATAGCTTAATCAGCACCAAACTGCAAAACAATTGGTTTACCGCACATTCAATAGGACAATTATAAAGTTCTGTAAATTATGTGTTCCAGGAACTGACACTTTAGATTAAAAAATAGACAATTTCATACTCATACTTTGGAGGGAATGGAACATAATTTTATCATTAAACAAGTCATTAAATTTTAAGACATTTATGTTCAATAGCATTTACTATGACAAGCTTGTACAAAATTAAAAAGCAGTCATTATAATAGAAGTCATAAAATTCCTGATATATTCTCTATTTAATGCATTCATTGGCATGTGCAAGAGATTAAACTTGCTTTATGTGTTCTTAAAAAAAAAACTATGTGTTAAATCAATTACTAGTATATTAGATCACATATTATTTTTTCTGCAGTTATGAGAATTTTCCCACTCTAAATGCTTAAAATCACATAAAGGAAACATATGATTCACTTCAAAGGAAATCATGCCTCCTTATTATGTAGACAATTAACATTTTTTAAAAAATCACTTATAAAATAATTCTCTATATTTTTGAAGATTACCCCCTCTTGGAATATTTTAAGTATGTTTTATGACGACAAAATTAAATTCATCTAACAATTTTCAAAAAGGTGGTCTTTAAATAAAACAAGAAACATTATTTATTAAACAAGTCCAACACTCCAAGGATTTATATTCTATAATACGATCAAACCTCCCATTCATTTTATCCTAAAATGAGGATACACTTTTGCAATTTTATACAGTTTTTTTTTTCTGTTTTGTATTTCTAATATGTAAGGCTTTCATCTTGAAGAACAGAAAGTTAAATTCATAATAGATAGAATGGAAATGATTCTAAAATCAGGTAACCTAAAGTAATCCAAAAAATTAAATATAATTTCGTGAACCAGAAGAATTAAACTATTTCTTGTTCAATGTTTCTGTAATGTCTTCACATTAATTATTTCAGTAGATAGCCTTATTTGTCTGAAGTGGGAATACATTTTTGAATGTAGCCCTGAAGGCTTGTTTTACTTGCTGGTTCCTCAAAGTATAAATGACTGGGTTCAACAATGGGGCAAACTGAAGTACTGAGCACACCTACTGCTTTGCTTAAAGTAACTCTTTCATTTGCTGATGGTTTTATGTAGATGAATATACAACAGCCATAAGTGATGGAGACAACAATCATGTGTGAAGAGCAAGTGGAAAAGGCTTTTTTCTTTTGCTGAGCTGAAGGGAATTTTAGAATTGTCTTGATAATATAAGGGTAAGAAATGATTACTAATAACAAGATGACAATGAGTGTCATCAGAGCTATTAAAAGACCAATCAACTCTAATAAATGTGTGTCTAAGCAAGAAAGTTGCAGGACAGGAGAAATGTCACAAATGAAATGGTCAATGATATTGGAAGCACAGAAATCCAGATTAAGACCCAAAGTGAGTGGAGGGAAAATGACCGAGAAGGCAGTTACCCAAGAGCTAAGTACAAGCTGGTGACACAGTCTGCTGCTCACGACGGATGTATAATGCAAGGGTTTGCAGATGGCAACGTAGCGGTCATAGGACACAGCAGCCAGAAGGAAAAACTCTGTAACCCCAGAAAAGATATAAAAAAAACATCTGAAATGCACAACCGTTATAGGAAATGGTCTTTTCCTTGCTTAGAATGGTGATTAGAAATCTGGGGATGCAAGCAGTTGTGAATGAGATTTCCAGGAAAGAGAAATTACGAAGGAAGAAATACACTGGGGTCTTGAGATGGGAATCCAGCAGAGTGAGGGCAATGATGGTTAAGTTTCCTATCATGCTCAACAAGTAACTGAGAAATAGAAATAAGAAAATGACAGTCTGTAACTGAAAATTATCTGTCAGTCCCAGTAGAATAAACCCTATCTTCCCTGTATGATTCTTCATTTCTTTTTTATGCTTTCAATCAAATTCTAGGGAAAAAAAATTACAAAAATCAGAAATTATATGAGTAGTTTTATCTCCAGAAGAAGGTATATTAAAGGACTCATATTCATAAACATGACCATTTACAATGAAATACTCCATGGAATTTGAAGACATGATCCACAGCAGAACAACAGAAACTGTTAACTTAGAGTTGAAATGTACTATAGAATTTAAAAGCAAAGATGTTACTTTGAGGACTGACCCAAGCCATGGTATTTTCAATTGTTTCATATGCATACAAAAGCAGGACAATGAATAAGGCAAACTGACAAAGAATTGATGCCTTTGAAATATGGTGTTGGAGAAGAATATTGCCAGAAGAACAAAAAAAATCTATCTTGAAAGAAGTACAGCTGGATTGCTCCTTAGGAGCAAGGATGCCAAGACTTCATCTGACAACCCTGGACATGTCCTGAAGAGGGACCAGTCCCTGGAATGGGACATCAGTCTTGGTAAAGTAGAAGGTGAGTGAAAAAGAGGAAGACCCTTAACGAGACAGATTGACACAGTGGCTGCAAAAATGAGCTCAAACAGCAATGATTGTGAGGATGGCACCGAACCAGGCAGTGTTTCATTCTGTTGTACATAGGGTCTCTATGAGTCAGACCGGCTCACATAACTACAACAACATAGAAGTTAGCTCAGTTTTGGAAATTGACCTACAAAACCTGTTTTAGTTGATGTTTTTTCTAACAAGTTGGATGTCAAATGTATCTAATTCAAAATTTGTTCAGATGGTAGATAAATGAAATTATTCAGGTTTTGGAGATAATTTATTCATTTTTAACTATTAATTTTACCAAAATAAAACATAGCCAGTTTGATAAATTAAGACCCACAATTAAATCCTGTAACTTAGATTTCTAGCCTACTCCTCATATCTTATGTCTTATGAAGATAGAAATGGCAAAACAGGAGTGTAATACCACAAGAAAGTATTAGTTGAATTTGGATTGAAAAAAAAAAGTAAAGTATTTACCAAGCAAATATAGACATATTGACAAAAAAAAAAAAAAACTATTCATGATTTAGATATTCTACTAGCACCACCACATGTAACCAAGACCACAAGAACACAAGAGAGAATACAGAAAATGTATCTCTTCACAATGTGCGCCCAGTTACGGGTACCTGAAGTCTGTACCTACTCGCCAGTTGCAGTTTCATAAGGGTGAAAAGTCACTGTTTTCTTACCACATTTCCTATACTGTCATGTCCCAGTGGTACAGTAGTTAAGAGCTATGGCTGCTAACCAAAGTATGTTTTAGTTTTCCATCTACAAAAAGGAAGTAAATTGTTCTGACCCAGTTGTAGGGATTAAATGAGATGTGTATGACATTTATCAATGTCTTCGTAGTTACTACTTAATAACTCTTAAAGAAAATGGTACATATAAAAGTTATAAAAATGTAGTCAAAGCTTCTGTTGTTCCGCTATGTGACATTTTCCCAGAAATTTTTACCTGCGAGATTACTGGGAGAGAGGCATTCCTACTTACCATTTTCTGTTCACTTTGCAGATATAAGATATACAGCTTTTTGTCTTGTCTTATAAAGGTGGATGTTAACCTTCACTAAGTATAAAATTCATTTTGTACAAAACTAAATACATAAAGTACATCTGGTAATTGTTAAAACACATCAAATAATTTTTTTTCTGAATCTTGTACAAAAATAGCTCCATGATTTCCTGATAATGATTATATTACAAATGTTTATTTCAAGATATTTAGACAAGAGTGCAAAATATCATGCAGTCCTATGAATCACAAAATATTCCTGCTATAATAAACCAAACTGTTGCATGAAACTATTGAAACTAACAGTTTTTATTTTCTTACATTTATATATTTTATAATAATTGTGTGGTTTAAATCATAAAAACTTAATGTGTATAACTGAGATTACTTGTATAAAGCACACACGCTTACCTTCAAAGGACACACTTTTGTGGTAAACATGGCTGAATTAGTGTGACATTTCTAATGACTCCTTTAATTTGTCTAAACTTGAAGGATTTGGAATCTTTTGAAAGCCCTTTATTACATTTTTAACTTATATCCAATGTATGGATAACCCCCCAAAATAAAGAATAATTCCAAGAACTCCTTTCCAATGCTTACAAGAAGGACATATATAAACCTATTCCTACATATCTAACAAAATTTCTATAAGAATCTGAGATTCTTTGGTACCCTATTGTCATTTAAAGGAGTATTATCCTGATATTTGAAATTAAAATGTATGCATATTTAAAAATATATATTTAATTGCATGTAGTTGAAACGGAGACAAATGAAATACATTCCCAAGCTCACTGGGCAAGATGATATGATTTTGCAGAAGTAATATTATTTAAGATGGCCAATATTTTATCTTTTCTATTTACAATAGGCTCAGGGGAGTTGATTGAATGAATAAATAAAAGAAAACCAAGGAAACTGATGTTCTCAAGACACTGAGTTCTAGACATTATTCCAAAATAGCACATAATAAAGAATAAAATATTTAGGTGAAAAAAAAACCAAAAGACGAAACCCTTTGCTGTCGAGTCAATTCCGACTTATAGCGAGGCTAGCGGGCTGAAATCAGAGCAGAAGATATAGGATTTACACCTTCATAACTTCCTGTTCACAAGGAGAAGGAACTCAATAATGCAATAATACCCATACGATAGGAGTTGATACTTTCTGAGTATCAACAGACTACACTGGCAATTAATAACAGCAGAGTGCTGTGAACAAAGGGATTTTTCTCTAATCTCGGGGAAAATTTTAAGAATTCATGTGATGTTCTAAGTTGGGGTTGCAGGCTCCATTATATCACATCATAAAAGATATTAGAATTGTCTTTAAGGCTTTACATAGCTCCACTGACCGAAAACATAGGAAACTTTATCATAATCAGAATCACTACCATGTATTCATCCAGTAATTCTCTTTTAGATGTTTATTATGTGTTGGGCTCAACCTTAGGTTCTGGGAATACGGGATGATAAAGACAGCTGTTTACATAGTTTTCCCAGCTTATGGATGAGTGTTAAAAGGCTGCATCATTTGTGAAATCTCGACTCCCTTTCCCTTTTCCAATGCAAACAATTTCCCCACACATATGTCATCTTGTTGCTCGCAACTTTGATCTGAGAAGACATCTGTTATATTCCCTTAACAGTAGTTATTTTGAGACATATTTAAACCAAAACAAAACAAAAAAACAGTTGCTATTACATTCAAGAGATCTATTAGACTCTGAATAGTTCAGATTAAATGGAAATTGGGATTATTTAATGTTCACAAGATTCTAGACACTCCCTGAAAAAAGGTTTTAAGATTATGTTTAGTGTTACTTTGTGAGATATAAAGTTTAAAACAAAGTGGAAACACAAACTTATTCAGAGTATATTATTAACAATATAGAGAGTATATTAAAGAAACTGCTAACCATAACAACTGTTTTAAGTTCAATGTATATCAACTTAAATTATCAATGACCAAAGTCAAGAATTTCCATAATATGTCTACAAACTCTCATGTTTAAATAAAAATATTGTTCTAATAATATTAATATGATGGCTATACCTAGGCCAAAGTATTAAGTTATAAGCTTATGGAATGTGTTACTAATGAAATACAAGTGGAAATATTGATTTAACATCTATTTAAAATATAATTTAATTGTATTTATAAATTATAATTGAAAAAGAAAAAAAATTGAGGTATAGGGTGATTAATTTTAGTCAACAGCTTAATACAGCCCTTTGCCCTGAATTTTCCAGTATGCTTTTTGTGGGTACACTGCGTCCCATTTCAAAAAGCATATATATTCTTACAGAATAGAGAGCTCAGAAATAAACCCATACACATATGGTTTATTGATTACTGACACATGTGCAAAGGAATATCTCTGTATAATTTAGGTCTTTAATTTCCGCCAGCACTGTTTGCAGATTTTAGTGTAAAGATCTTGATCAAATTCATCAGATATATACCTAAGCATTTCATATTTTTATGCTACCTTTGCATTTTAAACTCCAATTACTGATTGGCTGAGTTTTGTATACTGATCTTTTGCTTTTGCAAACTCGTGAAAAGCATTTATTATTTCTGGTAGCATTTTAAAAATATTCTATAGGATTTTCTTGATATAAACTTTTTTTTTATTTTAGAATAGTTTAAGAATGCAGAAAAAATTGTGATGGCAACACAGAAAATCTCCATATACTCCACATACAGCTTCCTCTAGTCTTAACATTTATAATAATATAGTACATCTGTTGCAATCAATGGTTATACATTATTATCAACTAAAACCCATACTTTATTCAGATTTTCTTAGGTTTTACTTAATGTCCTTTTACTCTTCCAGGACCCCTTTCAAGATTCTACATTACATTGAATCATCATGTCTCCTTAGGCTTCTTTTTGACTACAACAGTTTCTCAAACTTTCCTTGTTTGTGATGACCTTGACAGTTTTGAGGACTACAATCAAGTGTTGTAGGATGTTCCTCATCTGGGACTTGTCTGATGCTTTTCTCATGACTAGACTTGTTATGGGTTTTTGGGTGGACGATTGCAAGAGCAAATTTTCATTTTCATTACATAACATCTATGGCAAATACTATTAGCATGGCTTATCAATGCTGATGCTGACTTTCATTGCCTGGCTAAGGTAGTGTGTTTCATGTTTTGCACGGTAAAATTACTCTCTTTTTTTTTTTTTCCCCCTTCATTCCATACTGCATTCTTTGGAAGGAAGTTAATATACATAACCCACACTTAGGGCCAGAAGACAGAATACCTATATAAGTTATTTAGAATACTTCTGCCTAAGAGATTTGCCTATTCTTCCCCACTTACATATTTTTCATAAAGCTGTTCAAAAATTTACTTGTTATTCTTCCATTATTTGTAGCATACCGGTGATAGTCCCAGTTGCATTGCTGATGTTGCTAATTTGTGTTTTCTCTGTATCTGTCCTGATCAGTCTGACCAGAAGTTTATCAATTTTAATGATCTTCTTTAGGAACCAAATTTTGGTTTTATTAATATTTTCTTATTTATTCTTCTGTTTTCTATTTCATTGAGTTCCATACAGTTATAGAGAAACAACTTTCACAAAGTCTCTATAACAAAGAGATTTTTATTATGACATATCAGAAAACAGAATAGGAAACTGGCTGCATGCACTTAGGCTGGCCCTGGGAAAAAATTTAGGGTTTAAATCAGTGTACCAGAAATTTTGAGAACTTTCTAAAATATAAAAATCATATGGGTTTCAATTGCCATAATAATAAAACAAGAGGAAACTTCATTTTGAGATACCAAACTCAAGCCAGGCTTTTTTCAAGGGAACTTCAGACGAACTCCATGCTCAGGATTGGTAAATTCAAGACCGGAATAGAATAAAGACCGCTAAACTTGCTTCCTGGTGAGTGCATTGAGGTTTGATGGAAGTATCAAAGCCACACTTGAAGTAACTTTGGAATTTACCCTAAAAAAGTATTAAGCCAGATACTTTACAGTCTTAAAGAGTGCAATTCACAATGACGATACAACACCAATTCACCTCATAGTATATGTAAACATACAAAGCAAATATTATAGAGATATAAGGATAAATAGAGGCACAACAAAGACAGGAGACTACCCCACAAAAGAATTTATGCTAGTATTCCTCCCTTATGCACCAAGAAAATAAATAATTAAAAGTTTTCAGGATTGTTTGATGATAACTTTTATTTAGATTTGATTGCGGTTCAGAGGAATAGTTTTTCAACGGTTGTTTACAAATAAATTCTGGCATCCTTCCTAAATGTCATCCTCATGTATAGGACAAAAAATCACTCCCATGCAGAAAATTTTCAGGGCATGTAAAAGTAAAATGACAGCTGAGCGGGTGAAATAAAACTTAGATACATGGAGAACAAAACCTGAAAGAAAGGGAAGTTGAATTCAGTAATGGATGAGAAACAGAACAATGTTAATATTGCATTAGGTATAAAGTTCAATCTAAAGTTGAGGCTTTGAATTTCCTCATGACTGAAATTTGTTTGAGAAGCATCCTTTGAGCAAGTTCTTAAAGGCCTGTTTTACCTGTTGGTTCCTTAGAGAGTAAATGAAAGGATTCAGCATTGGGGCAACGGAGGTATTGAGCACTGCTATGCCCTTGGTAAAAGCCACCCCTTCTTTTGCTGAGGTTTTGACATACATAAAAATGCAACTTCCATAAGAAATGGAGACAACAATCATGTGTGAGGAACAAGTAGAAAAGGCCTTGTTTCTTTGCTCAGCAGAGGGGATTCTCAGAATTGTCCTAAGGATTAAAGCATAGGAAAGAATCACGAATGTTAAGGTGACCACAAGAGTGACCACTGCCAGGAGAAACCCCAAGAGCTCTAGGAATGCTGTGTCTGTGCAGGAAATCAGCAGCATGGGAGAGGAGTCACAGGTGAAGTGGTCAATGATGTTGGAGTCGCAGAAATCCAGTTGAAGTCCCAAGATTACAGGTGGAAAGATAATAAGAAATCCAGCCAGCCAAGAGCTTATCAGTAGCTGGATGCAGACTCTGCTGTTCATTATTGTTGTGTAATACAATGGCTTACAGATGGCCACATAACGATCATACGACATAACTGTCAAAAGGAAAAATTCTGTTGAACCAAGGAGTATGAGGAAAAACACCTGGGCCATGCAAGAATTATAGGAGATGGTCATGTCTGCTGTTATAATGCTAACCAGAAATCTAGGAATACAAACTGTTGTGAATGAGATTTCTAGGAAAGAAAAATTCCTAAGGAAGAAATACATTGGAGTTTTGAGGTGGGAATCTATCAGAGTAAGGGTGATAATTGTCAGGTTTCCAGTTATACTCAGTATATATGTTAAAAAAAGAAAAAGAAAAATTAAAATGTTTAGCTCTGTGTCATTTGTTAATCCCAGGAGAATGAATTCTTTCACAGATGACTGATTTTTCATTTTTTGTTGTTGACTTCTGTTAGGTCTATAAATGAATACAGGATACAATAATTGAGTGAGCTCAGCATTGTCTTTTAATCACATCTGTTCAGTAAAAAACATATAAGACCTATAATAAGATAATAAATTAACACTGAGTTTTAATGAATTCTGAAAAAATTCATGAACCAGAATGAAGAGAATCTATGTCTTCTTTATAGATCACTAGACATGGAATCTTTTGTGAGTTATTGTTAGGCCTAATATACACATGTATCTAAGAATAATAAATATGCTTATCGAAGAGGATTCACTAACTTTTAAAAATTTAATTATACGTGTGGGAAACTAGGTGGAAAACTATAAAATGTAAGATATTGGTATCATTGTTATTAAAATACTTTTACCAATGACTCCATGTTCTAATTACTTCTTTGAAAATAATTTGAAACTTTGATTTAAAGTTTTTTCTACTTTTTTGTTAAATTGTTAAATGCCAATTTATATTCAGAATTGATAACTTAACAAAACAATAAGGACTTTTAAAAGTAATATTTGTGTTATTCTAAACAAAAAAACCCAGAATTCAAAGTTTTTTTCTTTCTCAAAAAACTATTAATTTTTCACTTTTTTAGAAGAGATTCTGACAGTCAAAGTTAAATGAACTACTTTCTGCCCTGGTTAGAAAAAAGAAAAAAAATAAATGAGAAATGGAGAATGTACTTACAATAATGTAATCCCATGTGGTAGCAGTTTGGCTGACCAAACCGAAATGCTCTGTTAATTTACTGAAATTGAGAGTTGAGTGTGATGCTTTACATCTGGAGCACTTCACAGGCTTCCCAATTTGTTACTGACTGGTTTTCTTACACAATAACACACATATGATATGCAGGTGGAATATGACAAGATAATCCTGGTTATAAACAGTGAGATGGGGAATAATGTGGGAATACAGTACGGCACACTGTACCGTACATCCAATAGAAAACCTGATCCTGGAGAGGGAGACACCCAGACAGAAAGATGACATAGCCCCAGTAGCCAATAGAAGATACTATGTCCAGACCAGAAGCCGAGTATCCAAGAGGTTGTGTAACTTGACATCCAGGAAAGAGGAGGTAACATGGTGAAAACCTGATTGTCCCATATCAGTGGTAAAAGCTCTGGGGGCAGTCAAACAAGTAGCCCATGCACCTTAAGTAAAAGACTGAAACTCAGGTAGGCTTACCAAGCTTTCCACTGAGTCACAATGTTTTTGGTACTAATTTGTTGTTTAGGAATAAAGCTGGAGGTACTTGTAAAGAAAGAGGGCAGTTGTAAAATGGACCCTTGCCCTAAGTTTGCAACTAGTTGCAGAGCAAGAATTCAGAATGAAAAATACAGCTTTCATGGAATGTGAGTAGGATTAAAAAAAAAAAAAAGTTAAATGTTAGAACCTTGTTACCAGGCTCAGGAAAATAGTTATGATTGAACAAGCAAATAGAGGTGAAAGACTTATGTACTTTGCTGATTTATTAAGTGAAATATTTTACTGAATATAGAATACAGGGCTCAATCCATGAGTGAGAACCAAGAAACAATAACTATGGGGAAGAGGTGAGTGGCATGGCCTGTGAATGAGAACTGGAGAGAAATAAAAAACCTGGAAATGTAAAGAACTAGCCTAAGTTGCACAATCTAACACTAGACATTACCTATCTCTTCTTTCCCCAAATTTCCATAAAAATAGAAAAATCCTAAAACATGGATATTCAAAAAAACTACCTAATATACTATTCTACTTGGCTCTAAGTAACTCATGTGCAAGAAAGATGGATTTTGAAATGTTCCTTCTTTCTTTACCTTCCAAATAAAGATGATTTTCTAAATATTCTTTTCAACACAAACAGAATGGTTTTATCCGTTTTTCTCAAAAAAGCCACAGGGGATTCTTGCAATAAAACAGAACTGAAATGTCCCTGGAGAGAGATAATGCTGATGAGTGCACCCTTAAGTTGAACAATTTTAATTAGTAATCTTGGAAACTGATATTTTTAAACATTATACTTCAGAGAATTGTATAATTTAAAAAAATGAGGTAATAACAGACTTAGATTTTTATGAATTTCATATAGTCAATATTATTTTAACTAGAAAAATCATTCTAGATCATTTAATTGCATGAAAACATGACATAGCAGTAAATAACAGGGTAGAGGGACACAAGTATAGAAAAGGGGTTACTCAAATATCTTGTTAATAAAATATGTTGAATGACTATTCTAGGCAACCCCCACGTGTCTGTCAGTTTGTCATACTTTGGAGGCTTGGGTGTTGCTGTGATGCTGAAAGCTAAGCCACCAGTATTCAAATACAAGCAGGGTCACCCATGGCAGATAGGTTTCAGCTGACCTTCCTAAGACTGACTAGGAAGAAGGACCCAGTGCTTCATTTCTGAAAAGAATTAGCCAGTGAAAACCTTATGAATAGCATCGGAACATTGTCTGACATAGTGCCAGAAGATGAACCCCTCAGATTGGAAGGCACTCAAAATGTGACTTGGGAAGAGCTGCCTCCTTGAAGTAGAGTCAACCTTAATGACACAGATGGAGTAAAGCATTCTGAACCTTCATTAGCTGATAAGGCATGACTCAAAATGAGAAGAAATAGCTGCAAATACCCACTAAAAATAGGAACTTGGAATGTATGAAGTATGAATCTAGAAAAACTGGAAATAGTTAAAAATGAAATGGAATACATAAACATCAATATCCTAGGTGATAGTGAGCTGAAATGGACTGGTATTGGCCATTTCTGAATTGGACAATCACATGGCTGACTATGCCAAAAATGACAAATTGAAGAAGGATGACATTGCATTCATTGTCAAAAAGAACATTTCAAGATCTATCCTGAAGTACAGGGCTGTCAATGATAGGATAATATCCATATGCCTACAAGGAAGACCAGTTAATATGACTATTACTCAAATTTAAGCACCAATCACTAAGGCCAAAGATGAAGAAACTGAAGATTGTTACCAACTTTCGCAGTCTGAAATTGATCTAACATGCAATCAGGATGCATTGGTATTTACTGGTGATTGGAATGCAAAGGTCGGAAACAAAAAAGAAGGATTGATAGTTGGAAAATATGGCCTTGGTGATAGAAATGATGCCTGAGATCACATGACAGAATTTTGCAAGACCAATGACTTCTTCATTGCAATAGCCTTTTTTCAGCAACATAAATTGTGATGTGGACCTCGCTGGATAGAATACAGGAATCAAATTGACTACAGCCATGGTAAGAAACAACGGAAATCTCAATGACATTAGTCAGAACAAGGCCAGGGGCCAACTGTGAAACAGACCATAAATTGCTCATATGCAAGTTCAACTTGAATCTGAAAAAAATTAAAACAATTCCACCAAAGCCAAAGTACAACCTTGAGTACATCCCACCTGTATTTAGAGACCATCTCAAGAGTAGATTTGACCCACTAAACACTAATGACCAAAGACCAGACAAGTAGTGGAATGATATCAAAGACATCATACATGAAGAAACAAGAGGTCGTTAAAAAGTCAGGAAAGAAAGAGAAGTCCAAGATAGATGTCAGAAGAGACTCTGAAACTTGTTCTTAAACATCAGAGCTAAAACGAATGGAAGAAATGATGGAGTAAAAGAGCCGAACAGAAGATTTCAAAGGGTGGCTCGAGAAGGCTAAGTATTATAATGACATGTGTAGAGACTGGAGTTAGAAAGCCAAAAGGGAAGAACACACTCAGCATTTCTCAAGCTGAAAGAACTGAAGAAAAAATTCAAGCCTCGAGTTGCAATAGTGAAGGATTCCATGGGCAAAATACTGAACGACGCAGGAAGCATCAAAAGAAGATAGAAAGATTAGACAGAGTTACTGTACCAAAAAGAATTGGTGGACATTCAGTGATTTCAGGAGGTGCTGTATGGTCAATAACCGATGGTAATGAAGGAAGAAGTCCAAGCTACACTGAAGACACTGGCAACAAACTAGGTTCCAGGAAATGATGGAATACCAATTGAGATGTCTCAACAGACAGATGCAGTGCTGAAAGTGCTCACTTATCTATGCCAAGAAATTTGAAGACAGCTACCTGGCCAAACAACTGGAAGAGATCCATATTTATGCCTATTCCAAAGAAAGGTGATCCAACCAAATGCAGAAATTATCGAACAATATCATTAATATCACACACAAGTAAAATTTTGCCGATGATCATTGAAAAGCAATTGCAGCACTACATCGACAGAAAACTGCCAGAAGTTCAGGCCGGATTCAGAAGAGGATGCGGAACAAGGAATATCATTGCTGATGTCAGATGGATCCTGGCTGAAGCAGAGAATACCAAAAAGATGTTTACTTGTGTTCTATTGACTACGCAAAGGCATTCAACAGTGTGGATCATAAGAAATTATGAATGACATTGAGAAAAGCGGGAATCCCAGAATACTTAATTGTGTTCATGAGGAATGTGTGCAGAGATGAAGAGGCAATCCTTTGAACAGAACAAGGTGATACTGTGTGGTTTAAAGTCAGGAGACGTGTGTGTCAAAGTTTAATCCTTTCGTTATACATATTCAATTTATTTGCTAAGCAAATAATCCAAGAAGCTGGACTATATGAAGAGGAATGGGGCATTAGGATTAGGGGAAGACTCATTAACAACCTGTGCTATGCAGATAAGACAACCTTGCTTGCTGCAAGTGAAAAGAACTTGAAGCTCTTACTGATAAAGATCAAAGACTACAACCTTCAGTATGGATTACACCTGAATATAAAGAAAATAAAAATCCTCATAACTGGACCAATAAGCAATATCATGATAAATGGGAAAAAGGTTGAAGTTCTCAAGGATTTCATTTTACCTTGATCCACAATCAACCCCTACGGAAATAAAAAAAAAATAGGAGTCAAGAAATCAAACGAGGCATTGCATTTAGCAAATCTGCTGCAAAAGACCTCTTTAAGGTGCTCAAAAGCAAAGATGCCTTCTTAAAACCATGGCGTTTTCAATCTCCTCATATGCATGCAAAAGCCGGACTGTGAATAAGGAAGATCAAAGAAGAACTGATGTCTTTGAATTGTGGTGTTGGCAAAGAATATATAACATACCATGGACTATGAAAAGAAGGAACAAATTTGTCTTGGAAGAAGTGCAGTCAGAAAGTTCCCTAGAAGCAAGGATGGTGACACTTTTTCTGAAGTACTTTGGACATGGTATTAGGAGGGACAAGCCCCTGGAGAAGAACGTCATGCTTGGTAAGGTAAGGGTCAGTGAAAGAAAGGAAGGCCTTCAAGGAAATGGATGGACACAGTGGCTGCAACAATGGGCTCAAACATAGCAAAGGATGTCAGGGTGGTGCAGGACAGGGCAGCATTTAGCTCTGTTTAACATAGGATCTGAACCGACTTTATAGCATCTAATAAAAACATGTTTGTTTTTCTCCTTAGAATTATGTCCTTTGTATTTTCCTGAACTTGTCAGAGCAATTCTATGGGGTTTGTGATTAGGTGATTTGGGCTGATTCTTATATCAAAAAAACTTTCTTCTGTTGGTGCTGTGAAAAACAGTATTTTTTTAATCAAAAAATACATTTTCTTTTTATTTTTTCCTGATGTTTTGTAAATGTTGTATTTCCGTATTTCACCCACTTGTCTTTCCTTTTAAGTTCCTAGTTTCCAGGGAAACTTCTTTTTATAAGATGTGTCAGGTAGACTTAAGTTATTTTCATGATCTCCAAACTTGGAGTTCATGCTCATGTATAATATCCAACCCATGAGTGTGGGCAGGCCCAGGACTTTCTTTTAAAAATGTAATAGGGAAAGATGATGTGATATATCACTCTTGTGATTTTGTTATGTTATGTAAAACTCTTGCTCTCAAACTTGCTCTAGAGCCTCTCTGTCCATTGCTGGCTTTGAAGAAGAAAGCTGTCATGAATTCTACATCCATAAGGAAAACGATTCTGCCAACAACCTGAGTAAACTTGGAAGTGGACCCATCCCCAGTCAAGCCTCCAGATGATGATGCAGCCTTCCTGAAAGCTTGATTGCAATTCTGCAGAACACCCAACTAAACAGTACCTAGGCTGCTAATTGACAGAAGCTCTGACATAATAAATGAGACAAAGTCTGCAGTGCTTTACGTAACATATAAAACTAGTGTACAAGACACCTCTCTCTGCCTGAAAAGTGATTTTTTTTTAAAGAAAGCTAGTTAAGCTCCTGTAAGTTTTTCAATCCTTCCTTTGTGGCTTCCTAGTAATTGGTAATCTGATGTACCAAATCCATTACTTTTCCATTTAATGAAGGCATTGTTCCCAAACTTGATAGAAGTTTTTTTTTTTTTCTTTTTTTGTCCTTTGTAGGTGACCCATCCTTGATCTTATCAATTTTTATTTATTTATTTTTTATTTTGTGTGACATGTAAGACTCCAACTAACTTTCCTCCACTTTGGAGAATTGCTATATGAGTTACTGATGTGCACTTGGAAATGAACTGCCTAGTCTTCTAATTATGCTGATGGTCCCTGGGCCATGCAAAATGCCTTTATATGGCTGGTAACCAAAAGGTTGGCAGTTCAAAGCCATCCAACAGCACCAGAAGAAAGGGTCTAGAGGTTTTCTCCCATAAAGATTATAGCCAAGAAAACCCTATGGAGCAGTTCTATTCTATAATACATGATATCACCGTGCACAAAACAATAACAACAACAACAATTATGCTGAAGGCTTGAGCTATGTGAAATCTTACTTGCTCTTCTAGGCAATTTATTGCTTTTAGATTTGTGGAAATACTTGAGTTTATGGCATCCCAATTTTCATAATGGAGCCTAGGGAATTGAAAAAGGGGCACCATGGCAAAATTAGCAAATACGAGAAACTGTTTTTTTTTCTTTTTTTGTCTGATACATGAGTGGCCAGGAGCCCTGGTGATGCAGGGTTTAAGTATTTGGCTGCTAACCAGAAGGTCGATGGTTCGAACCCACAAGCAGCTCCATGGGAGAAAGATGTGGCAGTCAGATTCCATGAGATTACAGGTTTGGAAATATTATGGGGCAGTTCTACTCTGTCCTATAGGATCTCTATGAGTCAGAATTGACTCAGTAGCAATGGGATTTGTTTTTTATACCTATGACAGTCTACAGTGGCAAATGACTTTATAGAGGGATTTGACTTCAAGCTTATTTCACCATTTTCATAATTAACCACATCATGGCTCTCAGCTCTCTCTATTCTTCATTGCTTGTGCATGTGTGTTTTCTTTAAAAACAAGATTTACTTATTTATTTATTTTTGCTTCTTATCCGGCCTTCTTCTGAACTGTCTGCTCTGCTTCCTAAAACCATTTCAAAAACACCTCTAGAAACAGAGGCAACATTCTTTGATATATTTCCTCCTCAGTTCCACAACTTTGCATGGCATAGTAGATTTATTTTCCTAAAAATTGTTTTATTCCATATTACTCATAGTAACATTGTTTCCCTTACCAAACTCTAACAAGTATGCCTTCTCCTCTGTTTTCAAAGGTCATTGTGAAGATGATATATTACTCTATAAAAGAGAAATATTTTTCTTGCAAGATTTTTTTATACTTCAGACATTTCCTAAAATATAATTAATTCTCCCCAAAAATGAACTCTCTCTCTTTCTTTTGCTCATATATATATATATATATATATATATATATATATATGTATAATATTACTTGAATCCACAATCAACATCCATAGAAGCAGCAGTCAAGAAATCAAACAACATACTACATCGGGCAAATCTACTGCCAAATATCTCTTTGAAATGTTAAAAACCAAAGGTGTACCTTAAAGGACTAAGATGCACCTGACCCAAGCCACAGTGTTTTCAATCACCTCTTTTGCATTGGAGCTGGGCAATGAATGAGGAAGACCTAAGAAGAATCGATGCCTTTAAATTAAGGCGTTGGAGAAGAATATTGAATAATATACCATGGATTGCGAAAATGACAAACAAATCTGTCTTGGAAGAAGACACAAGGATTGTGATTGCCAGACTTTATCTCACATACTTGGGACACGTTACCGGGGGGGGTGGGTGCCAGGAGAAGGACATAGTGCTTAGTAAAGTTGAAGGTCTGCAAAAAAAGAGGAAGACCTCCACGAGATGGATTGACACAGTGACTGCAACAATGGGTATCAAACAGCAGTGATTGTGGGGATAGTGCAGGACCAGGAAGTGTTTTTTTCTCTTTACATAGGGTTACTGAGTCGGAATTAACTCTATAGCCCCTAACCGCAACAACGACATATACATACATATCTATATCTATATCTATATCTATATCTATATCTATATCTATATCTATATCTATATCTATATCTATATCTATATCTATATCTATATCTATATCTATATCTATATCTATATCTATATCTATATCTATATCTATATCTATATCTATATCTATATCTATATCTATATCTATATCTATATCTATATCTATATCTATATCTATATCTATATCTATATCTATCTATATCTATATATATATCTTTTTTTTTTTAATTTTTATTAAGCTTTAAGTGAACATTTACCATTCCAATCAGTCTGTCACATGTAGGTTTACATACATCTTACTTCCTTCTCCCACTTGCTCTCCCCCTATTGAGTCAACCCTTTCAGTCTCTCGTTTCGTGCCAATTTTGCCATCTTCCCTCTCTCTCTATCTTCCCATCCCCCCTCCAGTCAAGAGTTACCAACACACTCTCCAGTGTCCACCTGATTTAATTAGCTCACTCTTCTTCAGCATCTCTCTCCCTCCCACTGACCAGTCCTTTTCATGCCTGATGATTTGTCTTCGGGGATGGTTCCTGTCCTGCGCCATCAGAAGTTCTGGGGAGCATTGTCTCTGGGATTCCTCTAGTCACAATCATACCATTAGGTATGGTCTTCTCATGAGAATTTGGGGTCTGTATCCCATTGGTCTCCTGCTCCCTCAGGAGTTGTCTGTTGTGCTCCCTGACAGGGGAGACATCGATTGTGGCTGGGCACCAACTAGTTCTTCTGGTCTCAGGATAATGTAGGTCTCTGGTTCATGTGGCCCTTTCTGTCTCTTGGATTCTTAGTTGTCGTGTGACCTCGGTGTTCTTCTTTTGCCTTTGCTCCAGGTGGGTTGAGACCAATTGATGTATCTTAGATGGCCGCTTGTTGGCATTTAGGACCCCAGGCGCCACAATTCAAAGTGGGATGCAGAGTGTTTTCATAATAGAATTATTTTGCCCATTGAGTTAGAAGTCCCCTCAAACCAAGTTCCCCAGACCCCAGCCCCTGCTCCGCTGACCTTTGGAGCTTTCATTTTATCCCGGAAACCTCTTTGCTTTTAATCCAGTCCAATTAGGCTGACCTTCCTTGTGTTGAGTGTTGTCTTTCCCTTCACCCAAAGCAGTTCTTATCTACAGATTGATCAATAAAAAGCCCTCTCCCTCCCTCCCTCCCTCCCCCCTTTGTAACCACATAAGTATGTGTTCTTCTCTGTTTTTCTATTTCCCAAGATCTTATAATAGTGGTCTTATACAATATTTGTCCTTTTGCAACTGACTCATTTCGCTCAGCATAATGCCTTCCAGATTCCTCCATGTTATGAAATGTTTCAGAGATTCGTCACTGTTCTTTATCGATGCGTAGTACTCCATTGTGTGAATATACCACAATTTATTTACCCATTCATCCGTTGACGGATATCTTGGTTGCTTCCAGCTTTTTGCTATCGTAAACAGAGCTGCAATAAACATGGGTGTGCATATATTTGTTTGTGTGAAGGCTCTTGTATCTCTACGGTATATTCCGAGGAGTGTGATTTCTGGGTTGTATGGTAGTTCTATTTCTAACTGTTTAAGATGACGCCAGATGGATTTCCAAAGTGGTTGTACCATTTTACATTCCCACCAGCAGTGTATGAGAGTTCCAATCTCTCCACAGCCTCTCCAACATTTATTATTTTGTGTTTTTTGAATTAATGCCAGTCTAGTTGGTGTGAGATGGAATCTCATCGCAGTTTTAATTTGCATTTCTCTAATGGCTACTGATCAGGAGCATTTTCTCATGTATCTGTTGGCTGCCTGAATATCTTCTTTAGTGAAATGTGTGTTCATATCCTTTGCCCACTTCTTGATTGGGTTGTTTGTCTTTTTGTGGTTGAGTTTTGACAGAATCATGTAGATTTTAGAGATCAGGCACTGGTCTGAGATGTCATAGCTGAATATTCTTTCCCAGTCTGTAGGTGGTCTTTTTACTCTTTTGGTGAAGTCTTTAGATGAGCATAGGTATTTGATTTTTAGGAGCTCCCAGTTATCTGGTTTCTCTTCATCATTTTTGGTAATGTTTTGTATTCTGTTTATGCCCTGTATTAGGGCTCCTAGGGTTGATCCTATTTTTTCTTCCATGATCTTTATCGTTTTAGTCTTTATGTTTAGGTCTTTGATCCACTTGGAGTTAGTTTTTGTGCATGGTGTGAGGTATGGGTGCTGTTTCATTCTTTCGCAAATGGATATCCAGGTATGCCAGCACCATTTGTTAAAAAGACTATTATTTCCCCAATTGACTGACACTGGTCCTTTGTCAAATATCAGCTGCTCATACGTGGATGGATTTATATCTGGGTTCTCAATTCTGTTCCATTGGTCTATGTGCCTGTTGTTGTACCAGTACTAGGCTGTTTTGACTACTGTAGCTATATAATAGGTTCTGAAATCAGGTAGAGTGAGGCCTCCCACTTTTTTCTTCTTTTTCAGTAATGTTTTGCTTCTCCGGGGGTTCTTTCCCTTCCACATGAAATTAGTGATTTGTTTCTCTATCCTCTTAAAGTATGACATTGGTATTTGGATTGGAATTGCGTTATATGTATAAATGGCTTTTGGTAGAATAGACATTTTTACTATGTTAAGTCTTCCTATCCATGAGCAGGGTATGTTTTTCCACTTAAGTATGTCCTTTTGAATTTCTTGTAGCAGAGTTTTATAGTTTTCTTTGTATAGGTCTTTTACATCCTTGGTAAGATTTATTCCTAAGTATTTTATCTTCTTGGGGGCTACTGTGAATGGTATTGCTTTGGTTATTTCCTCTTCGATGTTCTTTTTGTTGATGTAGAGGAATCCAAGTGATTTTTGTATGTTTATTTTATAACCTGAGACTCTGCCAAACTCTTCTATTAGTTTCAGTAGTTTTCTGGAGGATTCCTTAGGGTTTTCTGTGTATATAATCATGTCATCTGCAAATAGTGATAACTTTACTTCTTCCTTGCCAATCCGGATACCTTTTATTTCTTTGTCTAGCCTAATTGCCCTGGCTAAGACTTCCAACACGATGTTGAATAAGAGCAGTGATAAAGGGCATCCTTGTCTGGTTCCCGTTCTCAAGGGAAATGCTTTCAGGTTCTCTCCATTTAGAGTGATATTGGCTGTTGGCTTTGCATAGATGCCCTTTATTATGTTGAGGAATTTTCCTTCAATTCCTATTTTGGTAAGAGTTTTTTATCATAAATGGGTGTTGAACTTTGTCAAATGCCTTTTCTGCATCAATTGATAAGATCTTGTGGTTTTTATCTTTTGTTTTATTTATGTGATGGATTACATTAATGGTTTTTCTGATATTAAACCAGCCTTGCATACCTGGTATAAATCCCACTTGATCAAGGTGAATTATTTTTTTGATGTGTTGTTGGATTCTATTGGCTAGAATTTTGTTGAGGATTTTTGCATCTATGTTCAGGAGAGATATAGGTCTGAAATTTTCTTTTTTTGTAATGTCTTTACCTCGTTTTGGTATCAGGGAGATGGTAGCTTCATAGAATGAGTTGGGTAGTATTCCGTCTTTTTCTATGCTTTGCAATACCTTCAATAGTAATGGTGTTAAGTCTTCTCTAAAGGTTTGGTAGAACTCTGCAGTGAAGCCGTCTGGGCCAGGACTTTTTTTCGTTGGGAGTTTTTTGATTACCGTTTCAATCTCTTTTTTTGTTATGGGTCTATTTAGTTGTTCTACTTCTGAATGTGTTAGTTTAGGTAGGTAGTATTGTTCCAAGAATTTATCCATTTTTTCTAGGTTTTCAAATTTGTTAGAGTACAATTTTACGTAGTAATCTGAAATGATTCTTTTAATTTCATTTGGTTCTGTTGTGATGTGGTCCTTCTCGTTTCTTATTTGCGTTATTTGTTTCCTTTCCTGTTTTTCTTTAGTCAGTCTAGCCAATGGTTTATCAATTTTGTTAATTTTTTCAAAGAACCAGCTTTTGGCTTTGTTAATTCTTTCAATTGTTTTTCTGTTCTCTAATTCATTTAGTTCAGCTCTAATTTTTATTATTTGTTTTCTTCTGGTGCCTGATGGGTTCTTTTGTTGCTCACTTTCTATTTGTTCAAGTTGTCGGGACAGTTCTCTGATTTTGGCTCTTTCTTCTTTTTGTATGTGTGCATTTATCGATATAAATTGGCCTCTGAGCACTGCTTTTGTTGTGTCCCAGAGGTTTTGATAGGAAGTATTTTCATTCTCTTTGCATTGTATGAATTTCCTTATTTCCTCCTTGATGTCTTCTATAACCCAGTCTTTTTTCAGGAGGGTATTGTTCATTTTCCAAGTATTTGATTTCTTTTCCCTAGTTTTTCTGTTATTGATTTCTAGCTTCATTGCCTTGTGGTCTGAGAAGATGCTTTGTAATATTTCGATGCTTTGGATTCTGGAAAGATTTGTTTTATGACCTAATATGTGGTCTATTCTAGAGAATGTTCCATGTGCACTAGAAAAAAAAAGCATATTTTGCAGCGGTTGGGTGGAGAGTTCTGTATAAGTCAATGAGGTCAAGTTGGTTGATTGTTGTAAGTAGGTCTTCCGTGTCTCTGTTGAGCTTCTTACTGGATGTCCTGTCCTTCTCCGAAAGTGGTGTGTTGAAGTCTCCTACTATAATTGTGGAGGTGTCTATCTCGCTTTTCAATTCTGTTCAAATTTGATTTATGTATCTTGCAGCCCTGTCATTAGGTGCGTAAGTATTTAATATGGTTATGTCTTCCTGATCAGTTGTCCCTTTTATCATTATGTAGTGTCCTTCTTTATCCTTTGTGGTGGATTTAAGTCTAAAGTCTATTTTGTCAGAAATTAATATTGCTACTCCTCTTCTTTTTTGCTTATTGTTTGTTTGATATATTTTTTTCCATCCTTTGAGTTTTAGTTTGTTTGTGTCTCTAAGTCTAAGGTGTGTCTCTTGTAGGCAGCATATAGATGGATTGTGTTTCTTTATCCAGTCCGTGACTCTCTGTCTCTTTATTGGTGCATTTAGTCCATTTACATTCAGGGTAATTATAGATAAATAAGTTTTTAGTGCTGTCATTTTGATGCCTTTTCATGTGTGTTGTTGGGCATTTCATTTTTCCACATGCTTTTTTGTGCTGAGACGTTTTTCTTAGTAGCTTGTGAGATCCTCATTTTCATAATGTTTAACTTTGTGTTTGTTGAGCCGTTACGTTTTTCTTGGCTTTTTTCTTGAGTTATGGAATTGATATTGCTTTTTGTGGTTACCTTATTATTTACCCCTATTTTTCTAAGTAAAAACCTAACTTGTATCGTTCTATATCGCCTTGTATCACTCTCCATCTGGCAGTTCAATGCCTCCTATATTTAGTCCCTCTTTTTGATTGTTGTGATGGTTTATCTATTGATTTCCATGATTTCCTGTTGTGTGTATTATTTTGTTTATTTATTTATTTTTTAGAATTAGTCTTAATTTGTTTGTTTTTGTGCTTTCCCTATTTGAGTTGCGTTGATATCAGGACGTTCTGTTTTGTGACCTTGTATTGTGCTGGTACCTGATATTATTGGTCATCAGGCCAAACAATCTCCTTTAGCATTTCTTGCAGTCTTGGTTTAGTTTTTGCAAATTTTCTAAACTTGTGTTTATCTGTAAATATCTTAATTTCTCCTTCATATTTCAGAGAGAGTTTTGCTGGATATATGATCCTTGGTTGGCAGTTTTTCTCCTTCAGTGCTCTGTATACGTCATCCCATTCCCTTCTTGCTTGCATGGTTTCTGCTGAGTAATCTGAACTTATTCTTATTGATTCTCCCTTGAAGGAAACCTTTCTTTTCTCTCTGGCTGCTTTTAAAATTTTCTGTTTGTCTTTGGTTTTGGTGAGTTTGATGATAATATGTCTTGGTGTTTTTCTTTTTGGATCAATCTTAAATGGGGTTCGATGAGCATCTTGGATAGATATCCTTTCGTCTTTCATGATGTCAGGGAAGTTTTCTGTCAGGATTTCTTCAACTATTTTCTCTGTGTTTTCTGTCCCCCCTCCCTGTTCTGGGACTCCAATCACTCGCAAGTTATCCTTCTTGATAGAGTCCCACATGATTCTTAGGGTTTCTTCATTTTTTTTTAATTCTTTTATCTGATTTTTTTTCAGCTATGTTGGTGTTGTTTCCCTGGTCCTCCAGAAGTCCCAGTCTACATTCTAATTGCTCGAGTCTGCTCCTCTGACTTTCTATTGCGTTGTCAAATTCTGTAATTTTATTGTTAATCTTTTGGATTTCTACATGTTGTCTCTCTATGGATTCTTGCAACTTGTTAATTTTTGCACTATGTTCTTGAATAATCTTTTTGAGTTCTTCAACAGTTTTATCAGTGTGTTCCTTGGCTTTTTCTGCATTTATCCTAATTTCATTTGTGATATCTTTAAGCATTCTGTAAATTAGTTTTTTATATTCTGTATCTGATAATTCCAGGATTGTATCTTCATTTGGGAAAGATTTTGATTCTTTTGTTTGGGGGGTTGGAGAAGCTGTCATGGTCTGTTCTTTTATGTGGTTTGATATGGACTGCTGTCTCCGAGCCATCACTGGGAAACTAGATTTTCCATGTAATCAGCTAAAAATAAATGCAGTCAGATCCCTATCTGAATTCTCCCTCTGGCTCCGGGTATTCGGATGTTAATGGAGCCGCCTGGGGAGGGTGGGGGAGGGATCAGAGAGCTAGGAGTGTAGCACCACCGAATATAGAGCTGAACACCGCGTTCACGCTCCACCCCCGTCCGCCAAAATCCGGGCGGGATGGGTCCCCAGCTGGGATGCTGCTTTCCCTGCTCCGAGACCAGTCACTTCCTCCTGGGGACTTCTCTCTCTGGTGTGCAGCACTGCTCACGCGAACTGGGTGGGCGTTTCCCGCTCGAACGGGTGGGCCCGCCCCCAGGGCCTTTTCAGGCGAATATAATTGGACCCTGCGCTCATGCCCCGCCCGCGTGCGCGCCCAAATCCCAGCGGGATGACTCCCGGCTGGGACGCTGCTTTCGCCGCTCAGGGACCAGTCATTTCCTCCCGGGGACTTCCCCTTCCGGAGCGCCTCACCTCACGCACGAATTGGGTGGGTGTCACCCGCACGACCAGGTGGGTCAGCTCCCTGGGTCAATTCAGGGGAATATAATTGGACCCCACGCTCACGCCCCACCCACGCATGCACCCAAATCCCAGCGGGACGGCACCCAGGCTGGGACGCTGGGACGCTGCTTTCCGCGCTCCGAGACCAGTCACTTCCTCCCAGGGACTTCTCCTTCCGGTGCGCCACTCCTCTCGCGCAAACTGGGTGGGCGTCACCCGCACGACCAGGGGGCCCGCCCCCTGGGTCAATTCAGGGTAATAAAATTGGACCCCGCGCTCACACTCCGCCCACGCGAGTGCCCAAATCCCAGCGGGACGGCACCCCTGGTGGGATGCTGCTTTCCCCGCTCCGAGACCTGTCACTTCCTCCCGGGGACTTCTCCCTCTGGTGCGCCGTGCCACACGTGCGGACTGGGTGTGCGTCTCCCCGCACGAACCTGTGGGCCCTGCCCCGGGGTCGCTTTAGGGAAATATAGCTGACCCCCCCCCGCTCGCGCCCCGCCCGCTTCCCACCAAACTCCCGGTGGGATGGCTCCCCAGCTGGGATGCTGTTGCTGTTCTCCCCACTCCCAGATCAGTCACTGCCTCCCGGGTGCTTCTCCATCCGGCTGCGCCGCTACGCCGCCCGCGCCAACCAGCTAGACTTCCTCCCGGGATGGGTTTGGGGGGAAGGGCTGGGCCCTCCTTCTGTGCCGTCTGCCCCCCTGGGCTCTGCCCCAGATAGGGCTCCGAAGGTCACCTGCCTGGTACGCTGGCTCCTAGTTCTGAAAACGGTCGCTGTCTGCCCGTATTTGTTCGTTTTCTGTCTCTAAGTCTGTGCTTGTTGTTCAGAGTTCATAGATTGTTATGTATGTGATCAATTCCCTTGTTTTTCCGAGTCTTTGTTGCAAGAGGGATCCGCAGTAGCGTCCACCTAGTCCGCCATCTTGGCCCCGCCCCCTCTATATATATGTATCTTAATAATTACTGGTACCCCCCTCTGTAGCAAATCCCTTTACGTTCTTCTGTTTTAAACCAAGTTGTTTTTTCGTGATTTTTTACACAGTTTGACTATAGTTTTCTTAATAAAGAGTAAATATGAAAGATTTATCTTTTTTTAATTTTGCAATTTTGCATTATAATGAATGTAAAAATAACTTTCATGGTTTAGATGACTTATGGAAAGACTATAGATACCTTTTTTCCTCTGGAAAGATTTCATTAAATATATTTTATGATTAAGTACTTTTAAAAAATCAGTTATGCCACTGGTTTCCTGCTATAAAATTACTTTAAAATAATTAATTTAAACAAGATTTTGTGCGGAGAGGGTAGGAAATTAGTATGTTTGAACTCAAAAGCATATTTGATGATCCAACTAGGGAATATTCAATGAATTAGAGGTTATGGACAACGTTGTCATTAGGCACTGGCCCACATTACTATCTTGATTTTCTTGTTGAAAAGGAGATCGAGAGATCTACAGTTTTTTTTTTTTTCCCTCTTTGGAGCAACCTAAGCTCAGGTACTTTGAAAAACTCAACTTTGTTTATAATGCCTTTCAATCCCCACTCTAGGAATTAGAGTCCATTTTAACATAAATGTTTCAAGTTTCCAGTAGATCCTACAATTAGACTCTTAATTAACATTTTTATTTTGTCTTTAGAGTTAATGATGAAGATAGTTAATTAGCATCTTCTCCAAAGAATCCCCAGAGCTCTACACTGGATCTGAGTAAATATCCTCTTTGTTATTAAAAAACAGAGATAAATCTATGGTGATGCAGAGACAAAACAATTTTTCCTCAAGAGAGAGTCAGAAACTAGTCAATGACTAGAATTCTTATTTAAAAATCTACTCTTCTGATTCTGGATAAATAACTTAGATGCTCAGATTTTAAGTTAGCCAATTAGTCTGAAGTCAGACATTTATTTTTATTTGTAGGGAAATTAGAAAAACATATGCTTGAAAGTGTGGCCACCTCTGTGCTGATTGAATAGAGAGATGAGGAGATCCACCAATATTTCTATTTTGTTTTAAAATATTCCTGCTTTTTCATGTATAGAATATGTCCACTGTGAGTGAAGAAGCAAAGTAGAAATATGGCTTAGAAAGAAATATTTTACAGCCACAATCATTCCTATTACATTTTAGAGTAATGACACAAAAGAAAAATGTCACAGTGTATCAGCAAACCAAACCCTTGAGGAATCCATGGAAAGCAGGTATTTTCTATATGTTGTTGTTTCGTGTACAAAGTAGTTACCACAGAATCCATTCAGTTCTAAATATGTGGCCGTAATTAAACAACTACATTTTGAGTTAGAAACAAAGATTATTTGTGTAACGCATGATTAAAGCTTCAGTGTACTTTTCCGACAGTGGGTCTGAATTAGTTTAGTGCAACAGCACTATAGCAATAATTCTCAATATACTTATTACAAATTTGACTGGTGCATATGCCTTTCTATTTAGTAAAAGCTTTATGGAAAACAGTATTTCTTATGCTGATAAAACTGAAGTTGAAGTTTAGCTTACATTCATAAAGCTATTCATGAAGTTGAAACAACTGAATAATTGAGTAAAATAATTCAATTATACTAAAATTCATAAACGTTCATTCAATTGAAAGTTCTCATTGGTAGTGTCCTGAGGAACCCAAATGTTAACCAGAAATGGATCATCAAAACATAATCATTTTTGGAAGAATAACTACAAAAATCTACGCCTGATTATCTGTTTAAAACATAAAAGTGTAGAGCAAATTATCTTACTGGAAGAGACTAAGTAGAAGATTGTTTTAACAATAGATTAAATGGACATAACCTAAAATAAATACATTTTCCTGTGGATTCGGTAGTATTGCAGGACTGACTTCTCAGGATCCTGGACAAAACTTTAAATCAGAGAAATTTTACAGACGCTTATAGCAATTAAAAAAAAAAATCCATCCTTCTGCAACATAAAGGAAATCTGAACAGAGAATTTATAAAATAAGCCTCCAGAGAAGGAGATGGAATAAGAACAATCGATCCTGGGTTCTGGCTGGTTCGTGACATGGCTGAGAACACAGGAATAAAAGAGCGTATGCATGTTGAGTTCCTTGATTCTTCATACTGGTTTTAAATCTATACTCAGTTATGCCATTTTACAAGGAATTAATTTGGTACTTTTTTCACAGATTTGATGGAATTTAGAAGGAATTTAACCATGAAAAACCTTACAATGGTGACAACATTTATTTTTGTGGGACTAACGGATGACCCAAACTGGCAAATTGTAATTTTCCTTTTTCTGTTTCTAACATATTTATTGAGTATCACTGGAAATCTGACTATTATCCTGCTCACTCTTCTGGACTCCCACCTCAAAACACCCATGTATTTCTTCCTTCGGAATTTTTCATTCTTAGAAATCTCATTGACGACTGTCTGTATTCCTAGATACTTGTTCAGCATAATGACTATGGATAAAACGATTTCCTATGATGCTTGTGCGACGCAATTATTTTTTGCCATCTTCTTGGGTGCATCAGAGTTTTTCCTGTTGGCTGCCATGTCTTATGACCGCTATGTGGCCATCTGCCAACCCCTTCACTATGCAACAACCATGAGCAGCAGAGTCTGCACCCAGCTGGTTGTCACCTCCTGGTCGACTGGGTTGTTAACAATCTCTCCTGGGCTTATCATGGGTCTGGGGCTGGAGTTCTGTGATGCCAACATTATTGACCACTTTTTCTGTGACTATTCTCCTCTCCTGAAACTCTCCTGCACAGACACATGGGTCATAGAATTGTTAAGTTTTATTTTAGCCATTGCCACACTCCTGATAACTTTGGCACTGGTGATACTCTCCTATGCATGTATCATAAGAACGATTCTGAAGATCCCTTCTGCCCAGCAGAGGAAGAAAGCTTTTTCCACCTGTTCCTCCCACATGATTGTTGTCTCTCTCTTTTATGGCAGCTGCATTTTTACATATATTAAGCCTTCTGCAGAGGAAAGGGTAGCTTTCAACAAGGGGGTAGCAATACTCACCATTTCAATTGTACCTGTCTTAAATCCTTTTATATATACCCTAAGAAACAAACAGGTGAAACAAGCCCTAAAAGATATAATTAAAAAATGTATCCTTATTGCCTTAAGATAATATCTTTGGCTTTTATAAATTTTTTTTTGTTTATTTAAATATCTTTCGATATAGAAAGTTTATTAAAATTACAGCCCATATTGATTACCTTTTTAATACATACCAGTCACCCACAAATAGGCATTGTGTGTTTGATCTATTCCTCGCTTTTTACGTTTGATGGTGTAAGCTGTATCCATGATGTTCTCTTAAGCATTGCTGTAATCACTTTCTTCTTTTAGCTTAATTCTCCGATTTTGTTCATCCTCTAAATAGTCCACTATAAATTCATTTTGGAAGGCAAATAGCTCCATGTTTTTCTGAAATGTAGACTATTTGTTAACTGTTAACTATTAGTTTATTTGATTTTATAACTCTCTAGAATATATTTGATTCTTATACCACGAAATGTCAATATTTATTAAAAATAAATGATATTTCCAGAAACATAATAATGGACCTAAGTTATATTGTTGTTCAGGCTTAATGATGCCTGATTGTAAAAAAAAAAAAATACTCCCAATCTCTATGCTACTGTAAATCAAAAAGGGCTTTTCAATTAAGAAACACTGCTTTGGAACAGAAGCTAATTTAAGTAAGCACTAGATCTGAAATTTGTATATTTTAAAATCCAGATTCTATGCAAATAACAACAGGGCACTGTTGCCTTTTTTATGTGAATGTAGGTGCACTGTTTAATCTGGCAAAATTTGAAATAAATAACAACTATCCTGAATAGTTACAAAGCCATCTTAGGAAGCAGAGAAGATTGGCTATACATAATTCTAGGAGATGCAAATAAAACCTATGCTTGCGATTTTCAAAACAAATAGTTTAACCAATGCAAAACTGTTTTACATGTTGCAACATGCCATACATTCCCTCATTGGAGTGTCTTTACACGTGCTCTTTTCTCTCCCTAAGATTCCATTGCTTTCTAACACTTTTAAAGAGGTCTTTTCCCCCAGACTTGACCAATGCAATACATCACTTTGTTTCTTGACCGCTCCTTCCATGGACGTTGATCGTTGATACAAGTAAAAGGAAATCACTGACAACTTCAATACTTTCTCCATTTATCATGAATATATGAGTTCCAACATATCATTCTCAAAGCAAGTGTGTTATCTGGTACAGAGTGGTGTTAAATCACATTCATGAAATAAATAAATGGCAACTCTCGAATTACGGTATCGTTATGTATATATTTCAGTATTTGTTTTTTATCACTCTTTAATATATTTCATCATAAGTGTTATTGCCAATTTTTATGTTTATGGTTCATGCAGACAGTAAGGCATTTTCTCTATTTACAAAGTACTTTTTATCTTTTAATTGAGATCATAGATTGTTTTAATTAACTTTTCAATTCAGTCTGATAACATCTGTCTTAATTGTTATGTTTCATTATTATAACACATTATTAATCTGCTGCAAAAGACCTCTTTAAAGTGTTAAAATGCAAAGATGCCACTTTAAGGACTAAGATGTACCTGACCCAAGCCGTGGTGTTTTCAATTGCCTCATTTTCATATGAAAGCTGGGCAATGAATAACAAAGACCTGAGAAGAATCCAACCCTTTGAATTATGGTGTTGGAGAAAATATTGAAAACACCATGGATTGCCAAAAGAAGGAAAATCCTTCTTGGAAGAAGTACAACCAAAATGCTCCTTAGAAGCAAGGTTGCCAAGACTTCATCTCACATACTTTGAATATGTTATCAGAAGGAATCAGTCCCTGGAGAAGGACATCATGCTTGGTAAAGTAGTGGGTCACAAAAAAGAGAAAGATCCTCAACAAGGTGGACTGACACTGGTTGCAACAATGGACTAGAGAATAAAAACAATCATAAGGATGACACAGGACAGGGCAGTGTTTCGTTCTGTTCACACAGCGTTGCTGTGAGTGAGAACCGACTCTATAGCATCTAACAACATATATCATAGTTTAACATGATTTCTAAATATCTTTAATTTATACATCTATCTATGGACTGATTTATCGATCATCTATCTATCTAAATTTGTAACAATATTTTGCTTTAAAAAATCATTCTTTCAGGTAGTTATCTGTGTTTTCTCTTCAATTCCATCCCTTATTTTCTCGTCTGAAGTAAAAGTTGTTTTCCATATTTTGAACTCTCCATTATTTGATTTCCACAGCTATTCTCTTTTCATTCTGAAAGCCATTCTTCTGAATTTTGATAGAACTTCTTGTGTCTGTCTTCCTAATCACAGATTTGGTGTCCTGCATCACTAGATTTAGATATTTATGAATTTGACTTGTAATTCTATTTTAGTGTATTTACTTTTTTACTTACAGAGCTTTTTTATATCATTAATCTTCCTTTTCTTTTTTTATAAAATTGTTTTCTTTTCGCTATGAGATTGTTCTATGTGACTTTAAATTTCTCCTTTAATAAACTGTTTTGGTGGTAAATATGTATGTAACAAAACAGTTGCCATTTCAGCATTCTGTACGTGTACAATTCAGTGACATTACTTAAGTTTATCTTGTTCAACCATCACCAGTATCCATTGCCAATTTTTTTCTATCACCCTTAACCAAAGCTCAGTGCTCTTACTATTTTTACGGTATTGAACTTACTAAGTAATTTCTTAAAACTTTTTCTGGATTTGGGATTTTTCAGAAATAGCTTTTTCTTTTCTTTTATCTTCATTTTTCTATTCTGTTCTTTTTCTTCCTTTTTTTGAGTGTGCTTATTTTGTATGTATGTTCCATCTTCTCAATTTTCATAGGATTTACATCCATTTTTCTTCATATTGTTTTACTATTCTTTTTTGTGACAGTCAAGTTTTTAAAGGTATACACTTTTAAGGCAGAGTTTTGTATACATCTTCCATTACTACATTTGTATGTGTGCATGTGTGTGTGTGTGTGTATGTGTGTGTGATACATTCTAATATCCCCATTGCCTTGGCTTGATTCCCTTAATTAAAGGACTCAATGAAAATTTAGAATTATCTACAAGGCATATACCCAACATTTTCCCTGAAGTATTCTTGCATGTGTACATTATATGTATCAAAAATCAATAAATAACCACAACATGCACTTTCATTACATTTCCTTTTAAGAATATGGCTATATTGATCTATTGGAGATACATCATCAGGTATGAAAATGTCTCTCTGACTATATAACATATCAGAACTTGTAAGGATAGAAAAATGTCTGTCAATCTACTTGCAAAAAAATAAATAAATAAATTAAAGAAAAAGAAAAACTCTGCCTTTGCTTTAGGGAACAAAGAATAGGGAAGATTTCAACTGTCTTTCTGTTATTTTGGGATGGACTCAATTTCTTAAGGTGACTCAGCACTTTGTTGCTGTGGATAATTGTCATTTTCTGCTTCTTTGTTTAGATTTGATTATTTTCTAATTACAAATACACTTTTAGTTAGTGTAGACTGTTTCAAAATCATTGCATTAGATTCACTGTAATCTTTAATTTTTATTTCATAGTTCTGAGTGTTTGTATCCTATCCACGTGTATTCTATAATTACAGAGATAGAGACTTCAGAGGATAGTATTAGTTAGGCCCCTTTTCAAATCTAAACAGCTCCAGCTTCTTCTAAATAACTACACCAAATAACACTACTCCATCTTTACATATTTCAAAGGCTACTGAAATATTTTGTCCCATGCCAGCCTCATTCCTGCTCTCTTCTTCAATTTGGGTGTGCTTAACATCACTGACACCACTTTGCTATTGAATTTTAGGAGAGGAAATAATCTACGATGTATAATTTGTCATTTTTAACTAAAGGTTCCTAAGTTACTGTTTCTGCAGACAATTGCTCTCATATTTAAGTGGGAATTTAATAAAACAAACTGCATGTCAAAGGCATGATGTGATTTCCAGATAGTTTTCTTGCTACCATGCACACACTAAACACTCAAGCCTATATCTCTCCTGCATGTATGAGATTACAGAGGCCCTGTTCTAGCAGGCAAATGATAGAAATGGAAATAATGCACTGCCTGTTTTACAAGGAAGTCCCAATGATATTAGTGATTACTCACTGAAGATTAATTTAAAGACAAGCAGAAACAATATTGGAAGATATATATGTATATATGTTTTCTTGAGTTAATTCTATAAAGTACAGGTAGACATATGCCAGTTTTGTCACTGAAGGATCAAGCAAAATAATATCACGGAAATCCCAAAAGTCATTTCCAATCATTTCTTGTGTTTTATAACCCAATTTAATGGTAAAGTCATTACAATTTAAAGCTCTTCTTTCCTGGGGAAACTCTGGTGACTTAGGGTTTAAGAGTTCAGCTTCTAACTAAATGGTTGGCACTTCAAATTCACCAGGTGCTCCTTGGAAACCCTATGGGGAGTTCTACTGTATCCTATAGGGTCACTATGAGTTGGAATTGACTCAACAGCAATGGGTTTGGTGCTTTTCTTTCCTGGAATTTCTAGCCTTATTTAAAAATAACTGATTCCTTACTGCCACTCGCTACAAATACTAGTCCTTGACAGTTGTCTTAGTTGTCTAGTGCTGGTACAACAGAAATACCACAAGTGGATGGCTTTAACAGACATTTATTCTTTCATAGTCTAGGAGGCTAACCCAAACCACCCACTGCTGTCGAGATGATTCCTAGGCTAGAACTCCAAATTCAGGGCATCAGCTCTAGGGGACGGCTTTCTGTCTCTCTGTTTCTCTCTCTGTCTCTCTCTCTCTCTCCTGATTCTGGAAGAAGGTCTTTGTTATCAATCTTCCCCTGTTCTAGGAGCTTCTAAGCACAGGGACTCCAGTTCCAAAGGAAATGTTCCACTTCCAGAGCTTCTTTCTTGGTGGTCTGCAGTCCCTCTGTCTCTACTCATTTCTCTCTTTTATATCTCAAAAGAGATTGACTCAAGACATTACCTGATCCTGTAGATTGTATCCTGCCTCATTAACATAACTGCCTCTAATCCTGTCTAATTAACATCATAGAGGTTAGGATTTACAACACCTAGGATAAAAATATCAGATCATAAAAAAAAAAATTATAATCACACAATACTGGGAATCATGGCCTAGCCAAGTTGACACACATTTTTGGGGGAGACATTTCAACCTATAACAACACTTGATAAAATGTCAATAAAATTACAGTACAAGATGAGAATAAATTTGTGGTGCATAATCCTAAGGGATACTGTAAAATTAATAATTGTAGTTCATTCTTAAAGAAAGCTAAAACAAATCAGTTACAAATATATATAATGAAATATTTGTTCAGTGAAAGTCATCTAACTTTGTGTTGGCATTAAATTGAATGACGTATTTATTCATTCAACAAATATTTATTAAACACAATGACAATGGTTGATTCTGGAAATACGGTGTTGAACAAAAGCATAAAAAAAAATGCTGTATAAATAAAAATAAAAGAAATATATTATGCCCTTATTTTTGTTTTAAGCAAGCACTTGATATGATTGAAATGCCTATTTCTTATGTTAATATTATAATTATGTTAAATGAGATCTAAATTACATAGTGCAAAATGTATCCTTTTTAATTGTACTATTTATTTTATTAAACACATATGCCTGTGTAACCACAAGTAGAAATGATCTGATAATTAATAACTGATTGGTAATAAATAAATACATTCATAAAACAGTGGGATCAGATATATGGTGCAATTTAATAAACAGCATACTATTCTATTTTTCCATAAATCACTCTAATGAAGAAAATATTATCAGAATTTTCTCTCTCATTACTTCTCTGATTTTCCTTGAAAAAAGTTTGATTCAATAATACAAACACAAGTACTTCACTTGAATAACTTTAAATAAATACGGAAAATTCTTTCCCAGGAAATGAAAGGGAGCAAGAAATCTCACGAGATAGAAAACACTAAGAACGCACACCATCCTTAAACTGAAACATTTTTAGTTAGATGACCTTGGGAGATGTTACTTGAGATGACTAAGAATGATTAAAATACAATCAAGAAACTATATTAGCTGTAGATATAGAGAGTTGGAAGGAGCATTGCCCTCACATACATAAAAAAAAAATTAGATAAAATGAAAATTAATTTTTATTTTTTATTTTTTTTGCAAAGCTATGGAAGAACTAAAGTTACTGGGCAAACAACTAAACCTAAATCTAGAGACAAATCTCAGCAGGGAGGACCCAAATAGCACAAACCACCCTACCACCACAGAAAACTGTAAAAATACAGAGCATTCAGCTAGAAATCTTTAACAAATTGCTGAATGCTGAATGTGGACTAGCAGAAGGGTGTGAAGACCTAAGTGTGGTATACTGAGGAGCATTTAGACTCTCTCCTAGATGTTTCTCCAGGTAGTTTACCAGTTTCTCATGGAAAAAATCAGGAAGAAGCAAACATTCTCAGTGTGCTGGCTGGGTGAAGGGAACAACAGCCAGTGCTGAAACTCCTATTACACCCATTTTCCTATATCCTCTAAGGAATAAAATTTAAATCTTCAAGGAAAGGCAACAAAAGTATAGCTTGAGGATAGCTGCTATGGGAGAGGAATGGCAGTCACCCAGGAAACTGGTAGGACCCATGTTTTGTATCTCCATTAAGGAACAAGAGCCTTAAGTTTACTGGAGAAGTGACACAAAATTGTCTTCTGAAGGCACTGATGTTTACCATGCAGTTGTACGAGAAGAAGAGGGGAGAAAAATTGTACCCTTGGGAAAGAGAAGTACATGCTAAAGCCAGTGTTTTATCTGGCTAAAACACTTTACCTGCCTAAAACTGAGGCTTAATTAGTACATCAGAAAATGCCTTTTCCCCCGTCCCCTTTCGCACCATGCTACAAAGCTTTGAGTCAACATAACAATGGAACACAGACAACAGAGCTTCAAAAGACAGATGCTGCCTGGGAACAGCCCAAGGAGGAAAAAAAAAAAAAAAAAAAAACACAAACAGGAAGGTTCAAAAAAGTGGGAACAGACAGCCAGAGAAAAACTGGCAAATTAGCCTAGAAAATAAACACGAGTGTCCCTAAAGAAATCTGAAATCTATGGTTACTGAGAGTAACCGTTACAACAAACTTCAAACACAGTCAAATCCTGACTAGATTAATAAAAAATTCCTTACTTAAGGCCTAATAAGTGTCTATATTATGAAGCATAAAACATTATTTACCTCAGTATCAACTATTCTATACAATATGAATATCTTTTAGCAAACAAGTATAAGGTACACGAAACATATAAATAAGAGGTGAGATATAACAGTTTAAAACAAAGAAATATCAGAACTTGGCTCAGGAATTACACAGATATTTAAAATATCAGACAGAGAAATTAAATAACTAAGATTAATATGTTAAAGGCTTTAATAGTTAGGGTAGAAGACATGCAGAATCACAAATTTAAATTCAGCAGAGAGATGAAAACTAGAAGACCAAAGTGGAAATGCTAGAAATAAAATCACAGTCACAGTGATAAAGGATGCCTTCCTTGGAGCTCTTCAGTGGGCTCAACACAGCCAAAAACAACCAGTGAGCTTGAAGTGAGGCCAAGTGACATGACCAACACCGAAACACAAATAGAAAAAAGAAGAGAGAATGAGAGAAAAAAACAGGAGGGCATGGAAGAGCTATAGATGATATCAATTGATAAAAGTTATGTGTAATTGGGATTTCACAAGAAGAAAGAGACAATGGGAGAAGAGAAATATTTAAGGAATTAATGAAAAATTTTTCTTTAATTTTGTAAAGGGAAACCCTGGTGGCGTAGTGGTTAAGTGCTACAGCTGCTAACCAAAGGGTCAGCAGTTCAAATCCACAAGGCGCTCCTTGGAAACTGGAGCCCTGGTGGTGCAGTGGTTAAGAGTTCAGGGTGCTAACCAAGAGGTTGCCTGTTCGAATACACCAGCTGCTCCTTGGAAACCATATAGGGCAGTTCTACTCTGTCCTATAGGGTCACTATGAGTAGGAATTGACCAGGCAGCAACAGATTGGAATTTTCTAAAGTTAATGACAGATACAAAACCACAGATCTAAAAAGACCACCAAGCAGGATAACAACAAGAAAAACACAACTAGGCATTTAATATCGAAACATTTGAATACCAGAGACAAAAAGAAAATTCAGAAGAGTGCCAGAAGTAGGGATTTTTTTCAGAGGAGCAAGGATATAATTATGTGAAGCTGTGCTTTTCATTTTAAATACTGCTTTCTCAGACTGTGGTGGATTTAACATGGCCCCAAATTATTTGCCTATCTTCCCACAGCAAGGTGGAATCTATTTACTTACTTTTTTAATCTGGATTGGATTTTTCATTTGTTTTGACCAACGGAAAGTCGTGGATGTAACCAAATGCATACACTGGAGTTTTTAGAAATTTGTATTTTCTCGCATGCATTTCAAATTCTTCTTAGAAACCAGCCACCACTGTGTGAGAGAATTCACCTATATACCCTGGCTGTAAGCAGGATGTTGCAGTAGTCCAGTCAACAACCCAAAGTGAGCTGCCAGGCAAAATACGGCCCTAACTTCCAGCCATGTGAGTGAGCCATTATAGGTATTCTAATCAAGCAGAGACTCCAGTTGACTAAATTTCTAGCCAGCACTTGATGGAGCTCACTGAACGCAAAACAAACCTGACTAACTGAAAGCAAGCCAAACCCACTGCCATCCAGTTGATTCTGGCCCTGTAGGACCAAGTAGAACTGCCCCTTATGGTTTCCAAATCTATAAATCTCTGCTGAAGCAGATTGCCATATCTTTCTCCCACGGTGCAGCTGGTGGATTTGACCCACCAACCTTTCAGTTAGCAGCTGAGTGGTTTAACTACTGCACCACCAGGGCTCAACTAAACCCAGTTAACAACGAAATTGTGAGAGATAGTACTTACTGTTCTTTTAAGATAGTAGTTTTTTTCAGTGTTTTTAATATAGTTAACAGCTGGGCAACAAAACTGAGATAGACAGGCTGACAAGAGAGACTGACGTTGGATCAACAGATATAAGGCAATTAAACATGGAGAAATCTCCTGGTTGCGCTGTCTTATGCAATCGCACACAAACTCAGAAAACAAACAACTCTCTCCTTGTAATCTCCATCTGTTGTTCTGTGAAATAGTGCCCTCATTAAAAAAAAAAAAAAGTGTCATTTTAAAACTCAAAGACTAATTTATTATAGTATTTTAAAGTGAAAAAAATATCATGGGAAAGGGAAGAGAGTAAAATGAAGTGTTCTTATTTATCTGGGCAGAGAGACAGCATGTGGTCAAGTGAATTCCTTTATGTGGCCTTTTGCCCTGGTTCTTTGGAAAACAGCTTGAGAGATTTTTTTCCCCCCAAGCTCTAAGGAGTTACTTTTACTTGTCCAGGTTGAACAGCATTTCCTAAGCACGCTGTAAACAACGTGACTTTTTGTCTGGTTCTGGGCTGCAGATTGATATGCACTTTGCAGGAATTGGTCAACAAACTATGCAAATGAGGTGAGTTGTAGCCCAACAGTGCCTACTATGCCTGCTGAGAGGGTATTGGTCAATTCCTGGCCTGGTGAGAGGCCCATGCCTTGAAATTTAAAAGGAGTTTGTGTATATTTGCAGCCAACACTAGAGAAGTGTGTCAGACAGAAAAAAAGCAAGAAGAGAAGCAGCAGGAAGAAGAAGAAGGAAGAAAGCAGAAAGAAGAAGCAGAGAGAGTAGGAAAGAAACCTACTGAAAGACTCATAATGCTGATCAAGGGCTGTAGCACTGAAGATAGCAAAAAGTTCGGAAAGGACCCAGAATCAGAGCTGGGAGCTACAGATGGCAGGTCCTAGAGGAGCCTGCCCTGAGGGGGCACCCCAGAGAGGAGCTAAGAGTACTGTCTTGCACTGAAGAAGGGAAACTTTGCCTACATGCTTTCTGATCCTGGTTCTTGAGTTGTACCCTGTTCCTTAATAAACCACTTAACTGTAAGTGTACTCTGTGAATTTCTGTGCAGCCATTGCATGGACTATTGAAACCAGGAGAGAAGTAGAGAGTGTTGCCAGAGGGACGGCTGGTATTGCAATTTGTAAAAAGGTTGGATGGAGAGTGGAGATATGCCTGACCTCTACCTCATAGGAATCAGCTTTGGGCCGGTCCTGGTTGTTATCCTTCTTGAAGTTAGACAGGTTCTGACTACGCTGCTACTACTATCCCCACCATTTTACACAGCATCTATCCTAATAAAATTGACATTTCAGTAAACTTCTAAAAGTCTTTAAGTGCATTGGACAAACTGAATGAACAAAGAGATTTCTTGGCAACCCTGGTTCAAAAGTCACTAAGTAATCTACAGAGTAACTTGGAGAACATTAGTTATGGGCATAGGATTCTTAAAAAAAAAAAAAATTGTACAACAGTAATAGTCAGGTGACCACAAAGATTTTATCTGTTCATTCCGTTGGTCTTTGTTTTTACAAATTAGCAAGTATTGCCTATTAATTTTAATGAAATTTAGAGTGTTTGAATACATGTGCAAAAATAACCCAAAGTATACAACTTCCATATAATTTCTTTGTTAAATGTTTCATCTGTCTCTCTCTCTCTTTCTCTGTCATCTACCTATCATCTATCTATCTATCTGTCTATCTATCTATCATCTATCTGTCTATCTATCCATCTATTAGGGTAATGGTGTGATTATTCTTCTTTTTTGCTTAAGTTTGATTAATTCCAATGATAGATTTTCTGTTACTAAATCATTTATCCATACTCTTCTGTGCCCCAAGAGAGTTTCTCTTCATACCTGCTCACAACCCCCTAGGTTTTGCAGATATTTTTATTTATTCCATATTAATGCTTTATACCTTCACACATTTTCCACTTCTGTGATATCTTCGTGATTTCTTTGGAAGGGAGACAGCTGACATTATTTGCTTAGCATCTTATCCACTTCCTCAGCTTTTAGTTGCCCGTGTTTGGTGTAATTTTTGTTTGCTGTGTGGTTTGACTGCTAATCTAAAGTTTGAGCTTACCCAGTGGTACCGCAGAAGAAAAGTCTTGGTAATGTGGTCCTGTTTAGATTACAGACAAGAAAAATCTATAGAACAGTTTTACTCTGTAACACATGGGGTCACCATGAGTTGGAATTGACTGAAAAATGACTAATAACAACACCAGCAGAAAAAATTTTATGACTATTATTTTTGTACATCTGATTAATATTCATTACGCATTATGTTTCTGTTTTTTGCTTTTGTAAACTGTACAAATGGACCCAGCTCTGTACTTTTTCAATTCGAGCTGTCTGCTCCAAGTGCGTATGCTCTTTTCTAAATACATGGAGTATTAAAAATAATTGTTCAAACAACATGCCTTTTTTCTTTTTTATTTATCTTTGCTTTCAAGCTCTAACACTCTCCACATTGTGGCTCCAATCTATAATGCTTTAGAATCTCAGATCTCATTGTTTGTTTGTTTTTGTCAGTGTGCTCCAACCAAAAAATGCATTGCCACTGAGTTGATTCAGACTCATAGTTACCCTAAAGGACAAAGTAGAATTTCTTCACAGGGTTTCAAAGGAGCAGCTGATGGATTCCATCTGCTGACCTTTTGGTTAGCATCTGTAGCTTGACATAGCTCACGATATCTCACCACCACTGCTCCACCAGGGCCCCTGTCAGCATGCAGTGGCATATAATTTGATTGTGCAGCAGATTTTTACCTGATTTATACAGAAAGGTTAACTCTCACAGGTACAGCATTGCCAAGGTAAAGATCAGAAAAATCCCTTTTAACCACAGTGAGGCTTACTTAGAAATACACATCATTTCTGAAATAGTTTTGTCAAGCGTTGGCTGGTAGAATAGTATTTATTTGCTTAGTCTCTTTCCAAAACCTTAGAAGTATATTGTGAGAAAAATTATTTTGTCTGCAAATGGAAAATTGACAAATAACAGCAAACAATTAAGCCATTACATTACGAATCCAAATGCTATTACTCTTTATCTTACTCAGGCTTTCATTCAAGACTCTGAAAAACACAATTACCTCCTAAGCCCAAGTAATTAAAACAACATGGTCCTAGTCTAATAATAGACATACAGACTAATGGAATAGAATCCAAAGTTCAGAAATAAGTTCATAGATCTACTGTCAACTGATTTTTGACAAGGATGCTAAATCAGTTCGATGGGAAAGAAGATTCTCTTCAATAAATGGTACCGGGAAAATTGAATTTCAGTGTTCAGAAGAATGAATCAGGATCTGTGTCTTACACTGTACATGAAAACAAATTCAAAATGGATAAAGGACTTAAATGTGAAAATTAAAAACCATAAAATTCTTAGGAAAATATATAGGGACTTGGTTGTAGGGCTGAGTTTTTAACAACAGTCTATCAGATATGACAATAAAAGCATGAACAAAAAGACAAAATAGATAAATGGGACCTCATAAAAATGGAATACTTTTGTTCATCAGAAAGTTTTATCAAAAAAAGGAAAAGACAACGGATTAGAAGAAAATTTTGGGGAACCGTATATCTGATAAGGGTCTAATATCCAAAATACATTTTGAAAAAATGTCCACAATGTGATAAAAATCCAAAGATGAACAAAAGACTTAAACAGTCATTTCAGCTAAGATATTCAAATGAGCAACAAGCACTTTTAAAAAAGATGCTCGATGTCATTAACCTTTAAAACCCAGTGCCATCGAGTTGATTCTGACTCATAGCGACCAGATAAGACAAAGTAGATCTGCCCCATAGGGTTTCCAAGGAGCGCCTGGCAGATTCGAACTGGATTCAAACTGCCAACCCTTTGGTTAGCAGCCATAGCACTTAACCACTACGCCACCAGGGTTTGTTTTCTTTAGAGAGATGCAAGTCAAAACTATAATGAGATACCACCCCTCCCCATTAGAAAGGCATTACTCAAAAAAAAAAAAAAAACAGAAAACAATAGAAAGAAAGAAACGAAGGAAGGGAGGAAGAGAGAGAGAGAAGGAAAGAAAGAAAGACAGAGAGAAAGAGAAAGAAAGAAAGAAAGGAAGGAAGAAAGGAAGAAAGGAAGGGAGTGAGTAGAAAATAATAAAATGCATATAGGACTAAACTAAACCTCTCTGTAGCTGGATAATATTATTACCTTGACGTGATTCATTTTCATCATTCCAAGTCCAATATATAAAGTCATAATTTTTAAAAATCTTAACCAAATTCACTGTTTTGATTTCTTTCTATATCTCAGTTAAAAAATTTGTTTACCATATTCTTATGCAAGTAACCCCTGCCTTCCAGGTTTGTTTGCAGAGTTTCTGAAAATACTTCACAGGGGGGAGGGCATGGTTGCCAAACAAAAGCAGAAGGATTGCATTATTTGCATAAAAATACTGGTACTTATTGGCATAATAACAGTCTACACCTAAAATACATTGTCTTCCACAGCATAAATCCTAATAACTAAAACTTTATAATACAGAAAGTATAAAAAACATGAAAATTTTTAATAATAATCAAAAACAAATGTATTGTCTTAATTAAAATATAAAATGAAAACTACAGGAAGAAATTCACAAAAACTATGACAAAGCCCAACTGCCATCGAGTCCATTCCAACTTATAACATCCCTACAGGACAGAGTAGAACTGTCTTGTAGGGTTTTCAAGGAGCACCTGGTGGATATGAACTGCTGACTTTTTGGTTAGCAGCCATAGCTCTTAACCACTTTACCACCAGAGTTTCCAAAACTATAATAGGATGTAATAAAACCAATAAAGAAAAGGATAGCTTTACTTACCCAAGCACTGGGCATCAAGGGCATTTTTTTCTGCTTTCTATACCACAGGAGCTGTCTTTCTTAATCATGACAAATTTATTAATCATGAGCACTGTAGTACTCTTGTCAAATCAAAAAACCCTAGAGTAGCTCTAGTGACCATACAAGGTTTCTTCAAACTTCTAAACAATCATCTCATCTTCAGGTCTCTGTGACTTTCATCTCCCTTTTTTAATGACCAATAGAAACATTTCTTTTAACTAGCCCTTCAAATTCTAATTTTACCTGTTCTGAAAACATTCTCACTGAATCAAGATGTTTCTTTTAAATACAGTGATTTCAAAATTTCAGAGGCAGATATGTCAAAGCAAGAATATGTTAAATCAATGGTTCTTAGTCGTGCAAACAGTTTTTGAAAGTCATTCATGTAGCCACGTTCCTAGGAAACATTGCCTGTAGGCAGAATAAATAATATGTCTGATATATACATGTTCTCCTGTTTTTCAAATGTAGATAATTGGTCTTGTGATTAATGAAATATAAATTCATTTAACAATACCACTGAATACAGAGTAATTTTTCTCAATGTTTATTTTCATATTCAATAGGTATTTTACCAGCTATTATATCACAAACTCATGGCACCCCATGTGTTACAGAGTGAAACAGCCCCATAGTGCTATCTTAGTTGTAATCTTTACAGAAACAGATTTCTAGGCTTTTCTTCTGTGGCACTGCTAAGTGGGTTCAAATTGCTAATCTTTAAGTTAGTAGTCAAGTGCAGGACATTATTACCATGAGTTAGAATCAACTCCTTGGCAACTTTTTTTTTTTTTTTTTGTATCACACGGAAATAAGTTAAGCAAAATGTAAGTTTTAAAAAAAAAGCTCTCTTACCCCTACCCTTAGAAAAACAGTAGGAAATTGAATCAGACTTGTGTGTGTGTGTTTTTCTTTATTTTTTGTTTTCTTCTCTGTGTTATGATGGGTGCCAGGCCTCTGTCTGGTGCTGTTATTTCATCTTACTGTCTCAACGGACAGTGTCGCTGTTGCCAATTTTTGTTGTTTTGCCAACGTTCATTATACAAGGGCTCATTAGTGACTTTGAACCTGGGTCATCAAGGATAATTTACTTTATTCATTCAGGTGATCCCAGTGCACCTACAGGAGACTGAGCAGAAGAACATAAATATCATTATTGTTAGAGCAAGAAAGTGAACTCCCTGCTCGGAACAATCAGAGCATCAGCTCTTTCAAAGCCAGAGGAAGTTCTTATGGTCTCCTCCCTTACATTAGACTTTCCTCCCTTCATGACACAGATCAAAGGAAAGTGATTCCGAAACTTTAAATAAGGAAAACTCTCTAAGAAAATCCTTTATATGATGTGAGAATTGCAGACCCTCCAGGAGATGCCTGGAAATTAAGTGTAGGTTTATCATATTTGACCTGTGCTAAGTCGTATCTCCCTTAACTCAACACATTAAGGAGTTGCCAGCTGAAACCATGAAAAATTATCAAAACTGTAAGTACCGTAAGGTAGCTATGAGAAAGAATTTCTCTTTTGAGAGACAAGGGAAAGAAATATCTATTAGTGTTTTCTTCTGAAATGTGGTTAGTTAAGCTTGTTTCAATTATTTAATACAAAAAATTGAAGTAGACAGTTAATGAAACTATTCAACTATGCAACAGACTTTTGATGGGACTGAGGTCATTGCCAGGGCTATATTTACACATTCATAAGTAGTCATCCATGCACTGTAATGTGAAGGACATACAATAATATGTCTTCCAAGTCTCTGCAATGTATTCCCAAAGAAATAGTCCACGGCTTAAAATTTTGACATTATAAACCCGTATCCTTTTCTACGTTATAAATATTACTTTTATGAAGAAAAAATAGAGAGTAAATAATTCATTCCCTCCTGAGTTGCTATAAACACATTGTCTTTGAGCCAATTTCGACTCATAGTGACTCTGTAGGACAGAGTAGAACTGCCCTACAGAGTTTCCAAAGAGAATCTGGTAGATTGAAACTGCCAACCTTTTGGCTAGCAGCCATAGCACTTAACCACTATGCGAGCAGAGTTGCTGTTAGTTCAGCAAAAATGCCCTCTTAATACTTAAATGAGAGAAATTACTCTTAAATGAGAGTATTTTGAAGAGTAAGGAAACAGAAGTTTTTTGTTTTTTTCCCTGAGGCACTTCACGTAACTGACAAAGTATTTCAGTAAGACAGTTTTTGCCCAGTGTGATTGGTGGAGGAGTTTGAAAATGACACCGAGGGTGCCAATTCTTTGTTACTTCATAATCTTTCTTATTTGTTTCACCTTTTGTGACCCTGAAGTATTTGGGTGAGAATTGGTTCTTAATAAACCAAAGCCAAAGAAAAAGGTATTGTAAATTTTAAACACATTATTTTACTCATATAACAGAGAAATCATCAATACATTAATTTTATCTAACAATGGCAAACAGAATTTGAATAAGAGAAAAATGTTTGAGGGGAGATGGCAAATCTCAAAAGTTTGCAAAGAATTGTTTTCCTTTACTTGTATCAGCTGCTTATTAGTGTGCGAGGCTAGCTAACAGGCAGTCTTTGGGAGTAGAAAGTTCATCACAGACAACAGTTTTGGTTATTTATGGATTTCTGGAAAAATTGTCGGAGTTTTATTATAAAGTAAGTACCTAACAAGCAGCAGCTGTACAATGTTGGCCAGTGTACTTTCTTAGCATCATCATTGTAGCTATGCCAGGCCTGGACCCTTTCCCTTAACAGTATTTTTCATTAGTTTTTCTATGTAAGTGTCCATTTTCCTGTGATGGTTCCATTAAACCAAGGTGGGCATTTCCAAATATCCTTTAAGCCATTTTATAAGGCACGTATCCATAAAAAAAGAAAAATAATTTTTTTTTTCTCTTCAGACCGAGAGGACACGTGTTATTTGCGGGAAGTATTTTAAAACAAATTGAATGTAAAATCATTCATATAACAGACTAATTTGTGTCTCCCAGGGAGATATAATCTCATGCAATGATGGAGAAATAGTAGGGACTCTAGAGACTCTGTTTTTAGATAGGACATATGTTCATAGCTAACATTACAAGCAATTAATGCTGGTTGAGGACTAGCACCCGTTACTGCTCCATAAGCAGAAAGAGTCTGAAGTATACATAAAATGGCCACAACTCACATTAATAAAATAAGACCCATAATGCAAGGAAAAAAGTCAGTTAATATCTCAGCAATCCTTTGTGTCTGAAATTATAATGTAAATATAACTTAAGTGATTGCATTATGCTATATGATATAAGGGATGGGACAGCACTTACGGGGGTTATAGGTGGTGGTGTCAGAGCTGGGAAACAAACTTCCTTAATTAGCTAAGGTGGTTCCCATACATTAATATGAATATTAAAAATATTTCTCCACCGGCACCCAACTGGGAAACCCTGGTGGTGTAGTGGTTAAGGGCTATGCCTGCTAACTAAAAAGACCAGCAGTTTAAAGCCACCAGGTGCTCCTTGGAAACCCTATGGGACAGTTCTACTCAGCCCTACAGGGTCACTATGAGTCTGAATCGACTCAATGGCAACAAGGTTTTTTTTTTTTTTTTTCTTTTGTCCAGCACCCATCACACTCCACTCTGCCTGGCTAGACATTATTAGGTCTCTCTAAGCCTCAGCAACATATATTTATGATAAGTATCCTTGATAATTCCAATTTAGAGAGTGCCACCCACTAAATTTCTTAGTTCAATGCAACTGTTTCTGGAAGAAAAAGAAGAAGGAGGAGGAGGAAGAGGGAAGGAGAGAACGCAGGGGTTGAAGGAGGGATTGGGGGAGGGAAAGGGGAAGGAGGAGAAAGAGAAGGAAAAGGAGGAGAAGAAACATTATATAAAGTGCTACAGTGAAAATTTCAGTATAAACCAACTGTGTTTTATGAGACACAGCCTATCCCTGTACCTGGCACATAGTAGAAACTGGGTGAAATCATTACATTTAAAATACTATGTCTGATATTTTCTGATAGCCATGTGAAAGCAAGTCCTGACACAGTTAAGTAGATGTGCTCTAATAGGAGGGAGGAAGGAGAAGGCTCCACAGGGGCTTCATGCTTTCTGAAGGCAAACAATAGAGTGTCAGAGTAGAGCACTCCATGTGATCAGGGCACACAGCCAGTATATGTCAAGTAGTCAGGCAAAAAGAGGCTGGGAGTTTAGGTGAAGGACTAATGAGAACAAAGCCTATGAGGGCAAATGTCCCCTTTGTCTAAATTTTACCTACCCTGCATCTGTGGAAAAAGTTTAGAGAAGATGAGACCTGCGTAAATTAGGAGAATGAGAGACTCCTTGCCTTCTGAAAGAAGCGGAGCTATATCATCCCTTACTCAATAAAATTTGAAGACTGGAAAAAGATTAAAAGTGATAATTGTTTTGCTGAAGAGAAAAAAAAAAAAGAAGGCTGCTTAATTAAAAGTTTGGTGAAAAGATCGTGTTAGGAAGTACAAAGGATAGAAAAAGGTCAGACTCCAGGTGGAATACTTGAGGTAAATTTTATCTTGAAAAAACAGTGAATTTGCACTCTAGTCTGTTCTCTAAATTATATCGTTGTGCTAATAACTGTAGTTGTGATTCACCAATAGCATACGCACAAGAGCGTCTGCAGACTCTGTTCCATTTTTTCAAGTTACATTTACTAAAGTCCCCATGTGTGTCAGATATAGGAGATATAAGAATGTATAAAACATAGAGTCTACTTTGGAGAAATATACATAAAACAGACTGCAAATTATAATATTATACAATAAATTATAAAATACGGTAATCAACATGTGCTTTAAGAGAACACAGGTACATAATCTCACATAGTCAAGGTGGGTAAATGAAGACTTCCCTGAAGAACTGATACCTATGGGGAATCATCAAGGACCAATAGACATCAGGCAGTCACAGAAGGATAGAAGAATTCAACTGTGAAGAGGAGACAACAAACAGAAAATACGAATAATTGCAAGTAGTCAGTGTTAGTGGAACTTAAAGTATGAAGAAAAAAGGTAAGGAACTGCCAAATGATGAAGCAGGAAAATGAAAGAAGGTCCTGTCCATGAAGAGCCTTGCAAGCCTTGTGAAAAAAGACATGGCGCTTTAACAAAAAATAGTGAACACTGGAAGAGAAGGCTTGGAGGGGAGGGATGGAGGCATGATTTCACTTTGAGAATGTGGAATATGAGGGTGCTATGAACATTGAATTGGTGGTGTCCACTTAGCAATATTTTTAAGGAGAAAAGATCTGGTCTTTGGAATCCATCATATAAATGATAATCTAATCAACCAGACAGGACGAAATCATTCTTGAATAGTATGGAGTAAACCAAAACCAAACCTGTTGCCGTTGAGTCAATTCCAAGTCATAGCGACCCTATAGGACAGAGGGGAACTGTCCCATAGGGTTTCCAAGGAGAGACTGGTGGATTCAAACTGCTGACCTTTTGGTTGGCACCCAAACTCTTACCCACTCTATCACCAGGTTTCCTTAAGAAGTATTAAAAAAACAAAGCAAGAAAGGAGAGGTCTGAAGATAGAATGCTTGAGAACCTCAATATTTCATAGATGAACAAAGAGGAGACTGTGTAGGTCACTGAAAAAAGATCAGAGTTAGGAAGAAAATGAGAATGATGGCATGGAACCCATTTGACAAATGACTAAACTTTAAAGGAAAAAAAAATTCTGTGGGGATGCCAGATGTCATAGTCATCTAGTACTGCTATAACAGAAATACCACATGTAGATGGTTTTAACAAAGAGAAATTTATTCTCTCACAATCTAGTAGGCTAGAAGTCCAAATTCATGGCATCGGCTCCAGGGGAAGACTTTCTCTCTCTGTCAGTTCTGGGGAAAGGACTTTGTTATCAGTCTTTCCCTGGTCAAGGAGCTTCTTTGTGCAGGAACTTCAGGTCCAAAGGACGCACTCTGCTCCCAATGCTTCTTTCTTGGTGGTGTGAGGTCCCCCTGTCTCTCTGCTCACTTCTCTCTTTTATGTCTCAAAACAGATTGTCTTAAGACACAGTCTAATCTTGTAGATCTCATCAACATAACTGCTGCTAATCCATCTCATTAACGGTATAGTGATAGGATTTACAACACACAGGAAAATCACATCAGATGACAAAATGGTGGACAATCACACAATATTGGGAATCACGGACTAGCCAAGCTGACAGATATTTTGGGGGGACACAATTCAATTCATGACACCAGGGAAGATAATTCAAGAAAAACAAAATCCTTCAGATGGTAGGAGGAGCGGGGGCTGGAACTGGAAATGAGAGTCAGGTTACAGTGGTTCAAAGACTAAATTGAGTAGGGATAAGATAAGAAGGTAAAGACACTACTGTATTTTCAATGGAATTAAAAACAAAATGGAAAAAATCACAGCCTGAAAGAATACATATATATATATATAGTTTTAGCTTCAGAGGATTTCAGAGAAAAGGGACCAGTGTCAATTAACTGAAATAAAAGATGAAAGCATATGAGGCTATTCCTTTTTCTAAATATGTGAAGACATTTTCTTACACTATAGGTAAAATAGTCATGTATCAATCCATCTATAGGTAGTATGGAGCCTTGGTTGTGCAGAGGTTAAGAACTTCTCTGTTAACCAAAAGGTTAGCAGTTTGAATCCACCAGCTGCTCCTTGGAAACCTTATGAGACAGTTCTACTCTGTTTTGTAGGGTCACTATGAGTCAGAATTGGCTCAATGGCAATTAGTTGTTTTTTTTTTTTTTTTTTTTTTTTTTTTTATAGATACTATAGTGTTAAGAGGAAACCCTTGTGGCATAATGGTTAAGAGCTACTGTGGTTCAAATGCACCAGTTGCTCCTTGGAAACTCTATGGGACAGTTTTACTCTGTCCTATAGGATCGCCATGAGTTGAAATCAACTCAACGGCAATGGGTTTGGTTTCTTTTTTTTTTATAGTCTTAAGAATAAGGAATAAAGAATACAAGCAGAAATGGATAAAGAGACAAGGTAAAGCCTCAGGATTCAGTGTTATATTTTGCTGTTGTCATAGTTTTTTGATTCTTTTCCAGGAGAAATTTATCTTATTCTTAAAATACTCCTTTGATATCAACAATTCAAGAGAATTCACATTCTTTATTACCTACAACTATATATTCTATATCCTGGGTTTGTCTTGGACAAAAAGACTTAAGTACCCATGAAATGTGATCATCTTTACTCATGCCTTTTGTAAATCCAATCTATTTAATGAATTACAGATATTGAGCTACATTTATAAATTCTGAGGGTCAAGGATGATCATAGAAAAAGTTAGATTCTTTTACAATGGATGAACCCTAAAGAAAAATCTCTGCTGCCCCTACCACATGTACAATTCAGGAAGGCTACTGGAATAGTGGCAATATTGATTATGATATGAAGGGAGAAAATAAATATATTTAAATTTGCTTGACTTTTATAAGCAAGGCCCTTTATTGTAGAATCCAAATATCTACCTCCTCACAAAATCTCTATGATGTTTACATGCAGATTGGGTAGCCATCAAAAGTCCACGATGAGAAATCACACTGCTATAACAACCTTCATCCTGCTGGGACTGACAGATGACCCACAAATGAAAGCTCTGCTTTTTACCTTTCTATTTTTCACCTATATATTGAGTGTTACAGGGAACCTGACTATTATTACCCTCACATTGGTGGACTCCCACCTTAAAACTCCTATGTACTTTTTTCTCAGAAATTTCTCCTTCTTAGAAGTCTCATTCACCACTGTCTGTATTCCTAGATTCTTGTACAGCATATCAACTGGGGACAATACTGTTACATACAATGCTTGTGCAAGTCAAATATTTTTTGTTTTTCTTTTTGGAGCAACAGAATTTTTTCTCCTGGCAGCCATGTCCTATGACCGCTATGTGGCCATCTGTAAACCCCTTCATTACATGACCATCATGAGCAACAAGGTCTGTGTCTTATTAGTTCTCTGCTGTTGGGTAGCTGGCTTGATGATCATTCTCCCTCCCCTGAGCCTGGGTCTCCAGCTGGAATTCTGTGATTCCAGTGCTATTGATCATTTTAGTTGTGATGCAGGTCCCCTCCTAAAGATCTCATGCTCAGACACATGGTTGTTAGAGCAGCTGATTATACTTGTGGCTGTATTTGCACTCATTATCACCCTAGTGTGTGTGTTTCTGTCCTACACATACGTCATCAAGACAATTCTAAGATTTCCTTCTGTCCAGCAAAGAAAAAAGGCCTTTTCTACCTGCTCATCCCACATGATTGTGGTTTCCATCACTTATGGAAGCTGCATCTTCATCTACATCAAGCCTTCAGCAAAGGAAGAAGTGGCTATCAATAAAGGAGTTTCAGTGCTCACGACTTCTGTTGCTCCCTTGTTGAACCCCTTCATCTACACCCTGAGGAACAACCAAGTGAAACTAGCTTTCAATGACTCTGTAAAGAAGATTGCATTTCTGTCAAAGAAGTAAACTATCTGATGAATCAGAGTAAAAGGAAAGAATAATGTCCCATAAATATTTTACTACAACTCCTAATTTCATTGCTTCCTGTCTGTAATTTAATCACATTAACCTTCTCAAAGACTTTTAACATTACATCTTTATCTCATCATAATCAAATCACGCCTTCTTCTTCTTTGAAACTAATATCATACGTGATGTTTTCCCTCTTTATGAATCTTTATATTTCCAAGATATTAAAGTTGGTTTTCACTCCTGACCTATTCTTTTATTCAATACTCAAGAGAAAGAAGGAAATAATATTTAAAAGTATACAAAGCATATACCAGATAAATTGTGTAATAGTAGTACTAGTTGCTTCCTCTAATGCAAATTTATCAGCTTATATCACAAATCCAAGAATTAAAATAATCAATAAAAAACAACAACAGAGACATATTAAAAAATAAATTCAACCAAATAAGGCATTCCAGGCAGGTTAAAATGATGATGTGTAAAGGGGAAAGGAGATATCCACAGGACGATTGCAAAGATGTTTTTATTTCTTCAATTCTGATTACTCAGAAACACTATGGATAGTATTGTGGGTGTGGGGACCAAAGATACAGTAATTGGAAGTATATAAGCCAATATGGTGGCACCCTGGTGCCATAGTGGTTAAGACTTTTGCTGGCAACCAAAAGGCTGGCAGTTCTAATCCACCAGCTGCTCCTTGGAAACCCCATGGTGCAGTTCTACTCTGTCCTATAGGGTTCTATAGGGTCTAACTATGATTTCGAATTGAATCAATGTTGATGGGTAAGCTGAGATGGTGGCTGATCTCTCTGTCTTCCATAATAAACTCTTAGTTTATCAGTGTGTCAGTTTATATCTTTTTTTAATTGCTTTTTTGACATTGTTGAAAAAAGTTAACTAAACAGTTTGCAATTTATGTAACAGATTTCATGTAGCATAATCTTTTCTATTCCAGTATATTTATTAAAAGGGAGAAGCAGGATGAAATCAAATTGTAATTGCCAACTCTCCATCAACTTTAAAACATACTTAATGGCTTTAACAAAGAGAAATGTATTGCCTCACAGCTTAGAAGGCTAGAAGTCTGAATTCATGGTGCCAGCTCCAGGGGGAGGATTTCTTTCTCTGTCAGCACAAGGGGAAGGTCTTTGTCATCAAATTTCCCTGGTGCAGGAGATTGTCAGTGCAGGGACCCCAGGTCCAAAGGACACACAATTCTAGTTCTTGTTTCTTGGTGGTTTGAGGTCCCTGTCGGATCGGATTGTGTCCCCCAAAATAAGTGTCAACTTGGATAGGCCATGATTCCCAGTTTTGTGTGGTTGTCCTCCATTTTGTGGTTTTCCTATGCATTATAAATCATAATCTCTGTCTGTGGTTAAAGAGGATTAGGGTGGGATGTAACACCCTTTCTCAGTTCACATTCCTGATTAAATGTAAAGAGAGTTTCCCTCGGGTGTGCCCTGCACCACCTTTTATATTACAAGAAGTAAAAGTAAAGGGAAGCAAGCAGAGAGTTGGGGACCTTATACGACCAAGAAAGCAGTGCCAGGAGAACAGCTAGTCCTTTAGACCAGGGGTTCCTGTGTGGAGAAGCTCCTAATCCAGGGAAAGATTGATGACAAGGACCTTCCTCCAGAGCGAACAGAGAGAGAAGGTCTTCCCCTGAAGCTGACACCCTGAATTTGAACTTTTAACCTACTAGACTGTGAGAGAATAAATTTCTCTTTGTTGAAGCTATCCACTTGTGGTATATCTGTTATGGCAGGACTAGATGACTAAAATAGTCCCTGGTAAAACAAGAGAACTCTGACGCACTACTTTCCTGACTTTAAACCACTCAGCATCCCCTTGTTCTGTTCGAATGACTACCTCTTGATGTATGTACAGGTTCCTCATGAGCACAATGAGGTGTTCTGAAATTCCCATTCTTTGCAATGCTATCTGTAATTTGTTATTACCCACACAGTTGAACGTTTTTGCATAATCAATGAAACACAGATAAACATCTTTCTGGTATTCTCTATTTTAAGCCAGCATCCACCTGACATCAGCAATGATATCCCTGGTTCCACATCCTCCTCTGAATCTGGCTTGAATTTCTGGCAGTTCCCGATGGATGCACTGCCACAGCCACTTTTGAATGATCTTCAGCAAAAATTTGCTTGTGTGTGATATTAATGGTGTTGCTCAATAATTTTCATATTTGGTTGGATCATGTTCCTTGGGAATAGGCATAAATGTGGATCACTTCCAGTTGATTTGCCAAGTAGCTGTCTTCAAATTTCTTGGCATCGATGAGAGATTTCTTTCAGTGCGGTGCCCTTTTGTTGAAACATCTCAGTTGGTATTCAACCAGTTCCTGGAAACTTGTTTTTGCCAATGCCTTTTGTGCAGTTTAGACTTCTTCCTTCAGTACCTTCAGTTCCTAATCATATTCTGGCCATATTCTGATTAACAGGGCTGCATTAAAAATTACCTCAATACTTTGTGGCTTAAAGCAACCATGTACTGGCCCCACATTTTCTGTTGTCAGGAGTTTATTCAGACTACAGCAAGGCTTGTCTCTACTTAAGGATGTCTGGAGCCTCAAACGGAAGATTTAAACACTAGAGGATTGAATTACTTGAAGATACTTTCACTCACACATCTGGCAGTTGATCTTGGTTGTAAGTTTGAGGGCTAGCTTCATTCCTCTATGGGACTCTCCATAGGTTCATTTGGGCTTTTTCACAACATAGTGTCTTGGTTCCAAGTGTAAAAATCTCCAAATAGAGGGACCTAGAAAGGAATTGTAGTCTTTTTAAGACCTAGACTTGAAGTCTACTAATCAGAGATGTTACTGGTTTCTGCCCAAATTTAAGGAAAGGAAACTTAGACTCCACCTCTCCTTCAGGGAAGGGCCAAAGTCATTTTTAAGAGCATGTTGGATGGGTGGTCATGTTGTGGTGTGATCATTTAGAAGAAGAGCTCTGCCAAAGAAGTGAAGGTGAAGGGCAGAGCAAACTGCTTTATCATTCAATGAGGCTGTACAGATGATGAAACAATATGGGGAGTTTCTCTAGCACCTTACCCTACAAATTTATCTCCTCACCTTATCCTAGGCAAAATTGCATTTATCTTTTTAACTTTCTGTGGCCCTTCCTGAAAGCCTGCAACTTCCTACAATTTATCTTGAAGGCCAGAGAGTCCTAATGATAGACTTTCATTGGTCTATTCATGTTTACTTTTTCCACTGGCAATTAAATTTAATAGGCAAATATTTTCAGAAACATTAGCTCAAGAAATGTATGGTAACTGTTGGCATAGCCAGCTGATGCAACTTGAGAAAAATCTTGTGCTAGTAGCTTAATCAGTACCAAAGTGAAAAAAAAAAAAAAAGGTTGTATACTGTACATTCAATAGGACAATTATAGCCTTGTTTTACTTGCTGGTTCCTCAAAGTATAAATGAATGGGTTCAACAAAGGGGCAACTGAAGTACTGAGCACAGCTACTCCTTTGCTTAAAGTAACTCTTTCATTTGCTGCTGGCTTTATGTAGATGAAGATACAACCGGCATAAGTGATGGAGACAACAATCATGTGAGAAGAGCAGGTGGAAAAGGCTTTTTTCTTTTGCTGAGCTGAAGAGAATTTTACAATTTTCTTCATGATATAGGAGTAAAAAATGATTACTAATACCAATGTGACAATGATTTTAATCAGAGCTATTAAAAAAGCAATGGATTCTAGTAAATGTGTGTCTGAGCAAGAAAGTTGGAAGTTAGGAGAAATGTCACAAATGAAAGGGTCAATGATATTGGAAGCACAACAATCCAAGTGAAGACACAAAAACAGTGGCGGGAAAATGACCAAAAATGCAGTTACCCAAGGGCTGAGTGCAAGCTGGTGACAAAGTCTGCTGCTCATGACGGATGTACAATGCAAGGGTTTGCAGTAGGCAACGTAGCGGTCATAGGACACAGCAGCCAGAAGGAAAGACTCTGTAACCCCCCAAAATATATAAAAAAACAACTGAGACATACGACCATTATAGGAAATGGTCTTTTCCCTGGTTACAGTTGTGATGAGGAATCTGAGGATGAAAACAGTTGTGAATGAGATTTCCAGGAAAGGGAAAGGACAAAGGAAGAAATACATTGGGGTCTTGAGATGGGAATCCAGCAGAGTGAGGGCAATGGTGGTTAGGTTCCTTATCATGCTCAACATGTAACTGAGAAGTAGAAACAAGAAAATGACAATCTGTAACTGAGAATTACCTGTCAGTCTCAGTGGAATAAACTCTATGTTCTTTGTATGATTCTTCATTTTTAAACTTCAATCAAATTCTAAAAAAAAAAGGTACAAAAATCAGAAATTATATGAGTAGGTATACCTCCAGAAAAAGATATATAAAAAGACCCATATTCAGAAGCATGGCCATTTACCATGTAATACTTCATGGAAGTTGAACATATGATCCAAAGCTGTGTAACAGAAACTAAGAGTTTAAATGAACTGTAGAAGTGAAACCAGTTTTGGACATTGACCCACAAAACCAGGGATAGATGATTTTTTTTTTTCCTCTCTTACAAACTTCCGATCAATTGTATATAATTCCAAATTCGGCCAGATCATAAATTAATTAAAATGCTGGGTTCAGGAGTCAAAAGTAATTAATTCGTTTTTAGGCTGTTACGTGTATCAAAATAAAACATTGCCTATTTGATAAATTAAGACCTACAATTAAATTCTGAAGCTTAGATTTTATATTAAAGTGACATTTTTAAGACTTCATCTGTAGCCTCCTACAACTGCACAATGTTGTACTTTATGAAGGCAGAAATGGTGAAAAGGCAGTGTAATACCACAAAAGAACAAGCACTGGCTGAATCTGGGGGAAAAAATAAACTGATTATTAATCAGATATATTTACACTGGAGCCCTGGCGGCACAGGAGTTCCGCTGCTAACCAAAAGGTCAGCAGTTCAAATCCACTAGCCGCTCACTAGAAAACCTATGAGGCAGTTCTACTCCTTCCTGTAGGGTTATTATGAGTAGGAATTATCTCGATGGCATCATCTCGACGGCAACAGCTTTGTTTTTGGTTTTTATAGCCACATCTACAAAAAAAAAAAAAAAAACCCTGTTTATAACTTAAACATTCTGCCACTGTAACTAAGACCACAAGGATAAAAGGGAGCCTACAGAAAATGCATTGCATCTCTTGACAGTCTCTGCCCAGTTATGGGTATCTAAAACCTGTACTTAATATTCACATGCAGCTCCAAAAGGATGAAAAATCTTTGTTTTCTTACCACATTGCCTACACCTTCATGTCCTCAACAATCACTCATACATCTAATCAGTGACTGTTATTCCTAGGAAGTATTGGTGTAAGAAGTCTGTGACAATAGTGATGGAAAAACTATTCTAATTGAGTTTTATGTTTGTAATAGTAGGTTTTCATGCACTATAGTCTGGGACTTTCAATAGTAAAAACAGTAAACAAAAGTAAGATGTTGTCTCAATAGAGCAGAAGTATAGCCAAAGTTGGAAACTGTTAGTAATTAGATATTGGGCTTAAAGCTGCTAATCCACTAAAATCTAGTTATGGATCTTAGAAGAAAGACCACAGGAATGGATACTGACACCACGGGCAATGTACTCTTCAGATCAAAGATTGGGCAGGACTTTTATTGTTTAATAATTAATAGTCTTAAACTGTAGCAAAAAATATAACAGAGAGAAAATTGAAGAGAGAAAATGGCTAGGAAGCTAGAAGTTTAGAATCCCAAAGCAGAAACCTTTCTGGAATTTTCACTGCATCACTTAACGGTTATATGGTCTTTGAAAAATTACTTAACTTCCTTGGCACAGTGGTTAAGCGGTTGGCTGCTAAACAAAAAGTCAGCAGTTCGAATCCACAGCCATTCATTGGAAACCGTAGGCGACCTATTTCTACTCTGTCTTATACAGTTGCTGTGAGTCAGAATTGAATTGATGACAATGGGTTTGGTTTGGTTTTTGATTTCCTTATGTTTCAGTTTTCCATCTATAAAAAGGAGGAAAATTTTTTCAACCTCAGTTATAAGGATTAAATGAGATGTGTATAGAAATTATCAGTGTCTTCATAGCTTTTGTTGTTAGCTTCCCTCAAGTGGGTTCTGACTCATAACAACCATATATACAACAGAATGAAACACTGTCCATTCCTGTGCCATCCTCACAATCATCGTTATGCTTGAGCCCATTGTTGCAGACACTGTGTTAGTCCATTTCATTGAGGGTCTTCTTTTTTCACTGACCCTCTACTTTGCCACGCATGATGTCCTTCTACAGGGACTCATTCCTTCTGATAACAGGTCCAAAATATGTGAGACATAGTCTCACCATCCTTGTTTCTAAGGAGCATTCTTGTACTTCTTCTGAGACAGTTTTGTTCATTCTTTTGGCAGTTCATGGTATATTCAATATTCTTCACCAACACCATAATTCAAAGGCATCATTTCTTCTCTGGTCTTTCTTATTCATCTCCAAGCTGTTGCACGCATATGAAGTGATTGAAAACACCATGGCTTGAATCAAGCTCACCTTAGTCTTCAAGGTGATGTCTCTGCTTTTCAACACTTTAAAGAAGTCCTTTGCAGCAGATTTCCCCAGCACAATGCATCTTTTGATTTCTTGACTGCTGTTTCCATGGCTGTTGATTGTGGATCCAAACAAAATGAAATTCTTTACAACTTCAATCTTTTCTCCGTTAATCATGTTGCTTATTGATCCAATTGTGAGGAATTTTGTTTTCTTTATGTTGAGGTGTAATCCGTACTGAAGGATGTGGTCTTTGATCTTCATCAGTAAGTTCTTTAAATCCTCTTCATTTTCAGCAAGCAATGTTGCGTTATTTGCATAACGCAGGTTGTTAATGAGTCTTCGTCCAATCTTAATGCTCTGTTTTTCTTCATATAGCCCAGATTTTTGGATTATTTGCTCCACATACGGATTGAATAGGCATGGTGAAAGGATACAACACTGACACACACCTTTCTTGACTTTAAACCATGCAGTATCCACTTGTTCTGTTCGAACGACTGCCTCTTGATCTGCGTACAGGTTCCTCATGAGCACAACGAGCTGTTTTTTGCAATGTTTGCAAATGTTATCCATAATTTGTTATGATCCACACAGTGGAATGACTTTGCTTCATCAATAAAACATAGGCAAACATTTTTCTGGTATTCTCTGCTTTCAGCCAAGACCCATCTAACATCAGCAATGATATCCCTGGTTCCATGTCCTTTTCTGAATCTGGCTTGAATTTCTGGCAGTTTCCTGTCTACATACTGCTGCAGCCACTTTTGAATTATCTTCAGCAAAATTTTACTTATGTGTGATACTAATGATATTGTTTGATAATTTCCACATTCACATGGTTCTCCATAGTTATTGCTTAATAACTAGTAAAGAAAATAGTACAAAAAAAACTCTAAAAATGTAATCAGAGCTTCTTTTGCTTTTCCAAGCTTCAAACAGTTAGGGCAAAACAGTTGCCGTAGAATTGGTTCTTTCACGGTGACTCAGTTTGGTCAGAGTAGAGCTGTGCTGCATAGGGTTTTCAATGGCTGATTATTTGGAAATAGGTCACCAGGCCTTTCTTCCAAGGCACCCCGGGTGGACTCGAATTGCCAACCTTTCGGTTAGCAGCCGAAAGCTGTTTGTAGCACCCATGGCTCCATGGGTATGACAAGGGCTCCTTAATCACTGCACTCTGCTCAGGCCAGTAGAAACCTTGGGATAGTGTGAAAGACACCTCTTTTTATTAGGAAATAAGTTATGTAACTTACAAAAGAACACATTTTTGAAGTTAAATGTAACTTTCTATGTACAAATTGCAGTATCCAACAAGTATTGAGTTCGAATCACTTTCTAAGATTTGGAAAATCAAAAGGCTGGATAAATTTTCTTCATATTTGCTTTTAAGATACAGTGAAGGAAAGTAGTTGTAGGGGAGAATTATAAGAAATGTTTTCACAGTTATTTTGTTTTAAAAAATAGTATTAATAAATTGAAATTGTAAAACTGTAGTGCTAGTTTTTATTTTCCATTAGCTTAATAATTGTACTACAACTTTTCAAATTTACTTAAATTACAGGGTGCTTTACGCTGAATTAGTGCTCATCTAATTGATCTCATCATCCAGGTTCAGTTGTAATTTTAAAAATTTAATGATGTTGTTTATAAAATGTATGCAAGTCTGTTTTAAATTCCTAGAAAAATCAGTTACTCTAGCACGCAAACATGGTTGAGTCAGCTGATTTACAACTTTTGCTAGCAAATTCCTAATGCAGTGCTCTAATAATAACTCTTTGTGTGGTAAAAGCAAAATTTCTAGTAATTTTAGAAGTTTGTATTATTTGAAAAAAGATTAATAAAAGAGACAAACTTCCATTAATTCTAAAAAAAGAAATACTTTTTTGGGAGAAAAATAATAAAGCCACCATTTTGAAACAAAATAAAATCATAAGGGCATACTCCGGTCACCTTTATGGTAATGAATTTAGAAAATGTGAAATAAAGTAAAAAATTTCTGAGTAAATAGCTAACCATAAATTAGCATTTATACAACATAAACAAAAAAATAACTACAGAGAACACTAAGAGTGGTCAACTACTATGTTTCTGCTTCAATAAATTCAAAACCATCTAAGTGGCTTCTCGCAAGCTAAATAGTATATTCTATGAGTAAATAATTTTAATTTTGTTTAAATATGTAAATTACATAAAAAGATTAAAGGTTACTAATAAAAACCCGAAACCATTGTCCTTTGAGTCAAATTTGACTCTTAGCAACCCTATAGGACACGTAGAACTGCACTACAGGGTTTCCAAGGCTGTAATCTTCATGAAAACAGACTGCCACATCTTTCTCCCTGCAGCAACTGGTGGGTTTGAACCACTTACATTTTGGTTAGCACCCACGTGCTTAACCACTGTACCACCAGGGCTTCTTAAATGGTACTAAAACCCAAATAAAAAAACCGAACCGACTGCCATCGAGTCAATTCCGACTCGTAGCGACCCTATAAGACAGAGTAGAACTGCCCCCACAGAGTTTCCAAGGAGCACCTGGCAGATTCAAACTGCTGACGTCTTGGTTAGCAGCCGTAGCACTTAACCACTACACCACCAGGGCTATGTCCAAAAAGGTAACCTTAGAAAGGAAGCACAAATAACTTGAAAGGTAAATTTCATTTGTAATGTAGATGCAAATTTACTAGATAAAACATTAAAATAAAGAATAAGTAAATAAACTGTGGTATATTCAGTTGCAATGCACTATTGCACAGCAACAAAAATGTTAAAACTTTATCTACATATGTAATATAAATAAACCTGAGATATATAATACCAGTACTAGACCAGCTGCCTTTGAGTCATTTCCAGCTCTTAGTCATTCCATGCGTGTCAGAGTAGAACTGTGCTCTGTAGGGATTTCAATGACTGATGTTCCAGAAGTAGACTGTGAGGCCTTTCTTTCAAGACACCCCTGGGTAGACGCTTCCAACCTCCAATCTTTCAGTTAAGCAGATGAGCCCATTACCATTTTCATCACTCAAGGACTCCTAGAAATATAATATTAAGTCCAAAAAGCATATCCTAGAGGGCAATATAAATTTGCTACCATATATACAATACTTCTGCATATACAATACAATAGAGATGGAGACAGAGATGGGGAGAATGAGGCGTGTGTGTGTGTGTGTGTGTATACAATGGAATGATAAACAGAAAATATAAGATATAAAACATTAAATATCTCTGAACACTGCCAGGTGACTGAAATGTAAGAGCTACACATAGGTATGTATAAGTTATTGGGTATTTGGTTGGGAAGCATATTCTTAGATGTTCTTTGCTCCATTATAGTAAATTGATGAAGAACAAAGAAAGGAAGAGGAAGGAAGGGAAGAAGGGAGTCAAAAAGAGGGAGGGAAGAAAGAAGGAACCGAGGAAGGAAGGGAGGGAAAGAGGGAGGAAGGAAGACAAATCATGCTTGGTGCAAAATAAATAATCTTTTCTCCATCATGATCATTCCCATCATGGATGACTAAGTATTTCTAATAACCGTATATATTAGAAGAAATTTTATGAACTAAAGCATGTTTCAATAAATTTCTGGCTGGATTTTATACTAAAAAAAAAAACTAGAAGCTTAAAAATTGTCAACACTCTAATAAATTAATATTCATTGCAGAACAAGTAATTTTATTTTTAACTTAAATGATACAATGTTGGTACAAAATTAGTAATAATCTAATTTTATTTTATCCTATCAACATTTGAAAAGAGAAAAGCAATATTTTAGAAAATGTTAGTTTATGTTATAATCTATCATTCAATACAGAGTCCTTAATAAGAGCAATACTATGGTTTGTAAAAATAGCAAGATTATGTACTATTAATTAACTGATTGAATCCCAGCATGTTTTAACTGAGATCAGAATTACACAAGGATACTGAATGTTACCCAAGGAAATAAACTGACACAATTACTGGCACTTTTACAACAATAAGATTGTTGGGTATGTGGAAACAATAAAACAAAAATGTAACTAATTAATAGCCTTTACAAAGGAGAAAAAATTAGAATAAATAATAGAAAATTTACTGTGAATGTTAATACCCATATCATGTGTAAGCTGTATATCACAGCATTGTTTAAAAGAGTGAAAAAAAGAAAACAATCTAAGTATTTGCAAGTAAGCAATATTTTAAATAAAGTTTTATTCATTCAAATAACATATTTTGAAGTGGGAATGTTAATGAATATTATCATGAAAAATATTTTAAATATATTTTTGATACAAAATTGATCCTATTTTTCTAAATATCTACTTACGGAGCATATAAATGAGCACAATTTCTGCAAGTGTACACAAAAATAGTAATTATGATTAAAGATAAAGTATTCCTTGAGTGGGATATTAAATTTTTTGCATGTATACATGTAATAAAAATGGCCATTTTTAATATTTTATCCAATAGAAATGGCAAAGTACAACATATAAGAATTTTTTCCTACTTGTTACTTTTTCCTTCATGGTAGCAAAAAAGATAACTTTGAGTTTAGAGAACTAGTACCTCTAGAGTTATGTTTTCAAATAAAAAGACTCTGACATGCACTTCATTGAATTATTACGTCTATCAGATCATTTGCTCTTAACTCAAGCATTTGTTGCCAAATTTCAAAAGCATTAAACTATTTCCAAAAAAAAAAACAGATCATAAACCTAATAGAAAAAATAAGCTATATCATGTAGTAAATAATATCTTTCCATTCTAAACTGTTTAAATTACATTATTTTCCGTTCATTGAATTTTGCTAATCAATGTCTTATTTATCTTGAGGTTCCTCTTTTCCTTCTTTTTTAATTATTGACTATCTTACATTTTTCCCTTCTATATATGATTCCATCCATTCCTTCAGTAACGAATTAAGGAATCATGCGTTAATCAAAGATTAACACATTTTATTCCTTTAGTAAATAACTGTGTTCTAACTTTCATTTTTTTTTTTTTTTAGTATGTTTCATTTCCTTTTACACTAATTCTCCAGTGAATTATCTCCAAGTTGTTGATGGTAATGTTGGATTTCAGATACCCATAGGGCAATCTAAGTACATTCTTCTTTGATCCCATCTTAATTTGTTACTGTTTATTTTTGTATTATGTCCTTCTTCTAACCTCTACCTCATTCTTCAAAATATTTTAGTTTTAGTTTTCCATGTATAAAAAGGAAGTAAATTGTTCTGACCCAGTTGTAGGGATTGAATATGTACGACATTTATCAATGTCTTCATAGTTACTACTTAATAACACTCAAAGAGAATAGTATATATATAAAAGCTATAAAAATGTAATCAAAGCTTCTGTTGTTTTATCAAGTTTCGAACAGACATGGCAAGTTAGTTGCCTTGGAGTCTATTCTGACTCATAGTGACCCCGTGTATGTCAATGTCAGAGTGGAGCTGTGCTGCATAAGCTTTCAATGACTGATTATTTGGAAGTAGGTCACCAAGCTTTTCTTCCAAGGCATCTCTGGGTGGACTTGAACCTCCAACCTTTTAGTTAGCAGCCAAGAGTTGTTTGTACCATCCATGGACGCCATGGGCATGATAAGGGCTCCTTAATCACTGCACTCTTTTCTGGCTGGTAGAGACCTTGGGATAGTGCAAAAGATACCTCCTCTTTAATTAGGAAATAAATTATATAACTTATAAAAGAACACATTTTTAGTTAAACGTAGCTTTCTATATCCAAATTGCAGAATCCATTGGGTATAGAGTTAAACCCACTTTCTAAGATTTGAAAACGCAAATGTCTGAATGAAGTTCCTTCAAGTTCGCTTTTAAGATGCAATGAAAAAATAGTAATGGGGGTAATTGTAGGAAAAGTTTGTACGGTTTCTTTGTTTCAAAAATATTTTTTCATAAATTGAAATTATTAAATCATAGTGATAAATTTTATTTTCCAATGGTGTAATAACTCTACAACTTTTAAATTTACTTGAAGTATAGGGTGCTTTCTGCTGAATTAGTGCTCATCTAATTGATTTCATCATCCAGATGCAAATGTAATGTTAAAAATTTAATGATATTGTTTACAAAATCTATGCAAGCCTGTTTCAAATTTCTATAAAAGTCTAAGTAATTCACTAGGTTGCAAACATGCTTGACTCAGCTGGTTTAGAACTGTTGCTGATATATTCTTTGGTAATGTCCTAATAACAGCTATGTAGTAAGAACAAAATTCCTAGTATTTTTCAAAGTATTTATTATTTGAAAAAAGATTAATAAAATAGACTAACCTCTATTAATCCTCCAAAAGAAAGACATATTTTGGGGAAAAAGAAATGAGAAAACCAATAAAGCCACTACTTTGAAATAAAATAAAATTATAAGGGCATAATCTATTACCTTTCATAGAAATGAATTTAGAAAATGAATAGTAAAGTGAAAAATTTCTGAGTAAATAATCAACTATAAATTACCATTATAAAATATAAATAAAAAATAACAAAAGAGAAAACTAAAAGTGCCGTCAAACAATTTATGTTCCTCTTCAATAAATTCAAAACCATCTAATGGGCTTCTAAGCATGTTACATAATATGTTCTAAGAATAAATCATTTTAATTTTGTTTAAATACTTCAATTACATAGAAAAAGTTTAAAGGGTACTAAAAAACATCAAACCCTTTGCTTTCAGTCAGTTCCAACTCTAGGGATCCTATAGGAAGTGTAGAACTGCCCCATATGGTTTCCAAGGTTCTGATTTTTATGGAAACAGACTGCCACATCTTTCCTGCACAGAGCAGCTGGTGGGTTCAGAACCCCGACATCTAGGTTAGCGCCCAAGGCCTTGACCCCTGCACCACCAGGGCTCCTTAGAAGGGGTTACTGAAAAAATCCAAACCTGCTGCCATGGAGTGGATCCCGACTCACAGTGTCCCTATAGCTATGCCCAAATAGCTAAGCCTTAGAAATGGAGCACAAAGAACATGAACAAGAACTGTCATTTTCACATGGATGCAAATTTACTAGATAGAATATTAAAATAAAGAATGAGTGAATGAAGTGTGGCATATTCAGTTGCAATGTAGTATTTTGCAGCCGTGAAAATGCTGAAACTACAGCTACATCTGCAAGATGACGAGCCTTTGCTATATGATACCTGCACCATAGCCGCTGTCTGCAGTCAGTTCCAACTTCTGGTGATTCCATGTGTGTCAGAGTAAGCTGTCCTTCCTCAGGTTTTCCACAGCTGATTTTTCAGAAGTCGATCTCCAGGCCTCTCTTCCCAGGTATCTCTGGATAGACGCCTCCAATCTCCAATCTTTAAGTTGAGCAGCTGAGCATATTAACCATTCGTATCACCCAGGGGCTCCTGTAGTTGTTGTTTGGTGCCATCTTCCTTATTCATTTTTCAGCTTTCACGTGCATAAGAGGCGATTGAAAACACTATGGCTTGGGTCAGGCTCACCTCAGTCCTTAAAGTGACATCTTTGCTTTTTAACACTTAAAAAATTATTTGTAGCAGATTTGCCCAATACAATGCATCCTTTGATTTCTTGACTGTTGCTTCCATGGGCATTGATTGTGGATCCAAGTAAAATGAAATTCTTTACAACTTCCAGATTTTCTCTGTTTATCCTGATGTTGCTTATTGTTCCAGTTGTGAGGATTTTTGTTTTCTTTATGTTGAGATGTCATCCATGTTGAAAGCTGTGGTCTTTGCTCTTCATCAGTAAGTGCTTCAAGTTCTCTTCACTTTCAGCAAGAAAGATTGCGTTATCTGCATACTGCAGGCTTTTAATGAGTTTTCCTTCTATTCTGATGCCCTGTTCTTCTTCACATAGTCCAACTTCTCAGGTTATTTGCTCAACATACAGATTGACTAAGTATGGGGAAAGGAAACAACCCTGATAAACACCTCTTTTAATTAAAAAAAAATGTTATTTTTGTTCTGTTCAAACTACTACCTCTTGGTCTATGTACAGGTTCCTTATGAGCACAATTAAGTGTCCTGAAGTTCCCATTCTTCGCAATGTTACCCATAATTTGTTACTATCCACACAGTTGATTGGCTTTGCACAGTCAATAAAACACAGGTAAACATCTTTCTGGTTTTCTCCTCTTTCAGCCAATATCCATCTGACATCAGCAATTATATCCCTTGTTCCATATTCTTTTCTGAATCTAGCTCAAATTTATGGCAGTTCCCTGTTGATGTACTGCTGCAACCTGTTGTTACAGAAGATAATAGAAAGTTGATACCCAATATAAAAAAAAAAAAACCCAAACCCTTTGCCGTCAAGTCAATTTCAACTCATAGCCACCCTAAAGGTCAGAGTAGAACGTCCCCATAGGGTTTCCAAGGAGTGCCTGGTGGATTTGAATTGCTGACCTTTTGGTTAGCTGCTGTAGCTCTTAATCACTATGCCACCAGAGTTTCCATAAACAACACTACCGTGTATATAATAAATGTGATAGATAAAGATAGAGACATAGATTTGAGGGGTGGGGGCAGAGAATGAGGTGTGTGTGTCTGCGTGTGTATATGTGTGTGTGTGTACAAGGGAATGATAAACAGAAAAGTATGCGATCCTCACAATTGTTGTTATGATTGACCATTGTTACAGCCACTGTTTCAATTCATCTCCTTGAGGGTCTTTCTCTTTGTTGCCGACCTCCTTTACCAAGGATGATGCACTTCTCCAGGGCATGATCCCTCCTGAAAACATGTCCACAGTACCTGAGATGAAGTCTCACTATCCTTCCTAAGGAGCGATCTGGCTGTACTTCTCCCAAGACAGATTTTTTTCATTCTTCTGGCAGCCTCGTGAAAGGATACAGTCTTGACACACACCTTTCTTGATAAACGTAGGTATACATAAGTTACTGAGTATTTCTTAAATGTTCTTTGCTGTATTATAATAAATCATTGCAGAAAAAAGACAGGAAGGGGAAAGAATGGATGAAGGGAAAGAAGGGAGGGAAGGAAGAAGGAAGGTAAAGAGGGAGAGAGGGAGGAAATGAGAGAGGGAAGGAGGAAGGAAGGAAAAATGAAATAAGAAAGGAAGGAAGGAAGCTTGGAGCAAAATCCTTTTCTCTACCATAATCATTCTCATCATGAACGAATAATATTTCTTATAACTGCATATACCAGAAGAAATTTTATAATATTAAAAAAATTTTCCATACATTTCTAGTTCAACTTTATATTAGAAGCTTTAACATTGTCAGCATTACAATAAAATAAGATGCATTGCAGACCAAGTAGTTTTATTTTTAACTTAAATGATACAATAATGGTATAAAATCAGTAATGATCTAATTTTATAGTATTTTACTAACCTTTTGAAGGAAAGAAGCAATATTTTAGAGGCTGTCAGTTTCTATTATAGTTTATCAATACAAAAGCCTTTCTTAAAGCAATGCTAAATTAAGGTTTGTAAAAATAGCAAGATTTTGTGTGGGAGCAATACTGACTGATTAAATCTTAGCATTTTTTAATTGAAATCAGAATTACACAAGGATGCTGATCGTCACCCAAGAAAATAAACTGGCTCTATTACTGATACTATTAAAATAAGATAGTTAAGTAGTGAGAACAATAAAAAAATAACTAATTAATACCTCTTTCAAAGGTGAAAAACCATAGAATATACAATAGAAAATTTACTGAGAAACATAAGACCCATATCATGTGTAAGCTGTATGCCACAGAAATCTTTAAAAAGTGAAAAAAAAATTTAAATATCTAATAGTAAGCAATTTTTAAAATAATTTTTATTTATTGAGACAATAACATATTTTGAAGTAAGGACATTGATGAATATGTCTTCTTATGAAAAACATTTTAAATGTATTTTAGGTACAAAATTCCAAAACATGTGGCAGAAATAGCATGGCACCTAGACAGATGTGCCATGCTATCCTTCAGCAGAAAAGACTCCAAAGAACCAAGCAAAATAGATATGAACGTCAATCCTGGAACTCTGCACATCAAACAAAGTGATAAAAAACTAAATAAAGCAGCAAATGGAAAGAAAAAACTGACAGAAAACAGAGCACAAGGAGAGGTATGGAATGGAGGTCCCTGCCAACTAACGTAGCATAGTGTGGCCATCTTGAAACACAGTCAGAAAGGACCGCAAACAGGGAGTAAGGAAAAACAACTTCACAGAGCTCCCAACAGCAGACAGAACACCTGGTAACCAGAGAAACGTGCTTTCCCACCCCTCACCCTACTAATGAGTAGAAGCAAGATCTCCCCATCCCGTCAGCTCCTACTGCTGAGGTCCACAATAAGAGCCCCTCTCCAGGCCCACCTCGCCCCCTTCCACTATGCAGCTTTTTTTTTTTTCTTTCTTTCTTGCCTTTCGTTTTCCCTCCCATCTAGCCCCATATCCTATCTCCCCCCACCACCCCAATTCCTGACATTCCCTGCTGTACTGCAGTGGCTAGAGCACCACCAGCTACCAGCCTACTACCTCCCCCTGTCCACCTGCACCCTTCTGCAGACTCCTGCTACACAGCCTTTTTTTTTTTTTCTTTTTCTTTTCTTCTTTCTACTAGCCCTGTACACTACCTCTCCTCTTTTCCCACCTGTCCCCGGGTCTGCCCCACCCCCACGCACCAGTCCCCTCCACACCGCTATTTCTTTTCTTTCTACCTCCCACCTTCCACTATTCTTGCCAGTCTCCAGGTCGCCCGGCCCCCACCCACTGGTTCTTGCTGCACTGCCCCTTATTTTCTCTCTCTCCTTTCTTTTCTTTCTCCCTCCCACTAAACCCCGTACACTATCTTTCCCCCCTTCCTTCTGCTGCTGCGATGCTGCTGCAGCTAGAGCACCCCAGCAATCAGGCTCGCCACCAAACCAGGCCAACACCACCCATTCCCTCCTGCCACTCAGCCAGCTGCTGCATGGTGGGATGCAAGCCTATACCACTCCCCATCCAACACCCCCACCCATCTGGTGAGAGACTGTGAACACTCTTCACTGCTGGACCAACATCAGGAGGCAGACAGCACCCGCCCAGTCTACCCTCAACCAACTTGTCAAACCAGTGTGCAAATAAATGGGCTCCTTTTGCCTGCTGCTGCCCTGCCACCTGGAGGAGGTGGTGACAGCTATTGTGCCCATAGACAAGTGAGGAGCAAAGCACAACTGGCCTGCCCACCTGACATATCAAAACAAAAAAAAAAAAGGCAGGACAAAACAAACAATCAATAAAGAAAATAATACCTTAATGTCTCAGAGAGAGCAGACAATATCAAAACATATAAAAAAGCAGCACAAGATGTCTCCAGAAAGTAACCAAAATAATCAGATAGCCTTCTAGTAGAAGAAAAGACATTGGAACTACCTAATACAGAATTCAAAAGTTTGATATTTAGGGCTTTCTAAGACTTTAGGAAAGAGATCAAGAAAAATAGAGAAAAAAAAAAAAGGAAAAGACAGACAAAACCATGGAAAACGTAGAAAAAAAAAATGAAACAGCCAAAATTAACAAATCAATAGAAGAATTCAGGAAAATATTCCAAGAAGAAAATGTCAAAATAAATAATCAGAAATCATACAAAGTTTCCAAAGCAATGTGTATAAATTAATCCTATTTTTGTAAGTGTCTATGTATTTGATGGAAACCCTGGTGGGCGTGTGGTTAAGTGCTATGGCTGCTAACCAAAAGGTAAGCAGTTCAAATCCATCAGGTGCTCCTTGCAAACTCTATGGGGCAGTTTTTCTCGGTCCTATAGGGTCGCTATGTGACGGAATCAACTCGAAGGCAATGGCAACAGGTATGTATTTGGTGTGTAAATATGTATAATGTCTACAACTGTATACAAAAATAACAATTATGATTAAAATAAAATACTTTTTCAGTGAGATATCAAATTGTTATGCATGTAAATATTTGTTAAAAATCCAGTCATTCTTAATAGTTTATCACAGAAATTATAAAGTATAACATATAAGAATTTTTCAAACTTGTCTCTTATTCACAATAGCAAAAAGATAACTATGTGTTTAGAAAACTGGTAATTTTAGAATCATGTTTTCAAATAAAAAAACTCAAAGATGCGAGCCTTTTAATTTTTATGTTTATCAGATCATTTTGCTCTTAACCTCAGCTAACTTTATTGCCAACTTACAAAAGAGTTAAACTATTTCCAAAAGAAAAGGGTCATATGCACTAATAGAAAAAATAAACATTATCTTTCTTTTTTAAATTAAAGTATTTAAATCACATTCTTTTCCATTATTGAATTTTGTTAGCCAATGTCTTTGCTTGTCTTGAAGTTTCTCTTTTCTCTCTTTTTTAATTATTGAATATCTGATATTTTTCCCTTCTATATATGATCTTTTCCATTCCTTCAGATAAGAATTAAGGAATCATGCATTATTTAGGTTAACACATTTTATTCCTTTAGTAAATAACTGTTTCCTAATTTTCTTCTTTTTTAGTATGTTTCTTTCTCTCTTACACTAATTCTGCAGTGAAGTATCTCCAAGCAGTTGATGATAGTGTTGGATTTCAGATAACCATAGGTGAATCTAAGTATATTCTTCTTTGAACTCATCTTAATTTGGTACTCTTTATTTTCCTAATACGTGCTTGTTCTAACCTCTACCTTATTTGACAACATGCTTGTAGGTTCAGTGTAGTAGTTAGAATAATCTCAAAACCAGAAAACAGAAATTTGCCCTGCAATCATTGCATATTTGGTCATCAACAGTTTTCAGTGATAACAGTAATTAGACTGTCATTGCTCACAAGTGTTGATCAGACTTAACACTTCCAAATGAACCAAAATTTCTACTTTTTAAAGTACATTAAAAATGTGAAGTTAATTCTCCAGGAAAAAATACCTTCCAATCTTGGTATTGCTGACTTTCTTCTAGAGCTGTTCATACGCTATTTATCTAGTGATAGTGGAATGATCATCACTCCCTCCACAGTCAGATAGTGCGGTGTCTGGTTTTGACCACTAAATTATTAGAAACGCAGGTGTCAGTTCAGAAAACAAACTTTACGCCCTTTCATTTTTGAATTCATAAAATGTAAAATGAGAAATGATAAACCTTTTTTCAGAGTTGTATAATAAAATGTCATCTATAATTCACCCTTGTTTATTATTTGAAATTTACATGGTATATAAACTATCCTTAAATATTAAAAGTAAAGTAACACCATTATTTTACTTACCTTTAGCAGTATGTTTTTATTTTTTTTTTCCTAATGAAAGGTGAACATGGTCATTTGAAAACAAATTTAAGTTTACAAGTAAAAAAATAAATATAAAAGAGTCTCTCAGGTTAATTCAATGCAAAGATCTAAGGTGTGAATATTTTCTTCACTCTCAAATATATCTGCACATATATCTGGGATATTTTTAATAAACTCATCATTTTAATACCAGGTAATTTATAATCCTACCTTGCAAACTTTAGAAAGATGATCATAACTGAGATGATTAGTTTGAAACTTGGGGAATATTTACTAGTTTCCAATCATTTAAAATGAGTAAATGCTTCTCTAAGGGAAAGCTAGAGGGATAGTGTCCCTAGGGAGAAATAGAAAAGATTAAAAACATTCAAAAGAGTCTGGAAGAGCTAGCTGATGTTTTGTCTTTATCATTTAATTAAAGGAGAAGTTTATTGCTTCAAACATGATAGCATAATGTACCGTCAGGTTTATCACAATGGGGCCCTGGTGGCTCCGTGTTTGAAAGCTCAACTGCTAACCAAAAAGTCGGCAGTTCGAATCCACCAGCTGCTCCTCAGAAAATACTCATTTCAAGACAATCATGGAGACACCAAAAACTAGCAGATTACTTTGAGTCATAGACAATTCAAGATAACTCCTTCTGAGACTTCACCCCACTTACATGCTAACCTATCACTAGAACAGCATGTAAGTACCTGATATAAATACTACCCATGTATATTATTTTAAAAAAACAACTGTGTACAATATTAAGAAACAAATAGAACGTCTGCATAAAATTATGACTTGAGAATAAACACGTTCTTTAATGAACCTTGAACTTAGGTGTTATCTTTCAGAAGTATTACTAATTATTATAACAACTATCACGTATTGCACATTTATTATGTATAAAGCGTTGTGCTAGTTGCTGTACATACATTATTTAATTTAATCATCATTATGGACAAATAAAGGAGACAAAATTATAAATTTTGGGTATTAGAAGACTGAGACTTGGGGAAATTGCTTTACTTCTTTATACTCTTCACAGACTTTAGAAATGAGGGAGATAAAATTGTAACAAGATCTTTGATTTCAACATGTAGCTTGTTAACCATTATGCCATACTTCCAATTAAATGTATGGATAGAAACATTATTGATGTATCCATTCATTATAGATACATGTCCCTGTGGATAAGGAGTGAGAGAATGAGGAAGGAAGGATTCAAGGAAGGAAGGATGGAGGAAAGGAGGGAGGGTGGAGGGAGGGAGGGAGGGGAGCAGGGAGGGAGAGAGAAGAAGGAAGGAAGAAGAGGTATTTAATTTGTAAGAGTGAGCAATTGAATTCCTAACATGCCTGGAATATTAGTTATCAACAGTATTTTTTAATTAATAAATATATGATCAAAAGAGCAGCATTCTTATATGATAGCATGCAAGAATACCTTTATGAAATAAAAAGAACACACGAAGCTTTTCTGAGTATACCTTTTATAAATAATTTTGAATTTTACAATTTTACATATTTTAAAGTACACTATTATAGAAACAAAGGCAGAAAAAACCTCTGCAACTGAATGTAAATGAAAACAAGTAACACAGCAGTATTTCAAGTTAGAAGAATAGCTAGAGAGGGAAAAAGCAAAAAATAAATAATGAATTAAGTGTGTAAAATTTGAATAGTTTGCTCTGATATTTCGTTCTCAGTAGCATACATTCTAACAATTATGAGGAATACAAAAAAATAAGTTAAGATTTATTTAGCTGGTGTGTTAGTGTTGGTGGTGCTAATGCAACAATTCTGAGTTTATTTAAAGTTTTAATTTTGGTCTTTGATCCATTTTGAGTTAGTTTTTGTGCATGGTGTGAGGTATGGGTCTTGTTCAGTTTTTTGTAAATGGATATCCAGTTATGCCAGCTCCATTTGTTAAAAAGACTGTCTTTTCCCCATTTAACTGACTTTTGGCCTTTGTCAAATATCATTTGCTCATAGGTGGATGAATTTGTGTCTGGATTCTCAATTCTGTTTTATTGGTCTGTGTGTCTGTCGTTGTACCAGTACCAGGCTGTTTTGACTACCGTAGTGGTATTATATGTTCTAAAATTAGGTAGTGGGAGGCCTCCCACTTTGTTGTTTTTCAGTAATGCTGTCTTCCTGTGCATTAGCAAGGTATGTTTTACCACTTATGAAGGTCTCTTTTGGTTTCTTGTAGTTGCGTCTTGTAGTTTTCTTTGTATAGGTCTTTTACGTCTCTGATTAGATTTATTCCTAAATATTTTATCTTCTTGGGGGCTATTGTAAATGCTATTGATTTGGTGATTTCCTCTTTGACATTCTCTTTGTTGGTATAGAGGAATCCAATTCATTTTTGTATGTTTATCTTGAATCCCGATACTTCGCAGAACTCTCCTATTAGTTTTGGTAGTTTTCTTGTGGACTCTTTAGGGTTTTCTGTGTATACGATCATATCATATCAGAAACTCTGGTGGCGTAGTGGTTAAGTGCTATGGCTGCTAACCAAAAGGTCAGCAGTTTGAACCCACCAGGCATTCCTTGGAAACTCTATGGGGCAGTTCTACTCTGTCCTGTAGGGTTGCTATGAGTCAGAATCGATTCGACGGCAACGGGTATGATCATATCATCTGCAAATATGGATACATTTCCTTCTTCCTTACCAATTTCAGTGGCCTTTACCACTTTTTCTAGCATAATTGCTCCGGCTAGGACCTCAGCACAATGTTGAATAAAAGTGGTGATAAATGGCATCCTTGTCTGGTTCCTGTTCTCAGGGGAATGCTTTCAGACTCTCTCCATTTAAGTTGATGTTCGCTGTTGGCTTTGTAAAAATGCCCTTTGTTATGTTGAGGAATTTCCCTTCTATTCCTATTTTGCTGAGAGTTTTTATCATGAATGGGTGTTGGACTTTGTCAAATGTCTTTTCTGTATCAATTGATAAGATCATGTAATTCCTGTCTTTTGTTTTATTTATGTGATGGGTTACATTGATAGTTTTTCTAGTACCTGGTATGAATCCCACTCGGTCATGGCAAATTATTTTTTTGATATGTTGTTGAGATGTATTGGCTAGAATTTTATTGAGGATTTTTGCATCTAAGTTCATGTGGGATATTGTTCTGCAATTTATTTATTTATTTATTTTTGTGGTGTCTTGACCTGGTTTTGGTATCAGGGTTATGCTGTCTTCACAGAATGAGTTTGTGAGTATTCCATCCTTTTTATGCTCTGAAATACCTTTAGTAGTAGTGGGGTTAACTCTTCTCTGTAAGTTTTGTAGAATTCTGTGAAGCCGTCAGGGCCAGGACATTTTGCTGTTTTTTGGGGAGTTTTTTAATTACCTTTTCAACCTCTTCTTTTGTTATAGGTCTATTTAGTTGTTCTATCTCTGTTTGTGTTAGTTTGGGAAGGTAGTGTGTCTCTAGAAATTTTTCCATTTCCTCTATGTTTTCAGATTTGTTGGAGTACAATTTTTCATAGTATTCTGTCATGATTCTTTTAATTTCAGTTTGGTTTGTTGCGATGTCACCAATCTCATTTCTTTTGGGGGTAATTTGCTTCCTCTACTGTTTTTCTTTTGTCAGTTTGACAAATGGTTTAACAATTTTGTTGATCATTTCAAAGAACCAGCTTTTGGTCTTGTTAACCCTTTCAATTGTTTTTCTGTTCTCTATTTCATTTAACTCTGCTCTAATTTTTATTATTTGCTTTCTTCTGGTGCCTGAGAGCTTCCTATTTGTTGGAGTTCTAGGGATAATTCTTTGATTTTGGCCCTTTCTTCTTTTTGGATGTGTGCATTTATTGGTATATATTGACCTCTGAGTGCTGCTTTTGTTGTGTCCCAAAGGTTCTGGTAGGACATGTTTTCATTCTCACTGAATTCTATGAATTTCTTCATTCCATCCTTAATTTCTTCTATAAACCGGTAGTTTTTGAACAAGGTATTGTTCAATTTCCATGTGTTTGATTTTTTTTCCTTGCTTTTTCTGTTATTGATTTCTACTCTTACAGCTTTATGATCAGAAAAGATGCTTTGTAATATTTTGATATTTTGGATTTTGTTAAGGTTTGCTTTATGATCTAGTATGTGGCCTATTCTGAAGAATGTTCTATGTGCATTGGAAATGAAAGTTTATTTGGCTATTGTCGGATAGTCCAAAAAAAATCAGCGTTCTTTATATGTCTATGAGGTTATGTTGGCTGATTTTGGCATTTAGATCTTCCATGTCTTTATAGGCAGAGTGGTGCCAAACGTCACAAACCTACCTTTCCAGCATATAGCTGAAACAGTTGTAGTTACCTTCAGGCATATACCCTGTTGTACCGTGCCAATGAGGGCCTATGCTGTTGAAATTGGTCCACACAGGTCTATGCAGGGGTGAAAGGCATTCAAGGTCCATGGACTGCTTATGCCTATGCTTAGGCAAAGGAGGCGTTTCTGCACTGAGTTCCCAGCTCAGGGGAGCTGGCAGATTATTTTTCGCCTGTTTGTTAATTTATTCTTTCTCCAAGGCTATGAGGATGGCTCAGGGCATATGACAGGTCTTACTTCCAGCCCAGCGAAGGTGACTATCACTGATGCTGGCTTGGGACCCAGCAGTTAAATGGGAGACAGTTTTTTTTCCAAAGGGGTATTTTTTGGTGCATGTGGTAGATTAGATGCAAGTATTTATTTTATGCCGAGAGTGCTGCACTTACTGACCCTGAAAGCATGAGTGAACTCTCCGCCTCTCTCTCTGCTTATGTAGAAAACGTGTCCTGAATGCCACTGCTTGTCTCACCACTCCTGCACCACACCAGTGAATCTGGCCTGCTGGGTGCTGGTTCCCACCGGGTCAGATCCAGCAACTCCTCGCTGCTTCTGAACCGTCTATGCCTCCCCCTGCTGCTCAGTCTGATTTCTCAGCTTTGCGTTTGGCGTTCAGGGCTCCTAGATTGTCATACATAATTGGCTCACTTGGTTTTTTGGGTCTTTGTTGTAAGAGGGACCGCTGGAAGCATCTGACTACTCCACTATCTTGGCCCCACCCCTAGCTTCCAGAGAGTTGCTGAGAAGTACGCTGTTCTTCCTAGACTTTTGTTGTCTTCTCAATAATTATAGAAAATTCAATTTAATCATTGAGTGAAATATTACAGGAAAAAGAATAGTCAACGTCTCAAATCATCACCACAATTACATTAGAAGGGGATCTTTATAATGGATAAGTCTGTCATACCCACTTGCACAAATGATCACACTTAGCATCACCAGTTCTAGGATTCACAGACGCTTGTGCCTCTTGATGTGAGGTGCTGTCAAGGACACAATATGACTAGGTAGTATTCTTGCCAAAAACAGTTACTCTGGAACTACTCACAACAAAAAAAACAGAAAAATTCTATTTATTAAGCATTCTTCAAAATACTACACAAGACTCTTCAAAAAAATCCGTATTGTGAAAGAAAATAAAGTTACAGGAACTGTTGCTTATATCAGAGACTAATCTTTGACTGTATCCTGGATCAATTAGGAAGATCAAGAAAGATACCTGGAATGACCATTATTGTAACATTTGGGGAAACCTGAATATGGAATATATATTTTCTAATTATACTTTATTAATCATCAGGGATTGAGTTTTGCAAAACGCTTAGTAAAAAGATCACCTTAGTCTCTTAAAAAAAAATTACACCTATATGAAAAAGTGAAAACAAATTAACATTAAGTGTGAAAATGTGATAGTTTTCACAATATTAGAAAATAGTATTATAAATGTTTATTAATATTATATGTAATTAGTATTTTTGAAACAAAGATAAAGTATATTTCCCACAGTTCTTTCCAATCTTCTTTTCATTGTTGTTGTGGGTGTTATTGTTGCTGTTTTCCTGCATCGTAGAAAGTTAAGTGGTTCTTAAATGTGAAAACAAAGGAGGCCATTTAATTTCTGAAATTCTTGAAAGCAGATTAAATTCATACTTAATGGACTCTTTATTTAGCAAACAGAAGCCTGTGTTAATTTCAAAAAATTTTATACAATGTATTTGTTAATAAAACTTAACATCTTTCCTTTTGTTTTTTACTTTAAAGGGGAAAACAGGAACTTAAAACATGCATAATTGTATTCATTCTTAGAAATTACACTTTTCATACAATTAAAGCATAATTTTCAATATCTTTAGTGGAAAAATTTGAGGAATTTAAAAATTTGTACGATGATGTCAGCCATATTTCGTCCTTTCTGAATGAAGAAACTAAGATAAATTCTAGAAGCAAATTTAATGATCAGTCAAAATAAGTAATATAATAGTTGATTCTTTATCAAATTGCATTAGAACAACTGGCTAATCACTTGGAGGAATTTAGATATACTCACTGTCATTGTTATTGGCTACTGTCATGTGGGCCCCAACTCATGGTGACTTAAAGCACGACATTGAAATGCCGCCCAGTCCTGCACCATCCCCTTGATCAATTGCTGATCAGAACCTTGTGATTCATTGGACTTTCATTGCTTGATTTTGGAAATACAGCATCAGGCTTTTTTCCCAAATATCCCCATATTTTACACAAAATTAGAATCCAGAGAGACTAGAGATTTAAATGTAAAAAATAAAGTGATATAATTTTTATTAGAGGAAAATATATCAGGAAGAGTAAAGTATCTCAAATAAGGGCAGCAAAAATAATAAAATAAATGATGAATATACCACATTTTAATCAAATCGTCCATACATCAACACCACCAAAAGTTGTATTAAATGTTTAATAAATTGTGAAATAGGATTCGTAACATGTATGACTGCCAAAGACTAAATATCCTCAACATATGCAAATATTGTAGAAAAGGATAAGGAATCAGTGAAACTTTTCATTCAAAAACAGCCAAAAGGCAGTCACATTCTCTTCATAAGGAAATCACAAATTACTAATAAACGATTGATAAATTGTTCTGTATCATTGGTAATCAACAAACTGAGAGTTAAAGTGACAAAAAAAATTATTTGACTCATCATTTTGATAAGATTTAGTTGGCTAATAATCCTTCTGGCCTTGTATTATTATTGCATCTTCCAGTCTCCAAGGACACCATCTCAATTCCTAGTTGTCTTAGTTAGCCTTTGTTCTGCTGTATTAATTATATTTTTAATTCAATAGTGACTTTGAAGCAGGGTCACCAAGGACCCTTTTTTTTTTTCTTTTTTTATCTTAGTTGATCCCAGTTAAAAGTTGACTGTATAAAATGAATTGTTTGTGGTAAAATTTCAAGGGAATCAGTCTGTGTTAAGATAGTTAGGTCAGATCTACAACTTTTCAAAAATCAAAGAGAATACCTACCTAGAATTTCTAATTGTTCCCCACCTGTTTACTAATCTTTCCTTCTAGTTAGCTACTGAAATTATGCAGAAATAGCTCCACTCTTAAATTAGATTTGAAATCGTGTTTCATGATAAAATGTTAGACATAGGGATAGGAAAATTGAGATACCCTGTGTGTGTATTCACACTATGACTTTTGAGTAGAAGTTCAATGAGAAAGCACAACTAGAAAGAATATCCGTGTCAATACTAACTTTTTGCATTCCACTAAGGATCTTTATGGATAAAACAAGTACTAAAACCACAATAAAAGACCAAACAGTAAGTATTTTAGCACTTTTCAAGCCAATTATTTTTTTTTCTTTCTTAAATTGGGTAAAACAATTATAATCTTCCATAACCATATACATATATATAAAATCATATATACGTATATAAAATTTGGATAGTCCATAAAGATATAAGAAATTAATTTCATTTCTGGAATGTCACTACGTTTTGAGAATATTAGTGATAGAAGTAAATGAAGATGTTTTCAGGCCTGATTGATGAATTGATAAAATATGTGGGCAATAAAATTGTCAAATTTGATAGGCTTCCAAGGTGACATCTACTTTCCCCACTGCAAACATGCACTCATGCACATACACACTCCATTTCAAAGTCGTAAATATGTCTCCTCAATTTAGCGAAGATTAGTCTGACATTTCACTTATAAAATGTCTTTGTTAAATTGTAAATTCTGTTTCAAGTCCAAGTATATTAACCAGAAGTTACACCTGCACAATAATTAGAAAGTTTCTAAGGCAGGATTCCGAAGTAGGCAACTAGAAGGACAAAAGAACTTTTTGTATCCTGGGATAATGACCAAGATTAGCCAGGACTTTAGCTAGAGATTACAATGGGGATGAAGAGAAAACGGCTGCAAGAAGAAGGGAAGGTGGGCTGTGGAAAACATTGTCCTGTTTCTCAACATGAGCTGTTGCAGATAGTTCCAATGTGAATCTACAGAGCAGCAGAGGATATTAGCTTTAGACAATTTCTTTTCATCTTGTCCCTGAGCCTATATCAGTGTTTGATCTCTCTCACAGTGTCTATAAAATCTCATTGATGGCTCCCCTTACACCGATTCCGCCTGAGGCAATTGTCCCAGTAAAGAAACCGGGGAGCAGGCTTTGATTGGAACTAATCATCTAATCACACGCCATCCAAAACAAATGCCAATTCCGGTCAAACGGGACTACAGTCTGGGAGAAAAACCCAAATCAAACCCACTGCTGTCGAGTTGATTCCGACTCATAACAAATCTATAGGACAGAATAGAACTGCCCCATAGAGTTTCCAAGGAGCACCTCAGGGATTCAAACTGCCAACCTTTTGGTGAGCGGCCATAGCACTTAACCACTACGCCACCGGGGTTTCCACAGTCAGGTAGTTAGCCCTATATACTATCATATTAAAAAAAAAAAACTATCAGTGAAATCTAAAAGAATGTCCCTAACAAATTTTAAAGGGCTTTTCAACAGAAAGCTCAGGCTTAGTTATTACAAGTTATCATTGGTTCATAATCTAGAACTTTTTAAAACGACCTTATTTTACTACACTTTTTCTTTGGATTCCTGTTTTTTGTTTGTTCTTTGTTTTGTTTTTGTTTTTTTCTCATAGTCTATACCGTCATTGTTTTTAACTGCTTTTGAGTCGACTGTTTACTCATGGCGACCCCATAGTGTATTAAAGAGTTGAACTTCTCCATAGGGTTTTGTTGGCTGTAATCTTTATGGAAGCAGTTTGTCAGGCCTTTTCTCCCATGGAGCCATTAGGTGGGTATGAACTGCCAACCAATTCCAAACAGCATGCACCACCCAGGCTCCTATAGTCGATAACAGAAAGAAGAATTTAAATGAAAAGCTTCGTGAAGTTTGACCACTAAGTTCAAAAATTAAGTCGCTATGTCTTACTACTCAAAAAATCTTTGCACTGATGTATCAGGGAGATGTGTCTCACGTATCAAACAGTTATATTGAAGGGAGTATCTTCGATATGAGTGCAGTACTTTCTACACAGGTTGCAGGAGCACGAGAAATCTCCCAAATAACCCAAAAAGACGAGAGATCTTTCAAATAGAATCTTGAAATATGAGTAAAGAAGATATCCTGGTCTTCTTTTAAATATCTATGATTTATTCTGAAAAACTGTTATATTTCTGCAAGTATGCTAAGATCTGAGTATGCTGTTATGAACAAAATAGGCTCTTACCGCAAGAATATTAGAGTATAATGGGGAGACAGAGCAATAAATGAGCAATACGATACAGCTCTGAGATAGTTATAGGACCTTTTAAAATGTAAAGAAAGCCATTATTTCTTCATATACTTTCCTCTCCCGCCCTTTGTCCCTTCTCCTTTGTGACTTCGCTTACGCATGCGCTAGGCCTTTCAGGGTGTTCCTAAAGTGCACTGATGCTCTGTTCATTGGCTGTTTTCATTTTTTCCATCTATTTCAGTTTTGGATACTTTCTTGCTATTTCTTCACCTTCACGAATTTTCCTTCTGCAGCATCTAAAATTGCTCTGAATCCCATCCAGTATATTTTTCATGTCAGAAAGCGAGTTTTTCATCTCTAAATTTTTGATGTGTTTCTTTCAGTTATCTGACATGTGTCTACTTAATATGTTCACACTTTTCTCTATTTTCTTGAGTATATGGGAAATAGTTATTACTATGGTTTTATTTTCCACTTTTTCTATCATGCATGCTTTTCCTGGGTTTGTGGCTGTATATTAATATTTCTCCTTAGTATGGTTTGTAATTGCCTATTTAGTTGCATACCTATGCATTTTTCATTAGACTTCAGACATTGTGAGTTCTTCAGCGTTGGATATTCTTGAGCTGTGTTCTTGGATACGGTTATATTACTTGGAAATAAATTCATCTTTTTGAGGTTTATGTTTGCCTTTGTTAGGTGGGACCACAACATCTCCTTTCAGTCTATGGATTATTTTTCTATATTATTGAGAAAATAAACTTCTATGTACTCTACCAAATTCCCTTGAATTAAGAGTTTTTCCTTTCATTCCCAGCCCTGTTTTATCTTCAGGATTTTACTCTTTATTATTTTTTGGTGGCTCTTTTCCTAGCCTCAGTAGTTTCCTTATATGCATGCAACAATAATATTCAGTTGAAGACTTGTGACTTGTGGGCTTCTCTTTGAACATCTCCACAGTTCTCTTTTCTCTCTATAGTTCTCACCTCTCTGGTTCTCTGCCATGTAAAATTTAGCCACCTTGGCTAAATTTACAGCTTTGTTCTCTCAACTTTGGAATATGACTAGTCTGCTTCTGCTTTTCCCTTCATTGTGTTGCAACATGAAAACACTAATTAGTAAACTGTGTTAATTGTACATTCACCCCATTTGCTTCTCCCTCTCAGGGATAACTGGCCTTTGCTACCTAATGCTTGGTATCTGAAAATTGTTGTTTCACATATTTTCCTATGTCTTTTACTATTTTTTTACAGTGGAAATATAAATATTGGGCAACCATCCTGAATTGAAGTGGAAACCTTCTGGCCATTATTTCTTTAAATATTGCATCTTTTTCTGTCTCTTTTATCTGGTATTCCACACAATTGTTTGGATTTTTACTAAACCCCTTACGTGTTCTGTCTCCTTTTTATATATATTCCATCTATTTGTCACCTTGTGCTTTAATCTAGGTGTTTAATTTTAATGTATATTTCCCTTTATTCTTTCTTCAGCTGCGTTCAAGTTACTGTGTTCTAGCTACCAACTTTTATTTTCTATTTATTTTTTAACTTGAAAATTTAAATTTCATTTCGGTTTATAGTGTTCATGGAAATTATTCTTGTTATATAATGTCATGAGCATGTTAATTTGAGTTATTCTAATATGTCTGTGCTTGAAAACTATAATATATCAATCTTCTGTTTGTCTGTTTTGCTCTCCTTATTTACTTTACCTTTCAGTTATGTGGTCATGCCTCTTCCAATGATTGTTAAATTTGTCTTTGTTTCTGTTTGTCACTGTGGGTATTACATACGAAAAACTTGTATAAGGCATGGTCATGGAAGTTCCCTAGAGACATCCAAACTCCCTGAGGGAACGAATCACTGGGCTGAGGGCTGTGCGGACCATGATCTCAGGGAGCATCTAGCTCAATTGGCACACGATAGTTTTTAAAGAAAAATATCCTACATTCTACTTTGGTGATTAGTGTCTGGGGTCTTAAAAGCCTGTGAGCAGCCATCTAAGATACTTCAGTGGTCTCACCCCTTCAGGACCAAGGAAGAATGAAGAAACCTGAAGGTACAAGAGAAAAATTAGTCCAAAGGATTAATGGACCACGTTTACTATGGCCTCCATCAGACTGAGTCCAGTAAAACTAGATGATGCCCAGTTACCACCACTGATTTCTTTGACAGGAATCACAATAGAGAGTCCCAGAAAGAGCTGGAGAACAAAATTCTAACTCACAAAAAAAGGCCAGAATTACTAGCTTGACAGATACTGAGGAAACCATGAGTATAGCCCCCAGACACCCTTTTAGCTAAGAAATGAAGTCATTCCAGAGGTTCACCCTTCAGCCAAAGACTAGGCAGGCCCAGAAAATAGGTATGGGCCTGCAGCTGGAATTCTGTGACTAAAGGGGCATACCAGCACAGGGTCAAGAACTAGAAGGCAGGAGGAGACAGGAAAGTGGTAATTGGAAACCCAAGGAGGAGAAGGGAGGGTGTTGACACGTCATTGGGTTGTTAACCAATGTCATAAAACAATATGGGTACCAACTGTTTAATGAGAACTAGTTTGTTCTGTAAACCATCTAAAGTGCAATAAAAGAAAAGAAAGAAAGGAAAAATCAAACACAAAAAAAGAAAAATTTTAGAAATAATTTGAAACCCTGGATGAACAGTTGTTCTTCTATTGGCACTTTATTTTGCCCTGGAAGTCAATTAGGCCATATCATCCTAATCCAATCAGGAACTAATTACAAAAGATGGTCTAATTTCAGTTCATCATAACTCCTATAGTCCATGAAAGCCCCAATTGATATTTCCAAGATTATCTCATCCTTGATGGACTCTGAACTTCATTTTGTGTGCTTATCCAAACTCATGAGACTCACAGAAAGATATCACACCTTTCAGATGAAAAATAGTTAATACCTCAATGGGAAATATGTTGTCAAATATCCATCTTACCCTTCTATGGATCTTTATCCCACAAGTCCTTACTGCCCTATTACCATTTTGGTATTTTCCAAGGGATAATTTTTTTGTTTATTTACTTGTTTATTTTGTTGTTTTTTAGCCTTTCTAGTTTTCTATTTGAAGGTGAGATAGCATACTTTACCAGAGAAATTTTCACAGTACTTAAAAATATTACAGAGAAAATGTGAAAAAAATTTTATAAGCTATAGATGTAATAGACAAAACCTGATGTGAGTTTTTGAGAATAAAAAAAAGGAATAAAACCTCAAAGCTCTTTTCAGTGGAGTCCATTTTAAAGTAAGGCTTATATAGATCACTGAAAACCATAATGAATAAGAGGAAGGGGTCATTTAGTATTTGTTGTTCTACTTTCTGATTTTTTCTTTACATGCAGATTGACTAAAGATCAAAGGTAGTAATGAGAAATCATACAGTAGTAACAACTTTCATCTTGCTGGGACTTAGTGATGACCCACAGCTGCAAGTTCTGGTTTTCATCTTTTTATTTCCGACCTATATTCTGAGTGTAAACAGAAACCTGACCATTATCATTCTTACTCTCATGGATTCCCACCTTAAAACACCTATGTATTTTTTCCTTCGAAACTTCTCCTTTTTAGAAATCTCATTCACAACAGTCTGTATTCCCAGATTCCTGTACAGTATATCAACTAGGGATAATACAATTACTTATGATGCTTGTGTAAGTCAAATATTTTTTATTGGACTCTTTGGGGCCACAGAGTTTTTTCTCCTGGCTGCCATGTCCTATGACCGCTATGTGGCCATCTGCAAGCCCCTCCATTATATGACCATCATGAACAGCAGAGTCTGTACCATCCTCGTCCTCTGCTGCTGGATCTCTGGGTTGATGATCATCATCACACAGCTTGGTATGGGCCTGCAGCTGGAATTCTGTGACTCCAATGCCATTGATCATTTTGGCTGTGATGCAGCTCCTCTTTTTAAGATTTCATGCTCAGACACATGGTTCATAGAACAGGTAGTTATAATTTGTGCAGTGTTGACATTCATTATCACACTCATAGGCGTGGTTCTTTCTTACATGTATATCATCAAGACAATACTAAGATTCCCGTCTACTCAGCAAAGGAAAAAAGCTTTTTCAACGTGTTTTTCTCACATGATTGTTGTTTCCATCACCTATGGTAGCTGTATCTTCATCTATATCAAACCTTCAGCCAAAGAGGATGTGGACATTAATAAAGGGGTATCCATGCTCACTACATCTGTTGCTCCTTTGTTAAACCCCTTCATTTATACCTTGAGAAATAAGCAGGTAAAACAATCTTTCAATGATATGATTTAAAAAATTGCATTTAATTCACAAAAGTAAGAGCACACTGAAAGTGTGCAATCAAGTGAAAATGGAAGGCTAGTTCCTTAATATTTCTTCTAAAGTTCTAACTAGTTGAATTAGGTTAACTTTCTTATGGTCCTTTCATTTTGACTCATGAACCTACTCTGATCAAGTAATTCCTTACCCTCTTCAATCTCAGTTAGAATTGCTTTCATGGCTAAGAGAACAAGGCCAGCCAGAGTGACAGGCCTTATTAATATTTCTTCAAAGCCACATAAGAATACCTTAGGAGTAATGACCATGTCACAGAGTCAGCAAATCAAGGCCTGGGAACAAACTCTGTCCACTTCCTCTTTTTTTAAATCAAGTGTCATTGGAATAGAGTTATACCCTTTCACTGGCATATGTTGCTTATGGCTGCTTTTAATGGAAGAATCAAGTAGTTTAGTGAACCTTATTGCCTAAAGATTTAAAGTATTTGCTATCCGGTCTTTTACAAAAAGAGTTTTCCCGCCTAGGGTGTAGAATTTACTTTCTGCTCTCATGATTTTATATCATTTAGGGAGAAAATAATAGGAAGTAGACCGCTATGCAACCACATTGCCTTCACCTGCCCAGAGATCTCCAAGGCGTGACCCTTCAACTTGTTGGCCAGATAAAAAATTTCTAGTTTAGTCATTCCCTCTGTAACCTCCTCCTTTGTCCCTGAGTATACTTCAAAACAGATTTTAAGGACACTATTTTGGGAAGCCTGCCTATTCTGTCTACCTAGATCTCATACTATCCAATAAAGCATATCCATATTTGATAAAAAATGGAAAACTCATCTGCTTTCCCATTTAAAAGCAAATTTGAACCACCATTTCCTATAAATCTTGAATCTCACCAAAAATGACCCTGAAAAAAATATATCATGAAGTATGCATGCAATTCAAAATCCAGCTGCAGGAATGTATTCCCTAAGAATTTATGGTAAGCCATTCACATGATCTGTTCAACATTTGACTAAGATCATTTAATTTATCATAAGTTTAAGATTCCATTCCTGAAGTTTGGTTAGTGTTTGTCAAGTGGTGTTTGGCTGAACATCACAAGTGCAGTCTGCCCTGCAATAACATAAAAATTGTCATTCATGTGTGGAGAAGACCATCTTAATTGGAAGGGACCCTCTAAGATGAAAATTCTTTGATACTAGTTTTAGCTAAATACTGCTAGAAAATTTAACTAGTTTCTCATAGGGAGTATATTCACTAATTGTTATGTTAGATCTTGTTTCATTCATGCCATTAAAAAAAGCAGCTTTTATTTTTTTTTTCTCCTAGATATTTAAAATAGGTACTGGAAACTTCTTCAAAACTGAAATACAATGCAATTCAATATTATCTGTCTAAGCCAAATAAATTATTAAGGAGATTTAAAGCTGACATTTTACCTTGCCTCTTTAATGGAATATTAATCATTTCTGATTTTATATTTTTTTTACCCCAAATAAGCACTAGCACTACTTTGATTAGTGGTTTAAAGTAGTTTGGAGTAGTTGCTTTACTGTTTGAAACAATACTTTCTATATGAAGAAAACCTGAAAAACTTTGTCAGTCAAAGACATTGCATTTAGAAGATGTGAATTCATTGATTACATTTTTATACAAATGGCTTATTTTTGCATTTTTTAAAGAGTAGATGCCCTTTTGATGTTGTTGTTAGGTGCCATGGAGTTGGTTCTGGCTCATAGCGATGCTTGGTACAACAGAACAAAGCATTGTCTGGTCCTGGGGCATTCTCACAATGGTGTCTATGATTAAGGCCATTGTTGCAGCCACTATCTCAATCCGTCTTGTTGAGGATCCTCCTCTTTTTCACTAACCCTCTACTTTTTCAAACATTATGTCCTTCTCCAGGGACTTTTCCCTTCTGATAACAAGCCCAAAGTATGTGAGACCAAGTCTCATCATCCTTTCTTCTAAGCAGCATTCTGGCTCTACTTCTTCCAAGATAAATTTCTTTGTTCTTCTGGCAGTCCATAATATATTCAATATTCTTCTCCAACACCGTAATTCAAATGCATGAAATTTTATTCAGTCTTCCTTATTCATGGTCTAGCTTTTACATGATTATGAGGGGGTTGAAAATAACATGGCTTCAGTCAGAAACACCTCAGTCATCCAAGAGTCATCTTCACTATTTAACACTTTGAAGAAGTCTTTTGCAGCAGATGTCAAATAAAATATGTGGTTGAATTTCTTAACTGCTGCTTTCATGGGCATTGATGGCAAATCCAAATAAAATGAAATTCTGTGCAACATCAGTCTTTTCTCCATTTATCATGATGTTGTTTACTGATCCAGTTGTGAAGGTTTCTATTTTCTTTATGGAAGGTGTAATCCATACTTAAGGCTGTAGTATTTGATCTTCATCAGTAAGTACATCAATTCCTCTTTGCTTTCAGCAAGCAAGAATGTGCCATCTGCATATCACAGGTTTTTAATGAATCTTCTTTCAATACTGATGATGCATTTTTCTTCGTATAGTCCAGCTTCTTGGATTATTTGCTCAGCATACAGTTTGGATAAGTATGGTGAAAGGATACAACCCTGACACACAATTTTCCTGATTTTAAACCACACAGTATCCCCTTGTTCTGTTTAAACAGTGGCCTCTTGGTCTATGTACAGGTTCCACAGGACCACAACTTAGTGTTCTGGAAGTTCCATTCTTTGCAATGTTATCTGTTATTTGTTATGACCCACACAGTCAAATACCAATTCATAATCAATAAAACACAGGTAAACATCTTTCTAGTATTCTCTGCTTTCAGCCAAGTTCCATCTGACATCAGAAATGATATTCTTCCTTCCAAGCCTTCTTCTGATTCTGGCTTGAATTTTTCACAATTCCCTGTTGATGTACAGCTGCAATCATTTTTTAATTATCTTCAGCAAAATTTTACATATGTGTGATATAAATGATATTGTTTGATAATTTCCACATTCTGTTAGATTACCTTTCTTTGGAATGGGAACAAATATGAAACTCTTCTAGCCAGTTGGCCAGATAGCTTCCAAACTCCTTGGCATAAACTAGGGAACACTTTCAGCTTGCTTCCATTTGTTGAAACATCTCAACTGGAGTTCCATTAATTCCTGGAGCCTTGTTTTTCACCAATGTCTTCAGTGCAACTTGGATTTCTTCCTTCAGAACCATTGGTTCTTGATCATATGCTACCTTCTGAAATAGTTGAACATAAACCTATTCTTTTTGGTTCAGTGACTTTGTATTCCTTCCATCTTCTTTTGATGCTTCCTGTGTCATTCAATTTTTTGCCTATAGAATCCTTCAATACTGCAATTTGAGTCCTGAATTTTTTTTTTTTTTTTTCAGTTCTTCCAGCTTGAGAAATGCCAGACTGTTCTTCCTTTTTGGTTTCCTAACTCCAGGTATTTGTACATGTCATTATAATACTTTACTTTGACTTCTCGAACTGCCATTTGAAATCTTCTGTTCAGCTCTTTTACTTCATTATTTCTTCCTTTTGCTTTAAATACTCGATATTCAAGAGCAAGTTTGAGTCTGTTCTGACATCCACTTTGGTCTTTTCTTTTATCCCTGTCTTTTTAATGACCTTTTGCTTTCTTTACGTATGATACCCTTCATTCCATCCCGTAGTTTATCTGGTCTTCAGACACCAGTATTCAATGTGTCAAATCTATTCTTGAGATGGTCTCTAAATTTAGGTGGGACATGCTCTAGGTTGTTCTTTGGCTCTTGTGAACTTAGTCTAATTTTCTTTAGTTTCAATTTGAACTTGTACATGAACAATTGATGGTCTGTTCCACAGTTGGCCCCTGGTCTTGTTCGGATACATAACATTGAACTTTTCCATTGTCTCTTTCCACGGAGTAGTGAATTTGATTCTTGTGTTTTCCATCTGGTATAGTTACCATTTATGTTGATGAAAAAAGGTATTTGTAATGAAAAAGTCATTGGTCTTGCAGAATTCTATCATGTGATCTTCAGCATCTTTTCTATAACCAAGGCCATATTTTCCAACTACAAATGCTTCTTCTTTGATTCAATCTTTCTCATTCCAATTACTAATAATTATCAATGCATCTTGAATGAATGTTTGATCGGTTTCAGGCTGCAAAAGTTGGTAAAAATTTTCAATTTCCTCATCTTTGACATTGGAGATAGGTGATTAAATTTGAGTAATAGTTACATTACCTGGCGTTCCTTGTAGGCGTATGGATATTATCCTATCAATGACAGTGTTGTACATCAGGGTAGATCGTTAAATGTTCTTTTTGACAATGAATGCAATGCCATTCCTCTTCAATTTGTCCTTCCTGGTTCGGGTTAGTTGGGTAGAGTAGACCATATGATTGTCTGATTCAAAGTGGCCAAATGCCTAGGATATTGATCTTTATGCATTCCATTTCATTTCTGATGATTTCCAATTTTCCTACATCCATGCTTTATATATTCTCCTTTCCAATTATTAAGGAATGTTTTCAGCTCTTTCTTCTCATTTTGAGTCATGCTATATCAGCAAATGAAGGTACTGAAAGCTTGCCTCCATCCACATCATTAAGTTCAACTCTATTTTGAGGAGGCAGCTGTTCCCCAGTCATATTTGGAGTTCCTTCCAACCTGAGATATTCATTTTCTGGCACTGTATCAGACAATGTCCATTGTTATTCATAATGTTTTCATTGGCCAATTCTTGAGAAGTAGATGGCCAAGCCCTTCTTCCTATTCTGTCTTGTTTTGGAAGCTCTGCTGAGACCTGCCTACCATGGATGACCCTGCTGGTATTTGAAATACCAGTGGCATAGCTTCCAGTGTCACAGCAACATGCAAGCCACCAAAGTATGACAAAAGGATAGATGCATGGCGATTTGATTTTTAACTCTATTATTTAATTAATAACATGATTATCTTTCTTCCATCAAATCTTATTACATTTCTTAAATGTATATGATATAAAATATAGCCATGAAATACAACTATATATTTAAGAAAAGGACCCCTGGTAGTGCTATGATTAAGCACTAGGCTGCTAAAAGAAAGGTCAGTTGTTCAAACTCACCACAGCTCTGTAGGAGAAAAAGCCTAGTGATGGGCTCCTGAAAGCTTATTGCGGCTTAAGAAATCCTATGGGGCATCTCTACTTTGTTCTATAGGGTCACTATGAGTCAGAATTGACTTGATGGCACACAGCAACAAATATATTTAAAGAAACAGATATAAAGGTATTAAAAACCTAGAAAGAGGAAGGCCCGTGTAGTATTGTTAGAAGAGGAGAAGAGAAATAGATGGAAAGAGATTGGAAGAAACAAGATGGCATTTCTGTCACACGTAAGTGTAATCATTTGTTTCCTTTATGATTAATCTCCTTTTAGTTGTAAATATTCTCCCAAAAGTCCACTTACCTTCAGGAGATAAGGAAAATAAGACACCTAAGTGAGCAATCTCCAAGGCCCTAAAGTTTAGGTGGTCATAATCCAGGGAACAAAAAAGAGGAAATTTAATCATAAATATCTGGATATTATAATGAGCTTTATTGTTGTGAGCTGAAGAATAAACGAAAGGTTGAAATAATGGCATGTAAGTGGAGACTGTAAACTGAATGGATAAAGGAATGAAAAAAATAATGTGCTTTGTATAGTCATGTTTATTTTTGCCTTATCTATACAACAAAGTAACAGAGAGATGTTCAATTTGAGGTAAACTAGCTGAAATTATACGACTTCCATTATGATATCCTTACCCTGCATCCAAAAAAAAAATAAATAAATAAGTGAAGGACTTTATAATTCTATTTATATGTACTATCAGTCATGAATTCCTAATACTAACTGTAGAACTATGAAAATCATACTGAGCTAGGGCAGTTTCCCAAGTATGAAACCTGTCCCAGAGAACTAAGGAAGAAAAAGTGAAGATTGCCCATCCTGTGACTTAAAAGTAAAGAGTTGAGCATCTATTCAAAACCAAGAGCTAACAACATTTGCAATGTTGAGAAGCTGAAAACATTCCCTCTGAAAACGGGAGCAAAACGAGGATGCCCTTTATCACCATGTTTATTTAACATTGTGCTGGAAGTCCAAGCTAGAGTAATGTGGCAAGAAAAAGAAATAATGGACATTCGATTTGGAAAGAAAGAAGTAAAACTATCCTTCATTGCAGATGATATGATACTATACATAGCGAACTCCAAAGATTCCACAAGAAAATTACTGGAACTAAAAGATTCAGCAGAGTAGCAGGAAGGACACAAATTGACATAGAAAAATCAGCTGGATACCTATACACAAACAAAGAGAACTTTGAAAAGAAATCAAGAAAGCAATAACACTTATAATCATCCCTAAAAAAATAAAATATTTAAGATTAAATCTGACCAGGGATGTAAAGGACCTATATGAAGAAAACTACAAATCACTACTTCAAGAAAGCAAAAGAGACCTACATAAGTGGAAAAACATACCATGCTCATGAAAAGGAAGACTCAATATTGTGAAAATGTCAATTCTACCCAAAGCAATGTACAGATATAATGCAATCCCAATCCAAATACCAACAGGATTTTTTTACAAGATGGAAAAACTAATCACTAACTTTATATGGAAATGAAAGAGGCCCCAGATAAGTAAAGCATTATTGAAAGAGAAGAACAAAGTAGAGGACATCACACTCTGACCTGAGAACGTCCTATATAAACACAGTGGACAATACAGCCTGGTACTGGCACAATGACAGACACATAGACCCAAGGCACAGAATTAAGAACTCAGAAGCAAATCCATACACCTAGGGTTAGCTGATCTTGATGAAAGCTCAAAGTCTATTAAACCGGGAAATGACAGTCTCTTTACCAAATTGTGCTGTCAAAACTGGATGTCCATCTGTAAAAAAAGTGCAACAGGACCCATAGCTCACACCATACACAAAAACTAATTCAAGGACATAAATATAAAACCTGAAACTATAAAGATCATGGAAGAAAAAATAGGGACAGCACTAGGAGCCCTGATATACAGTATAAATAGGATATAAAGCAAAATTAATAATGCACAAGCACCAGAAAATAAACTATATAACTGGGTGCTCACAAAAATTAAATACCTATGCTCATCAAAAGATTCAACAAAAGAATAAAAAGAGAACCTACAGACTAGGAAAAAAATTTTTGGCTACAAAATATCTGATAAGGGTCTACTCTCTAAAATGTACAAGATACATCAACACCTCAACAACAAAACCAGAAATAATCCAATTAAAAAATGGGCAAAAGATATGAACAGATACTTCTCCAAAGAACACATTCAGGTTGGTAACATGCACATGAGGAAATGCTAGTGCTTATTAGCCATTAGAGAAATGCAAATCAAAACTACATTCAGATACCATCTCACTCCGACATCACTGACACAAATCAAAAAAAAAAAAAAAGAGAGAGAAAATAACAAGTGTTGGAGAGATTGTGGGAAGATTGGAATTCTTATGCATTACTGGTGGGAATGTAAAATTATTCAACCACTATGCAAAACAATATGGTGTTTCCTTAAAAAGCTTGAAATAGAAATACCATATGATCTAGGAATCCCACTTCTAGGAATATATCCTAGAGAAATAAGACCCATCACATGAATAGACATATGCACAGTCATGTTCATTGCAACATTATTCACAATAGCAAAAAGATAGAAATAACCTAAGTGCCCTCAACAGATGAATGGATAAACAAACTATGGCACATACACACAATGGAATACTACACAATGATAAATACCAATGATGAATCCACAAAACATCTAACAACATGAATCAATCTGGTGGATATTATGCTAAATGAAACCAATCAGTCATGAAAGGACAAATACTGTATGAGACCACTAATATAAAAACTCAAGAAAAGGTTTACGCACAAAAAGAAACAGTCTTTGATGGTTATGAGGGAGGGAAGGGTTGAGGTGGGGAAGTTATTAACTAGACATTAGGTCAGTGTTTTTCTGGTGAAGGGAAAAACCACAATATAGGAGAATTCAGTACAACTTGACCAAGGCAAAGTCATAAAAGCTTTGATAGACACATCCAAATACCCTGAGGAACTGAGTTACTGGGGCTAAGAGTTGGGGATCATGGTCACAGGGGTCATCTAGGTCAATTGACATAACAAAGTTCATAAAGAAAATGTTCTACATCCAACTTTGATGAGTATCATCAGAGGTCTTAAAAGCTTGCAAATGACACCTAAGATACATCTACTGGTCCCATCCCATCCAGAGCAAAGGAGAATAAAGAAAACCAAAGACACGAGGGAAACAATAATCCAAAGGACTAATGGGCCACAAATTACCACAGCCTTCACCAGCCTGAGCCTAGAAGAACTAGATGGTGCCTGGCTACCACCAGCAACTGCTCTGACAGGGATGAAAATAGACAAAGCGAGAGAAAAATGTAGAGCAAAATTCAAATTCACAAAAAATGAAAAGACTAGACTTACTGACTGGTCTGGCAGAGTGCAAGGCCCCTGAAACAATGGTTCTTGAACATCTTTTTGACTCAGAACTGAAGCCACTGCCGAAGTTCACCCTTTGGCCAAAGCTTACACAGGTCTATAAAACAAACAGTAACACACTTGAGGAATGCTTGTATACAAGACCAACAGGGCAAACCTGCCCAAAAGCAATGAAAAGAGGGTAGAAAGTGACAGGGAAAATAGAAACAGGGAATTGTGGTGTGGAAGGGGAGAGTGTTGACACATTGCAATGATTGCAACGAATGTCACAAAACAATATGTGTATAAATTGTTGAATGAGAAACTAATTTGCTCTGTAAATTTTCACCTAAAACACAATTAAAAAAAAAAAAAAGTGACGAGCTGAGCCCAAAACGCTCTTTTTCTTCTCAAGTGCCCCTGTCAGAAATATCAATGTACATCTCCTAAGAGTGAGTAAAAGAAAGAAAGTTGAAGAAAATCTTGGAGCATTTGTTTTATTGGGCTCACAGTACATAGAAAAAAAAAAAAAAGAGTGGGAAGGAATTCTGTCCTAACATGAAATTCAATAACAAGAATTGCTAAGCAAATCTCTGCTGCTAAGTAGAAGCAGCAAGGGAGACAAAATTATGATGGCAATGTCAATGATTCAGTCAAAGAGAAAGAAAAGAAAAAAAAAAAACAACATATGAGCTGCCTTGCTTATGCTTCATCCATTGTTCATTACCATGTGATATTGAGAGAATCTTATCAGATTCAATTTCTCAAATTTTCCTTGCAGATTGGAGAGCATTCTTAAGTTAGTAATGAAAACCATACAGTAGCAACCACATTCTTCCTTTTGGAATTGACTGATGAACCATGGGTCATAAAAAAATAAATAAAAAGTTTTTCTTTTTCTTTCTCTTATTACCTACATGTTACCTATAACAGGGAATATGACTATCGTCATACTTTTCTCAGAAACTGATCATTTTTAACTGGGTCCTCTAACAAGTGCTTGTGTTCCCAGGTTCATTTCTATCTACCAACTGGAGATAATATCATTCTTACAATGCTTGTGATGCTCAAAGATTTTTCATTGTACTTTTGGGAACAAACAAAATTTTTCTCCTGGCTGCCATGACCTATGATTGTTATGTGGCCAATTTGTAAGTCCCAGCATTATGTGACTATCTGGTGGCGTAGAGGCTAAAGAACTTGACTGTTAACTGCTAATCAAAAAGTCAGTAGTTCAAATCCACCAGCTGCTCCTTGGAAACCCTGTGAGGCAGTTCAATTCTCTCCTCTAGGGTCACTATGAGTTGGAATCGGCTTGACAGCAAAGGGTTTTTTTTTTTTCTTTTTTTTTTGGTATGAACCATAGAGTCTGTACTATCCATGTTCTTGGCTGTTGCCTGGGTGCTTTATTGATCATCCTTGCTCCACTTTGAGTGGGATTTCAGGTACATGTCTTATGATAGCTATGTGACCATCTAAAAACCCTTGCACTGTATGTCAATCACGAGTAACAAAATATGTAGAACAATGGTTATCTGCTGTTGGATGAGAGCATTTATGATTATCCTCCCACCTCTTGGCTTACATTTAAATCTGGAATTCTGTGACTCTACTGCCATTGATCATATTAGCTGTGAAGCATCTCCTATCCTGAAAATTTCATGCTTAGACACATGGTTAATTGAGCAGATGGTTATAGCCTGTGCTGTGCTGACCCTCATCATCACCGTTGTATGTGTAGCTCTCTCCTACATATATGTCATGAAGACAATTCTAAAATTCCCTTCTGTTCAACAAAGGAAAAAGGCCTTTTCCACCTGATCTGCCCACATGATCATAGTTTCCATCACCTATGGCAGCTGCATCTTCATCTATGTCAATCCTTCTGCAAAAAAAAGTAGAAATTAATAAAGATGTGTCAGTACTCATTTCATCCATATCACCAATGTTGAATCCTTTCATATATACCCTGAGGAATAAGCAAGTTAAATAAGCCTTTAAAAAACTACATTTCTCTTAAAGAAATAAGGTGTACATACATTGATAAGTTAAAAGATACATATCTACTTTATGTTTTTCATAAAGCTAATAACCAACTTTTCTATTACTTAGCCTATAAAGCAATCAGACTGATCTCACATCCATTTAATCATTATTATTTCTATCAGTTTATTATTGAACAGCTAATTATTTAACAGTGCTCTGTGATAGTCAAAATATATCACTTTTAACCTTTTAACCAGGAACTCATGGTTAACTCACTAATTTTCCTTTTTTTCAGGTATTTTCCCAGATGATTTTATAATGTTGATGTAAGTCGCTCTTAACCAAAACATAAATTCCAGCTTCCATTAAAAAAATAATATATTTAACTAAAAAGCTAAAAACCTGTAGTAAACTGACAATATTTAAAGAAAAATATTAAAGAGAGAATACCACTAAAATAATAACTTTGTGGCTTGATTAACGGGAAAGAGTTAATAACACAGAAGAAGTTTTTTAGGAGTCGATAAAAAGACAAAGAATTCATGAATACCAAGAGAAAATAAGATAATCTACTAAAAAGTAAATGAAATTATCTTCCATAATAGGAAATGATGCAAATGAAAATCATGACATAAAATACATCAATCATATCTGGACAAATTAGAAATTTTGATGATGTTCACTGTTAGTAATATGCAGTGAAATGAAACTTCTATGCACAATTTGAAAACTTTGGATTTCATTATTTTTCCAAAATATGTATAATCTTTCACCTGGAAAAATCTACATTTTAGGAATTTATGGTATAACTATAATTGTCAATAAGCCTGAAATACATGCTTATACCTCTGCTCATTGAATTCATTTTGTGATAGTAAATGATCGCAAAAAAACAAATGAACATCACTTTGGCAAAGGGTAAGTCGATTAGGGTATTATGATACGAGACTTAGTGCTTACAAAATGTTATGGACCTTATCATGGAAAGATCTTAAAGTATCCATATTTTAAAGCAATGTTCAGAATAGTACATCAGTTATTATGCCATTTCTTAAAAAGAAATTATTTCTTGATCGTAAATATTTGAAGGTAGAGTGATATGTAGTTTAGTTCTCCCTCTCACCAATCAGAACACCAAGTATTATAGTCAGGTACATAACAGAAACTCAGAATACTTTTGATGAATGAATTAATGATGGATAAATGGGTGGTTACCTAGGTGAAAGAAGGGATAGGTGAATGGATTGATTGATGTTGTAAATAGAAATGAATATAAAGATAAACACCATAAAATTTAACCTAGTCATCTTGAAAGACAAGTGAGCAAGGTAAGTCAAAAAGAATATTCAGCTTTTTTGATAAGCTCACATTTGTTTGTTTCCATTGGGAGTATTTGATGAATAACTCTTGTTTTGTTACCTAGTCTCTATTTGCCTTTTGAGGTGGGACAAAAATACCTGGTAAACAACTTTGTTAAATTCATGGCTTTTTGTTGTTGTTGTTGTAGTTTCCTTGTTTTCAGGAAAATTGTCTCCATCCTCAAGTTCAGTGGGGGACCCACAAAAACCAGGCTAAGTCAATTGTTGAATTGTATCACACAATCCACACCGATTAATTCAGGATTGTGATCTAAATTAGGACAATCAGAATTAATTGAGGCTTTTTTGTATAGAGGAAGAGGTATTGTGGAAATCAGGCTATCAAAAAAGGTGCATTGTAGTAAAAACACACTATTTTTGTTTGTCTTTGTATTTTCTGCTCACCATCAATTCTCCATGCTCACAGCGAACGATAAAAGGCAAAACAAAAATAGACAAACAAAAGCCAGTTTTATGCTAGTGCTGACTTTAAGAGTAGAAAATGTGACCTAGGCTAATTTATTTAATTTTTTCTATTTCTCCAATTACAGTGATTGATTTAAAAAAGAGCATGACCCAGAAAGGACAAGCAGATCTTGATTTTTCCTGTAAACCCCTCAATCAGACTACTTTTGTTCTTATTGTTAGTAGCCATCAAGTCAGCTTCAACTCATGGCAGCCCCATATGTTGGATGGCATTATATGAGAATGTTTTGTATAGAACTGCTATCACAATTATTGCTAGTGTGAAGATAGACGGCATGAGAATAAAAAGTCACTCTGAAAAGTCTGGAGCCTAGGAATTCTTAGGGGGGTAGAACCAGAAAAAAAAAATCATGAATTACTGAGTCATATTGTACCTAGCCCAGTCCTACCAGCAGACTATTTCTCTAATATCAAAAAGCATATTCTATTGTTCTTAACCAGTTGGAAACTGGCTCACACACTTGCAATCCAAAATTTTTAGCTGAATGATAAGCCCTGTCACCCTGCATCCTCCTACAGCACTTTAGGATATCCTAAGCCTCTAAACAATAGAAAGAGATTATCTAGTAATGGGACTTATGGAGCCATGCATCCTTGCATCCATATATTTGTGTGGTTCCCTCCAATACTTTCACTGGCCTTTGTCATGTGACTAGGTTTGGTGAGTAGGACAATAGCAAAAACAACACAAGGAGTCTTTAAAACCTTGGACACTGTGCAAATATCTCTCATGAAAATAGATGCAAAAACCTTCAACAAAATATTAGGGAATAAAATGCAAGAGTATATAAAGAGAAATACATCCTACAGTCAAATGAGTATGCAATGCTGGTTCACTAATCAAAAATGGATCAATATAATCCACCATATCAATAGACTAAAGAAGAAAAATCATATGATCATATATCAATTGATGAAGAGAAAGTATTTGACAAAATCAAACATAAATTTTTTAAGTAAAAACTTAGGTCAAAATAGTAATAGAGTTGAATTTCCTCAACTTTATAAAGAACATCTGATAGGAAATGCTAATATCATACTTAGTGATGAGAATATAGGTGCTTTTCTCCTAAGATTGAGAACAAGGCAAAGATGTCCTCTGTTACCACTCCTAGGGAACAGCATATGGAAGTACTAGCTAGTGGATAACATAAGAAAGTTAAAGAAAAGCTATACAGATTGGGAAGGAACATAAAAATCATGTAGATTACATGATTTTTTAATATGAAAAATCCCAAAGAAACATGACAACAAAAACATCCTGGACTTAAAAAGCAAATATAGTAAGGCCACAGAATACAAGGTTAATATACAAAAGTCCTTTCCTATGCATGACAAAGAGAAATTAGAATTTGACTTTTTTAAAATACCCCTTACAATTGAACAAAAAATGAAATAATTATGAATCTAACAAAATTTTATGTACAAGAACTAAGCACAGAAAACTATAAAATTCAGTGAAAGTAATCAAAGAGCTAAATATTTTTTGTTCATGGAATGGAAGACTCAACATTGTTAAGATGTCAATTCTTCCAAAATTCACCTATAAATTTAACAATAGCAAGTTATATTATATAGATGAAATTATTTTAATGATCATATGAAAGGCAGAAGACTAAGATAAGCCAAAAAATATTGAAGAAAACAACAAAGTTGGAGAACTCACTCTACCTTATTTTAAGACTTATTATAAGGCTGCACGATCAAGACATTAATCATTCATATCACACACAAGTAAAATTTTAATGAAGATCATTCAAAAGCAGCTGAAGCAGTACATCAACAGGGAACTGCCAGAAATTCAAGCTGGATTCAGGAAAGCACATGGAACCAAGGATATCACTGTTGATGTGAGATGGATCCTGGGTGAAAGCAGAGAATGCCAGGAAGATGTTTACCTGTGTTTTATTGACTACACAAAGGCATTTGACTATGTAGATCACAACAAATTATGGATAATTTGGAAGAAAGGGAATTCCAGAACACTTAATTGTGCTCATGAGGAACCTGTACATAGATCAAGAGGCAGTTGTTCGAACAGAATAAGGGGATGCTGTGTGATCTCAGGTCAGAAAAGGTGTACATAAAGGTTGTATTCTTTCATTTCTTTTTCAATCTGTATGCTGAGGAAATAATCCAAGTAGCTGGACTATATGAAGAAGAACATGGCATCAGGATTGGAGGGAGACACATTTACAACCTGCATTATGCAACTGACACAAGAAGACTTGAAACACTTACTGATGAAGATCAAAGACCACAGCCTACAGTTTGGATTACATATCAACAAAAAGAAAACAAAAATCGTCACAGATGGACCAGTAAGCATGATAAATGGAGAAAAAATTGAAGTTGTCAAGGATTTCATTTTACTCGGATCCACAATCAACATGGAAGGAGCAGTAAAAAAAACCAAACAACTCATTGCATTGGGCAAATCTGCAGCAAATGACCTCTTTAAAGTGTTGAAAAGCAAAGATGTCACCTTGAAGACTAAGGCGCAACTGATCCAAGTTGTGGTGTTTTCAGCCTCCTCATATGCATGTGAAAGATGGACAATAAATGAGGAAGACCAGAGAAGAATTGGCATCTTTGAATTATGGTGTTGGTGAAGACTACTGAATATACCACGGACTGCCAAAAGAACGAACAAACATGTCTTGGAAGAAGTACAACCAGAATGCTCCTTAGAAACAAGGATGGCGAAAGTAGGGCTCACATGCTTTGGACATGTTATCAAGAGAGATCAGTCCCTGGAGAAGGACATCACGCTCGGTAAAGTAGAGGGTCAGCAAAAAAAAAAAAAAAGGAAGACCCTCAATGAGATGACCTGACACAGTGGCTGCAGCAAAGGTTTCGAGCATAATGACCATCGTGGGGATGTCGCAGGAACAGGAAGTGTTCTGCTCTGTTGTACACAGGGTTGCTATGTGTCACAAGTGACTCAATGGCACCTAACAACAGCAATGACAATCAAGACAGCATATTGCTGAAATAATAGACAAGTAGATCAATGGAAAGGGCCTTGACATTTTTTTTTAACAAATAAAACACACAAAGATAATGGAATGTCACATCTGTAATTAAGTGATTAGTATGTGACTTCTGTCTTGTTAGTAGACCCTCTTCATTTACTTCTTGACTTGCAGGCTTTTATGAAGCAAGTGGCCGTGTTAAAAGTCGTAGTGAAGTGAGAACAACCTCAAGTCAACAGCTGAAGCTGAATTCCCAATCTCATCAACTTCCAAGGAGCTGAACTCTGCCAACAACCATGTGAGCTTGACAGGGAATCTTTCCCCAGTTGAAGCTGTGGATAAGACCCCACTAGCCCCAGGCAACACTTTAATTGCAGTCTTTCAAGAAATCCTGAAGTAAAAGATACAACTAAACTGTATCCAGAATCCTGACCCACAGAAACTGTGAAAAAATAAAATTATGTTGTTTTAAGCTGCTAATTTTGTGTTTATCAGTTATGCAGCAATAATTAAAACAGAGGTTGGTATCAAAAGTGGGGTGTTGGGGTGTTGCCAATATTAAATACCTTTAAATGGGGGGTTGCTTTGGAACCAGACAATGGGCAGAGTCTGGGGGGACTTTGAAGAGCATGATGGAGAATGCCTAAATTGCCTTGAACAAACTCTTAGTAAAAATCTGGACATTGAGAATTCTGCCAGTGATAGCTTAAAGGAAGTGATAAATGTTATGAGAAAAAGGAGGAAGGGATAGACTTGTTTCGTAGTGACAGAAAGCAGCTTTTACAACACATTGATTGTAGCCTTGTGAAAGAACCTGAATCAGAGGGTTTAGTTAAGTTGTGCTCAAACTCCTGAGCCACAGAAACTGTGAGATAATAAATGACTATTGTTTTAAGCTGCTAATGTTGTGGTAGTTTTTTACACAACATTGATAGCAAATACAGAGTTATTAACACATGTGGAAATAAAATTCACAATAACATGAACGAGGAGAGAAAAACAGAAGTATGCTGTCATCTGATTCGTACATAACTCATGAAATGGTATAATATTTAAATATAAACTTCTATGAATTAAGAATTTGTATTATAAACTCTAAATCAATAAACAGATTTTTTTAAAAAAATTATGGGGCTAATAAACCAAAAGAGGATATAAAATGGAATGCAAAAGCATACAATCAATTGAAAAGAAGGCAGAAAAAGAGGAAAAGAGGACAAACGTATGTGATATATAGCAAAGAAATAGCAAGATGATAGGTTTAAACTTAACCATATCAATAATTACATGATATACAAATAGTCTTAATATTCCAATTCAGGGCTGAGACAATCAGTTTTGATAATAAAACAATATCTAACTGTGCTATCTTTCAAAACACACATTTTAGATGAAAGCCATAACTAAGTTAAAAGTAAAAAGAAGGGGAGAGCAATGCAATGCAAACATTAAACATAAGAAAACAGGAGTGTCTCCACCAACATCAACCAAAGTAGACTTCAGGGCAAAGAATGTTACCAGAGATATACAGCGGTATTTCACAACATCATGAGGGTCAGTTCATTAAGAAGACAACATTCTTAAATGCATATGCATCTAATAACAGGGCTTCATAACACACCAAGTAAAAACTGACAGTACTGAAAGGAAAAATAGATAAGTCCCCAATTAGAGTGTATGATTATCAATGGTCACAGAGTAAGCAGAAAGAAAACAATGCAGGATCTATTGTTGTTAGGTGCCATTGAGTTGACTATGATTCATAGTGACTGTTATGGATTGCATTGCGACCCTCAAAAATATGTCAACTTGGCTAGGCCATGATTTCCAGTACTGTGTGGTTGTTCACAATTTTGTTATCTGATGTGATTTTCCTACGCATTGTAAATCCTACCTCTTTGATGTTAATGAGGCAGGAGTATAGGAGTTGTATTAATGAGGCATAACTCAAAATACAAGATTAGGTTGTGCCTTAGGCGAGCCTCTTTTAAGATATAAAAAAACAGAAGTAAGCAGAGAGACTTGGGGACATCCTACCACCAAGGAACAAGAGCCAGAAGAATACTGTGTCCTTTGGACCCAGGGTACCTGCACTGAGAATTTCCTCGACCTGGGAAGATTGATGACAAAGACCTTCCTCCAGAGCTGACAGAGAAAGAAAACCTTTTCCTAGAGCTGACACCCTGAGTTCAGACTTCTAGCCTACTAGACTGTGAGAGTAGCTAAAGCGAAAGGAGCAAATGACGAAGTAAAAGAGCTGAATAGATGATTTCAAAGTAAAGTATTATAATGACGTGTGTAAAGACCTGGAGGTAGAAAACTAAAAAGCAAGAACACGTCCAGCATTTCTCAAGCTGAAAAAACTGAAGAAAAAATTCAAGACTTGAGTTGCAATATTGAAGCCTTCTATAACAAAAATATTAAAGGATGCAGCAAGCATTAAAAGAAGATGGAAGGAATACACAGAGTCACTATACCAAAAAGAACTGGATGACATTCAACCATTTCAGGAGGTGACATATGATCAGGAACTGATGGTGCTGAAGGAAGAAGTCCAAGCTGCACTGACAGTGTTGGCAAAAAAAAAAAAAAAGGCTCTGGGAATTGACAGAATACCAATTGAGATGTTTCAACAAACGGATGCAGCACTGGAAAGGTTTATTTGCCCACGTCAAGAAATTTGAAAGACGGCTACATGGCCAACCACCTGGAAGAGATCTGTATTTATGCCTATTCCCAAGAAAGGTGATCCAACCAAATGTGGAAATTACTGAACAATATCATTAATATCACAGGCAAGTAAAATTTTGCTGAAGATCATTCAAAAGCAGCTGAAGCAGTATGCTGACAGGGAACTGCCAGAAATTCAGGCTGGATTCGGAAGAGGACGTGGAATCAAGGATATCATTACTGATGTCAGATAGGTCCTGGCTGAAAGCAGAGAATACCAGAAAGATGTTTACCTGTGTTTTATTGACTATGCAAAGGCATTCCACTGTGTGGGTCCTAACAAATTATGAATAACATTTCGGAGAATGGGAATTCCCGAACTCTTAATTGAGCTCATGAGGAACCTGTACGTAGATCAAGAGGTAGCCATTCAGACAGAACAAGGGGATACTGCACGGTTTAAATTCAAGAAAGGTTTGCATCAGGGTGTTCTAGGACAAAGCTTCCTAGCTTGTGACCAAGGCCTGTTTAGGTTCTTGCCTTCTACTGACCAAGAATGACCCGGAGAGACTCAGAAGTTCTACATGAACAAAGGTTTGTTAGTGACAGAGAAAAAGCAAAGGCTCATGAGGGAGGGATAAAGAGGGGCTTCTGCCAATGCTAGCCTCCAGTCTCTCCCTGAATAGAGGTTTTCATGGAGTTTATAGGGGGTTTTAGGCGGGAAGGATCTCATGTTTTATTCATTGCTTTTTGGGGAAAAAGGTGAGGCTTTCTGAGAAATAGAGGGGTTAAGAAATTAGGTGCACACACATATGGAATCCTAGGTGTAGTCAGTTTGGACAATGTCACATCACCACTGCGCAGTCTCAGTGACCACTTGATAAGACTGTAAGGTCGCACCCATTCTCACTGCACATGCCCCAGGGATCGGCTGATTCTGTTCATCTTTGGAAACAGCTTGTAAGGAAGATATGTGGAACTTCATGCGTCAGAGTCCGCGATGTGGGTTATCTTGTAACACCACCCCCTATGGTGAAGTCCTGAAAAACAATATGCAGGACGCCACCCCCATAGTGAGGTCCTGAAAAACAACTTGAGAGAGAGGTATGTAAGACTTTATGCAGCACGGGCTGCATCTGTGGGTGTCCTGTAACACCACCCATGAGACTGAGTCCCAGATCAACGGGCTTGTTATTCCAGCCTTGAGGCTCTCCAGCCTTCTGCCCCTGTCTCAAGGGTTGTAGCCTTTCACGATACTCATTCAGTCTATATGCTGAACAAATAATCTGAGAAGCTGGACTCTACAAAGAAGAACAGGAGACCAGAATCGGAGGAAGACTCATTAACAACCTGTGATATGCAGGATTAGAGGAAGAGTCATAACAACCTGCCTTATGCAGGTGACACAACCTTGCTTACTGAAACACAAACAGGACTTGAAGCACTTACTGATGAAGATTAAAGGCCACAGCCTTCAGTAGTGGATTACGCTTCAACATAAAGAAAACAAAAATCCTCACAACTGGACCAGTAAGCAACATCATGATAAGCTGGGAAAGATTGAAGTTGTCAAGGGTTTCATTTTACTTGGATTTGCAATCAACACCCATGGAAGCAGCAGTCAAGTAATCAAAAGACGAATTGCATTGGGTAAATCTGCTGCAAAAGACCTCTTTAAAGTGTTGAAAAGCAAAGATGTCACCTTGAAGACTAAGGTGAGCCTGACCCAAGCCATGATGTTTTCAGTTGCCTCTTATGCATGTGACATGTTGTCAGGAGGGATTAGTCCCTGGAGAAGGTTATTATGGTTGGTAATGTAGAGCACTAGCATAAAAGAGGAAGACCCTCCACAAGATGGATTGACACAGTGGCTCCAACAAAGAGATCAGTATATAACGATGATTGTGAGGATGGCGCAGGACTAGGGGGTGTTCCATTCTGCTATATATATGGTCATTATGAGTTGGAACCGACTGGACAGCACCTAACATGAAGGGCTGTGAGAGAATAAACTTCTATTTGTTAAAGCCATACACTTGTTGCATTTCTGTTACAGCAGTACTGGATAATTAAAACAGCGACTTTATGTACACGTACATCACATATTAACTTGTTTTTGTTGCTAGGTGCCATCAAGTCCATTCTCACTGATTGCAACCCTATTAACAATAGAGTGAAATACTACCCAGTCCTGTGCCATCCTCACAATTGCTTGAGCCCTTTTATTGCAGCTACTGTGTCAATATATCTCCTTGAAAGTCTTCCTCTCTTTTGCTGACCCTCTGCTTTATCAACCATGATCCCCTTCTCCAGGGACTGGTCCCTCCTGATAATATTTTCAAAGTACGTGGGATGAAGTCTTGCCATGCTCACTTCTAAGGAACATTCGGTTTGTACTTCTTCCAAAATTGTTTTGTTCATGACATTTTCAATATTCTTCACCAGCACCATAAATCAAAAGCATCAATTCTTCTTCAGTCTTATTTATTCATTGTCCACCTTCCACATGCACATGAGGTGATTAAAAAGACCTTGGCTTGGGTCAGGCATACCGTAGTCCTCAAAGTGACATCTATGATTTTTAACATTTTAAAGAGGTCTTTTGCAGCAGATTTGTCCAATACAATGCATCATTCGATTTCTTGACCGCTGCTTCCAATGAAATCCTTGACAACGTCAATCTTTTCTCCATATCCCGGATAGATTTATGTATACGTATCTAGCATGGGTACATATATGTATGCATATATACACATACATTTTGTGCTATAACCTAATTGATTTTATATTTAACAATATAACATTCATGTTTTCTATGTGAATATCAACATGTCCAATCATTTTTAAAGTCTATATAACATTCTATTGTATGACAGAACCGTACATTCATACCCTATTGTTGGAAATTTATTTTATGATTTCCACTACTGAAAATGATGTATTAAATGTCTGCATGTACCTTACAGAAACATTTCATACTATTTTCTTTCCAAAAATAATTTCAAATTTATTGGTTAAAATGATTCTTTTTTGAATTTTACTAATATCAGAGGTCTGCATCAATTTTTAATGGCAACCTTGTTTTGGTAGTAAGTATCACTAGTCAGAAAGTTTAATTATTCACATTTCTCAAACACTGCTATAAGAGTTTTTATATAACTATCTTCATGCATTCGACTGTTTTTATGCTCTACCATTTGTGTAAGAGAAATGTTTACTTATAGTTAGAAAACTTCTAAATTTTCATGACTTTTGACATGTATTTCCAGCTAGTTATATTATAAAATGTGTATTTGACCCAAAGTAGAGCAACATTGTACTCCCATAAGCTAAACCTTCTGTTTTTAATTTTGTTAAGTTTATACTTATCATATATGTTTAAAATATAATTCCCAGTGTTAAATTTGTTTTAAACTTTTTAAAATTATATTTTATGGTGTGTAAAACTTTTGCTTTAAAAAAAACAAAACAACGCAGTGCTGTCAAGTCGATTTCGACTCATAGAGACCCTATAGGACAGAGTAGAACTGCCCCACAGAGGTTCCAAGGAGCGCCTGGTGGATTTGAACTGCCGACCCTTTGGTTAGCAGCTGTAGCACTTAACCACTGCGCCACCAGGGTTTCCAACTTTTGCTTTAGTTGTGATAATTACTAAGATTTTTATAATGCACTATTATATATGCTTAGTTTGACCTTTACAAAACTAAATTGATATAAACACTCTCCAATTATTTTCATGTCTGTTATTGCTTAATTTTTAAGATTTACATCTTTCGTCTATTTGAGTTTTTTTTTTTTGTCATGGAAAGGATGAAATATCATCAAACAATTTTTTTACTCAAATCATGATTATCTCCTTATTCATTTAAACTGTAATCTTTATCACCCAAAGAATGTATAAAACAATTGCAGCTCTTTCAGGAAAAAAATATAGCATTCCGTTGATTTGCTATTTAAGACTCGCATCAAAGAGCAACATTTTGTTCACTGTACCTTTGTAGCATACAATCACACTTGTTAGGGCAAGTGCTTCTTTACTGTTTTCCTTTATGTAAAAATGTATGGTTATTAAAGAATTTAGTACGTTTAAATATCACTATAGGATTTTTATTGCAATCATCACAACATTTAATTAAATACATCCATAATTAAAGACAACCATAATACATTGGATGACATGCTAGATTACAAAAGAGTTTTGAAGGTTTACTTATGTTTGGGTGGAATAATCTCTGACATTACTTTTATAAAGTAACTTACAATGTTCATCTCTGTGCCACTGTCTCCTTTGTATCTTTTTATTTTAAAAAACATTATTGATTTACTTATGGAAAAAAAAATAAGTACAGAAAAGAGTCTTACACAAGCTCCACTGTCTTAGACAACACAGGAGAAAAATGCAAAAAGTCTTATCATTTAACTTCCATTACCCAGCAACATCATAGCGTGTGTGATGCTATTGCTGCTGTTCTCATCCCTGAAGGCTCTGTCCCCTTTACTGCCTCTGTGAGGTTAATTGCCAAAACTAATTATACTGAAGATTCCTTAGTGATTTTCAACCAAGCGTCACCAAGGACTCTTTTATTCCTTGACTCTATTGTCCCCTGTTAAAGATTGACTATATAAAGTAACTAGCTTTAACATTCAGTGGCAAATATGCTTTCCTGACCAGTAAGTTCAGACCAACTATCTCTAACTACCTGATAACTCGTGACACCCCCAGCCCTGATAGCTCATGACATACCCAGCATTCCTTTATTTTAGCTAGCTAAAGAACAACATAACTTCTTTGTTTAAAATGACTCCTTCCCTCTCATGGACGAATTGCTTTATAGTGTAAAATGTTTCTGGGTATTTCCAGGGTCCTTATTTATTTATTTTTTTTTTCTGGCTGAGTGTTTTTCCTTGATAAAATATGTCTCCACCAGCATATTATTGTTCAACCTGTGTCCATTATGAACATCTGAAAATAAACTACCAACAGATGCCATGAAATACCACTGTAAGGATAAGTATGAAAATGTTACTTCAGTTATTTTTACTGTATGTCTTATACTGGCAGGAGGGGAGGAAGTGGGTGGGGAGTATCATGATACATTTCTCTCTTAAAGCAAAGTTAAGTAAGCCATTGTCCTGTCGTGATCCTATAGGACAGAATAGAACTGCCAATAGGGTTTCCAAGAAAAGCCTGGGTGGATTCGAACTGCTGATCTCTTGGTTAGCAGCCTAACTCAACCACTATGCCCCTATGGTTTCCTAAAGCAAAGTATTAGGCTTAAATAATCAATATATTGACTACTAATGTTAGCGTTTAATGAAAAAATATCCAACAGTCATTTATGAGTTATGATTTCTTCTGGAACTATGGCTATACAAATAATTACTAGGCCTAATTTGAGAGAAGATTCATAACAAAAATTCCCCACAAACACATCTGTATGAAAAAAAAAAAGCTACACATGCATGACTTTAGACTGATACATTAACTGATATCTCATTACTTATTTCTAATATTTTGTAAAATTAAATATTTTTTGAAGTCAAATATTTAAAACACAACATTAGTCAATATGAATATGAAGAGATTATTAAGTGCTTAACATTTATGTGAGTCTGAATTCAAATAAATGCAAAATATTGAGTATTAAGAATGAAAAATAATTTTAAGACATGAGAAAGCTGAATTAAATACCAAGAGCACTGCTATTACTAGGTGATGCCTCAAGATTCTGAAAAAGAGAACAAGAAAGAAGGTTCTCAGTGTGAACTAAAGAGTCACCTCCTGATGGTAATGCCCTGCTCTAGAGTCCAGCTTTCTATGAGGCTTCATCTACCCTGAGCCTGGATTCATACCCCTGTCCTACCCCTGTCCTGTGGTAGGGTCTCTCTGCCATGGAGATCTCACTCTCTATGTCGAGTCTATAGTAGTGAAGACAGTGCTCGCTGAATTTTAAAAAATGAAAAAAAAGACACTTTTCAAGCCTCTGGTATTACACACATCAAGACTTTCTGAGGAAAATATTTTAAAACCACAAGAAAATGGCTTATTCCTAGGAGATACCTTTCACATTCAATAAAGGTTAGAAAATTTGGAGCCTTGGAGACACTACTTGCACGTTAGAAAGCTATGAGTATGTTCAAATATAATTAGAAATAAATGATAAATAACTCTTAGCTAGCAGTTCATCTTAGCTCAGGTTGACAGAGCCCCTAGCCTCCAGTCTTTACTGAGAAAAATATTGACTGTAGAGGAATCTATATACTTAGAGAATAATGGCACTTGCAGTTTGCAATCAGCTGTTGACCTAAATGCTGGTGGTCAGAACCCACCCAAGGCTCTATGAAAGAAAAGGCCTGGTAATCTGTTTCTGTAAAGACTACAGCCAAGAAAACCATATGGACCAGTTCTACTCTGTAACACATGGGCTTGCCATGATTTGGGCCTGATTTAACAGCAGATAACAAAAAGGACAAGAACAACAAAAGATAAGTAATAAGACAAGGAAAATAAGCCAGTTGTACTTGGCCAATTTTTTTTTATGTCCATCAGCTCTGATATTACACATAGAATGAGACAGCAATTGTATATAAATAGAGTGATTCATATTTAGTTTTTGCCCTTAAAAATCCCATTTATACCAGCTAGTTGTATTAATATAATTGCTAATATTTCCCCCTTTACTTCCCAAATATGTTCCTTAGAGAATAAATTACATAGTAACCTTACTTTTAAGGTTTTGAATACTAATAGAAGCACTGTCTTCATTAAACTAAACGTTCAGGTAAATGTGCACCAACCATCAGCATGCAGTGATTAGAGCTGGGACGCTGGCCACTTTCTAGGAAAGAATGGACAGATACTTTACTTCTGTGCCTCCATTTTCTCATTTGCAGATGGAGATCATATACCTGCCACCTCACAGGATTATATCAGTTATATATGTAATATGCTTTTTTTTTAAAAAAAAAAATATGTAATATGCTTAGAATAGTACCTGAAGCATGGCAAGTGACTTGTAAATATTTTCCATTATTATGATAATAAACTGAATTAAGTAAAATAAAGATGCATAATGGAGCAGATTTAAAAGGCTTATGTAGTAGAAAGTGAGATAGTAATAGGTTGAGAAATGAATGCAAAATGCATAAATAGGCACAAACAGTGTGAACTTGAAGGAAAAGACAAGGGAGGGTACACATTGTTATGGTGAGGAGATTCAGCAATTTAACCTTGACTTTTTCTTCTGGGCACCGCAAAATATGTTATATGAAATGCGTTCTAATCTGACTCAAGCTAACTGAAAGCATGAAAATATACTTTTTATATTCTTCCACCGTGCATTTATTATACTCAACATTGTCTCACAATGTGATAAAACAGTGCAGAAAAACCATCAGTTTGTACTATGCTATTGAAGCTTAAAGGAGACATGTAAAATTACAAATTTGGATGTTTAGAAGTCAAAGTGCACAGACCCCCAAGTAGAAGTTAAAATGTTGAATGTGCTATTAAGTAATTATAAAAGTAAAAAGAAAAGTTAAACTATAGTTAAATGACAAAAATTGATTTTTAAAAATCTCATTCGACCATTCTGTGTTAATAAATTAGGGGAACTCAGCTCACTACACAACAGCAAATGTGTTCCTTAGATCAACACATAAAACTCGGGGTGTTGGATAAGTTGAATGTGGAAATGTATTCATCACGACCTGATTTTGTTACTGAATTCACCAGTTCAAATCTCTCTGACATTCACATGCAGGCTTTGCTTTCCCCAGAAGTCAATAATGAGAAACCACACAGCAATAACGACATTCATCCTTCTGGGACTGACGGAAGATCCTCAGCTGCAGGTTTTGCTTTTTATTTTCCTACTTACCACCTACGTGTTGAGTGTAACTGGAAATCTGACCATCATCACCCTCACCTTGGTGGATCCCCACCTTAAAACACCCATGTATTTTTTCCTCCAAAATTTCTCTTTCCTAGAAATCTCATTTACAACTGCCTGTGTTCCAAGATTCCTGTACAGTATATCAACTGGAGACAGAACAGTTACCTACAACGCATGTGCCATTCAACTATTTTTTACAGATCTCTTTGGGGTGACTGAATTTTTCCTTTTGGCCACCATGTCTTATGATCGCTATGTGGCCATCTGTAAACCCTTGCATTATATGACAATCATGAGCAAAAAAGTATGTAAAACCATGGTTATCTGCTGTTGGATGGCAGCATTTATGATCATCCTCCCACCACTTAGCTTAGGTTTTAATCTGGAATTCTGTGACTCTAATGTCATTGATCATTTTGGCTGTGATGCATCTCCTCTCCTGAAAATCTCATGCTCAGACACGTGGCTAATTGAGCAGATGGTTATAGCCTGTGCTGTGCTGACCCTCATCATTACCCTGGTATGTGTAGTTCTCTCCTACATATATATCATGAAGACAATTCTAAAATTCCCTGCTGTTCAACAAAGGAAAAAGGCCTTTTCCACTTGTTCTTCCCACATGATTGTAGTTTCCATCACCTATGGCAGCTGCATCTTCATCTATGTCAATCCTTCTGCAAAAGAAGAGGTAGAAATTAATAAAGGTGTGTCAGTACTCATTTCATCCATATCACCAATGTTGAATCCTTTCATATATACCCTGAGGAATAAGCAAGTTAAACAATCCTTTAATGACTCACTCAAAAAAATTGCATCCCTCTCAAAGAAGTAAAATGTACCTAAGTTGATAAATCATGTTAAAATATGTATATTTACTTTATATTTTTCATAAATTCCTTAACCTATAGAGTAATCAGGCTGATCTCACAGCCATTTAATCATTATTTCTCCCATCGATTCATTATTGAACAACTAATTATTTAATAATGCTCTATGGTAGACAAAACATATCACTTTTAGTTAGCAACTTTCATGGTTAAATCACCCATTTTCATCTTTTCAGCTGTTTTTCAAGATGATTTTATAATGAGTCATTATCAAACAAGACAAATTTCCTGCCTCTATTTTTTAAAAAATGACAGATTTAACTAACTTTTAAAAAATTGTAGTAAAATGGTGAAATGTAAAGAAAAATACTAAAGAAAGAATGTAATTAAAAGAATAGGTTTGCTGCACTATTAACAGGAAAGGGTTAATAATATAAATATATAAGAAGCTTCTATGAATCAGTAAGAAAGATAAACAATTGATAAATAGCAAGAGAAAATAAGATATTTAATTCACTAAGAATTAAAAACAATGATCTACTATAACAGAAAGAGATGCACTATTTCATTATTAATCATCAATTTCCAAATTAAAACCATAGTATATAATCCATTCATCACATTTGCACATAGTAAATTTTTTGATGATGTGAAGTGTTAGCAAGCGTGAAGAAATTGGCACTTCTGTGTGCCATTTGTTTAAAAACTCTAGATTTAATTATTTATCAAAGTAAATATAAACTTTCAACTGGAAAATATCAATCTAGTAATTTGTGGCCTAACTATAGTTGCCAGTGAGGCCCTGTTGCCACCGTGGTTAAGAGCTTTGCTTCTAACCGAGAGGTCAGCAGTTTGAATTCACCAGTCTGTGGGGCAGTTCTACTCTGTCCTATAGGGTCTCTCTGAGTCGGAATTGAGTTGACAGCAAGGGGTCTGTTTTTTTTTGTTTGCAGTTGCCAATAAGCCTGAAGTATATATTTAACACTGCTCTTTCTTCAATTTGTAATAGTAAATGATTGGAAACAACCAAATGAACATCACTTTGGCAATGTGTAAGTCAATTAGGAAATGATGGTGTAAGATATAGTATTTATCAAATGATATGGACCTTGAACTTATCATAGAAAGATATTAAAATTAGGCATATTCAAAAAGTAATTTGCAGAATTGTACATGAGTCATTATGCCATTTATAAAAAAGAAATGTTTTTGTTGATCATAAATGTTTGAAGGTGGGATGAAATGTATTTTAACCACCCCTCCCCACACCCAGAACACCAAGTGCTAAAGTCATAGCACACAGTGGACGCTCAATGCATGTTTGATGAGTGGATTAACGAATGGATAAATGGGTGGTTACCTAGCTGTAAGGTCAGGTAGGTGAATGGGTTGAATGATGTGGATAGAAATGTAATGCAAAGATACACACCATACCATTTAAACCAGTTATTTTGAGAGACAAGTGAAAAATGCAAAAGTCAGGAATATTCACCTTTTCTCTAAGCCCATTTTTATTTGCCCCCATTGTGGATATTTGATGAATACAGCCTGTTTTTTTACTCAACCTCTGTTTGCATTTGGTGGTGAGGGTAAAAACATCCAGTAAACAACACTGTTTAATTCGTGGGCTTTTTTTTCAGGAAAATTTTCTTCATCCTCAGTTTCAGAGGTGGACACATAACCCAGCCTAAGTCAGTCATGGCATTCTATCACACAATCTTCTTTGATTAATTTACAGTTGTGATCTAAATCAAGCCAATCATAATTAATCAAGAGGTTTTTTTTTTTTTTTTTTTTTGATGGGGAAGAAGTGTTCTTGTGGAAGTCTGGCTATGTATAAGTAAGAAGGCATTATTATTATTTTCTTGCTCAGTGTCAATTCTTACTTCTTATGGTAAACAATATAAGACAAGGCAAAAATAGACAAACAAAAACCGGATATTTATTAGAGTTGACTTTAAGGGTAGAAGACATGACATAGGTTTATTCACTTGGTATAATCTCTCTCTCCAGCTTCAGTGGTTGGTTTAAAAATGAACTTGCTCTCACAAGAACATGAATAATTCCCACCCATACTTCCTCTGGCCTGGGTCATATGACTTCTATTGGTGACTAGGGCAATAGCAAATATGATACAGGTAGAGGCTTGAAAATGCTTGAACAATTGGGCAAATATCTCTCATAAAAATAGATGCAAAAATCCTCAACAAAAATATAGCAAATAAAAGGCAACAGTGTATAAAAGGAAGTATACAACAAGATCAAGTGAACATGCAAGGTTGGATCAATATTTAAAAATCAATCAATGTAATGAAATCAACCACATCAACAAGCTAAAGAGGAACAATCTTACAATCATATCGTTTGATGCAGAAAAAGCATTTGATACAACCCAACACCCATTTTTTTAAACAAAATCTTATATCAAAATAGGAGTAGAAATGAATTTCCTCAACTTCGTACAGAACATCTACAAAAAAAAAGCTAATATACTTAATGAAGAGAATATTTTCCTCTTAAGACTGAAAATAAAGCAAGGATGTCCTTTGTTGCCATCCTAATCAACATCATACTGGAAATACCAGCTAGTGCAATAACATAAGAAATAAAAGTAAAGGTATACAGATTGGAAAGGGAGAAATAAAACTGTCTTTGCTCACAGATTATATGATTATTGATATAGAAAATCCCAAAGAAACACCAACACGAGCATCCTGGACCTAATAAGCAAGTACAGCAAGGCTTCAGAATAAATACAAGGTTAATATATAAAAGTCAATCTCTTTCCTATGTACTAGAAAGAATAATTGAAACTGTAATTTTTTAGATCACTATTTGCAATAACAAAAAAAAAAAAAAAACCCAGTGCCGTGGAGTCGATTCCGACTCATAGCGACCCTATTTGCAATAGAGCAAAAAAATTACATAAATACAAATTTAACAAAATGTATGTAAGAACTAAATGCAGAAAAATACAAAATTCAGTGACCAGTAAAAATTCCAGCAGGCTACATTGCAGATATGGGCAAACTGATTCTAAAGCAGAAGACCTAGGAGAGCCAACAAAATACTGGGATATAAATAAAGCTGGAGGACTCACTCTACCTGATTTCAAGACTTACTATAAGGTTACACTAATCAAGAGAGTGTGTAAGGCCGCACTAACCAATAAAATGTATTAGGGAAATAATAGACAAATAGATCGATGGAAAAGAATAGAGAACCCAGAGATTCCCACACAAATATAGTCAACTGATTTTTCACAAAGGAGTAAAGGCAATACAGTGGAGAAAGGGTAGTCTTTCCTACAAATCATGCTGAAATAACTGAACATTCATATGAAAAAAAAAAAGGACATATAGTTTACACTTTCACAAAAATTAACTCAAAATGAATCAGACCCAAATGTAAACTGCAAAACAATAAAACAACTTCTAAACAATAACATGGGAAAAAATCTAGGTGACCTTGGCTTTGGCAATGAGTTTTTAGATGCATCACCAAAAGCATGATGCAAGAAAGAAAAAAATGATATGTTGGACTTAGTAAAACAATTTGCTCTGCAAAAAACACTGAAAAGAATCAAAACGAAAACCACATACTGAGAAAATATTTAGAAAACATATATTGGATAAAGAACTTGCATCCAAAATATATGAGGAGACATAAAATTGAACAATAAGAAAACAAACAAAAAAAAAATTAAAAATTTACCAAAAGATCTAATCAGAGGCCTCGCTAATAAAGATGTGAGCATATGAAATGATTTTCAACATTATTTGTTATTAGGAAATATCAAATTAAAACCTAGTGTGTCACTACACACCCATAAGAATAGATAAAATTTAAAAAATCAACAAAAACTTTCTTTGATTGAAAAGCGAAATGAATAGAATGCAAAATGGTACAGCCACTAGGGAAGACAGTTTGTCAATTTCTTACCAAACTAAACATAGTATTACCGTACGATACAGCAATCATGCTGATTTGAAAACTCATATCCATCAAAATCCTACACATGAATTTGTTCATTCTAATATAAATACAATAACTGAATAAATAAATCAATAGAGGTGAAGAAAAAAATCTCCCATACAGATGAATGCCAAATAATTTATATCATTACAACCTCAAAGAGGTGGTGCATAACTCCTGCCTCCTTTCATGTGGATTTCTCATAGCGATTTCCTTTCAACACGGAAAGGGGGGAAAGAGTGACTTTATACTGGAGAAACCTGACAAGTACTGCCTCAATCAGGTAATCAATGTTAACATCAATAGTGATAATACAGATTGATAGTATGTAGCCTTTTTATTTGTTTCCTAGACTTATGGTAGCAAATTACCATAAACTTGGTGGTTTAAAACAACAAAAATGTATTCTGTCACATTTTTGGATGCTTTTGTTGTTGGGTGCCGTAGATGATTTCTGCTCATAGTGACCTCATGTGACAGAGTAGAACTGCCCCAGACCAGGTGGCACGGTGGTTCAAACCCACCAGCTGCTCCTCAGGAGAAAGATGTGGCAATCTGCTTCTGTAAAGATTATAGCCTTAGAAACCCTGTGGGGCAGTTCTACTCTATCCTGAAGGATCACTATGAACTGGAATTGACAGCAATGGAATTTATTCTTTACGGAAGCAGATTACAGATTGCCAGGTCTTTGTCCTGTGGAACTGCAGGATGAGTTCAAACCAACAACCTTTTTTTTTGTTAGCAGGCCAGTGCTTAACAATTTGCACCACCAGGGCCCCTTTTTCTGGATCCTGGAAATCAAAAATCAAGGTGTTGGCAAGGCCATTCTCCTTCTGAAGGCCCTAGGAAAAGAATCTTCCCTTGCCTCTTCCTAGTCTCTAGTGGCATGTGGGAATTCTTGGCATTCCTTGGCTTGTAGCTGCATCACTCCAATATCTGTCTCCATCTTCATGTGGCCTTCTTCCTTGCATGTATATGTGTCTGTGTCTTCTCCTTTTCTGTCTCTATAAGGTCATCCTCAATTGATTCAAGGAACACCCTAATCCAGTATTACCTCTTCTTAACTAGTTACATTATAACAATGATATTTCCAAGTAAAGTCCCATTCTGAGGTTCCTGGTAGACATCAATTTTGGGGGGGCACTATTCAACCCAGTACACCATTGATATGATGTGATGAAAATGACATGTTACTTCCATGTCCTTCTTCCCCAAAAATATAACCCCACTCTAGTCCAAAAAATATATATAAATTTGAATTGAGTGACATCCTACAATATGCCTGACCAGTATTCCTGAAACTTTTAAGGTCATCATGAATAAAAGAAATCTGAGAAACTGCCATAACCAAGAGAAGCAATTTTGAAAATGAAGCTAAAGTAAACGCGTTTTCAGACAAACAAAATGTAGCATTCCATTACCAACGGACCTACACTACAGAAAGTACAAAAGTTATTCCTCAGGTTATGGAAGATGATGCCAAATGGAAACTTGGATGCAAAAAGGAGCAAAGACTGTCAGTGTTAGTAATGATATGGAGAAACCTAAAATATTTTTATCTAAAGCTTAAATTTTCAAAGAAAATTAGCCATTTAAAGTGAAAATGATTTTTAAAAAATGAATTGAGGGTTCTGTGGTAGACAAACTTCTAAGATAACCTGTAATAACTCCTCCTACTGACCAAAGGCTTCATGGCCTTGTATAAGTCCTTCCCATATGTTCTGGGAAGAACCTTGACTTCCCTTTAACCAATAAAATACAGCAAAGGTGATGGAATGTCACATCTGTGATTAAGTTATATATGACCACCATCTTGCTAATAAACTTTCCTCATTACCTTCTTGATTTTCATTTTTTAATGAAATAAGTGACCATGTTGGAGAGGCCCCTAAAGTAAGGAAACAAGGACAGCCTCCAGCCAACGGCTGGAACCAAAGCCCCAATTTCAACGACTCCAAAGAACTGAACTCTGCCGACAGTCTCATGAGCTTGAAACGGGAAAGTTGAAGCTGTGGATAAGACCCCAGTCCTACCGAACACATTAATTCCCATCTTGTGAGATACAGTGAAGTCAAAGACACAACTGAACTGTATCTGGAATCCTGACCCACAGAAGCTGTGAAAAAATAAATTTATGTTGTTTTAAGCTGCTAACTTTGTGTTTATCAGTTATGCAGAAATAACTAATACAGATGTTGACTCTAAAAGGGAGATGTTGCCAATACCAAGTACCTTTAAATGTAGGGTGGCTTTGCAACCAGACAGTGGACAGGATCTGGAAGGATTTTGAGGGGCATGATGGGCAAAACCTAAATTCCCTTGAACAAACTCAAAAACAAATTTGTTGATTTCTGCATAATTTTAATCCCTTCCTTCCTTTACATCTACATTGGTGCTGCTCATGTATTTTTCAATGACTTTATCCTTTTCTCTCATAATTAAGTAAATTTGTGCTTTGCCTCATTTGAACTTAATTACAGTTTCCTTGGAGGTCTTTTTCTCTTCAGTAATCATGTTGACAGCGTCAAACATTTCTTACAGAGATAAATGTTTCCGTCTCTTGTCTATGGCTGTGAAGGAATAAGCCTCTTTAAAAAAGAAAACAAGTTCTTATAAAAATTATGGAATTTAAGACCTTATCTTCTTGAATATATGAATATCTCTGACAAAATAATGAAAACTATCAACAAGATAAAATTAGCACACTTCAATACAATATTTAAAAAAAAACACCTAAGGATTTTTTTTGCTTTTGTACATACATTGAGTGTGTTAAGTGGGAATGTTTCTCTATTTTTTGGACAAAACCAGAAGTTTTTTTTTTTTAATAATTTTTATTCTGCTTTAAGTGAAAGTTTACAAATCAAGTCAGTCTCTCACATATAAACTTATATATACCTTACTACATACTCCCACTTACTCTCCCCCTCATGAGTCAGCCCGCTCCCTCCTTCCAGTCTCTCCTTTTGTGACCGTTTTGCCAGTTTCTAATCCCCTCTACCCTTCCATCTCCCCTCCAGACAGCAGATGCCAACATAGTCTCAAGTGTCCGCCCGATGCAAGTAGCTCACTCCTCATCAGCATCTCTCTCCAACCAATTGTCCAGTCCAATCCGTGTCTGATGAGTTGGCTTCGGGACTGGTTCCTGTCCTGGGCCTACAGAAGGTTTGGGGACCATGACCGCCGGGATTCTTCTAGCCTTAGTCAGACCATTAAGTCTGGTCTTTTTATGAGAATTTGGGGTCTGCATCCCACTGTTCTCCTGCTCCCTCAGGGGTTCTTTGTTGTGCTCCCTGTCCGGGCAGTCATCGGTTGTGGCCAGGCACCACCTAATTCTTCTGGTCTCAGGATGATGTAGTCTCTAGTTCATGTGGCCCTTTCTGTCTCTCGGGCTCATAATTACCTTGTGACCTTGATGTTCTTCAATCTCCTTTTATCCAGGTGGGTTGAGACTCATTGATGCATCTTAGACGGCTGCTTGTTAGCATTTAAGACCTCAGATGCCACACTTCAAGGTGGGATGCAGAATGTTTTTTTAATAGAATTTATTTTGCCAATTGACTTAGATGTCCCCTGAAGCCATAGTCCCCAAACAACTTCCTCTGCTCCGCTGACCTTCGAAGCATTCAGTTTATTCAGGAAACTTCTTTGCTTTTGGTCCAGTCCAGTTGAGCTGACCTCCCCTATTGAGTGTTGTCCTTCCCTTCTCCTAAAGTAGTTTTTATCGACTATCTAATCAGTAAATACCCCTCTCCCCTCTCATAACCACAAAAGAATATGTTCTTCTCAGTTTAAACTATTTCTGAAGATCTTATAATAGTAGATTTATACAATATTTGTCCTTTGCCACTGACTAATTTTACTCAGCATAATGCCTTCCAGGTTCCTCCATGTTATGAAATGTTTCACAGATTCATCATTGTCCTTTATTGATGCATAATATTCCATTGTGTACATATACCATAATTTATTTATCCATTCTTCCCTTGATGGACACCTTGGTTGCTTCCAGCTTTTTGCTATTGTAAACAATGCTGCAATAAACATGGGTGTGCATATATCTGTTCGTGTAAAGGCTCTTATTTCTCTAAGATATATTCCGAAGAGTGGGATTTCTAGGTTGTATGGTAGTTCTATTTCTAACTTTTTAAGAAAACATCAGATATATTTCCAAAGTGGTTGTACCATTTTACATCCCCACCAGCAGTGTATAAGAGTTCCAATCTCTCCGCAGCCTCTCCAACATTTACTGTTTTGTGTTTTTTGGATTAGTGCCAGCCTTGTTGGAGTGAGATGAAATCTCATTGTAGTTTTGCTTGCATTTCTCTGATGGCTAATGATCGAGAACATTTTCTCCTGTATCTGTCAGCCGCCTGAATATCTTTTTTAGTGAAGTGCATGTTCATGTCCTTTGCTCAATTTTTAATCAGGTTGTTTGTCTTTTTGTGGTTGAGTTTTAACAGATTCATGTAGATTTTAGAGATCAGGCACTGGTCAGAGGTGTCATAGGTGAAAAAATTTTCCTAGTCTGTAGGTGGTCTTTTTACTTTTTTGAACCAGAAATTCTGAAAGAAAGAATTTCAAGGAAATGAAGGAGTGGATTTTGAAAACTGTAATAACTTGTACTAAAATTACAAATAGCTAAAGCAAAAACTAAAATTTAAAGAAGAGTAAAACCTTTCAAGACAAGGGAAAAAATGTGCTTGGCTAGATTTTAGTGAAAATAAAGGAATTTGTTAGCGTTTCTTAACCTTCTTTCAAACTTATGGATGTTGTTCTAAGTGGGAAAAACTTTACAGGCCAAAAAAAAAGCAAAAATATGAAGACTAAGCATACCCAGAGCAGTAGCTATACACGTTATGCACTCACACACAGTAACAGGGCAAAAGGAAGTCGAAGGCTGATCCTTCATCTCCGACTCTTGCACTTCTTGGAACTATTTCCACTTTTGAATCTGCACTTCCACTTATTTGCATTGCAATACCAACTTTTTTCTGGTCCCACCCGTGTCTCGCAGGTTCTGGCTTTCAGAGAACATTTATTAGGCTGAAATAATTGTTTCAGTGCAAAATATTGGAGTTTTCCTTCTCTGACAGCTTTCTGTCTTATGCAGGTTCTGGCTTCTGTAGGTTTCACTATAATAACATGCAAACACTAAACATAAGAAAATTGGAGGGTCTATACCTAAAGGTTAGGAAACCCTGGTGGTGTAATGGTTAAGAGCTATGGCAGCTAACCAAAAGGTCGGCAGTTCAAATCCACCAGGCACTCCTTAGAAACCCTAAGGGGCAGTTCTACTCTCTCCTGTAGGGTTGCTATGGGTTGGAATCGACTCAATGGCATTGGGTTTGGTTTTGTTTTTCATACCTAAAGGTCAGTAGTTTGAATCTACCACCCTCTCCTTGAAAACCCTATGAGGCATTTCTACCCTGACCTATAAGCGTCCCTATGAGTTAGAGTCGACTTGGTGGGAATGAGTTTGATGTTTTGGTTTATGCTAACATTCGTCAAAGTATACTTCAAGGCAAATATCAGAGATATACAAGGGCATTTAACAACATGAAAAGGGCCAATTCATCAAGAAGAGCAAGCATTCCTAAATGTATATGCACCTAAAAACAGAGTTTGAAATCGTAGGGAGTAAAAAACTGACAGAACTAGAAGGACAAATTAATGTCCCCAGTTAAATGATTTCAACAGTCTCAAAACCAAACCAAGCCTGCTGCTGTTGCATCGATTCGAACTGATAGAGACCATATAGGACAGAGTAGAACTACCCGGTAGGGTTTCCAAGGAGCGGTTGGAGGATGCACATAAAAGAATATCGTTAAGGATCTAGATGACTTGAACACCACTATCAACCAACCTGCCCTAACTGATATTTATTCTTGAGTGTGTTTTTTATAAATATCAGTTAGAGCAGGTTGGTTGATAAGCTGTTGCTGTCAAGTCAATTCTATCTATAGGGTCGCTATAAGTTGGAATTCACTGGAGGGAAACAGGTTATCAACCAACCTGCCCTAACTGATATTTATAGAAAACACACCCAAGAGTAAAAAAATGCACTTTTTTTTCCCAAGGGCACATGAACCGTTTATTATTATAGACCACAAACTAGGACATAAAACAAATCAATGTAAAAGGATGTAAACAATCCAGGATGTGTTTCTTTTCCACAACAGAATTAAATTAAAATCAATAATAGCAACATATCTGGAAAAACTCCAAACATAGAGAAATTAAAAAACACATTTTGATCACAGTTCAGCATGGGTCAAAGAAGAAACTACAAGAAAATAGAAAATATTTTTACATAATTAATAATGAAAACATGAAAGTAATACAGATAAAAACAGAAATCAATGAAATAAAAACCAAATAATAGGGAAAAAATCAGTAAAACCGAACAATGATATCGTAAGGACAGGTGGTCATTCCCCTGTTTTGTTTCCATATTTGGAGTGTTTTTCTCAATAATACATATGTGCAATTATCCTGGTCTTTCTTTTCCCTGTTTTTCCCCTGGCATTGAAATCTGACATATCTGATAGGTGAATTTTGAGGAACAAAATGTGCATGTGAAATTCATCCTTTTCCTTGCTTCTCTGCAGAAGGCTGTGATCTCTGTCGTATATTATACACTAAGCTGAATAGTAAAAAGGTCTTGGTATATGATGGGGCGGATCTGGAATTTCAACACTGCCTACCTCAGGGGTTTCTTATTTAGATGTTCAAAGCTATGCTTTCAATACCTCTACCTCTAACAAAACTGATATTTTGGTCTACATTTCATAAGCTATTTTTTCTCTCTAGTTGACTCAGAACTAAAGCAAGGAAGAAGGGCAGGATTCCTTCAAATCCTATAATTTCAACAATGGCAAATCAAAGACGCATACACTTTGGTGAATGTAAATTGGTATTGCACGCTTGGAGCAAAATATGTCAATATATTTCAAAATTCTAAAATGTGAGTGACTTTTACCTCAGAAATTTAACTTCTGATAACTTGAAAGAGAAATGTTTAGAATACATAGAATATTTATAGAAGGATTTTTAATATGCAATTTTATAACAGTTAAAAGCAATTGAGGCTTGATTACATAAATAATAATTTACCCATAAAAAGAATAGTATGAAAAAATTATGATATAAATCCACATTGATTGACATGTAAAATGTTTACAGTTTATTAGTTGGTTACTGTACTCTCTGGAAAACCTGGAGGAGTACTGGTTAAGTGCTATGGCTGCTAACCAAAGGGTCGGTAGTTCGAATCTGCCAGGCGCTCCTTGGAAACTCTGCGCGGCAGTTCTACTTTGTGCTGTAGGGTGGCTCTGAGTCAGAATTGACTCGAGGGCAACGGGTTTGGTTTTTTGGTTATTGTACTCTCTATACTAATTAAAAAATAAATAAATAAATAAATATTTTTTATACTAATTTCATATATATTGGTATATTTTTCCCAATGAAAACACGGGCATAAAACAATTTTGTTATACTTTTAAACTTTTTCTTATCTACGGGTTGAAGCACAGCCAGTATTATGTCTTTTTGTCATGCAATTACTGTTATGCACTTGGAATATGTCTAACACAATAGTTGCATCTTTCTGTCTCTGAGGACACTATCCCCACTGCTGCTTCTGTTAGATGTTTTGCCAAAATTCAGTGTATATTAAATTCATTAGTGATGCTTGAACTTTGGCCACTAAGGACCTTTTGCGTATTCATGCAGATGGCTCTGCACATCCATGAGAGACTGAGCAAATACAACACTTGTATTACTTCACAGTGTGAAATATGCCTTTGCTCAGAGAAATCATAAATTATCTCTTTCAAAGCTATAAACATCTCCTTATACTTTTCAGACATTTAACAAAAATGTCTTTTTATTGCAGCATTGAGATATAAGAAATTATTTCCTAGTTTTAAAGTTCATTAGGGTCTCTAGTGAGAGTCTGTATATGATGAGAGATGTTGATAACTCAGGGAACACTATCTATTCCAAAAACTGGACTGTGAACATGTATGGATTCATGAGAAGGGCATCTGTGTGCTATTGGACTCTACTAACACTTTCAGTTTCATCTTGGGGACTATCAAAGTTAAACAGTCAACTAAAGCCATGATTGCCTTCCATAAGTGTAAGTATGTTTTCGTTTGACAATTTCTGTTTCTCTCTTCAATCAATGTTCAATTTCCTTGTTTGAGCAAAATATTAAGCTTATATCTGTTTGAAAATTAAACATGACAATAATTAATTTGAATATTTCTGAAAAAAAAACTATTTCTGAGATTATTTTGTTCTATAAAAATGAACTCACTGGAAATATTTATGACATGGATCAGTAAAAGGAGATGGTCAATTCCAGTTCACTCTTTTTATCTTCCAGCAGTACCTGTCGTATCATAGGTTCTCAAAGGGCGGGAAATGTTGAATAGAACTTTAAATTCTCATGGAATCTAATTTTTTGGGGCCATTAGGCTAGATGTACCCCCGAAACTATTGCCTGAGCTAATCTTAAAACAGTAAACCAAAAATATCTCCTGAAGTCTTCTTTAATCCAAACAATGGTCTAGTTTAATTAGTAAAGAATGTCTGTCTTGAGCATTGTGCTCTTTTAAGAACTACCTCTACAAGATCAAATTTGACAACAGTAACTTAAAGGATTAGATAGGAAACTTAGAGGGCAGTGAGTTTATGATTATGGGGGAGGAACAATTAAAAAACAGGGTGAGAATGGTTGTAAAACTTGAAGAATGTAATCAATGTCACTGAATTGTACAGGTAGAAATTGTTAGATTGTTGCATGTTCTCCTGCGTATATTCTTCACAAAAACCACAAAATAAAAAAAGAAAAGAAAAAGGTCTTAAATGAATTAATGAGTTTCATAGAAGCAGGATCATTTAAGGGGCAACTGGAAGCAACTTACCTCAAATGTCACTCTCACGATTCTATATATATTTATATGAAGATATAACATTGGAATACCAATTTTTCTACAATGTTGTAATTTGTGATTACCATGGCTGCTAACAAAAAGGTGGGCAGTTGGAATCCACCAGGTGCTCCTTGGAAACTCTATGGGGCAGTTCTACTCTGTACCATAGGATCACTATGAGTTGGAATCCACTCCATGGCAACAGGTTGTTTTTTTTTAAAGGAGCTGATTATAAATAGAAATATTCCTTGAAATACACTAAATAGAAAATATGTCTGAGTTAAATTAGTTTATCAGAACTTTTCCTTAACATTATTGTATCAGAGAACATAAGTTATGATGATTAGAAAAAAAAGAAGACTTTTGGAATCTGACACTGCTCTGAGTTAAGATGCCAAAGGAAAGCTTTGGAAGTTTAAGAATTCTCTTGACTTAGGTTAGAACGGTCAACCTATGTAAAATGGTAACTTGCTCACCTACTAAATATTTCTTCCTTTGAGCCTGAATCGGTGCTTCTTTTCAGTGAAGCTACCTATAAACCACAGATACTGTTTTTATAGAAGAAAAGTGCCTCAATTCAACAGACCGTAGGAAAACCATTCACATAACAAACTCTTGGATCTCCATGGGAGATCCATTTCCACCTTGCAATGGTGGAAAATCAGAACACCTGGAGTCCTTTATTAAAGAAGATACATTGTTCTTGACTTATAAGGCAAATATGATATTATTCTTTCATTATTTTCACAAAATTTCAAGGAGCACTTACTACACAATAATATTTAAAACAAAATTTGTCAATATAATCTGACTAGTCAAAAGAGCTTTTGGAAGCATAATCATAGGAACAGTGGTAACAATTAGAGGGAAAGCTAACTCCATCTTGGAGAATCATAGATGGATTCCTGGTAGAATTAATACCTAAACTGAAACTTGAAAAAGTGAGATAAGAGGTTACAGAGTACCAGTGGAGAGATGATAAAGGCAGAAGAAACACATGTGGGAATGTCCAGAGGTAATTTTCAGAATTGCTTTTGTGAGAACTGCAACTAGATTAGGTCAGGTGAAGAAAACTGAACCAGGAGGCATGAATTCAGCAGTCTGACTTTGTAGACTATACTTTATCACTATTGTATACTTTCTTTTGTTAGCAGCCAGAACAAATATATTAGTAGGGTACGGCAAGAAATTGGATAAATTGTATCAGTTGTTACTGGATTAGAGAGAGCCTTAAATGCTAACTGAGAAGCTTACATTTTATGATAATGGTAAAAAAGAACAATTGAAGGGATTAAAACTAATGGGTCAGTTGCATTATTCTCCTTATATTTCTACAAAGGATCATAACCCAAAAAATCTTTAATTTTCTCCCTTCTGCCCTTCTGACGCCGCAGTGGAAGAGGGGGGATGATCCCAACGTTGAGACCTCATTTAGAACCACTAAACTCTCCAACCTTTCCTACAACTCTCTTATCCCCTTAAGAAATTTCATAAAGCCCCTTACTATGGGAAACCCTATTCTGACTCATCATTTATTCCTTTTAATAAAATGGTAAGTGCCTGAAAACATTCCAGCAATCTCAACTCTGAAATCTCAACTCTGGAATGTGTTCCTTCTCCTCCTCTCCACAGCTCTTGCCTAAATTCAAAATAACTTCTGTCTAAATGAGAGCTGCACCAAGGGTGTCAAGGAAACACCTAGTGAAGGGAGAGCATCAGTTAATAATAGTTGAAAAACATTTTTCCACAGCAGATAGGGGAGGAATAATCACATCTGGGCTTGAAACAGAAACAAGTCTAAATGCATTGATTCTAAAAGATTAAATGAGGAGTACCGAAGATATATGTTAAGATAAGTTAATATGATTTTGAAATATTCCAGCTATAAGATAAAAAACCCAAACCAAACACACTGCCGCCAAGTCGATTCCAACTCATAGTGACACTTTAGGACAGAATAGAACTGCCCGATAGAGTTTCCAAGGAGCACCTGGCAGATTCGTACTGCCAACCTCTTGGTTAGCAGCCATAGCACTTAACCACTACGTCACCAGGGTTTCCAGCTATAACATAAATAAATAAATAACATAGGCACCCAGAATTAAGGTAGTAGTGTGAGGGGTGGAAGAAAAGGAGTAAATTAACAGGATAGTAAGCATACAGAAACGACAAGACCTGGTGATAAATTGAAAATAGGAGGAAAAAAGAAGAAATAAAGTCACTAAAAGAGACTCAGATTGATTGAGGAAGAGGGAAAATAGTGAGTACCACTTTTAAAATCTTGACATTTCCACATCTTCATGATATTCAGGAGGAAATAAAATACCAAGAATAAGAATGTTCAGTACAATAGAGAGGAATGAATGTTCACCATCACTGTACAATACAATCAAATGTATGTAAAATAATTTTTTATGGGGAAAACCTAGAAAAGTTTAGACTTTAATGCATTAAAATAAGTCTTAAAGAAAATCTGTCTAGTTAAAAAATATCTGAAGTCTGCCTCAAAGAGGGTACCATGTGATAAGTACTCATTACCTATTGAATAAGTAATGTGTATGCCAATATAGGCATGCTAGAATTTTCTTAATAAAGACCACTGTTAGCTTATTTTGGGGCCTCTCCACTGGGAGCTGCAAACAATCTCTTTAAAGTGTTAAAAAGCAAAGATGTCACCTTGAGGACTAAGGCATGCCTGATGCAAGCCATGGTGTTTTCAATTGCTTCATAAGAATGCGAAAGATAAACAATGAATAAGCAAGACCGAAGAACTGACACATTTGAGTTATGGTGTGGGCGAAGGATGTTGAATATACTATGGACTGCCAAAAGAATGAACAAATCTGTCTTGGAAGAAGTACGACCAGAATGCTCCTTAGAAGCAAGGATGGCGAGACAACATCTCACATACTTTGGACATGTTGTCAGGAGGGATCAGTCCCTGGAGAAGGACTTCATGCTTGGTAAAGTAAAGGACCAGAGAAAAAGAGGAAGACCCTCAACGAGATGGATTGACATAGTGGCTGCAAGAACAGGCTCAAGCGTAACGACGATTGTGAGGATGGCACAGGATCAGGCAGCATTTCATTCTGTTGTACATAGGGTTTCTGTGAGTTGGAACCAATTTGATGGCACCTAACAGAAACAACAACAACTACCAGAAGCGGAGTCCTGATGACACAGTGGCTAAGATCTTGGCTGCTAATCAAAAGGCAGCAGTTCAAATCCACCAGCTGTTCCTTGGAAACCCTATGGGGCAGTTCTACCCTCCCCTGTAGGGTTGCTATGAGTTGAAACTGACTCATCAGCAATGGGTTTTCTACTAGAAGCATGCTTCAGGTTAGGTCGGGGGAGGCAGAAGAGTTGACCCTAAAACAACTTATAAAATGGGACATGATTTCAACAATGTTTATAATATATGTTAAATTGACAGCAATTAGAGCTAGATTGTAGACTCATTAGTAACAACGGTATAAAACATGTGATTGAAATAGGTATGGCCAGGTTGTGGATGCAAAGAGAAGGTAAACAAGCATTGATATGTTTGATGATTGCTTCTCCACTAACCAATTGCACAGGATTCGCTCTCATGTTCACTTCACTTGAAGTTAGAAGCTGGCTATGACTCTGAAGTTCCTCATATTAAATCTTTACTATTGTTCCAAACAGATCCTGTAAGAAACAATAATCGAGGATGAGAAATCAAACAGCACTAACAACCTTCATCTTGCTGGGACTGACAGATGATCCTCAGCTGCAAATTCTGATCTTTATCTTTCTATTTCTTTCCTATATGTTAAGTGTAACTGGAAACCTAACCATCATCATCCTCACTCTGGTGGATTCTCACCTTAAAACACCAATGTATCTTTTCCTTCAAAATTTCTCCTTCTTAGAAATTTCATTCACAACTGCTTGTGTTCCCAGATTCTTGTATAGCATATCTTCTGGGGACAGGTCCATCACCTATGGTGCTTGTGCCAGTCAACTCTTATTTATAGACCTCTTTGCAGTAACAGAATTCTTTCTCCTGGCCACCATGTCCTATGATCGCTATGTGGCCATCTGCAAACCACTGCATTACACAACCATCATGAGCAACAGAGTATGCAAGAACTTCATCCTCTTTTGTTGGGCAGCAGCACTGGTGATCATTCTTCCACCAATTAGTTTGGGTTTGGGCCTGGAGTTCTGTGATTCTAACGTCATTGATCATTTTTGCTGTGATGCATCTCCTATCCTGAAGATCTCTTGCTCAGACACATGGCTGATAGAACAGATGGTTATCGCGTGTGCTGTGTTGACATTCATCATCACCCTCATGTGTGTAGTTCTTTCCTACATCTATATCATCAGGACAATCCTAAGGTTCCCCTCTGCCCAGCGAAAGAAAAAGGCATTCTCCACTTGTTCTTCCCACATGATTGTTGTTTCCATTACTTATGGTAGCTGCATCTTCATTTATGTCAAACCTACGGCCAAGGACGAGGTGGCAATTAATAAAGGCATTTCACTCCTTATTACTTCTATTTCACCAATGTTGAATCCCTTTATTTACACACTGAGAAACAAGCAAGTGAAGCAAGCTTTCAATGACTCAATGAAAAAAAAATGCACTCTTCTCAAAGATGTGAAGGTAAAAGGAAGGTTGATGAATCCAATTAAAAGAGAGGATGAATGGTCACAAACCTGATGCCTCTAAGACCATTTGTCTCTATATAATTCATACTCCAGTCATATTAATTGTTCTTACTTTCTCTTTAAACTTACTTTCTGTAAATTCGGATGAATTCATTCTCTACCCTCTATTAAAACCAAAGTCTTAGAGGATGTTCACTGTCATTATCTGGATGGAAGTGTTGTTTGCCAAATATGTTGTCTACTCTCTGGGAAACAGAGTAGATCACATCTTTCCAATTTCACTGCAGTTGCATGTGACTGGGTAAATGAGGTATGGCTAACCCAGTGAGAGTGGAAGTGATGTGCAACATTGCTGGTACTAGACTATAAATAACCCCATAAGTGATCCACAATGCCTTTTTCCCACCTGCTGATCAGATACCCACACTTACATGACCTTGTAAGCTTCATGTTGATAATGAATAAGCTTTGGAATAGCTTTGGTGTCTGAAGGACTATATAGAGACCTCCCCTACCACTCCTAAATTGAAATCTCCATGAACTGTTTATGTGGGTAGGAAATAAATTTCTGCTCTTTTTGACCTATTGCCCATCTAGGGAACTATTTTACTTAGCTATTATTAAAAAACCTAAGATATGCTACTTTTGGAAAGCAGTGAGGAAACTCACACTGAAGACAGGAAACTTGAAAACTTATGTAATGCAATGGGAAGACTTTTAGTAAAACAGTACCTTATTTGGAAGGTCGACTAAATGTCTACTGAGATTACATCTCAGGAAAGTAGTTGAACAAAGCCAATAGTGTGTATTGTCTACTACTTGCTACATTTAGCAAGGTTTTATAGAATAGGAATGAGTTTGAGCTAAAATTTGCTGGTTTGAGAGCAGAAATTAAAGGGAGTAAAAAGGATACAAAAATCTGGGGTATAGCAAATTTTTAAAATCCAACTGCTTCCAAAGCCTAAACAGTAAGAATAAAAATAATAAATAAGACTAAAAAAACTTTAAGAAATGAAGGCCAATTATGAGTTCTCAGTTAAAAAGATTCAGTTCTATAACACAGGTTATATTAAGGGAATTTTCTTTCTAAGCAAGGCTTTTGTTTCAGATAGGCATAAACTAGTCACCATTAAGTTATAAAAAAGAAGCCCTGGTGGCACCGTGGTTAAAGCACTGGGTTGTTAACCAAAAGGTTAGCAGTTTGAACCCACCAGCCATTTCAAAGGAGAAAGATGTGGCAGTCTGCTTCCATGAAGATTTACAACCTTGGAAACCCTATAGGGGCAGTGCTGCTCTATCCCATAGTGTCACTATGAGTTGAAATCAATTCAATGGCAATGGGTTTGGTTTTGGTTTGGGTTGCACCATGACTAAGCATTTGGCTACAAACTTAAAGGTTGACAGCTTGAACCCACACAGTGGCTCCGTGAGAGAAAGACATGGCTATCTCCTTCTGTAAAGATTACAGGAAAGGAAGCCCTATAAGGTAGTTCTGCTCTCTCTTACAGTATTGCTATGAGTTGAAAGTGACTGATGGCACATAACAGCAAGTAACAAAAATGAAAGAAGAAACAGAGCAGACCTGAGAGCTACATCTAGGAAAGAACTGTGTGTGGAATTGCTGGCACACATAAAACTGATTGGAAACAAGTAAGTCAGGAGTTTTCTAGCTTGATGAGGGAATTTGAGGGAACTTCCATGCTGTTTTCTCTTTTGCCATTTGAATGCCAATTCCCAGGGTAACCTCTGAAGTCACAGGTTATATGTGGCAGCCATTCACGAGAAGAAAGAATCTAACATTATATATTCTTGAGTCTTTTTGATACATTAGTTAGCCCACAATATTAATATATATTAAAAGAAGATAAAAACAGATTTCCTAAAAATGTAATCCTGTAATGAAGAAAACCACATAAAATTGCATTTAGAAGTATAATAAGAATTATATCTGCAAATTTACTGAAAATAAAGAAAGAATTCTCCTGGTAGCCTCCTGCAATCCCTGTGCAAAAAGCAGTAATTTCCTTTTGAAAGTAAACAAGAATTTAAGATTTAAAAATAAACTAACAGGATAAAAAAAATGTAATAATAAAAAATCATAAATATAGCTCTTCCAGTTCTAGGACTATGATAGAATAAGATAAGCTGAAACTATCACTTAAAATTTTTTGGAAGTTCTGGAGTGTGGGGCTGGTGTTCAAGTGGCTCAAGAGAATGGGGCTATCACTGAAAATAGAGGGGTTTAGGCTGCTGTGCCAGTGGGCCAGAAGAATGAGAAGGGAGCTGCCTGGAAATGAAGGGGTGGGATCACCATTCAGGTAGGTCAGGAGAATGAGGCCAGCCAAAGCCAAGGATGTGGAGTTGCAGTTCTGTAAGGACAGAGCTAATGCCTAGGGCCAAGGGACCACCACCCAGAATCTGGACAGCATGGGCAAGGCCCAGATTCCGGAGGGTGGAGCCATTGCCCAGATGTGCCTGGAAAACAGAGGATTATTTTCAACCCTTGACAGCTAGTGAAATTAGCTTTTTTGAGCTTTGGACTTGCTTTGGTACCCATGACCCCTTCTTTCCATCCACTTTCTCCTATTTCAGATGGGAATGCCTACCTTGTGTCTATTCAATCATTATACTTTGGGAGCAGATAACTTGTATTCTAGTTTTCAAAGGTCCATAGATGGAAAGGAATTTTGCGCCAGGATGGAACAGACCCATATTCTCATTCTTCTTGATTTAGACTATCCAGGAGATGAGATTTTGGACTTAGGGTTGATGGTGGCATGGGTTAAAACTTTTGGGATGATGTGATAGGGTGAATACGCTTTTTGCACATGGGAAGAACATGAGTTTTGGGGAGTCAAATGGTTAAATGTTATAGATTGAATTGTGGGCCAGAATATGTGTTGGAATCCTAACATCTATACCTGTGGACATAATCCTATTTAGAAATATGTTTTTCTTTCTTAAGCCAATTAGATCACACTCAAGTAGGGTAAATTCTAAATCTAATCATTTTCAAGTTTAAAAAGCAAAGATGAGACACAAAAATATGTACACACAGTGTGGGGGGAGCCAGACATGGGAGAAGACACCATATGAGGTTGTCTGTAAGTCAAGGAACCAAGAAACACCTGGGGTATGTACAAGGAAGGAATCAATACAGCCAATACTCTGATTTGGACTTTTAGCCTCTAGAACTGTAAGAAAATAAATTCTTGTTCTTTCAAGCTACCTAATTGTAGCATGTCTGTTAGAGCTGTCACAACAGAAATACTGTAAGTGGAGGACTTTAAAGAACAGGCATTTATTTTCTCACAGTTTTGGAGTCTAGAAGTCCAAATCAGGCCATCATCTGTAGGCGAGAGTCCTTCTTTCTTGGAAGCCCCACAAGTTCCTTGATACTCCGTGGTATCCTAAAAAGGAGAAGTTTTGAGGAAAAAAGTTCATGGCAGTTTTAAGATGGGAATACATTAAAGTGAGGGTAGTGATGGTCAGGTTCCCATTTGCACTAGATGTGTAGACAACAAACAGAAACATAAAACTCAAATCTTCATTTGTCCCTGGAGTATGAATGTAGTTAATGATATATGGTTTCTCATAACTGATTTATACTTCCACTCGATCTCCTCACAAACTAAAATGATATTGAACTGAGAAGAGTGTGTGAAATCACATGGCCTTGGACATTGGCTAGAAAAATCTAATCGCTGTAGTTAAGGGTCATTTTCTTAATGATAATATATCTCGTCAAAACCCTGGTAGCCTCAGTTTTATTGATGTGCTTCCAGGTTTATGATCTACTCCCTGCTGGGCCTGGCTACCATCAGGAATATCTCATACCACTCTGTAGTTGCAGGATAGCAAGAAACAAGAGCACTTCCCACTATCTCCTCTGTCACTGATACTAGGTGGATGTGTAGGTTCAGTTACTCAGCGGACCTTGCTGACACAAATAATGGCAGAAAGTGGGATGCTCACCAGCCCTAACCTGCAATGCCTTCTTCAGTTTCTTTGTTGCTGATGGTGCTTAAGGCTCAGCCTCTTGCTGGGTCTAACTGACGTGGTGGTGTGGGGAAGGGAGGTGAAGCCTAGCTGTGACTAGCCCCACCCTGCACTACCTTGTCAAGTCTCAGTGCTGCTGGGTAGATCAAGGCTCAGACACCACTGAAACTACCCTGGTTGGGGGAATTGGAGCACTGCATGGTTCTGCAAGGTAGGATATGGGAGATGAGCTCCCTGCTTGGCCTTGCCAATATCACTCAGGTGGGAGAACTGGAGCTCAAAACCTGCTTCCATGGGGCTTGGGTAGAGTGCGGTGGAAGATCACCTTCCACCTGGTCCCACTGAACCACTGAAACCACATGGGGTGTGGTGGTTTGGGGTCTCTGGTTGAGCTTTCCTGCAGTAGGGTGGGTATTGACAAAAAGGGTTTCTGTTGTTAGGCCACCCTTTTCTCAGTCATTTGGCTAGGGGAACAGGTTTTTCTTGGAGCTTATTTTCTTTGTGCCTGTTGGTGGCTCTGGATGTGAAACTTATGCAATGTCCTGTCCGGGACTTATGGGAAAAATTAGGAAACCCAGGGAACTCACGGCCATGTAACTTCTCAAGCCCTGAGGATCTTGGAAACCCTGGTGGTGTAGTGGTTAAGTGCTTTGGATGCCAACCAAGAGGTCGTCGTTTTGAATCTGCCAGGTGCTCCTTGGAAACTTTGTGGGGCAGTTCTACTCCATCCTATAGGGTCGCTATGAGTTGGAATCAACTCGAAGGCAGTGGGTTTTGGTTTTGGAGGATCTTAGGCAGCCCACCTTCTTTCCATTTTTCACAAACTTCCTATGCTTGTTTTTTGTGTTATATCCACATTTTTTTAGTTGTATGGAGGGGAGGAACTGGAAGAAATGGGGCTACTCCCTCTTGGCAAAACTGGAAATTTGCTTTTTCAGCTGAAATGTTTTATGATTGCATAATTACAAAATAAATTTGGCAATTTACATTTCAACAGACACGGTGTGAAAGCAGCCATTTTCCAAGGATTGCAATAAGCAAGATGCATAAGAGCTATTTCAACATAAGTATTTATCTAGGTATCACTTAATTTGGATTTGAATATTATAGTGAGTTTGAGCAAATTTTAATACATTTTTTGCTCAATTGGATTTGCTATCATGAAAATTATCTATTTCTGTTCTTATTTTCCTTTTGAATTATTTGTATAGCCTCTTGCAACATGAGCTCCTTTTATCATTTAGATACTAACCTGGCATGTATTTTTCAGCATCTATTTATTTATTCCTGTAATATCTCCTCTAAAAATTGATGATATGATAAATCATATGGATAATTTTTTCTGATACATAGATTTTTCCTTTATTTCTAGACTAAACTCTGGCCATAATCTATTTTTCTTTTAATATGTGGCTAGAATCAACTTAAAAACATACACATGTTTTATATAGAAAATTTGTTTTACCTAAATACAATTGTGATGTTTTCTTTTTTTCTGGTTTGGAATGGTTTACTTTAAAAAATTTAGAGTGCAGTAAATTAGATTTTTTTTTTAAGTTAGTGAGAATTTTTTGAAGCATTTCAGTCCTGAGTCTATTGTATAAATAGGCAGAGATTTATTCAATTTCCAAATACATTTTATGAGTATTTTTGCATGTAAATTGTAATTTCTTAATTCATAGTTTCTCAAGAAATTTTGAATTACTTCAGATTTTTCTATGATGTTGCTATGGATTGAATGCAGTATAAAAATTCATTTTTAACTTTTATATTGATTTCTCTCTTTTTTTCCTTATTTGAGTATATGAGATTTAATTTCCTGTATTTTACATAGAATCAACTTCTGTATTATTTCATCTTTATGTTGTTATAGCTTTTACTTTTTGTCCTAATCCATTTTTCACTTTATTTTATTTTGTGGTATTTCTAATTTCTTAAAATGAGTGTTGGTTTCTCTGTATTTAATCTACTTGTAAATTTTTAATAATGATCATATTTAAGAACACAAATTTCTCTTGATAGGTGTTATTTTAATTTCAGATTTTTAACCAACATTTTAACCGGCTTTGTGTGATTAATTTCCAAGGAGTTTTTAATTTTTACTTTTAAATTCTTATATCCAATTTGTAGCTTCTAAAACTCTACTTTTGTGAGGATACAGTCAGAGTTATAAGTTATTTTAGGACACCTGTTTATTCTCTTTTCTTTTCTTTTTAAACTGATAGATTTACTTATCATCTCATTGTGTGTGTGAGCAATTTTAAATTCTCCTTTTCATCCATGATGCATTAATTTTGTAATCTTCATTTCATACTCTATAAATTCTAATTTTTTTCATCATGTAACTATTGCAGTCTCATATTCCATGTCAGTGTGGATATGAAATCTAAGTCTGACTGGATACATTTTGAAACATCTTTTTTCACTCTCTTCCAACCCATGGAAGCAGCAGTAGGGAGATCAAAAGACACATTCCATTGGGCAAATCTGCTGCTAAAGACCTCTTTAAAGGTTGAAAAGTGAAGATGTCACGTTGAAGACTAAAGTGTGCTTGACCCAGGCCATGGTATTTTCAATCGCATCATATGCATGCGAAAGCTGGTCAATGAATAAAGAAGACTGAAGAAGAATTGATGCCTTTGAATTGAGGTGTTGGTGAAGAATGTTGAATATATTGTGGACTGCCAAAAGGATGAGCAAATCTGTCTTGGAAGAAGTACAACCAGAACACTCCTTAGAAGCAAGGATGGCCAGACTGCATATTAAATACTTTGGGCATGTTGTCAGGAAGGATCGGTCCCTGGAAAAGGACATCATGCTTGGTAAAATAGAGGGTGAGCGAAAAAGAGAAAGACCCTCAAAGAGGTGGACTGACACAGTGGCTACAACAATGGGCTCAAGCATAACAATGATTGTGAGCATGGCGCAGGACCAGGCAGTGTTTCCTTCTGTGGTACACAGGATCACTAGGAGTTGGAACTGACTCAATAGCATCTAACAACAACAACGAACCTATGCCATACTTAGTGTCAGTTTAAAGCCTTAAACTGCTCTGTTTCCAATGTTTCCGTCATCTCTGGCATCCAGGGATTTCCTTTATTTACTGTAAGAGAAGCTAAAGAACAAAAATAATATTTATTAAATTTTATTGACCGTATTTCTGGTGTTTTATTGGTAGTATTTTCATATATTTTAGGCTACCATACTTTCCTAGTTCTGGAAGAGTAAAACAGTCTTACACATTAATTAAAAGTTTTAGCCTTAAACCTTTTTATAATCATATCAATGTGGAAGTCATTGTTAAATAGATTTGGAGTAGGAAGTCAAGTTGTAAATCCTCCATAGCTAAACCTAAAGAAGTTTTAAATATTTTAGTAAAACTAAAGGAGAAATTATTTAGATACAGATATGATTCAAATTTTAAAAGAATTGAAGAAATATTTACCCCTTCATTTTGATTAATAAATGCGTTTTTTATCTTACTTTTTAAGAACAATGCAATTCATTTCATTGAGTCATTGAAGGCTCTGTTCACTGGGTATAAACAAATGGGTGCATCATATGAGAGATAGAAGACATGAGCAGAGATAGCTTTATTAAAAAATACTCTTGCTTTGCTGAAGGTTTGATATAGATGAAGATGCAGCTGCCATAGGTGAAGGGAATCATGATCATGATGCCTGGCTACAACCAATGACTGCCCTAACAGGGAACACAACAGAGAACCCCTGAGAGAGCAGGACAGCAGTGGGATGCAGACCTCAAATTCTCATAAAAAGACCAGACTTAATGGTCTGATTGAGACTAGAAGGACCCTGAAGGTCATGGTTCCCAGACCTTCTGTTAGTCAAAGACAGGAACCATTCCCAAATCCATCTCTTCAGACAGAGATTGGGGTAGACTACCTGACAAAAAATGATACTGGTGAGGAGTGAGCTTCTTGGCTCAAGTAGATACATGAGACTACGTGGGCAGCTCCTGTCTGGAGGGAATCTGAGAAGGCAGAAGGTGACAGAAGCTGGCTGAATGGACACAGAAATACAGGGTGGAGATAAGGAGTGTCCTGTCTCATTAAGGGGAGAGCAACTAGGAGTGTATAGCAATGTGTACATAAATTTTTGTATGAGAGACTGACTTGATTTGTAAACTTTCACTTAAAGCACAATAAAAATTAAAAATGTATGTATGTAAAATGATAAAGTTCATGGAAGGAAAAATAGGGACAACCCTAGGAGCCCTGACACATGGTTTAAGCAGAATACAACTCTATTAACAATGTGCAAATGCCAGAAGAGAAAATAGATTAATGGGAGCTCTAAAAATCAAACTCTTATACTCATCCAAAGACTTCATCAAAAGAGTCAAAAAACAACCTACAGACTGGAAAAGAATTTTGGCTATGACATGTCCAATCAGTGTCTAATCTCTAAAATCTACAAGATATTGCAAAACTTCAACAAGAAAAAGGCAAATAACCCAATTAAAAAATTGGCAAAGGATATGAACAGACAGCTCACCAAAGAAGATATTCAGGTAGCTAACAGAAACATGAGGAAATGCTCACGATCATTAGCCATTAGAGAAATGCAAATCAAAAAGGGCAATGAGATACCATCTCACCCCAACAAGGCTAGCATTAATTCAAAAAACACAAAATAATAAATGTTACAGTGATTGTGGAGAGACTGGGACACTTATACACTGCTGGTGGGAATGTAAAATGGTACAATTACTTTGGAAATCAATTTAGAACTTCCTTAAAAAGCTAGAAATAGAAGTACCATGTGATCCAGCAGTCACACTCCTTGGAATATATCCTAGAAAAATAAGAGCGGTCACATGAATAGATATAGGCACACTCATGTTCATTGCAGCACTGTTCACAATAGCAAAAAGATGGAAACAACCTAGATGCCCATCAGCGGATGAATGGATAAAGAAATTATGGCATATTCACGCAACGGAATACTACACAATTATGTAGTATGATGATGAATCCAGGAAACATCTCATAACACAGATGCGTCTGGAAGGCATTATCCTGAGTGAAATTCACCAGTCACAAAAGGACAAGTATTGTATGAGACCACTATTGTAAGAACTCAAGAAAAAGTTTAAACACAGAAGAAAACATTCTTTGATGGTTACGAGGATGGGGAGGGTGGGAGAGGGGTATTCACTACCTAGACAATAGACAAGAATTATCTTAGGTGAAGGGGTGGACAACACACAATATAGAGAAAGTCAGCACAACTGGACTGAACCAAAATCTAAGAAGTTTCCTGAATACAACCAAACACTTCAAGGGACAGAGTAGCAGGGACAAGGTGTCTAGGGATTACGGTTTCAGGGGGCATCTAGGTCATTGGCATAACAGAGTGTATTAAGATAATACTCTGCATCCCACTTTGGTGAGTGGCATCCGGGGTCTTAAAAGGTAGGGAGCTGCCATCTAAGATGCATCAGTTAGTCACAACCCACCTGGAGCAAAGGAGAATGAAGAACACCAAAGACACAAGGAAGATATTACCCAAGAGACATAAGGGCCACATAAACTAGAGACTCCATCAACCTGACACTAGAAGAACTATGTGGTGTCCACCTACCACCAATGACCATCCTGACTAAGCAGGAAAAAAGCGGAGTGCAGAACTCAAATTCTAGTAAAAAATCCAGACTTTATGGTTTGACTGAGATTGGAGGAGCCCCAGCATATATCACCCCTGGAAGCTGTGTTAAACCAGAACTAAATCCATTCCAGAATCCAACTCTTCAAAGATTAGACCGGAGTATAAGACATAAAACTATACTTGTGAAGAGTATGCTTCTTAGTTCAAGTAAATACATGAGACTAAGTGGGCACCTCCAACGTGGCAAGGTGAGAAGGCAGAAAGTGTCAAGAACTGGTTGAATGGACACGGGAAATCTGAGGTGGAAAGGAGGAGTGTACTGACATATAGGAATTTCAACTAGGGTCACATAACAATGTGTGTATAAATTTTTGCATGAGAAACTAACTTGAGCTGTAAACTTTCACTTAAAGCACAGTAAAAAAAATAATAATAATAAATAAATAAAACAACAATTTATAATGTAATATCCTAGAAGAGGTTTTGGAACACGAAAATGACATCCAGTAAAAACTAAGGAAATGTTGATAAAGACTTAGTTAATAGTGTATCCACATTGGCTCCTTCATTGTAATGCGTGTGCCGTACTATTATAAAACCAAACCAAACTCCTTGCTGTCAAGTTGATTCCAACTCACAGCAACCCTATAGAACACAGTAGAACTGACCCGTAGGGTTTCCTATCTGACAATGTCTGCCTTATAACTGATGCTTTGGAACCTTCATATTTAAATTAATGTTATTATGATTGGCTTACAATCTGCTGTCTTGGTACCTGTTTATGACTATTTCCATTTGTTCTTTGGTAGTTTTTGTTCTTATTCTACCTTCTCTTGTTCTAACGAGCATTTCTTTAAACCCACTTTATCTCCTCTATGGACTTTTGGTTTAAATATGTGTTTAACATTTTTAGTGGTTGGCTGACAGCCTGCAATATGTTTTTTTAACTAATTTGAGTCAAACTTCAAATAATATTATACCAATTTATGCTTAATGTGAGGTCCTTAAAACAGTATGTTTTCAATTTCTCTCTCCCTCATCCTTGTGAACTCTATGGGGCAGTTCTACTCTGTCTTATAGGGTCGCTATGGGGTGGTTTCATCCTTGTGGCTTCCTGATAATACATTTTACATTTAATTGTGCTATGAACACAAATTTTTTACTATTTCTCCTTAAACAGCTATCTTTTACAATTAAAAACAAAAACTATTTTTTTTTCTCTTTTTAGTCCATTTCTTCATTTCTTTGTATAGATAAAATTTTCTGACAAATGTTATATTACTTCTGCCTGCAGAGCTTTCCTAACATTTTCTGTAGACTAGGCCTTCTGTCAGTGAGTTACTCAGTTTTTATTTGCACAAAAATATTCTTTCTCCTTCTGTTTTAAAGGGTATTTTTCGCTGGGTGAAAACTTTGACTTGACAGTATTTTCTATCAGAAATTTAAAGATGTTATTACACTGCCTTTTTTGCTGTCAGAGTTTCACATGATAGCTGGTGTTGTTCTTGTTCCTCTGAAACAACCGCTACCTCTGGCACCCTTCTGGATTTTCACTTTGTCTTAGGTGCTTAGTGGTTTGAATATAATATTCTTAGGTGTGCTTTTCTTGGTAGTACTTCTGCTGGGTATTTTTCTGAACTTTTTAGATCTGCAAGTTCCTACCTGTCACAAATTTTGGAAAATTATCAGTCATTAATTTTTCAAATATTTCTTCAACCTAGTTGTGTCTTTCTACTCCTGTGAGATTCAAATTACACATATATTTGATCAATTTATATAGTCCCACAGATCATGCATGCCCTCTTATTCATTCCTGTGTGCATGTGTCTGTGTGTATGCATGTGTGTTTGTGGGTGGGTGGGTAGCATTGCTAATTCCTATTGTCTTAGCTTCAAGCTCGCCAATTATTCCTTGGCTCTTCTTACTCTACTGATGAACTCTGTGAAAGGCATTCTTCACCATTGTTAAGATGATTTTAGTTCTAGCATTTTCATTGTGGTCTTTGTTGTAGTTTCTATCTCTCTTATGAAATTACGTATGGGATCGTTCATGTTGTCTACCTTACCAGTTAGAGCCTTTAACGTATTAATCTCAATTATTTTAACTTCCCTGTTTTATGGTTTCAATATCTGTAATTTTGGACTCCAGTTCTTATTATTGTTTTGTCTTTTTGAACTGTCATATCTTGCCTTTTTGGTATGTTTCATATTATTTTGTTGAAAGAGGCACACACTCCATTGAACAGTTAATGCTGCGATTTTTTTTAAATACTTGGAGATCAATACAACTTTTTTTTTTTTTTTAATCCTAGACTTTTAGAATGAAGAATTGTATTAACCTAGTCAGGAATTTGGAGCCCTGGTAGTGCAGTGGTTAAGCACTCTGCTGTTAACCATTATGTCATTGGTTAAAACCCACCAGCTGCTCTGCAGGGGGAAAGTGTGGCAAACTGCTTTTGTAAAGATTACATCCTTGGAAATCCTATGGGGCAGTTCTACTCTGTCCTACAGTGTTTCTATGCATTAAGAATTGACTCAACAGCAATGGATTTAGTCAGGAATTGGGCTGTGTTGAAGTTTATTATTGATATAGTTACCCTCAGTCACAACAGATTGTGAATTGCTCCAGTGATACTTGTGCTCATTGTGTGGATTAATTTGCCAAAAGATTTTTCTAAATGTTTGTCCCAACCCTGCACGGGTCTTGAGACTTGACTGTGGCTCTTCTCTTTGTACTGTTCTGTAAGGAGTATAGTCATCCTCTTTCCCCAGGCACTCCCATCGTTGCCCAACGAGGTCACGAACAAACACACCATGGTGGCAGGAATGGAGGTTATACATGGGCTCAGCAACATGGACTTCAACTCACAAAAGCCAAGTTGGCTACGGCCATTGCTGAGTGCCAATTTGCCAGCAGAACTGACTAACACTGAGTCCCTGATATGGCACCATTCCACAAGGCCATCAGCCAGCAACCTGGTGGTAGGTTGATTACATTGGACCACTTCCAAAATGGAAAGGGCAGTGTATTGTTCTTACTTGAATGGACACTTACTCTGGATTATGGTTTGTCTTCCCCACACAAAATGCTTCTGCCAAAACTACCATCCAGAGATTTACAGAATGACTTATCCACCATCATGGTATCCCACATAGCATCACCTTGGATCAAGAGACTCACTATCCAGCAAATGAAGTGCAGCAATGGGTCCACGCTCATGGAACTCACTGGTCTTATCTTGCTCCCCATCAAATTGAAACAGCTGGCTTAATAGAATGACAGGATGGCCTTCTAAAGACAAAGTTACAATGCCAGCTAGGTGCCAATGCCTTGCAGGGTTGAGGCAGTGTTATCCAGGAGGCCATATATGCTCTAAACCAGCATCCAGTATATGGTGCTGTTTCCCCCATAGCGAAGATTTGTGGATTCAGGAATCAAGGGGTAGAAATGGGAGTGGCACCACTCGCTATTACCCCTAGTGATCCACTCACCAAAATTTTACTTCCTATCCCTGTGACCCTATGCTCTGAAGGTCTATAGTTCTTAGTTCCAAAGAGGAAATGTCCCCACCAAGAGACTCAACAATGATTCCATTGAACTGGAAGTTAAGAATGTCACTCGACCACTTTGAGCTCCTCATGACTATGTATCAACAGGCAAAGAAAAGAGTTACCATATTGGCTACTGTGATTAATCATGTTTAACAAGAGGAAATCAGACTGATATTACATAATGGAGCTAAAGAAGAGTATGTCTGGAATATAGGAAATGCCTTAGGACATCTCTTAGTACTAACAAGCCCTGTGATTAAAGTTAATGGAAAACTATAGAAACCCAATTCCAACATGACTACTAAAGGCCAATATCCTTGAGGAATGAAGGTTTGGTTAACTCCACTGGACAAAGAACCATGACCAGCTGAGGTGCTTGCTGAGAGTAAAGAGAATACAGAATGAGTGGTGGAAGAAGGTAGTTCTTAATACCAGCTATGACCACACAACAAGTTGCGGAAATAAGGACCACGTAATGAGTATTTCTTCCCTGTATGTGTGCATTAACTATTTTTGTTTTCTTCACTTATAAAATATAAGACTTAAACATGGCTAACTCGTTTTCAGTTGTAGGCTTATTAGTTGTATCATGTTAGGCACAAGAATTGCTTTAAAATTTGTCTTCATTTAGAGATTGTTTATGGATTATGGAGACGTGTATGGGTTTCAAGTTGACAAGGCGTGGACTGTGACAGTTAAAGCCGTGTGTCAACTTGACCGAGCCATGATTCTCAGTGGTTTGGCAGTTACAGTGTAGTTTGGCAGCTATGTAATTATGTAATCACCTCCATAATGAGATCTGCTATAAGCAGCCAATGGATTGAAAGGGAGTTTCCTTATTAGATTAAGTTAAAGAAATCTATGTTAGAAGACAGACCAGCTAAGAATGTAAAACTTCACCTTGTGATTGTCTCATGACTCTTTTACCACACTCAGACCCATGCTTGTCAACATTCCCCTGTGACTGTGGTCACGTACTTCCTTCCCTGTTTTATCCTGTAAAAGATTCACCTATTTTTCAGTGAATTTGAACACATAGTGATCTCGCATTACACTGTGTTTCCCAATCTGGCTGTTCTATTCCCAAAATAAATCTCTGCTTTCACTTTAACAGAGTGCAAATTTTGTTCAGTGCTGTTACATTTTCCAGAGAGAATCTTCTCTTGCAATTTTGTTAGCTGTATTCCACTACTGTGTTTACTAAGCACATATTTGCATGGTATGTGTGTGGGCTGGGAGCTGAGGAGGGAAGCATTCTCTGCTGTTCTAATTAAGCCTCTGTCTTAGGATGGATTCTCTAGAGAAGCAAAACCAATAAAGAGTATAAATATATATAGAGAGAGAGATTTTTATCAGGTAAATGGCTCACGTGGTTGTAGAGGCTGTAACTTCCCAAGTTCGTGGATCAGGTTAGAGGCTTCTCCTGATTCACATAGCTGCAGAGGCTGGTGAACCCAAGATTGGCAGGTCAGGGAGCAGGGCTCTTACAGGTTGTGAAGATTGACAGTTCCCAAGATCCGTACGCAAGACCAAAAGTAAGTTGCTAACTCAAGTCCCAAGAGCCCGAGGTCATACGAACAGGAGCCAACTGCAGGATCTAGAGCCGGCAGGTCACACACCCAAGGAAACTCCCTTTCAAGTAATTGGCTACTCACAGCAGATCTCATCAGGGAAGTGATCACATCACATGACTGCCAAACCACTGAGAATCATGGCCCAGCCAAGTTGATACACAGCCTTAAACATCATAGCCTCTATCTTAAGCAGATAAGGTGAAGCTAGGTCCCCTGTGAGTGGCCTTCACAAGTGTTCTGCTTTTTCTCCAAACATAATGCTGAGTCTAACTTGTATTTCTACTCTTTCCCCAGCAACACAGTCATGGTTCGCTCCTCAAAGCTCCCTTCTGCTGCCACAACTGAATTGATTACCGTCAGTGCTGTAATTCTATGGCCCTTCTCCCTGAATTATGCGTCTTCTGTTCCTCAATGGAAATATGGGAAATGGGTTTAGTCAGGTGGCTGCCATTCATCTTCCACAGCAACAGCCCTCAGGTTACATATTTTTTTGCCCTTCTAGAAGATTTAGAAGATTTAGTTGTTTTTTTTTTTTTTTGTAGAGGATATAGGTGAATAGGCCTGAGAGGAGTTTCAGCAGTGGTTGCTATTTCCCGGCTCCAACCAGCACCATGAGGAATGCTTGCTTGACATTTTCTGTGATTTTCATTGTGAGAAACTGGTGGGTTTCCTGGAAGGTACAGGAGAGTCCAGCACTCCCTGTCCCCCTCCCCCACTCTGTCTTTACACTCTCCTGCTGCCTACCCTCAGTATTTAGCAATTTGATAAAAATTTCTGGCTGAATGTTCAATGTTTTACAAGCTTCTATGATGTTAGGGTGGCTTCTGCCACAGAGAAGCAAATACTTGGGTTTTGTTTCTCCTTGCTGGCGTCTGTCTTTATCTAGACTTAGGGTTAGTTATTTGCCTTGCAACCTTAGTTCTTTTATTAGTTTAGGAAAAGTCATTCATTTTCAGTTTGTCCAGGTTTTATGTCTTTATGAGTGAAAGAGATGCTCTCTCCAGCTCCCTACAGCTATGAGCCAAAATAGAGTCCCCTGATCATTTTTAAATCATTTTTTAACCATCTCAAATAATATCTCCAAAGGCCACTTCATTTAAAATGTTTCAGTTGAAATGTGGCATGTATTCTCCAGTTTTTCTTATTATTTTCTCTGATTTCCCTAGAAGAGAAAATTCCTATATTTATTTAAAGTTATTCAAATGAAATACATATGTTTGTGCTTTTGAGTCAAGGTTATTCCCAGAAAAAGCCCAGATGTAATGAAAAATAATGTTCTGCAGTTAGTCTTCGCTTCATGACAGAAATTTATACAGAAGTAAAGACTAAATTATTTATTAAATGGCATCATATATCTGATCCCATTATTTTGCAGTTATTATATATTTATTCATCAGTTTTTTAATAATCAGATCATCTCTCTCTACTAGTTACACAGATATCCATATTTGATGAAATTTACTAAACTCCATACTTAGAAGGATGGGCTTTAGGCTATGAAATTTATGTCTTATTTAAAATCATTAAAATGGAAAGAGGCATTTCAATCATATCATCAAGTCCTTGCCTAAGAAAATAATAAGGACATGATATTTTTTATATATGTATATTTTATATATATATATACACATACACATATCTCATATCTTATTCAGGGTGTTTTTGTACGTGTCTTTGTTCAGTGCTATATTTATTCATATTGTTTCATAAATATTTACCAAATGAATATACACATCTTTAAATTTTATTTTGACACAGTTAAATGACTTTCTCTGGGCAAATATTGTATTTACAAAGGTTCACCAGTGATGAGTGTAGATGTAGAACTGATCTGCTTCTGTTTTCATAAAGATTAAACTAGTATGGATAATTTCAAATAACACTCCTTATGGTTTTGCCTGCAAATTTATTCTCATTTTTTACTGTATGTATATTTACATTTTATCAAGTGTCAAAGATTTGGGTTTTCATGAGTGCCAGAAGATTAGTAAATGTTTTAAATGGGGCCAGGGCCTCTTATAATTAGAGAGTTTAAAATTCAAATGATTTCTTTTTTTTAATAACTTGCGTGGTAAAACTACAATGAATGTTTAGTTTTAGGACTTTAGGAATGACTGGAAATATTATCATAGTACTTCTTTGCCAAAACTAGTAGATACATATCTAAGTATTATAGATTTCATCCTTACAGACATGAAGAACTCTTCCAATATCATTTCTGTTAGCTTTTAAATTCACTTTCAGTTAATAAAAACTATTAGCCTTGAGACTTCCTTGTAAAGCAGGCAGTGCATTATCTGCATTTCTATCATGTCCCTGGTTGAACAGAGCTTTTACAATCTAACTCAGAAAGGAGATGTATACACTTGCCGTTTACTGTGTCCATGGTAGCAAGAAAATTGTCCAGAAATCACATCATATCACATTCTTTTATGTATTCAGCTTGCTTTATTAGATTCACATTTAAGTAAAGAGGGGGATTGTCTGCAGAACTAGTAATTCAGAAACCTCTAGTTAAACATGACAAATTTTACATTGTAGATTACTTTCTCTCCTCTGAATATTCACAGTAAAGCTATTATAAATGATGGAACACGCACTCAAACTGAAGGAAAGAACATAGATGGGGTCATCATTGGACACAGTATTTGAGTGACTTGTAAGTTGGAAAGATGGAGAAATGGTAATTGATGTTGCTTGGTAGAAGAAGTTGGAGCTTTTTAGATTTAAAAAGAAACCTATCTAAAATTATTCTTTTAAGCCCAGCTTCAGAATTATAGGATACATATGAATACACAGGATATGATGAAAATGCTCACATTCATGAAAAAAAAAACACAAATTGCAGACAATCTAACACAATTAATTTGAAAATGTCCCTACTAGCTAAAATTAAAGTGGATTTGGAATTTAAAAATTATTGAAAATAAGAAAAAGGAAAAAAGAGGAAAATATGGATAAAAATCCTTAGCACAAGGCCTATGAAGAAATCATCTCAGGAAAATAGGTCCATGTGAAAATGCTAGAAAGCACCCTCAGATCTCAGTTCTTTGGTTCGAGATCAGAAGCCAAGTTTTTTTGTTTTTATGTGAAATTAACAACAATTTTTCTACTCTAATAAGTTTAAAGAGTTGAAGTAGTCAGAATTTTTTTTCTTTTTTTTTTTTTTTGACTCTGTGTCTCCAATATGGCTGCACCCTCAAAAGAAAGTGTAAAGGAAGTGCATGTTGTGTGGTGAGATGGTGGTCACTTATTGGATTGTGATAGATACCACACACACATACACAAGTCTTTTTTGGAAAATATTAGCCATACAGCATGTTGATGATTCTATTTTATTATTGAATCCTTTAGCTTAGAAGATCAACCAGAAAAGGAGATATGCAATGTCTCACAATAAAAAGTAGGAATGAAGCTATATACAACATTCTCTGGTACATTCTGTATAACTTCAAAAATTTGGCTATCAAAAAAAAAGAAAATGAAGAAAAAATATAATAAAAAATATTTAATAGAATACCTATGAAAAAATGAGAAGATAAAATATATGGAAAATATCTATCACCAAATACAGTAAAAAAGAAGAAAGAAAAGGGAAAGAATAGAAAAAGAAGGAAAATAGATGAGAACAGGAAGAAAGAAAAGAATAATGAAATTTAAAAAGCTATTACTAGAAAATTCCATATCTGAAGAGAGTTTGAGAGATCACTTGGAAAGTTCAATACTGTATAAAGCATACAGTTTATTAGAAGAGAAATCAACATCACAATATAGAAGAATCTAATTATGACAATGATATAAAATAAAAGAACACAAGATTAAAAGAAAAGCCTTAACAGAAAAGCGGATAACATAAAAAAGTTTTGCAAAGAAACTGTCTAAAATAGAAATATAAGCAAAATTAATAAAAATTCATAAGTCTGATATTGCAGCAAATTTAATCTGTAATTAAAAGAACAAAAAAAACTATCTCAAAATTCAGAAGACTAGTTTTCAAAATGACAAAAAAAATTAATAAGCGTGGAAAACAAATAACGGAGTCAAAAATGTGGAATACTAATATTACTCCAGTAGAGAAAATAATCTATGGGAAGGGAGAGAAAATAAAAATAACTATCTGAGAAAAAGATTGTTTTAGGCAAAATATAATTGTACATATTTATAGAGACTTTGATAATAAAGACATAGAGTTTTATATATATATACACGTATAGAAATATGTTACACTATAATAAACAATATGTAATAATTATTAAATAAAACAGTTAAAGATACCTTTTATCAGATCGAAGCACATTGGTTAAGAGCTTGGCTACTAACCAAAAAGTGGGCAGTTGGAATTCACCAGCTGCTCCTTGGAAACCCTATTGGGCAGTTCTATTCTGTCTTGTAGGGTCACTATGAGTCAGAATCACTCAAAGGCTACAGTAATTATCAGACCGGGTTGAAAAAGTTAATTAAAAGAACTATCTGTAACCTCAATTAAAATTTAAACAGCAATGCCTTATATGCAAGCAAATGGTTTATTGAGCCTATAGCAATAAGCATAATAATAGCTAATAACACGATAAAGAATAATAAATAGGGATGATAAAAGAAACAACTTTTTTTTACCATTTCTGTTAAAGTTACTGTAATTATACAGTTCACATTTACATTTTAATAAATATAATTGAGCACCACTCTGTATCAAATAGCTCACCCAACTTCGAAAATAGTGTGTTGAACAAATTAGATAGAGCTCCTACTCTCTCTGTGCTTACAGACCATGTAAAAGAGATAATTAATGATGATATCATTGATACTAGTAACTGCTATGGAAAAAAATTAATGAAAATAAATTACTAACGCTGCAGTAGCTATTAAAGGATTTTAATTTAAAACAATAAAATACCATTGTTTACATAGTGGATTGTTATATATATATATGAAAAGCCCTCAGTAGATTGAATAATAATGGCTATTTGTGAGTGACAATCACTTAATATATATGTATATATCTATACATGCATCTATATGTACATATATATATATGTTATGATGGTGTGGAGACATATGAACTCATACACCCTCAATAAAAAGTGATCTCTTAGAAGACAGCGAATTTGCAAGAAAGACAGATGTTGTTAGTTGCTGTCAAGCCAGCTCCACTCATGGCTACCTTATACACAACAGAGAGAAATGTTGCCCATTTCATTCAAGATAGACTAGAAGAATATGAATAATCATTCAGAGAATGGAATTTGAACTACAAGGAAAGAAATTTCAGAGGGAAAAAACAGTACGTGTCACGACACACTAGTGAGAAAAACGTGGCATATTGCAAGACTTAAAACAATTCTCTATGTGCTAAACTGTGCATTTTGGAAATTCCAACGATAGGTTTTAGTTGCATCATTTAGAATTTTACATAGCCAATCTTCTTTGCCTCCTAGGTTTTTTTTTTTTTTTTAAATATTTAGGATGGTTGTTCTTTATCTCAAAGTAAGACCAGATTAAACAATCCCACTACATTCACATAAAAGGAGAATATTGCTCAGTTGTTAGTTGCATAGGATTTGGAATTCAAAACCTACATTGCCTCCTAGGTTTTTTTTTTTTTTTTTTTAAATATTTAGGATGGTTGTTCTTTATCTCAAAGTAAGACCAGATTAAACAATCCCACTACATTCACATAAAAGGAGAATATTCCTCAGTTGTTAGTTGCATAGGATTTGGAATTCAAAACCTACATACAAAATTAAGATCTAATATTTATTTGCTCTGTGACTGAAGGATAATCTATTTAGGCTCTTTAAATTAGCTTCCAGTATAAAGTACTCTTTCCTAAATGAAAAAGCTCACTAGATTTACAGTAGCATAGAGATTTGGAGATAATTTGGGGGCATCATCATTAAGCCTGCAGATCAATACTTCCACTGAGGTTCATGAAAGGAGCCTGAGTGGCACAGGCAGTTTGTGATAGGCTGCTAACCCAAAGGTTGGTGGTTCAAACCTACCAGCAGCTCTGTGGAGCTGGACAAGGCAAACTGCTTCTGTAAAGATTACAGCCTGGAAAACCTTATTGAGACGTTCTACTCTGTAACACATGAAGTTGCCATTACTAGAGGCCTGACTTCACAGAAGCTAAAAACAATAACAAAATTTAGGTTCATTACTATGCTGAAGGAAACAATGAGTATGTTTGTAAAATTTTAACACTAAGTAGAATTAGAAAGAAATCTTTCCTAGAGATTTATAAAATCGAGTAAATGAGTACTTACAGAATTCACAAATGATCTACATCTTGGAATGTCTATGCTAGAAAAAGATGGAGGTATTTGATTAACTAAACAAATTCATAATAGAGTGTCATTAGGATAAACAAAATAAGACAATTAAATATAAAGAATGAAGTGAGTCCAGCAAAGCAGAAGAACATCATGGGTACAGATTAGACATTAAAAGGATGAAAAGCCAGCAGTAGATTAAATAACAGTGGCTATTTGTGAGTGTCAATTGCTATCATGATATAAAAATAAAATAAAGAGATAAAATAATAGGGCAGCAGATAAACGCTGCAATTATCAGCAAGCTTTAATGGCGTCCTTTTGTAAAAGCCAAAGCTATTGTTTTATGTAATAAAGATACATCTTTTAATTACATCCTTCAGGGCTTATTTTACTTGCTTATTTCTTAGGGTATATATGAAAGGATTTAAGAGAGGTGAAATTGAAGTGTTGAGCACTGCTACCCCCTTGTTTAAAGCGACCCTCTCCTCTGTAGAAGGTTTCATATACATAAAAATGCAGCTGCCATAAGAGATAGAGACAACTATCATGTGGGAGGAACAGGTGGAAAAAGCCTTCTTCCTCTGCTGGGCAGAAGGGATCTTCAGAATTGTTCTCAGAATATATGCATAAGAGAGTGTTACCAATGCCAGCGTAATCAGCCGTATGACAAAGGCTGTGATAAAACCTAACAATTCTATGGACTGTGTGTCTGTGCAGGAGAGTTTCAGGACAGGAGAATAGTCACAGGCAAAGTGGTCAATAATGTTGGCATCACAGAATTCCAATCACAAGCACAAGATAAGTCCTGGAGAGATGGTTAACAACCCCGCTAACCAAGAGGTAACAACCAGCTGGGTACAGACTCTGTTGTTCATGATCGTTGCATAGCGAAGGGGTTTGCAGATGGCCACATAGCAGTCATAGGACATGGCACTCAACAGGAAGAACTCTGATGCACCCAAGAAGATGGCAAAAAATAATTGTGCGATACAAGCTTCATAGGACATCATGTTATCCACAGTCACAATGCTGACCAGGTACCTAGGGATCCAGTCAGATATGAATGACATTTCTAAAAATGAAAAATGCCTAAGGAAGAAATACATGGGTGTTTTGAGTTAGGAATCCAATAATGTGAGCAGAATAATGGTCAGATTTCCAGTGACACTGAATAAATATATTCCAAAAAGGAAAATTACAATTTGCCAGTTTGGATCATCTGTTAGTCCTACAAGAATAAATGTTGTCACCATTGTATGGTTTCTCATGGTTAAGTTTCTTCTGAATTCCATCAGTGCTGAAAAAAGAAAGTAATTACTTTTAAGTTTAAAAAAGCATTACTAATATAAATGTAAAAGTGATATGAAGAATAAAGTACCTTACGTGAAATTCATATGGTGTTTTGCTCCCATGATTTTAACCATTTCACATTGCAGTCAGACCCAGGATTGATCCTGCTCACTTCATCTCCTTCTCTGGGTACTCATTTTCTAAACTCCCTTTTCTTCTTTACCTTGCAGAAGAATGGCTTTTTTATTTTCTGTTGTAATAACTGGAAAACTGACCTGGTTTAAGTTTTCTTCAAAATGGGAAGAAGTAACTCCTGCGATCTCACTGGATCCATTAGATTACATTTTTTTTTTTAGGTTAGGTTGATTATATTTCTTGTTAATATAATCTTCCGTCAGTCTCTTTCAGTAAGATATAGCTTTTCTGTATACTTTTCCATTTTAAACAGTCTCAGGTCTGAATTTTTGTATTCTTATAGCAGTGGTAATGTGCTCATGATACATTTTTGGTTGGTGTTTAGTTTCCCTGGTACTGCCAATTACAACTTTTAATTGAACAAACTTTTATGAACTTTAGCACAATGTGAATCTTAAAATCAGTATCTAAATATCAACCTAAAATTATACAATAAATTTGAAGTACATTTACTGTACGTTCAGTTTTGTCAGTGTAAACATCTTTATCAATAAAAGAAATACTACTTTACATCCAGTAATATATAAGTACCAAAGCCTTTCCCAAATACAAAGGAATGTCTATCTATCAAAATTTTATAAAAACTATTGAAAATTACTGTTTATGATGCTGTTTTTTATAAGTAAACTCAGACACTGTTTCAGATATGTACATTCAAACTTTATACGAATATTTTCTTTTTTTCCACTTTCAAATTTAATTGCTTAATCCTATGGTCATCAATTCAGAATAGGATAGGTTCTATGGTTAGTCCTTTGTAAACAAATCAGCATAATAATACTTACTTTCCATGAATTCTACCAAGGTTTTGTTTGCTGATACATTATGGGATATTGCTATTGCAACACTAACCTAAAAGTAATAAGAAGAGTTGTTGTGATAAAATAGTTCTTTCTTTCTAACCCATCTTTTTTCTCTGCTTCCTCACTCTCAATGGAAAACAGGTTCACATTAAAATCCAAGAATGTTTTACAACAAATATAAATATTTGGGGTCCTATTTCTACATATATTCAGTCAGCATACAGTTGGTAGCATTTTCAAAAATATAGACATTTTTTATTTACTAATAAAAATGAATGTTTATTTCAGCCTGATTACCTAACTTAAAATCTGCAAACCGCATTTATTTAGCCAGGATGAAAAATAGTAGTTTTTTTTCTATTGTTGTTATTAATAAGAAATCTCTGCTCATTCACTATAGTTTCTGATTCTCTCTGAAGAAAAATGCTTTTGCAGCCACATCCTCACAGACTTATATTTGCTCTTTATTAACTAAGAAGATGTTTACTTAGAAGAGGTACAGGGCCCTGGCGATTCTTGTAAAGAAGATACTAATTGACTATCTTCATCATTAACTCTGAAAACAAAATGAAAAGTGTTAATTAAGAGTCCAGTAACGGATTCTACTGGAAAACCAGAAACATTGATGTTAAAATGAACTGTAATTACTCTGGGGTGGGGAGGGGGATAAAAAGGCCACGTAAATAATGATGGGTTTTTCAAAGTATTTGAGCTTAGACTGCTCCACAGGGAAGAAAACTGGAGTTCTTCCATTCTCCATTCATATAGGAGAGTAAAGACAGTAATGTTGGCCTCTGTGTAAAAAAACATTGGCCATAAACTGCATTTCATTGAATATTCACCTGTTTTTTTTAGTTCATATTATGAGTTAAAGGTCAAATGTATGTATTTCTTACCCAGCTACACAAACTCTTAGTTTGAAATATTAAATATATGCTAATATGTCTGCTCAAAAGCAATGGCATAACTGATTCTTTGAAAAGCATCTAATTGTAGGTATGATATTAAACCAAATACTTTGAGAACAAAATCTATGTATTTCTCTACTTGTTCTCTAAACCACAAAGTGAATTATTCTTTCATTACATACAATGGAAAATTGCAGAAAAATGAATCTTTTACATTTCATCTTTATTAAGAGATAGTTTAAATGTGTAAAAGATGCTGCGGGGGGAAAAAAAAAAAACCTTAATTTGAAATAGAAAAACATAGGAAGATTTTCTACAGAGAGAAATACCAGGATAAAATTATGCATGAAAAGAAAACTTTTTTTTTTTGGCGTTTTCTTTTTTTTTGGTGTGCCTGACCCAAGCCACATATGCATTGTTTTCAATTGCCTCATATGCATGCTAGTGCTGGACAGTGAATAAGGAAGACCAAAGAATTGACACCTTTGAATTGCGGCGTCGGTGAAGCATATTGAATGTACCATCAACTGTCAAAAGAACGAAAAGATCTGTCTTGGAAGAAGTACAGCCAGAATGCTCCTAAAAGTAAGAAAGACAAAACTGCATGTCACATACTTTAGACGTGTTATCAGGTGCGGTCAGTCCCTGGAGAAGAACATCATGCTTGGTAAAGTAGATGGTCATCAAAAAAGAAAAAGACCCTCAATGAGATGGATTGACACAGTCCCTGCAATATTGGTCTCAAGCATAACAAGGACTGTAAGGATGGCATAGGACTGGGCAGTATTTCATTCTGTTGTACATACGGTCACTATGAGTTGGAACTAACTCAATGGCACCTAACAACAATAATAACAACAACATGAAAGGAAGGAGCCCTGGCGGCACAGTGGTTAAGCTAACTGAAAGTACAGTGTTTCAAACCCACCAACTGCTTGAAGGGACAAAGCAATCTGCTTCTGTAAAGATTATAGCCTTTCAAACATAACAGGGCAATTCTATTCTGTCCTATAGGATCACTACAAGTTGGAACTGACATGACGGCAATGGGTTTATGTATGCATGGGATGAGGTTATTGTGGGAGATGATTAAACATATTTTAGAAAGTGTCTAAACTATAAATTATGTCACTAATGAGAACAATGTCACTTCCACCATGGTGATCCTGCTGGTATTTTAAATACTGGTGGCATAGGTTCCAGCATCATTGCAACACAGAGGCCACCGTCATATGACACACCGACAAATGGCTGATGGGGCAAGATACGAAACCACATAATAAGGCAAGGTCACCTGGGGCATCATTTTAACAGGCACTGTGGTTAGATGTATTGGAAGAAAGAGTTTCAAAACCAAAAAAAAAAAATCAAACTCATTGCAGTTGAGTCGATTCTGACTCATAGCAACCCTATAGGACAGAATAGAACTGATCCACAGAGTTTCCAAGGAAAGCCTGGTGGATTTGAACTGCTGACCTTCTGGTTAGTAGCCGTAGCACTTAACCACTAGGCCACTAGGGTTTTAAACACTTTTTTAAAAAAAGTAGGGGGTTAAAATGATAAATTTTGCCATTACAGGAATTAATTTTTATGATTATATGCTGAAAGTTGTATTGAAATAATTTTGTAAATTATGAAGCATTAAAAAGTATTTGTTCTACTTAATTAAAATTATTTTTAAACACTTTGTTATTTAATCCCAAAGTACAACTTTGAGTATATCCCACCTGAATTTAGAGACCATCTCAAGAAATGATTTGATGCATTGAAAGCTAGTGATTACAGATCAGATGAGTTATAGGATGACATCAAGGGCATCATACATGAAGAAAGCAAAAGATCATTAAAAAGACAGGAAAGAGATAAAAGACCAAAATGGATGTCAAAAGAGAATCTGAAAATTGCTTTTGAACTTAGAGTAGCTAAATTGAATGGAAGAAATGATGAAGTAAGAGTAGTAGAGAAGATTTCAAAGGGCAGCTGGAGAAGAAAAAGTGAAGTATTATAATGACATGCTCAAAGACCTGGAGTTAGAAAACCAAAGGGAAGAACATGCTCAGCATTTCTTAAGCTGAAAAAACTGAAGAAAATTCAAGTCTCATTTTGAAATATTGAAGGATTCTATGGGCAAAAAATTGAATAATGGAGGATGTATCAAAAGAAGATGGGAGGAATACACAGAGTCACTTTATCAAAAAGAATTGATCAACATTCCACCATTTCAGGAGATAGCATATGATCAAGAAGCAGTGGGGCTGAAGGAAGAAGTCCAAGCTGCACTGAAAGGCATTGGCAAAAAACAAGGTTCCAGGAATGGAAATAATAGAAATTAAGATGTTTTAACAAACAGTGCAATTTTGGAAGTGCTCACCTGTCTATGACAAGAAATTTGGAAGATAGCTACCTGGCCAACTGACAGTAAGAGCTCCATATGTGTGTCCATTCCAAAGAAAGGTGATCCAACAGAATGCTTAAATTAACCAACAATGTCATTAATATCAAATGCAAGTAATATTTTGCTACAGATAATTCAAAAACAGTTGTAGCAGTACATCAAAGGGAACTGCTAAAATTTCAAGGTGAGCTCAGAAGAGGATGTGGAATGAGGGATATCCTTGCTGATGTCAGATGGATCTTGGCTAAAAGTAGAGACTACCAAAAAAGATGTTTACCTGTGTCTTATTGACTGTGCAAAAGCATTCAACTGTGTGAATAATATTGGGAACAAATGGGACTTCCAGAACACTTAATAGTGCTCATACAGAACCCGTTCATAGACAAAGAGGCAGTCGTTCCAATAGGACAAGGGGATGCTATGTGATTTAAGATCAGGAAATGTGTGCATCAGAGTTGTATCATTTCAACATACTTATTCAATCTGTATGCTGAGCAAATAACCTGAGAAGCTGTACTTTACGAAGAAGAAAGCAGCATCGGGATTGAGGGAAGACTTACTAATAACCTATGTCATATGCAGATAACACAACCTTGCTTCCTGAAAGCAAAGACAACTTGAAGCAGTTACTGATGAAAATCAAAGACTACAGCCTTCAGTATGGATTAAATTTTAACATAAAGAAAATAAAAATTGAGTGGAGCCAAGATGGCAGAATAGACAGATGCTTCCGGCTAGCCATCTTTACAACAAACACCCAAAAAAACAAGTGAAACGAGTATACTTATGACAGACTAGGAGCCCTGAGCATCAAAGCCCTAAGCATCAACCTTAGAAAATGAACTGAGGGGCAGGCGGAGGAAGAAACGGTTCAGAAGCGGAGAAGAGTTACTGGACCTGAATCGCGGGGAGCCCTCAGGCACCAATCCCATAGTGGCAGCGGCAGGCTGATACTTGCATTTGACCGCAGTTTCCTCATGGAGAAGCAGCCAGCCACACAGCCTACTCACACCTCCGGAAACAGAGAAGAAAGGTGCTCTCGGCAAAACCTAAGTACTTGCATATATTTTACAGTGGCCCCCGCCCCCAAGCCAGCTTCAGCAGCTGAATTCCCTGGGCCTGAGATAGGCCCTATTGAGTGCCTAGAGCCATACTTCTGGCCTTGGAGAAGGAAAAAATTTGCAATTGGGGAAAAGATAATTTACCAGCTCCACTAACCGAGGGAGCTCAGGACAGAAGCAGCTCCTGTCCGGGCATAAACGGTCCGTGGATTTTGAGTACCTTTTCCTTCTGTATGGACCTGTGTGGGCCTATTTCAGGAAAATAGGCCACTATTGGCAGACTCCAACTGTTTCAGCTGTGCAGCGGAGAGTTGGCTGTTTGATGTTTGACATTGCTTTGCCTATTAAACAGGGTCCTCACCTTCCCACATAAGGGGCCTAAGGACTGGTAGCTCCACTCAGGTCACCCAGCCACCCGTGACAGGGGTCCAAAGATAACTGGTACCTCCCAACAGGCATTTATAAAATTTCAATATAAATTTATCATAAAAAGTCTCAGAAAACTAGGAATGGAGGGTATATCCTCACGCTGGCAAAGAACAGCTGTAAAAAACCTACACCTAATGTGATACTTAATGTTGGATCTTCGTCTTTGACTGTGGTGCTTCTCTTTGCTCTGATACCAGAAAGCAGCTGTCTTTTGCAGCTCTGCTTTCTGAATGTATTTCACTAGTATGTTTATCGAAAGCGTGTTATAGTGTGTGTGTGTGTGAGACTGGGAGAAGGAGTAATTCTCTGATGAACTAATTTAGCTTCAGTCTTAAAAAAAAAAGCTTCAGTCTTAGGTCGGTGTAATTTGCATAGGCTCTTTAAGTTAGCTTCTGGCATAAAGCACTCTTTTCTAAATGAAAAGTTCTTTAATTTATACTAACAGAGAGATTTGTAGTTTTTTTTTTTTACTATCTTCATTAAATCTAAAAGTGAATACTTCTATATAAGTTCATTATTGTGTCATTAGGAACTACACATGTTTTAGTAAAATATTAACATTATGTAGTATAAGGAAGATTTTCTAGAGATTTATAAAATCAGATGAATGCTTGTAAATTTCACAAATGATCTACATCTCAACACATCTATACTATAAAAACGTGGAGGTATTGGACTTCCAGTATTGATTCATAATGGAATATTTCGAAGATAAATAAGAGAGCTAAGTTGAAAGAGTGAGGTGATTTCAGCAACACATAAGAGAACATCATGGATACAGTTTATACCATTAAAGGAAAAACATCAGGAGTAGATTCCCTACACAATGATTAATTGCAGGTGATGTAATCATAATCCTAATATAAAAACAAAATAAATGGGTATGGTATCAGAGTAGTCTTATAGGCTACATTTTTCAATAAATGTTAGTGGTTTTCTTTTATAAAAGCTGAACTTTTTTTTTTTAATTAATTTTTATTTTGCTTTAAGTGAAAGTTTATAAATCAGGTCAGTCTCTCATACAAAAATTTACATACACCTTGCTATACACTCCTAATTGCCCACCCTTTGATGAGATAGCACAGTACTTCCCTCCACTCTCTCTCCTCGTGTACATTCGGGTAGCTTCTGGCCACCTCTGCCCTCTCATCTCCCCTCCAGACCTGAGATGCCAACATAGTCTCGTGTCGACTTGATCCAAGAAGGTCATTCTTAACCAGTCTCATTTTCCATCCCCTATTCCAGTCCAATCCCCATCTGAAGAGTTGGATCTGGGAATGGTTCCTGCCCTGGGGTAACAGAAGTTCTGAGGTCCATGGCCTCCAGAGTTCCCCTAGTCCCAGTCTGACCATTAAGTCTGGTCTTTTTACGAGGATTTGGGGTCTGCATCCCGCTGCTCTCCTGCTTCCTCAGGATTTCTCTGTTGAGTTCCCTGTCAGGGCAGTCATCGGTTGTAGACAGGTACCATCTAGCTCTTCTGGTCTCAGGCTGATGGAGTCTCTGGTTTATGTGGTCCTTTTTGTCTCTTAGGGTCATAATTATTTTGTGCCTTTGGTGTTCTTCATTCTTCCTTGTTCCAGGTGGGTTGAAACCAATAGATGCATCTTAGATGGCCGCTTGCTAGCGTTTAAGACCCCAGATGCCACTCTCCAAAGTGAGATGCAGAATGTTTTCTTAATAGATTTTACTATGCCAATTGACTTAGATGTCTCCTGAAACCATGGTCCTCAAACCCCGGCCCCTACTATGCTGGCCTTTGAAGTGTTCAGTTTTTTAAGGAAACTTCTTTGATTTTGGTTTAGTCCATTTGTGTTGACCTCTCCTGTATTGTGTATCCCTTCATCTAAAATGAAACTTATCTACTATCTAATTACTGAATACCCTTCTCCCTCCCTCCCACCCTCCCCCTCCCGTAACCATCAAAGGGTATTTTCTTCTCTGCTTAAACTGTTTCTCCAGTTCTTATAATAGCGGTCTTATATGCTATTTGTCCTTTTGCAGTTGACTGATTTCACTCAGCATAATGTCTTCCAGATTTCTCCATGTTATGAAATGTTTCATGGATTCAACATTGTTCTTTATCGATGCATAGCATTCCATTGTGTGAATATACCACAGTTTATTTACCCATTCATCCTTTGATGGGCACCTTGGTTGCTTCCTTCTTTTTGTTATTGTCAACAGTGCTGCCATGAACATGGGTGTGCATATATCTGTTTGTGTAAAGGCTCTTATTTCTCTAGGATATATTCCAAGGAGTGGGATTCCTGGATCATATGGTGGTTCTATTTCTAGCTTTTTAAGGAAGTGCCAAATTGATTTCCAAAGTAGTTGTATCATTTTACATTCCCACCAGCAGTGTATAAGTGTTCTAGTCACTCCACAACCTCTCCAACATTGATTATTTTGTGTTTTTTGGATTAATACCAGCCTTGTTGGAGTGAGATGAAATCTGCTTGTAGTTTTGATTTGCATTTCTCTAATGGTTAATGATCAAGAGCATTTCCTCATGTATCTGTTAACCGCCTGAATGTCTTCTTTAGAGAAGTGTCTGTTCATATCCTTTGCCCATTTTTTAATTGGGTTATTTGTCTTTTTGTGGTTGAGTTTTAGCAGAATCATGTAGATTTTAGAGATCAGGTGCTGGTCAGAGATGTCATAGGTGAAAACTTTTTTCCAGTCTGTAGGTAGTCTCTTTATTCTTTTTGTGAAGGCTTTGGATGAGCACAGGTGTTTGATTTTTAGGAGCTCCCAGTTATCTCGTTTCTTTGGCGTTTTTAGTAATGGTTTGTATTCTGAAAAGCTAAAGTTTTTTTAAGGTAATGATACATTTTTGAACTATAACCTTCAGGGCTTGTTTTACTTGCTTATTTCTTAGGGGATATATAAAAGGATTTAAGACAGGTGCAATTGAAGTGTTGAGCACGGCTACCCCCTTGTTTAAAGCGACACTTTCCTCTGCAGAAGGTTTAATATACCTAAAAATGCAGCTGCCATAAGTGATAGAGACAACAATCATGTGGGAGGAACAGGTGGAAAAAGCATTCTTCCTTTGCTGTGCAGAAGGGATCCTCAGAATTTTTCTCAGAATATATGCACAGGAGAACATCACCAGTGCAAGTGTTATCAGCAGTATGACAATGGCTGAAATAAAACCTAACAATTCTATGGAACACGTGTCTGTGCAGGAGAGTTTCAGAACAGGAGAATAGTCACAGCCAAAGTGGTTAATAATATTAGTATCACAGAATTCCAACCCCAAGCACACGATAAGTCCAGGAGAGATGGTTAACAACCCAGCTAACCAAGAGGTAACAACCAGCTGGGCACAGACTCTGTTGTTCACAACCGTTGCATAGTGAAGGGGTTTGCAGATGGCCACATAGCAGTCATAGCACATGGCAGTCAACAGGAAGAACTCTGATGCACCGAAGAAGATGACAAAAAGCAATTGTGTTACACAAGAACCATAGGAAATCATATTATCCGTAGTCACAATGCTGACCAGGTACCTAGGGATACGCACAGATGTGAATGACATTTCTAAAAGTGAAAAATGCCTAAGAAAGCAATACTTGAGTGTTCTGAGTTGGGAATTCAGTAGAGTGAGCAGGATAATTGCCAAATTTCCAGTGACACTCAATAAATATGTTAGAAATAGAAAAAGGAAAATTACAATTTGCCAGTTTGGGTCATCAGTTAGTCCAACAACAATAAATGTTGTCACCATTGGATGGTTTCTCATGGTTAAATGTCTTCAGAATTCCATGAAAGCTGGAAAAAAAAAGTTACTTCTAAATTTAAAAAATCATTACTAAGTATAAATTAAAGTGATAGGAAAAGTAAAGTAACTCAATTGAAATTCACATGTTCTTTTGCTTCCATGATTATAACCATTCACATAGCAGTCAGAACCCAGGATTGATCCTGCTTATCTCATCCCCTTCTCCAAAACAAATTAAAAAATGAAACTCACTGCTATTGAGTGGATTCAGACTCATAGCAACCCTATAGAACAGATTAGAACTGCCCCACAAGGTTTCCAAGGCAACGATCTTTACAGAAGCAGATTGCTACACCGTTCTCCTACAGAGAAGCTGGTGGGCACAAACCACTGACTTCTGGGTTAGTAGGTGAACTCTTTAACCACTGTGCAACCAGGGTTTCTTCTCTCCTTATCTGGAATGAACTCTATGGCAATGGTTTTTTTCCTATTTAGTTGAGAGCTTTTATCAAGAATGAGTGCGGGACTTTATCAGAGGCCTTTTCTGAGCTGATTGAGACAATCATGTGATTCCTTTCCTTTGATTTAATTATATGGTGGGTTACTTTGATTTTATAATGTTGAATCATCCTCGCATAGCTGGTATGAATCCCATTTGGTTGTGATGCCTTATATATTTTTTCATATGATTCTGAATTCTATTGGCTAGGATTTCTTTGAGAATTTTTGCATGTAGGGTCGCTATGAGTCGGAACCGACTCGACGGCAGTGGGTTTGGTTTTCAGTTTGGTATATCCATAAGATATATTCGTCTGTCATATTCACTTTGTGTTGTGTCTTTGTCTGCTTTCGGTATTGGGTTATGTAGGCTTCACAGAACAAATTTGGAAGTATACCTTCCTTTTCTATGTTCTGAAATAGTTTGAATAGTACTAGTGTGATCTCTTCTCTGAATGTTTGGTAGAATTCTCCAGTGAAGCCATTTGGACCAGGTCTTTTGTTTTGTTAGGAGATTTTTTTTTTTTTTTTCTTTATCTTTCGATATCTTCTCTTGTTATGGTCTCGTCAGAAATTCAACTTCAGTTTGTGTTAGTTTAGGTAGGTAGTGTATTTCTAGAAATTTATCCATTTCCTCTAGGTTTTCAAATCTGTTGGAGTACACTTTTTCATAGTACACTGTTATGATGCTTTTTATTTCAGTTGGGTCTCCTGTAATGTCCCACATTTCATTTTTTATTTGGGTTATTTGCTTCCTTTCCTGGTTTTCTTTTGTCCGTTTTACCAATCATCTGTCAATTTTGTTGATTCTTGAAGCAACTTTTGGTTTTGTTGATTCTTTCTATTGTTTTCCTGTTTCACTTATTTCTGCTCTGATATTTATTATTTCCTTTCTTCTGGTGGCTCTGAGCTTCTTTTGCTCTTCTCTTTCAACATGTTGGAGTTATAAATCCAATGTTTTGATTACATCTCTTGTTTGATGTGTGCATCTATTGCTATAAATTGACAACTGAACACTATCTTTTCTGTGTCCCAGAAATTTGGTATGATATATTTTCATTCTTGTTTGATTCTAGGACTTTTTTGATTCCATCTTTGATTTCTTCTGTTGTGCAGTGGTTTTTAAGCAAGTTGTTATTCCGTTTCCAAGTTTTTAAAAAATTTTTTCCCTTGTTCTTCCTGTTATTATTTCCTGCTTTTATGGCACTATGATCAGAGGAGATGCTTTGTATTATCACAATATTTTGGACTTTGTTGAGGGTTGCTTTGTGGCCTAAGATGAGGCCTATTCTATACAATGTTCATGTGCATTGTAAAAGAATGTATAATTTGGTCCTGTTGTAGTATTCTATATATGTCTATAAGGGCAAGTTGATAGCAAAAGAGATTATATAATATCTAAAGAACAGAGAGAGAAAGGAATGAAGAAAAATAAACAGATCCTCAGAGAAATGTAGAAAACAATTAAGCCTACTAACGTATGTGCTGTTGAGCTGTCAGATACCATAGTGAGGTGGTCAATTAGGACAAGGAGCAGAACTCAGAGTATCAAGTCTTTACTCACTTACTGCTTATTGTGCAGGTAAGGGGCAAAAAACAGAAAAATATTGTCTCCCCAATGTTCCATTTTCCCCACAGAACAAAACAAGATGAAGGTCAGCCAGCTGACCTACAATTGTGAGGGGAAAACAGTCTTAATGCTGAGGAAAATTGAACAAAAGGCTTCTGCCATTTTATGGACCCAAGGGGCCAAGGGAAGCAAGAGGGGGTTGAAAAATGACATGGCAGAGGCATCTGACTTCTCTAACTTCATGAGGGGGACAGAGAGACTCCTTATCAGCATCAACAGGCCAAGACTGATTCCTGTGAGGTGGAGGTCAGACATACCTTCACCCTCTAACCTTTTTACCAATTCTGAAAAAAGCTGTCCCTCCCACGGCACTCTCTGCTTCTCTGTTGGGTTTGATAATTCATTACAATGGCCACACAGAACCCACAGACCATATTCCCAATTGCGAGGTTTATTCGGGAAGCAACAGATTATATAGCTCAGGATCAGAAACAACTGAGGATACAGTTCTTCGATCAAAGCAGCCTCTTTTCAACCATGACTACAGACAGCCATCTCTCTGGCCCCCAGCCTCTGGGCACCTCGGCCCAGCTTCTGTCTGGCTAGGGCAAGTGTTACAAATAGTTCTACCAATAAGTGCCCAGGGGCACAGGAATCCTTGGCCCAAAGGCACTCAGCTGTCCTGCTCCACGGGTTGGCAATCCTAACTCCACCAAATGCCCAGAGGCACCCTAATCCATCAAGAAATCTTGGCCCGGAGGCATTCATCTCTCTCACTCTGTGGATTGGAACACCCACTGTAACTGCCAGAAAGCCCACTGTCTCATCTCACACAGCTGTCATCCTTGGTGGGCCACTAGTACCTCACTTGCTTAGGCCCACCCTGTCATTTGGTGAAGGTACAAGTTATATTTGGGGAAAGGCTACATAAAAATGATCCTTCACACCACAGACCACCCCCTGGCTTTTCTAGCCATAATTCTTTCATACTTGGAGGATAAAATCCATTCCCAATCATTTTACCAGTCTAAAGCAGTCACTAACAATTAGTCCTTCAGTAGGGCAAAGAGGCCTCAGGGCAAGGTAACTTATGTACCAGCTATTTAGTTCTGCTGAAGGTATCCATTTGGCCTGGTCAGGTTCTCCAAAAGTTATTTTGTCTTCACCTTATTAGGCCTCTGATAAAATTTAACTGCAAGGTGGGAGCCAAGATGGCGGACTAGGCAGACGTTACCTCGGATCCCTCTTACAACAAAGACACGGAAAAACAAGTGAATCGATCACATACATAACAATCTACGAACCCTGAACAACAAACACAGATTTAGAGACGGAGAACGAACTAATACGGGGAAGCAGCGATTGTTTCCAGAGCCTGGAGCCAGAGTACCAGTCAGGTACGGCACAAGCACAGAGACCTGCTCCACCCCCCTGAACTAACCCCGGGAGGGGGACCAGCCGGTTCCACGGGCGGCGTGGGACGCAGCCGGTAGGAGAAGTCCCCGGGAGGCAGTGACTGATCTTGGAGCAGAAAGAGTAGCATCCGAGCCGGGGAACCGTCCCGCAGGGATTTGGACTGCACGCAGGCGGCTTCATTAACATCTGAATAGCCTGAGCCAAAGGGAGAACTCTGATAGGGATCTGACTGCAGTTTTTTGTTAGCGGATTTTCTGGAAAAACTAGTTTCCCAGTGATGGCTCGGAGACAACAATCCATATCAAACCACTTAAAGAAGCAGACCGGGACAGCTTCTCCAACCCCCCAAACAAAAGAATCAAAATCTTTCCCAAATGAAGATACAATTTTGGAATTATCAGATACAGAATATAAAAAACTAATTTACAGAATGCTTAATGATATCACAAATGAAATTAGGATATCTGCAGAAAAAGCCAAGGAACACACTGATAAAACTGTTGAAGAACTCAAAAAGATTATTCAAGAACATACTGGAAAAATTAATAAGTTGCAAGAATCCATAGAGAGACAACATGTAGAAATCCAAAAGATTAACAATAAAATAACAGAATTAGACAACGTAATAGGAAGTCAGAGGAGCAGACTCGAGCAATTAGAATGCAGACTGGGACATCTGGAGGACCAGGGAATCAACACCAACATAGCTGAAAAAAAATCAGATAAAAGAATTAAAAAAAATGAAGAAACCCTAAGAATTATGTGGGACTCTATCAAGAAGGATAACCTGCGGGTGATTGGAGTCCCAGAACAGGGAGAGGGGACAGAAAACACAGAGAAAATAGTTGAAGAACTTCTGACAGAAAACTTCCCTGACATCATGAAAGACGAAAGGATATCTATCCAAGATGCTCATCGAACCCCATTTAAGATTGATCCAAAAAGAAAAACACCAAGACATATTATCATCAAACTCACCAAAACCAAAGATAAAGAGAAAATTTTAAAAGCAGCCAGGGAGAAAAGAAAGGTTTCCTTCAAGGGAGAATCAATAAGAATATGTTCTGACTACTCAGCAGAAACCATGCAGGCAAGAAGGGAATGGGACGACATATACAGAACACTGAAGGAGAAAAACTGCCAGCCAAGGATCATATATCCAGCAAAACTCTCTCTGAAATATGAAGGCGAAATTAAGATATTTACAGATAAACACAAGTTTAGAGAATTTGCAAAAACCAAACCAAAGCTACAAGAAATACTAAAGGATATTGTTTGGTCAGAGAACCAATAATATCAGATATCAGCACAACACAAGGTCACAAAACAGAACGTCCTGATATCAACTCAAATAGGGAAATCACAAAAACAAACAAATTAAGACTAATTAAAAAAAAAAATACACATAACAGGGAATCATGGAAGTCAATAGGTAAAAGATCACAATAATCAAAAAGAGGGACTAAATACAGGAGGCATTGAACTGCCATATGGAGAGTGATACAAGGCGATATAGAGCAATACAAGTTAGATTTTTACTTAGAAAAATAGGGGTATATAATGAGGTAACCACAAAAAGGTATAACAACTCTATAACTCAAGACAAAAACCAAGAAAAACGTAACGACTCAACTAACATAAAGTCAAGCACTATGAAAATGAGGATCTCACAATTTACTAAGAAAAACGCCTCAGCACAAAAAAGTATGTGGAAAAATGAAATTGTCAACAACACACATAAAAAGGCATCAAAATGACAGCACTAAAAACTTATTTATCTATAATTACCCTGAATGTAAATGGACTAAATGCACCAATAAAGAGACAGAGAGTCACAGACTGGATAAAGAAACACGATCCATCTATATGCTGCCTACAAGAGACACACCTTAGACTTAGAGACTCAAACAAACTAAAACTCAAAGGATGGAAAAAAGTATATCAAGCAAACAATAAGCAAAAAAGAAGAGGAGTAGCAATATTAATTTCTGACAAAATAGACTTTAGACTTAAATCCACCACAAAGGATAAAGAAGGACACTATATAATGATAAAAGGGACAATTGATCAGGAAGACATAACCATATTAAATATTTACGCACCCAATGACAGGGCTGCAAGATACATAAATCAAATTTTAACAGAACTGAAAAGCGAGATAGATACCTCCACAATTATAGTAGGAGACTTCAACACACCACTTTCGGAGAAGGACAGGACATCTAGTAAGAAGCTCAACAGAGACACGGAAGATCTAATTACAACAATCAACCAACTTGACCTCATTGACTTATACAGAACTCTCCACCCAACTGCTGCAAAATATACTTTTTTTTCCAGCGCACATGGAACATTCTCTAGAATAGACCACATATTAGGTCATAAAACAAACCTTTGCAGAGTCCAAAACATCGAAATATTACAAAGCATCTTCTCAGATCACAAGGCAACAAAACTAGAGATCAATAACAGAAAAACGAGGGAAAAGAAATCAAATACTTGGAAAATGAACAATACCCTCCTGAAAAAAGACTGGGTTATAGAAGACATCAAGGAGGGAATAAGGAAATTCATAGAAAGCAACGAGAATGAAAATACTTCCTATAAAAACCTCTGGGACACAGCAAAAGCAGTGCTCAGAGGCCAATTTATATCAATAAATGCACACATACAAAAAGAAGAAAGAGCCAAAATCAGAGAACTGTCCCTACAACTTGAACAAATAGAAAGTGAGCAACAAAAGAATCCATCAGGCACCAGAAGAAAACAAATAATAAAAATTAGAGCTGAACTAAATGAATTAGAGAATAGAAAAACAATTGAAAGAATTAACAAAGCCAAAAGCTGGTTCTTTGAAAAAATTAACAAAATTGATAAACCATTGGCTAGACTGACTAAAGAAATACAGGAAAGGAAACAAATAACCCGAATAAGAAATGAGAAGGACCACATCACAACAGAACCAAATGAAATTAAAAGAATCATTTCAGATTATTATGAAAAATTGTACTCTAACAAATTTGAAAACCTAGAAGAAATGGATGAATTCCTGGAAAAACACTACCTACCTAAACTAACACATTCAGAAGTAGAACAACTAAATAGACCCATAACAAAAAAAGAGATTGAAACGGTAATCAAAAAACTCCCAACAAAAAAAAGTCCTGGTCCGGACGGCTTCACTGCAGAGTTCTACCAAATTTTCAGAGAAGAGTTAACACCACTACTACTAAAGGTATTCCAAAGCATAGAAAATGACGGAATACTACCCAACTCATTCTATGAAGCCACCATCTCCCTGATACCAAAACCAGGTAAAGACATTACAAAAAAAGAAAATTATAGACCTATATCCCTCATGAACATTGATGCAAAAATCCTCAACAAAATTCTAGCCAATAGAATCCAACAACACGTCAAAAAAATAATTCACCCTGATCAAGTGGGATTTATACCAGGTATGCAAGGCTGGTTTAATATCAGAAAAACCATTAATGTAATCCATCACATAAATAAAACAAAAGACAAAAACCACATGATCTTATCAATTGATGCAGAAAAGGCATTTGACAAAGTCCAACACCCATTCATGATAAAAACTCTTACCAAAATAGGAATTGAAGGAAAATTCCTCAACATAATAAAGGGCATCTATGCAAAGCCAACAGCCAATGTCACTCTAAATGGAGAGAACCTGAAAGCATTTCCCTTGAGAACGGGAACCAGACAAGGATGCCCTTTATCACCGCTCTTATTCAACATCCTGTTGGAAGTCTTAGCCAGGGCAATCAGGCTAGACAAAGAAATAAAAGGTATCCGGATTGGCAAGGAAGAAGTAAAGTTATCACTATTTGCAGATGACATGATTATATACACAGAAAACCCTAAGGAATCCTCCAGAAAACTACTGAAACCAATAGAAGAGTTTGGCAGAGTCTCAGGTTATAAAATAAACATACAAAAATCACTTGGATTCCTCTACATCAACAAAAAGAACACCGAAGAGGAAATAACCAAATCAATACCATTCACAGTAGCCCCCAAGAAGATAAGATACTTAGGAATAAATCTTACCAAGGATGTAAAAGACCTATACAAAGAAAACTACAAAGCTCTACTACAAGAAATTCAAAAGGACATACTTAAGTGGAAAAACATACCTTGCTCATGGATAGGAAGACTTAACATAGTAAAAATGTCTATTCTACCAAAAGCCATCTATACATTTAACGCACTTCCGATCCAAATTCCAATGTCATATTTTAAGGGGATAGAGAAACAAATCACCAATTTCATATGGAACGGAAAGAAGCCCCGGATAAGCAAAGCACTACTGAAAAAGAAGAAGAAAGTGGGAGGCCTCACCTTACCTGACTTCAGAAACTATTATACAGCCACAGTAGTCAAAACAGCCTGGTATTGGTACAACAACAGACACATAGACCAATGGAACAGAATTGAGAACCCAGACATAGATCCATCCACGTATGAGCAGCTGATATTTGACAAAGGATCAGTGTCAATTAACTGGGGAAAAGATAGCCTTTTTAACAAATGGTGCTGGCATAACTGGATATCCATTTGCAAAAAAATGAAACAGGACCCATACCTCACACCATGCACAAAAACTAACTCCAAGTGGATCAAAGACCTAAACATAAAGACTAAAACGATAAAGATCATGGAAGAAAAAATTGGGACAACCCTAGGAGCCCTAATACAAGGTATAAACAGAATACAAAACATTACCAAAAATGATGAAGAGAAACCCGATAACTGGGAGCTCCTAAAAATCAAACACCTATGCTCATCTAAAGACTTCACCAAAAGAGTAAAAAGACCACCTACAGACTGGGAAAGAATTTTCAGCTATGACATCTCCGACCAGCGCCTGATCTCTAAAATCTACATGATTCTGTCAAAACTCAACCACAAAAAGACAAACAACCCAATCAAGAAGTGGGCAAAGGATATGAACACACATTTCTCTAAAGAAGATATTCAGGCAGCCAACAGATACATGAGAAAATGCTCTCGATCATTAGCCATTAGAGAAATGCAAATTAAAACTACAATGAGATTCCATCTCACACCAGCAAGGCTGGCATTAATCCAAAAAACACAAAATAATAAATGTTGGAGAGGCTGCGGAGAGATTGGAACTCTCATACACTGCTGGTGGGAATGTAAAATGGTACAACCACTTTGGAAATCTATCTGGCGTTATCTTAAACAGTTAGAAATAGAAGTACCATACAACCCAGAAATCCCACTCCTAGGAATATACCCTAGAGATACAAGAGCCTTCATACAAACAGATATATGCACACCCATGTTTATTGCAGCTCTGTTTACAATAGCAAAAAGTTGGAAGCAACCAAGGTGTCCATCAACGGATGAATGGGTAAATAAATTGTGGTATATTCACACAATGGAATACTACGCATCGATAAAGAACAGTGACGAATCTCTGAAACATTTCATAACATGGAGGAACCTGGAAGGCATTATGCTGAGCGAAATTAGTCAGAGGCAAAAGGACAAATATTGTATAAGACCACTATTATAAGATCTTGAGAAATAGTAAACCTGAGAAGAACACATACTTTTGTGGTTACGAGTGGGGGAGGGAGGGAGGGTGGGAGAGGGTTTTTTATTGATTAATCAGTAGATAAGAACTGCTTTAGGTGAAGGGAAAGACAATACTCAATACATGGAAGGTCAGCTCAATTGGACTGGACCAAAAGCAAAGAAGTTTCCGGGATAAAATGAATGCTTCAAAGGTCAGCGGAGCAAGCGCGGGGGTCTGGGGAACATGGTTTGCGGAGACTTCTAAGTCAATTGGCAAAATAATTCTATTATGAAATCATTCTGCATCCCACTTTGAAATGTGGCGTCTGGGGTCTTAAATGCTAACAAGCAGCCATCTAAGATGCAGCAATTGGTCTCAACCCACCTGGAGCAAAGGAAAATGAAGAACACCAAGCCCACATGACAACTAAGAGCCCAAGAGACAGAAAGGGCCACATGAACCAGAGACCTACATCATCCTGAGACCAGAAGAACTAGTTGGTGCCCGGCCACAATCGATGACTGCCCTGACAGGGAGCTCAGCAGAGGACCCCTGAGGGAGCAGGAGATCAGTGGGATGCAGACCCCAAATTCTCATAAGAAGACCAAACTTAATGGTCTGACTGAGACTGGAGGAATCCCGGCGGCCATGCTCCCCAGACCTTCAGTTGACACAGGACAGGAACCATCCCCGAAGACAACTCATCAGAAATGAAAGGGACTGGTCAGCGGGTGGGAGAGAGATGCTGATGAAGAGTGAGCTAATTATATCAGGTGGACACTTGAGATTGTGTTGGCAACTCTTGCCTGGAGGGGGGATGGGAGGATAGAGAGAGAGGGAAGCCGGCAAAATTGTCAAGAAAGGAGAGACTGAAAGGGCTGACTCAAGACGGGGAGAGTAAGTGGGAGTAGGGAGTGAGATGTATGTAAACTTATATGTGACAGACTGATTGGATTTGTAAACGTTCACTTGAAGCTTAATAAAAGTTATTATAAAAAAAAAAAAAATTTAACTGCAAGAAGATTATTCCCTTGCTCTGAGTCTCACGAAGTATCAATGTAGCAAAACCTCTAAGGGACTTTCCTTTCAGCCACTGTACCCCAGTCCAGCAGTACCTCCCCCTTAGTCCACTATTTCATGGTTACTGCTTCTACAATTACAGTTTTTACAATCACAAATTTGTTAACAATCAATGCCCACAACTGAATCATATAATCCTATCAACACCATTCCCCGCCCTCTCTTCCCCGGAACCATCAGGAAAAGAGGAAAATGTTCAGTGAGGATCCTTCCTCGTTCTCTTCATTTTTAGGGTATGCACACCAATGAAGTTATACAAACTGAACACTTCATGCCTTTATCTCCCCTAGTTTTAGGTAGCCCAACCCTATCAAATGAGTACTTTGAGGAGACAAACATGTTCCTTGGTCTGAAGAATCTTCTGTTCTATTTGGAACTTTTGGCATCTGCTTCCATAAGCAAAGTCCAGTCCAGAGAAAGCCATCAAATTACAGCAATTTACACCAGCTCAAGGTGTCAAACATTTCTCTCTCCTTTCATTCTGTCAGGTTTTGTCAGCTCATCCTTGGCATGACTGACCAAGAGAAAAAGTGGTAATATTTGAATTACTAAAATCAATAATAAAAGAGAGGACATCACTACAGATTTTACAGTAATACATCAAGACTATAAGGGTATGCCATTAAGAATGGTATGTCAACAACTTAGAGAATTTAGATGAAATGACACATTCTTAGAAAAAACACAAATTACCAAAACTGACCTAAAAAGAACTAGAAAATCTGAACTAACGTTTGTCTTAGGCTGGGTTTTCTAGAGAGGGAAAACCAGTAAAGTACATAAATCATAGAGAGATTTATATCAAGGAAATGGCTCATGTGGTTGTAGAGGCTGAAAAGCCCCAAGTCTGTGGATCAGGCTGGAGGCTTCTTCTGGCTCGTAGGCTACAGAGACCGACTAAGCTCTGGCAGGACAGCAGGTAGAACAGCAGATAGGCTGCTAGTTCAAGTCCTAAGAACCAGAGACCAGATGAACAGGAGGCAGATGCACCATCCACAAGAGCAAAAACCCCCAACCCTTGCCAGAAAGTCCACCCTCTTTTGGATGCAGGCCATATCCCCAAGGAAACTTCCTTTCAGTTGATTAGCTACTCACAGCAGATCCCATCATGGGTGTGATTACATTATATCAGATCTCATCATGAATGTGATTATATCATTATACTACTGCCAAACTACATCATAACTGCCAAATCACTGAGAATTATGGCTCAGTCAAGTTGACGCACAACCTTAAGAATCACAATGTTTAACAAGTCGAAAAATAGAATTTAACATATACCAAAAAAGAAATTGAAAAGCCAAAGTCCAGATAGCTTTCCTGGTGAATTTTACTAAATATCTGAATAAGAACTCATAATCATATTTTAAGCTTATCTTGAAACCATTCATATCATCTGGAAAAATAGACTCTGTCTTCTTATTTTGAATTTATATGGAACTTGCTTCTGTTTTGTGTCTCAGTATTGGCTAAAAATTTCCTGGAACAAAAGTCTCTAGCACATTTAATAAATAATGATTGGCTATCTCGTTATATGACAGTTTGCATTTACGACAGTATTAAAAAAATATACCTACTATTTTGCACATTAACAACCTACCTGTGGCAGTAGTGAACGCCAAAGTGCTAGGCAAGAGCAACACAGGCTATGATGGTTAAGGTTATGTGTCAGTTTGGCTGGATCATGAATCTCAGTGGTTTGGCAGTTATATAATGGAGTAATTTGGCAGTTATGTAATGATGTAGTCATCCTCCATTTTTTCTTCTGATGTGGTCAACCTCCATTTTTGCATAATCATGATTTCACTTAATGGCCTGGTTTTTGGAACTTAAATATGTTGATAAGTGAGGTGTGGGTGTATTTTGTTGCCATTAGTATGAATGATACTAGTTTTTCACCTCTGAATAAGATTTTAATTGTCCATTTAATATATATTTTCTTTATGGCTTTGGCATACTACTTTTGTATGTTAAAAGATTTTCTATTTTTCTTGAATATTAATGACCCAATAGTAGCATATTATGATATTTTTAAAATTATTTTACTCTTATGACCTATTAAAGGATAACATGTTGCATTATATCACAGAATTTTCTAAAAATTAAGTGTCTTTGTGTCCCTCATCATATACTATTGCATTCTCTTTATTTTATTCGTTTACTATATTAGAGTTATACAGAAGATATATGCATACATTTATAGAGTTTTTACATATTAATAGCAAACATTTTTCAACTATTTTGTGGGGCTGCCACTATTTATATGAATGTACTTTTAGTGAATTGTTTATTCATTTAAAGTTTACAAGAAAAAGAACAGCCAGAATGCTCCTTAGAGGCAAGGGTGGCGACACTGCATCATATCAGTCCCTGGAGAAGGACATCATGCTTGGCAGAGCACAGGGTCAGCAGAAAAGAGGAAGACCCTCAAAGAGGTGGATTGGCACAGTGGGTGCAAGAACGAGCTCAAGCATAGCAACAACTGTAAGGATGACTCAGGACCGGCAGTGTTTCGTTCTGTTGTGCATAGGATCACTATGAATTGGAACCGACTCCACGGCACCTAACAACGACAACAACAATAAGATATTAATAAAAGATACAACTCTTTAGAAGTTTGTGTTTTTTAATAAATCTTTCCATTGTTAAAATACATATCCAGGTTATTTGCTACTTTATGAATATTTGCTAATTCATTTTTTCCCACACGTTTTCAAATAAATTTTCATATAATTGTATATATTACCACTACTATCTTAGTTTCATGTAATTACACAATTTTGCTGTCTTTTATAGGTATTAGGAATATTTTCACCCTATATATATATTTTTTTTATATATATTTTATGTGGAAACCCAGATGGTGTAGTGGTTAAGTGCTATGGCAGCTAACCAAGGTGTCAGCAGTTTGAATCTGCCAGGTGCTCCTTGGAAACTCTACGGCACAGTTCTACTCTGTCCTATAGGGTTGCTAAGAGTTGAAATTGACTCAACAGCACTGGGTTTGGTTTCGGTTTGATGTTTTATGTTGTAACTGTGTTTTTTATGGTGTAAGAATTACAGAGATTATTTTACTAATTAGCTTTTGTATCAACCTTAAGGTTTATTTTTTATTAATATCCATTATATATTTTTTTAGTGTTTAACAAATTTTTTGTTTGATTAATTTGATTAATTTTATCATTATTAATTCCAAATGTCTTGAACTTACATTCAATTCCAATATTTTCATTCATATTAATTAAATAATTTAATAATGTGAGATACTTAGAGTGATTATTTTCAATAGCAAAGCTATGTGATTAGTCTTTAGACTTCTTTAATTTATTTGAGTGCTGTCAAATTTTTTTTTTTTTAATCCTTATGTGCATGTTCAATAAAAAACTCATTGCTATGGCATCTATTCCAACTCCTAGTGACCCTATAGGACAGAGTTGAACTGCCTCACAGGGTTTTCAAGGAGTGGCTGGTGGATTTGAACTGCCAGCCTTTTGGTTAGCAGCTGAGTTCTTAAACACTGTGCCATTAGGACATGTTCAATAGATGTGTGTAAAATCTACACTAATTTCAGTAACTTAATGACTGAACTTTATCATTTCCCATCATTAGATTACGAAATTATAATAATATATGCCCCCCCAAAAGCAAGCTGCTAAATGCACTATGAAAGTAGTCATTCCTATTATCCCTGTTTATAGCACTTCATTGGATATCTTTTCCTCACAATTCTTTACCGTTTAGTAGTAGGTGTGCAATCTGAAAAGATCTGGATAAATATTCCTGATGGAACAAAGTTGGTGGAACAGTAACCTGGACAGTTTAAAATAACCCATCTTCATAACAGAATGTAATTGTTTCTCAGGTATTTTTCCATATACAGATTCTGAATATCTGATTCAATAGAAAAAGGGAATAAGAGCAAAGGGGTAATCAAAGCCCATTCTTCAAAGAAAACAAAGAAATAAAACATTATAACAAAATGATGGTTGCCCAAATAATTGATGTAATTGGAATTACTGAATTGTACACACTAAAAATGTTGAGTTGGCAAATGTTGTGTTATACACGTATTTACAACCACAATAATAATAAAAAGAATAGTTTTCTAAGTACTGAAGTTAGGGCTTGTTTTATCAATTAACTCTAGGCTGCAATGAAAATTTCTTTAGGCTAAGTTATTTTCAGGTAGGTTTTGAATATGTTGTCTAATGCTTGCTACATATCTTTTAAGGCAAAGAGTAATATTTTACAGTCATACTTCACAACCCCCCTACGTTTGATACATGTGATAGAGAAACACCTGCACCTGGGAAATTTTCAGAAAAGAAAAAAGATTAATTATACACAGAAATAAGTTTGAATGTAGAAAAAATAAAACAAAAAAGAGCTTTAAAATGACTGTGAAATCTTTGATCAGCCTATTTAATTTTAATTCTACCACTATTTCCTTACTGTAGTCCCTGTTTCTTGTAGCACTTATCAATTACTAGAGTACTTACTTTAGGTAAAAATAAAATTTACTTATTTGTTATGTTTTCTATTTAATGTGTGTCTCCCTCACTAGAAGAAAGCTCTACAATGGCAGGGACCTTTGCATACTTTATTCTCTTGTGTATATCTACCACTTAGAACAATGATTTGCATTTATTTGTGGTTTCAGCTACAGATTTTATAACAATTAGTGCTTGCTTGATAATAACGTTTTCTTGATTAAGTCCTTAAGGGCCTGTTTCACCTGCTAGTTCCTTAATGTGTAAATAAAGGGATTCAACATGGGAGCAACAGAGGTATTAAGCACTGCTACACCTTTGCTCTCTGAAGGTATTGGCGAAAAACAAGGCTCCAGGAATTGATGGAATATCAATTGAGATGTTTCAACAAACAGATGCAACGCTGAGGTGCTCACTCGTCTATGCCAAGAAATATGGAAGACAGCTTCCTGATCAACTGACTGGAAGAGATCCATATTTATGCCTATTCCCAAAAAAGGTGATCCAACCGAATGTGGAAATTATACAACAATATCAATATCACATGCAAGCAAAATTCTGCTGAAGATCATTCAAAAACGTCTCCAGCAGTATGCTGACAGGGAACTGCCAGAAATTCAGGCCAGTTTCAGAAGAGGATGTGGAACCAGGGATATCATTGCTGATGTCAGATGGATCCTGGCTGAAAGCAGAGAATACCAGAAGGATGTTTACCTGTGTTTTATTGACTATATAAAGGCATTCGACTGTGTGGATCATAACAAATTATGGATAACATTGTGAAGACTGGGAATTCCAGAACACTTAATTGTGCTCATGACGAACCTTTACACAGATCAAGAAGCAGTCGTTCAGACAGAACAAGGGGATACTGATTAGCTTAAAGTCAGGAAAGGTGTGCATAAGGGTTGTATTCTTTCACCATACCTATTTAATCTGTATGCTGAGCAAATAATACAAGAAAAAAAAAAAAAGCTGGACTATATGAACAAGAACAGGGCATCAGGATTGGAGGAAGACTCATTAACAACCTGCATTATGCAGATGACACAACCTTGCTTGCTGAAAGTGAAGAAGACTTGAAGCACTTACTAATGAAGATCAAAAACCACAGCTTTCAGTATGGATTACACCTCAACATAAAGAAAACAAAAATCCTCACAACTGGACCAATGAGCAACATCTTGATAAACGGAGAAAAAATAGAAGTTGTCAAGGATATCATTTTACTTGGATCCACTCCACAATCAACAGCCATGGAAGCAGCAGTCAAGAAATCAAAAGACACATTGCATGGGGTAAATATGCTTCAAAGGACCTCTTCAAAGTGTTGAAGAGCAAAGATGTCACCCTGAAGACTAAGGTGCACCTGATCCAAGCCATGGTATTTTCAGTCACATCATAAGCATGTGAAAGCTGGACAATGAATAAGGAAGACCAAAGAAGAATTGATGCCTTTGAATTGTGGTGTTGGTGAAGAATATCGAATATACCATGGACTGCCAAAAGTACAAACAAATCTGTCTTAGAGGAAATACAACCAGAGTGCTCCTTAGAAACAAGGGTGGTGAGACTGTGTGTTACATACTTTGTACGTATTGTCAGGAAGGATCAGACCCTGGAGAAGAATATCATGCTTGCCAGAGTATGGGGTCAGCAGAAAAGAGGAAGACCCTCAACGAGGTAGATTGACACAGTGGCTGTAGCAATGAGTTCAAGCATAACAACGATTGTAAGGTTGGCTCAGGACAGGGCAGTGTTTCATTCTGTTGTGCATAGGGTTGCTATGAGTCAGAACTGACTTGATGGCACCTAACAACAACAACAGCAACAACACCGTTGCTCAAAACCGCACCTTCTTTTGCTGATGTTTTTACAAACATGAAAATGCAACTCCCATAGGAGTTGGAAACCACAATCGCATAGGGAAGAACAAGTGGAAAAGACCTGGTCATAGCTCTCTAATTAAGTTGACAAACTCACAATGCCAGTCATTATTAATAAAGAAAGCCACAGCGAAAAAAGTTTCTTTTGGATTTCTCAAGTAAAAACCAAAAAAAAAAAAACCCATTGCCATCAAGTCGATTCCAACTCATAGTGACCCTATAGTATAGATAATCATATAAATTATGAATGGAATCAGATGATTCCCATTAAGAATAACATATTACAGGAAGAAGACAAGAATGCCCTTTATCACCACTCCTATTTAGCATTGTTTTGGAAGCCCAGCTAGACCAATAAGGCAAGAGATAGAAATTAAGGACATCCAAATTGGTAATGAAGAAGTTAAACTATCCCTATTTGCAGATGATATGATACTGTACATAGAAAACCCAAAAGGCTCCATGAGAAAATTACTGGAACTAATAGAAAGATTCAGCAGGGTAACAGGATACAAGACATACAAAAATAAGTTGGATGCCTATACACCAATAAAGAGAATGATGAAAAGGAAATCAGAAAAAAAAAATTTTATAATAGCCCCTTAAAAAATAAAACACTTGGAAATAAATCTAACAAGGGAAGTAAAAGACCTATACAAAGAAAACTGCAAAACACTACTGCAAGAAACCAAAGGAGATCTACATAAATGGAAAAACATACCATGCTCATGGATAGGTAGACATTGTGAAAATGACAATTCTACCTAAAGCGATTTATAAATACAATGCAATCTCAATCCAAATACCAACAGCATTCTTTAAAGAGATAGAAAAGCTTATCATTAACTTTATATGGAAAGGCAAGAAGCCCCACATAAGTAAAGCACTATTGAAAAGAAGAATAAAACAGGAGGACTTGCGCTACGTGACCTTGGAACCTGCTATACAGCTACGGTAGTCAAAACCAGCCTGGTACTGGTACAACAACAGATACATTGACCAATGGAACAGAATTGAGAACAGATATAAATCCATCCACTTATGATCGCCTGATCTTTGACAAGGGGCAAAAGTCTATTAAATGGGGGAAAAACAGTCTTTTTAACAAATGGTGCTGGCAAAAGTGGATGCCCTTCTGCAAAGAAATTAAACAGGACCGATACCTCACACCATATACAAAAACTAGCTCAAAATGGATCAAAGTCCTAAATATAAAGCCACAAACTATGAAGCTCACAGAAGAAAAAATAGGGTCAACGCTACAGCCCGTAATACACTGCATTAACAGGACACAAACCAAAACCAACAACACACAAGCTCTAGGGGATAAGCTAGATAAGTGGGATCTTCTAAAAATTAAACACTTATGCTCATCAAAATGCTTCACCAAAACAGTAAAAAGAGAACTTACTGACTGGGAAAAAGAATTTTGGCTATTACAAATCAGGCAAAGATCTAATCTCTAAAATCTACAAGAAAATCCAACACCTCTACAATGAAAAAGTAAATAATCCAATTAAAAAATGGGCAAAGGAAATGAACAGACACTTCACCAAAGAAGACATCCAAGCAGGCTACAGACTACATGAGGAAATGCTCACAATGTCTAGCCATCGGAGAAATGCAAATAAAAACCACAATGAGATACCATCTCACCCCTGCATTACTGGCACGAATCAAAAAAACAGGAAATAACAAATGTTGGCGAGGCTGCAGGGATCTGAACTTTTATGCACCGCTGGTGGGAATGCAAAATGATACAACCATTTTGGAAAATGATATGTCACTTCCTTAGAAAGCTAGAAATAGATATACCATATGATCCAGCAATACCACTCCTGGGAATATATCCTAGAGAAATAAGAGTTGTCACATGAATAGACGCATGCACACCCATGTTCATTGCAGCATTGTTTGCCATAGCAAAAAGATGGAAACAACCTAGATGCCCACCAACAGATGAATGGATAAACAAACTGGTAGATACACACAATAGAGCACTATGCAATGATAAAGAACAAAGATGAATCTTCGAAGCATCTCATAACATGGATGAATCCTGAGGGCATTGGGCTGAGTGAAATAAGTCAATCACAAAAGGACTGCATGAGACCACTATTGTAAAAACTCATGAAAAGATTTACATACAAAAAGAAACAATCTTTGATAATCAGGAAGGAAGGGAGGGGTGGGGAAGGACAAACACTTAATAGACAATAGATAAGTGGTAACTTTGGTGAAGGGTAAGACAGTACACTATACTGAGGAACCCAGAACAACCTGTACAAGGCAAGGTCATAGTAACTCTGTAGACTCATCCAAACTCCCTGAGGGACTGAATTGCTGAGCTGAGGGCTTTGGGGACCATGGTCTTGGGGAACATCTAGCTCAATTGGCAGGACATAGTTTATAAAGAAAATGTTCTACATTCTACCTTGGTGAGTAGTGTCTGGGGTTTTAAAAGCCTGTGAGGGGCCATCTGGGATACTCCACTGGTCTCAGCCCTTTGTGAGAAAAGAATGAAGAAAACTGAAGATACAGGGAAAGATTAGGCCAAAGGACTAATGGACCACATCTACCACGGCCTCCACCTGACTGAGTCCAGTACAACTAGATGGTGCCTGGGTACCATCCCTTACTGCTCTGACAGGGATCACAATAGAGGGTCTTGGACAGAGCTGGAATAAAATGTAGAACAAAATTCTAACTCAAAAAGAAAGACCAGACTTGCTGGCCTGAGAGAGATTAGAGAAACCCTGAGAATATGGCCCCTGGACACCCTTCCTATTCAGTAATGAGGTCACTCCTGAGGACCACCCTTCAGCCAAAGATTGAACAGGCCCATGAAACAAAACAAGACTAAAGGGGCGCACCAGCCCTGGCACAGGAGGGAACAGGAAAGCTGGTAATAGAGAACCCAGGTTTGAGAATAGAGGCAGAGCTGACATGTCATGGGGCTATTAACTAATGTTATACAACAATGTGTGTACTGTTTGATGAGAAAGTAGTTTGTTCTGTAAAACTTCATCTAAAATACAATTAAAAAAATTAGTTAAAAAAGAATAATATATTATTTCAGAAGGTTGATGCATAAGTCAGACTTTATCAAACGCTGCTTTCAAAAATATGATATATTTCTTGTTTTTCAAGACTTAGTGTCCAAGGACATGTTGGGAAAAGGAAATATTTTACAACAGACATAATAAAACACCAAAGATAATATAATCATGTAACATAAAATATAATCTTATGTATCATATGCCTTATAGCAAAGATCTATGAAGCCCTTACCTTATGCCCAATGATACTCTGGGTAGGCTTTATTAAGAGACTCATTTTGCATATGAAGAAGTTGATGTACAGAAGGATTACATAACTAGCCCAAGGTGCATGTCTGCCTTCTACTCTACCATTTTCAGTACTTAACACAGATTCAGGTTCAACTTTATACGATGAAAGAATGAATGAATAATTGAACAGATTATACTCAGCCCAGCTTAGAGTTGGCTTCAAGATTCAGGGGTTTGTTTTAGCTGTAGGGATTAGACACTCTTATCCATGCATCAGTTACTCTGATTTAGTCAATACTGACCGATCTAGGTACTAGTAGTGAGGTTTGTCAACACAATGGGAAGTTTAGGTAAGGAGAATCTTAGAATCCCAGTGAGGCAGAGGTTCAGCATCCTGAAAGACAGTTACCTGGGTAACTCAGCACGGTCTGCTGCTACTACTGCTAGGAAGAGAGGAACAGCCTCAGTGATTACTGGGTGAACCATGAGAATCATCTGATTTTATGAACAGAGTCAAAGTGTGAAGGATCGAGAAGGGGGTAGATGACAATGGAATGGATCTGTCAATGCATCCTGGCTCTGAAATGACTGTACAAATTCATACCAGATGAGGTCTGGCTAGGAAAATGCTGCCTGACTACTTCTTCAGGCACGTGTGATTCATGCCTTAGTTTACCTGTGACAAATTCAGGAAGATATAGACAGATAAAATAATGCAAACATCGACCAAGTGCCCTCATGGTGCAAAGCAAAGAAAGCAATTGTTAGAGTTCTGTGATTTGGAAAGATCACTGATTACGGATAAAGAGGACACATAGTACTTACTTTTGTGATTGTCATAGATGATTGTCCTATAGTTTAAACCTAAAGATTTTGCTGAGTATCTATAATAAGAGAATCATAATGTTTTAGGTAGAAAAGTCTTCCTTCATATTTACAACTTTTATCAAACAAACTCACTTTTGTGCTGGTACTTGATATGTAAAATGTAACAAATTTATGCAGAGTGCCCCTGTTGTAAACAATTCATTTCTCAGTCTAAAAACTGGATCTATGAGAATGAGAAAATCCAATCAGCTTATCTCCAAAAATACTTCTTCTTGTATTTAAATGTCACATATTTTGCAATTTTTCTGACATTGCTGAGTGACTCAAGTTTTCCAAAAAAAAAAGATTTTGTTTTTGAGGCAAGTATAATAAAAACCTCCCTGGAGACTGAAAAAGTAATGAATCTACACTGCAGTTAATTTTGGCAACACTTTTTAATTGGGTCCCCTTGGGAGCAATTAGATGCTGGAGGACTGTAGGGTTCTACCTATATTCTTAGGCTTTAAAAGAGGGTCTCATCTTGGTTCTCCAGTGTATTTCAATGAGAAAACATGGACTACAATGTTGCAAATTAATTGGGGGTTAGAAGAAATCCAAACTTTGATGACTTCTGTAGAGCAAAAATGGGTTAATAATTAGTTTTCTGAATAGAACTGAGGTTCTTCCTGCATATTTAGTCGAGTGATATAACGAAGCATTGCAGCTTTCTTAAAATAGATACTTGTCATTCTTGGATTTAGAGAGAATAGATAAAATATGCAACCCAGTATTGCATATATATATATAGTGCTTTAGATTAAGGTTTACAGAGGAAATTAGTTTCTTATTAATTAATACGTATTTTGTTTCGTGACATTGGTAGCCAACCCCGTGACATGTCAAGACTCTCCCCTTCTGGACCTTGGTTCCCCCATTTCCATTCGCCCAGCTTTTCTCTCCCTTCTTGCTTTCTCATCCCTGCCCCTGGGCTGGTAAGCCCATTCTTTTATATGTGGTTAAGCTACATGTATTATTGTTTCTTTTGGGGGGCCTGTCTAATTTTTGACTGAAAGGTGAACCTCAGGAGTGACTATAATACTGAGTTAAAAGGGTACCCAGAGACCATACTCTTGGGGTTTCCCCAGTCTCTATCGTTCTCAGGAGTGACTTCAATACTGAGATAAAAGGGTGTCCAGGGGCTTCTCCAGTATCTGTCAGACCAGTAAGTCTGATCTTTTTTTGTGAGTATAAATTTTGTTCTACATTTTTCTCCAACTCTGTCTGGGACCCTCTGTTGTGATCCCTGTCAGAGCAGTTAGTGGTGGTAGCCAGGCACCATGCAGTTGTGCTGGACTCAGTCTGGCGGAGGCTGTGGTAGTTGTGGTCCATTAGTCCTTTGGACTAATCTTTCCCTTGTGCCTTTGGTTTTCTTCATTCCCCCTTGCTCCAGATGGGGTGTGACCAGTGAAATATCTTAGATGGCTGCTCACAAGTTTTTAAGACCTCAGAGGCTGCTCACCAAAGTAGGATGTAGAACATTTTCTTTTATCAACTGTACTATGTCAATCCAGCTAGATGTCCCCCAAGCGAGTATTGTATATTTTATGGTAAACTTTGAGTTGGATCAGTATCATAATTGATTCCAGGCAGCAATTTATGGTGTCATGGGAATACCTGACTATGTGGTCCGTGCTCTACCATGCTAATCAAAACCAAAGCAGTACTTATCCTTTGCATAGCAAGGAGCATTTTGGAGACTGGAAATCATGATTACAGTAAACAGTTCTTTCCTATTATTCAGGTAATTGTAAAGACAAGATGAAATCTACTAGCTTGAATCTAATTGGCGATGTTATTTCACTCTTATACCAATATCAGCCAGGGAATCCCTGACCTTTGAACAGTGTATATACCCAGTATTATTTGACTAAATTTATTTATTCATTTTTTAAACTTCTTTCTTTAGAGGAGAGGAGCTGAACTGAATCTCTGAAAAACATTCATGAGGAAGGAAAACTTTCATACTACTTGTTAGAGTCATGGTTATGCATGAGTCATAAAAGAAAATACAGTTAAATTGGACATCACCAAAATTAATAGCTTACACTTTGGGTCATGTAACATAAAATGGCAGAGTAGGATACTAGAAGAATCAATCTCTCCACTGAAATAACCATTAAGCTGGCAAAACTGATAAAACTGATTTTTTTCAGATCTCTGGAATCTAATCAGAAGCCTACAGGAATAAGGGGAGTGCTTAGTGAACAAAAAAAAAGAAATGATTCCAAATCAATAAAGTAACCTAAAATGATCTTAGGTTAGCCATTGATGAAACCATCAACTCTTCCCTGGAATTCTGGAATCCTGACTCAGTCCAGTGGTATGTTCTCATAGTTATTTAAGCAATGCCATTTTGTCTCCACCCTCTATCTTGTCTCCAATTTTCATCTTATCTCCCCTCTTCATCTTGTTTCAACTTCCATTCTGTATCCATCCTCCATTTTCTTTCCACTCTCCATCTTATATAAGCTTTCCATCCTGTATCTATCCTCCAACTTTCCTCCACCCACTATGTTGTCCCCTCCCTCCATCTTGTATCCATCCTCAATCTTACTTCCACCTATCGTACTTCATCTTGTCTCCACCCACCAACTTGTCTTCATCCTCTGTCTGTCTCCATCTTCCATCTTGTCTCCATCACCCAATGTGTCTCCACCTTCCATAGGATCTCCACCCTCCATCTAGTACCCATCTTCCATCTTGTCTCCACCCACCATCTCATCATCCTTCATCTTGTCTTCACTCTCCATCTTATCTCCAATCTCTATCTTGTCTCCACCATCCATTGTCTCTCAACTCTGCACCTGGTTTCCATCACAAATCTGGATCCATCCTCCATCTTGTCTCACCTACAGTCTTGTCTCCACCCACAATCTTGTCTCCATCCTTCAGCTTTTTTTCATCCTCCATCTTTTCTCCACCGGCCATCATGTCTCAATTCTACACTTTATCTCCATCCTTTATGTTGTCTCCTTCATACATTATGCATGCACCCTCCATATTGTCTCCAAACTCCATCTAGTACCCACTCACCATCTTGTCTCCACCTTCTATTTTGTCTCCACCTGCCATCCTATATCCATCCTCCATCTTGTCTTCCCCTTAGATTCTTCTTTTTTCTTCACCTTCCATCTTCTCCATTTCTCACCTTGTGTCCATTCTCCATCTTGTCTCTACATTCCATACTGTATCTATGCTCCATCTTTTCTCAGTTCTCTTTCTTGTCTCCACCCTGTGTTTTGTGTCCATCTTCCATCTTATATCCACTCTGCATGTTTTCCTTACTCTTCATTCTGTATCCACTCTCTATCTTGGATCCACCTACCATCTTGTCTCCACCGTTTTGCTTGTATCCACCTTCTCTCCTGTATCAACCCTCCATCTTGTCTCCACCCTCCATTTTGTCTCTATTCTCTGTCTTGTTTCTGTCCTCCATCTTGTATTTGTATTGTGTCTTCTATTCCCTTTCTGTCTTGTCTCCACCATCCATCTTGTACTCACTCTCCATCTTGTCTCTATCATTTATCTTGTGCACGCATGCATGCACACACAGCATGTATTGAGCATCTAGAATATGCTAAGCAATTCTCTACACCTAAGAAGCACCAGAGAAGTTCCTATGACCATATGGATAACATGCTAACTGGAAGATCAAAACTAAACCAATACATAATACAGAAAGTATTCTCAGAGGTCACCACAGAGAAGGGAAAAGAATCAGGGAAAGGGACATAGAGTTTGGTGGGGAGTAGTGTGGCTATGTCCCAGAGGGTGGCCAGGGCAGCCTTTTCCAAAAAGTTCCAGAATCTGACTTGTGAGGGAACAGAGAGCTGAGGTAGGCACCTTCTTAGTTTTATGGAAGCTTTGCTGAGGATAAGACTCAGTGTCTGGCTGAGTACACATCACTCTCCTCTCCTCCAGGTTGGCAACACTTCTTTTTTTTGAAATAATTATTGTATTTGTTGTTGTTGTTGAGACTATACACAGCAGAACATACACAATTTCAACAATTTTTACATATATAATTCAGTGACATTGAATTCGTTTTTCAAGTTATGCAACAATTCTTACCCTCCTTTTCCAAATTGTTCCTCCTTATTAACAAACTCACTACCTTCTAAGTTTCCTGTCTAATCTTTCCAGTTGCTGTTGTAGGTTTGATTCTATATACATTGTTCTTAAAAAAGCACAATGCTAAAGACAGACACTCTTTACTAGTTAATCTGAAATATTATTTGGTTTTAAGAAGTCTTCAGGGGATATTTTTGGTTGAAGGTTTAAAGATTATCTCAAGGCAATAGAGTCAAGGGTTCATCTGGATTTCGTGAGAATTTGAAATTGTGTTCCGCACTGTCTCCTTTTTCATCAGGAATCTTCTTAGATCAAAACATTCAGTAATCATAGCCAAGCACCATCCAGTTCTTCTGGTCTCGTGGCAAATACTAAGCAATGATAATGAATGATAATGAATCTGAAAAAATCTCACAACATGGACTGATCTGCAGGGCATTATGCTGAGTGAAATAGATCAATCACAAAAGGACAAATACTGTATGAGACCACTATTATAAAAACTCATGAAAATGTTTACATACAGAAAGAAACAATCTTTGATGGTTATGAGGGAGGGGAGAGATGGGGATGGAAAAAGCTAAAGAGACAATAGGTAAATGATAACTTTGGTGAAGGGTAAAGACAGAACACAATACTGGAGAAGTCAGCACAACTTGACCAAGGAAAGGTTATAGAAGCTTTATAGTCACAGCAAAACTCCGAGGGACAGAATTACTTGGCTGAGGGCTGGAGACCATGGTCTCGGGGTACATCTAGCTCAATTGTCATAACATAGTTTATAAAGAAAATGTTCTATATCCTACCTTGTTAAGTAGAGTCTTACGTCTTAAAAGCTTATGAGCGGCCAACTAAGATACTCCAATGGTCACACTGCATCGGAAGCAAGAGAGAAGAAAACCAAAAACAAAAGGGAAAGATTAGTTTAAAGGGCTAAAGGACCACAACTAGCACAGTCTCCACCAGACTGAGTCCAGCACAACTAGCTGGTACCTGGCTACCACTACTGACTGCTCTGACAAGGAATCACGATAGAGGGTCCCATACAGAGCTGGAGAAAAAATGTAGAACAAAATTCAAACTTACAAAAATAAGATCAGACTTACTGGTCTGACAGAGACTGGAGAAACCCCGAGAGGGTGGCCCCAGATACCATTTTTTTTTTTATTAACTTTTATTAAGCTTCAAGTGAACGTTTACAAATCCAATCAGTCTGTCACATATAAGTTTACATACATCTTACTCCGTACTCCCACTTGCTCTCCCCCTATTGAGTCAGCCCTTTCAGTCTCTCCTTTCGTGACAATTTTGCCAGCTTCCCTCTCTCTCTATCCTCCCATCCCCTCTCCAGACAAGAGTTGCCAACACACTCTCAAGTGTCCACCTGATATAATTAGCTCACTCTTCATCAGCATCTCTCTCCCACCCGCTGACCAGTCCCTTTCATGTCTGATGAGTTGTCTTCGGGGATGGTTCCTGTCCTGTGCCAACAGAAGGTCTGGGGAGCATGGCCGCCGGGATTCCTCTAGTCTCAGTCAGACCATTAAGTATGGTCTTTTTATGAGAATATGGGGTCTGCATCCCACTGATCTCCTTTTCCCTCAGGAGTTCTCTGTTATGCTCCCTGTCAGGACAGTCATCGATTGTGGCCGGGCACCAACTAGTCCTTCTGGTCTCAGGATGATGTAGGTCTCTGGTTCATGTGGCCCTTTCTGTCTCTTGGGCTCTTAGTTGTCCTGTGACCTTGGTGTTCTTCATTTTCCTTTGCTCCAGGTGGGTTGAGACCAATTGATGTATCTTAGATGGCCGCTTGTTAGCATTTAAGACCCCAGACGCCACATTTCAAAGTGGGATGCAGAATGTTTTCATACTAGAATTATTTTGCCAATTGACTTAGAAGTCCCCGCAAACCATGTTCCCCAGACGCCCGCGCTTGCTCCGCTGACCTTTGAAGCATTCATTTTATCCCGGAAACTTCTTTGCTTTTGGTCCAGTCCAATTGAGCTGACCTTCCATGTATTGAGTGTTGTCTTTCCCTTCACCCAATGCAGTTCTTGTCTACTGATTGATCAATAAAAAACCCTCTCCCTCACTCCCTCCCTCCCCCCCTCCTAACCACAAAAATATGTGTTCTTCTCAGTTTTTACTATTTCTCAAGATCTTATAATAGTGGTCTTATACAATATTTGTCCTTTTGCCTCTGACTCATTTTGCTCAGCATAATGCCTTCCAGGTTCCTCCATGTTATGAAATATTTCAAAGATTCGTCACTGTTCTTTATCGATGCGTAGTATTCCATTGTGTGAATATACCACAATTTATTTACCCATTCATCCGTTGACGGACACCTTGGTTGCTTCCAACTTTTTGCTATTGTAAACAGAGCTGCAATAAACATGGGTGTGCATATATCTGTTTGTGTGAAGGCTCTTGTATCTCTAGGGTATATTCCGAGGAGTGGGATTTCTGGGTTGTATGGTAGTTCTATTTCTAACTGTTTAAGATAACGCCAGATAGATTTCCAAAGTGGTTGTACCATTTTACATTCCCACCAGCAGTGTATAAGAGTTCCAATCTCTCCGCAGCCTCTCCAACATTTATTATTTTGTGTTTTTTGGATTAATGCCAGCCTTTTTGGAGTGAGATGGAATCTCATCGTAGTTTTAATTTGCATTTCTCTAATGGCTAATGATCGAGAGCATTTTCTCATGTATCTGTTGGCTGCCTGAATATCTTCTTTAGTGAAATGTGTGTTCATATCCTTTGCCCACTTCTTGATTGGGTTCTTTGTCTTTTTGTGGTTGAGTTTTGACAGAATCATGTAGATTTTAGAGATCAGGCGCTGGTCAGAGATGTCATAGCTGAAAATTCTTTCCCAGTCTGTAGGTGGTCTTTTTACTCTTTTGGTGAAGTCTTTAGATGAATATAGGTGTTTGATTTTTAGGAGCTCCCAGGAATCGGGTTTCTCTTCATCATTTTTGGTAATGTTTTGTATTCTGTTGATGCCTTGTATTAGGGCTCCTAAGGTTGTCCCTATTTTTTCTTCCATGATCTTTATCGTTTTAGTCTTTATGTTTAGGTCTTTGATCCACTTGGAGTTAGTTTTTGGGCATGGTGTGAGGTATGGGTCCTGTTTCATTCTTTTGCAAATGGATATCCAGTTATGCCAGCACCATTTGTTAAAAAGACTATCTTTTCCCCAATTAACTGACACTGGTCCTTTGTCAAACATCAGCTGCTCATACATGGATGGATTTATATCTGGGTTCTCAATTCTGTTCCATTGGTCTATGTGCCTGTTGTTGTACCAGTACCAGGCTGTTTTGACTACTGTGGCTGTATAATAGCTTCTGAAATCAGGTAGAGTGAGGCCTCCCACTTTCTTCTTCTTTTTCAGTAATGCTTTGCTTATCCGAGGCTTCTTTCCCTTCCATACGAAATTGGTGATTTGTTTCTCTATCCCCTTAAAATATGACATTGGAATTTGGATCGGAAGTGTGTTATATGTATAGATGGCTTTTGGTAGAATAGACATTTTTACTGTGTTCAGTCTTCCTATCCATGAGCAAGGTATGTTTTTCCACTTAAGTACGTCCTTTTGAATTTCTTGTAGTAGAGCTTTGTAGTTTTCTTTGTATAGGTCTTTTACATCCTTGGTAAGATTTATTCCTAAGTATTTTATCTTCTTGGGGGCTACTGCGAATGGTATTGATTTGATTATTTCCTCTTCGGTGTTCCTTTTGTTGATGTAGAGGAATCCAAGTGATTTTTGTATGTTTATTTTATAATCTGAGACTCTGCCAAACTCTTCTATTAGTTTCAGTAGTTTTCTGGAGGATTCCTTAGGGTTTTCTGTGTATAAGATCATGTCATCTGCAAATGGTGATACCTTTACTTCCTCCTTGCCAATCCGGATACCCTTTATTTCTTTGTCTAGCCTAATTGCCCTGGCTAGGACTTCAAGTACGATGTTGAATAAGAGCGGTGATAAAGGGCATCCTTGTCTGGTTCCCGTTCTCAAGGGAAAGGCTTTCAGGTTCTCTCCATTTAGAGTGATATTGGCTGTTGGCTTTGCATAGATGCCCTTTATTATGTTGAGGAATTTTCCTTCAATTCCTATTTTGGTAAGAGTTTTTATCATAAATGGGTGTTGGACTTTGTCAAATGCCTTTTCTGCATCAATTGATAAGATCATGTGGTTTTTATCTTTTGTTTTATTTATGTGATGGATTACATTAATGGTTTTTCTGATATTAACCCAGCCTTGCATACCTGGTATAAATCCCACTTGATCATGGTGAATTATTTTTTTGATGTGTTGTTGAATTCTATTGGCTAGAATTTTGTTGAGGATTTTTGCATCTATGTTCATGAGGGATATAGGTCTATAATTTTCTTTTTTTGTAATGTCTTTACCTGGTTTTGGTATCAGGGAGATGGTGGCTTCATAGAATGGGTTGGGTAGTATTCCATCATTTTCTATGCTTTGAAATACCTTCAGTAGTAGTGGGGTTAAGTCTTCTCTGAATGTTTGGTAGAACTCTGCAGTGAAGCCGTCCGGGCCAGGGCTTTTTTTTGTTGGAAGTTTTTTGATTACCGTTTCAATCTCTTTTTTTGTTATGGGTCTATTTAGTTGTTCTACTTCTGAATGTGTTAGTTTAGGTAGGTAGTGTTTTTCCAAGAATTCATCCATTTCTTCTAGGTTTTCAAATTTGTTAGAGTACAATTTTTCGTAGTAATCTGAAATGCTTCTTTTAATTTCATTTGGCTCTGTTGTGATGTGGTCCTTCTCGTTTCTTATTCGGGTTATTTGTTTCCTTTCCTGTATTTCTTTAGTCAGTCTAGCCAATGGTTTATCAATTTTGTTAATTTTTTCAAAGAACCAGCTTTTGACTTTGTTAATTCTTTCAATTGTTTTTCTGTTCCCTAATTCATTTAGTTCAGCTCTAATTTTTATTATTTGTTTTCTTCTGGTGCCTGATGGGTTCTTTTGTTGCTCACTTTCTTTTTGTTCAAGTTGTAGGGACAGTTCTCTGATTTTGGCTCTTTCTTCTTTTTGTATGTGTGCATTTATTGACATAAATTGGCCTCTGAGCACTGCTTTTGCTGTGTCCCAGAGGTTTTGATAGGAAGTATTTTCATTCTCGTTGCATTCTATGAATTTCCTTATTCCCTCCTTGATGTCTTCTATAACCCAGTCTTTTTTCAGGAGAGTATTGTTCATTTTCCAAGTATTTGATTTCTTTTCCCTAGTTTTTCTGTTCTTGATTTCTAGTTTCATTGCCTTGTGGTCTGAGAAGATGCTTTGTAATATTTCGATGTTTTGGACTCTGCAAAGATTTGTTTTATGACCTAATATGTGATCTATTCTAGAGAATGTTCCATGTGGGCTAGAAAAAAAAGTATATTTTGCAGCAGTTGGGTGGAGAGTTCTGTATAAGTCAATGAGGTCAAGTTGGTTGATTGTTGTAAGTAGGTCTTCCGTGTCTCTATTGAGCTTCTTACTGGCTGTCCTGTCCTTCTCTGAAAGTGGTGTGTTGAAGTCTCCTACTATAAATGTGGAGGTGTCTATCTCACTTTTCAATTCTGTTAAAATTTGATTTATGTATCTTGCAGCCCTGTCATTGGGTGCATAAATATTTAATATGGTTGTGTCTTCCTGATCAATTGTCCCTTTTATCATTATAAACTGTCCTTCTTTATCCTTTGTGGCGGATTTAAGTCTAAAGTCTATTTTGTCAGAAATTAATATTGCTACTCCTCTTCTTTTTTGCTTATTATTTGCTTGATATGTTTTTTTCCATCCTTTGAGTTTTAGTTTGTTTGTGTCTCTAAGTCTAAGGTGTGTCTCTTGTAGGCAGCATATAGATGGATCGTGTTTCTTTATCCAGTCCGTGACTCTCTGTCTCTTTATTGGTGCATTTAGTCCATTTATATTCAGCATAATTATAGATAAATAAGTTTTTAGTGCTGTCATTTTGATGCCTTTTCATGTGTGTTTTTGGCCATTTCATTTTTCCACATACTTTTTTGTGCTGAGACATTTTTCTTAGTAAATTGTGAGATTCTCTTTTTCATAGTGTTTGACTTCTTGTTAGTTGAGTCATTATGTTTTTCTTGGCTTTTATCTTGAGTTATGGAGTTGTTATCCCTTTTTGTGGTTACCTTATTATTTACCCCTATTTTTCTAAGTAAAACCTAACTTGTATCATTCTATATCGCCTTGTATCACTCTCCATCTGGCAGTTCAGTGCCTCCTGTATTTAGTCCCTCTTTTTGATTATTGTGATCTTTTACCTATTGACTTCCATGATTCCCTGTTATGTCTATTATTATTTTTTTTTAATGAATCTTTGTTTGTTTTTGTGATTTCCCTATTTGAGTTGATATCAGGACATTCTGTTTTGTGACCTTGTATTGTGCTGATATCTGATATTATTGGTTTTCTGACCAAACAATATCCTTTAGTATTTCTTGTAGCTTTGGTTTGGTTTTTGCAAATTCTCTAAACTTGTGTTTATCTGTAAATATCTTAATTTCGCCTTCATATTTCAGAGAGAGTTTTGCTGGATATATGATCCTTGGCTGGCAGTTTTTCTCGTTCAGTGCTCTGTATATGTCGTCCCATTCCCTTCTTGCTTGCATGGTTTCTGCTGAGTAGTCTGAACTCATTCTTATTGATTCTCCCTTGAAGGAAACCTTTCTTTTCTCCCTGGCTGCTTTTAAAATTTTCTCTTTATCTTTGGTTTTGGCAAGTTTGATGATAATACGTCTTGGTGTTTTTCTTTTTGGATCAATCTTAAATGGGGTTCGATGAGCATCTTGGATAGATATCCTTTCGTCTTTCATGATGTCAGGGAAGTTTTGTGTCAGGACTTCTTCCACTATTTTCTCTGTGTTTTCTGTCCCCCCTCCCTGTTCTGGGACTCCAATCACCCGCAGGTTATCCTTCTTGATAGAGTCCCACATAATTCTTAGGATTTCTTCATTTTTTTTAATTCTTTTATCCGATTTTTTTTCAGCTATGTTGGTGTTGATTCCCTGGTCCTCCAGATGTCCCAGTCTGCATTCTAATTGCTCGAGTCTGCTCCTCTGACTTCCTATTGCATTGCCTAATTCTGTAATTTTATTGTTAATCTTTTGGATTTCTACATGCTGTCTCTCTATGGATTCTTGCAACTTATTAATTTTTCCACTATGTTCTTGAATAATCTTTTTGAGTTCTTCAACAGTTTTATCGGTGTGTTCCTTGGCTTTTTCTGCAGATTGCCTTATTTCATTTGTGATGTCTTGGAGCATCCTGTAAATTAGTTTTTTATGTTCTGTACCTGATAATTCCAGGATTGTATCTTCCTTTGGGAAAGATTTTGATTCTTTTGTTTGGGGGGTTGGAGAAGCTGTCATGGTCTGCTTCTTTATGTGGTTTGATATGGACTGCTGTCTCCGAGCCATCAGTGGGAAACTAGTTTTTCCAGAAAATCCGCTAAAAAAAATGCAGTCAGATCCCTATCAGAGTTCTCCCTCTGGCTCAGGCTATTCGGATGTTAATGAAGCTGCCTGGGGAGGGTGGGGGAGGGATCAGAGAGATAGGAGAGTAGGACCTCAGAATATAGCCAGAATTGCTTGTCTTGCTTGGAATGACTATTATATCTGAGATTCCCACAGGGCGCGTCGCCTATGTGTGCTGGCTGTGTGGATATTGCCCCCGGGGGTTCTGGCCCACTGGAGTCACGGTCAGATCCTCTGCTGCCAGCCCCACGCCCAGCGTCAAGGTTCCCATACTAGGATGGTGCACTCCCGACTCCAAAATCAGTTGCTGCCTCCTGGGGACTCCTGGGGACTCCCCATCCCACCCCTGTGAACCGGCTGGGCCCCCCCGCGGATCAGCTCAGGCGAGTGGAGCAGCCCCCTGCACCTGTGCCGTGACCGTGTGTCCCGGTTGGGACGCCGTTCTCTCGGCTCCAAGACCAGTCGCTGCCCCCCGGGGACCTCCCCCACCAGCGGCGACGCCAAGCCACCCACTCGAACCGGCTGGGCCCCCTAGGGGCTAGTTCAGGGGGATGGAGCAGCTCTCCACACCTATGCCGTACCTGTGCCCAGTCAAAATTCCGGCGGGACGGTTCCCCGGCTGGGACGCTGCTCTCCCTGCTCCAAGACAAGTCACTGCCTCCCGGGGACTTCTCCCACCGTCTGGGCCGCCACGCTGCCCGCGCAAACCAGGTGGGCCCCCTCCCGGAGTGAGTTCGGGGGCCAGGGCTGGACCCCTTGTTTGTGCCATCTGTCCCCCTGGGCTCTGCCCCAAATCGGGTGCCTAAGGTCATCTGACTGGTACGCTGGCTCCAGGCTCTGAAAACAATCGCTGCCTCCCTGTATTTGTTCGTTCTCCGTCTCTAAATCTGTTTGTTGTTCAGTGTTCGTAAATTGTTATGTATGTGATTGATTCACTTGTTTTTCTGAGTCTTTGTTGCAAGAGGGATCCGCGTTAGCGTCCACCTAGTCCGCCATCTTGGCCCCACCTCCCCCAGATACCATTTTAACTCAGTATTGTAGTCACTCCTGAGATTCTCCCTTTAGCCAAAGATTACACAGGCCCACAAAACAAAATGAGACCAACTCAGGGACAAAGACAAGAAGGCAGGAGGGGACAGAAAAGCTGGTAATGGGGAACTCAAGACTAAGAGGAGAGTGTTGAAATGTCATGGGGTTAGCAGTCAATGTCATAAAACAATATGTGTATTAATTGTTTAATGAGAAACTAATTTGCTCTGTAAGTCTTCTAAAGTACAGTTTTTCTTCAACTTCAACTTCAACTTGCGTATGAGCACTTGATATTCTTTTCCACAGTTTGGCCCTTGCCTTGTTCTGACTGAGGATATTGAGCTTTTCCATTGTCTCTTTCCACAGATGTAGTCGATTTGATTCCTGTGTATTTCATCTGGAAGTGTATACTCACCATTTATATTGTTCAATGAAGGTATTTGCGATGAAGAAATAATTGGCCTTTCAAAATTCTGTCATATGATCTCCAGCATTGTTTCTGTCACCAAGGCAACATTTTCCAACCACCAGTCCTTTGTTTCCAACTTTCACATTCCAATTGCCTGTAATTATTAATGCACCTTGATTGCCCTCAGTATGCATCACACCTCAACATAAAGAAAACAAAAATATCGTAACTGGATCAATAAGCAACATGATTAAAGGAGAAAAGATTGAAGTTGTCAAGGATTTCATTTTATTTGGATCCACAATCAACACCCATGGAAGTTGCAGTCAAGAAATCAAAGGATGCATTGCATTGGACAAATATGCTGCAAAAGATCTCTTTAAAGTGTTAAAAAGCAAAGAAAACACTTTAAGGACTAAGGTGCGCCTTACCTAAGGCACGGTGTTTTCAATCACCTCGTGTATGTGTGAAAGCTGGACAATGCATAAGAAGGACCCAAGAAGAATTGGTTTCTTTGAATTATGATGTTGGTGAAGAATATTGAATATACATGAACTGACAGAAGAACAAACAAATCTGTCTTGGAAGAAGTACAGCCAGACTGCTCTTTAGAAGCAAGGATGATGAGACTTCATTTCATATACTTTGGACATCTATCAGGAGGGACCAGTCCCTGGGGAAAGACATCATGCTTGGTAGAGTAGACAATCAGCGAAAAAAGAAGACCCTGAGTGAAATGAATTGACACAGTGGCTGCCACAATGGGCTCAAGCATAACAATGATTGTGAGGAAGAAGCAGGGGCAGACAATGTTTCTTTCTTGTTTACACAGGGTCACTGTGAGTCAGAACCAACTGGACAGTGCCTGAGAACAACAAAGTACAATTAAAAAAAAAAAAATGTTCAGTAATGGCAGCCCAGCACCATCCAGTTCTTCTGGCATCATGGCAGAGGAGGCAGTTTTTTATGTCCATTTCTTGCTCCTATACCTGACTCTCCTCCTTCCTATGTTGCTCCAGGAAAATGGAGACCAGTTGTTTTACCTTAGATGGTTACTTGTAAACTTTTAAGTCCCAGGCACTGTGCAACAAACTCAGAGATAAAACAGAAGCACTAAACATAATATCAGGCCAATTAACTGGGGTATCCTGCAACACTGTGACCCTAAACCTCTGAAACAAGAAACCAAACTCCGTTAGGCATTCGCTTGCACATAAGCAGCCTCAGTAGTTGCTTTTTGTTGTTGTTGTTTATAAAATGTATCTATCACACAATTTTTGACAATTCTACTTTCTACAGGTATACAGCCTACTGACAACAATTACTTATTTCCTGCATAGCAGAGACAGAGAACATTTCACTAGAGCCTGTGCCCTGAATTCAAACTTCTAGCCTCCTAAACTGTGAGAAAATAAAATTCTGTTTGTTAAAGTCACCCATTTGTGGTATTTCTGTTACAGCAGCACTAAGAGACTAAGAGAGGATACTAATTAAAAAGTGTTGCCAGCAATTGAAAGGCCAGCAATTAGCAACACTTGGTTCCTTGGTGATCTCCATGTGGTATCAATCTTTCTCCATCTGTGCTTCCTTGCCCCTGTTTATTATCTGTTCTTTTTATAGCACAAAAGTGATTGGCTTAAGACACATTCTACACTGATATGCTCTCATTAACATAACAAAGAAAACCTTATTCCAAAATGAAATTACAACTGCACATGTTGTTGTTAAGTGCCTTCAAGATGACTTTCCACTCATAGCAACCTGCATGACAGAATTGGAACTGTTCCATAGTGTTTCCTAGGCTGTAATCCTTATTGGAGCAGATCTCTAGGTCTTTACTCCCCCACAGCTGCTGTGCATTCAAATGACTACGCTTTTGTTTCCTTAGCAGTCCTGTACTTAAATGGTGAACCATCGGGCCTCCTTCCACAACTATAGGGGTTAGGATTTGCAACATATCTTTTTGGGGACACAATTCAATCAAAAACAGAACGCTTGAGAGCACTTAGGTGTTGGAGAAATATAGAATTCTACTTGTAATGTTAGATTTTACTTGAAGCAAAGAGAAAAACCATTATCTTCTGCTTATTTTTCAAATTATTTTTTCATTGCTATTTAAAATGGAGATAGGCTCGTCTTGGCTGTCTAGCATATTTCAATGAGAAAATATAAACTACAATGTTAAATTTTAATTTGGAGGTTAGGGAACATCCCAACTACTGTGATTCTATTTAAAAAAAAAAAAAAAGAAAAGAAAAAGGTGATTCTATAGAGCAATGGAAAATATGGCCTTGGTAATAGAAATGATGCTGGAGAAGGCATGATGGAATTTTGCAAGGTGAATGACTTCTTCATTACAAATACTTTTTCTCACCAACATAAACAGTGACTATACACATGGACCTCACCAGATGGAATACATAGGAATCAAATTGACTATATGTGTGGAAAGAGACAATGGAAAAGCTGGATATCATCAGTAAGAACAAGACCAGGGGCCGATTGTGAAACAGACCATCAATTGCTCCTATGCAAGTTCCAGTTGAAACTGAAGAAAATTAGAATAAGTCCATAAAAGCCAAAGAATGACCTTGAAAGTATCCCACCTTAATTTAGAGACCATCTCAAGAATAGATTTGTTGCGTTGGGCACTAATGACTGAAGACCAGAATTATGGAATAACATATAGGGCATCATACATGAGGAAAGCAAGAGGTCATTAAAAAGACAAGAAAGAAAACACCAAAAAGGATGTCAGAAACTTGCTCTTGAATATTGAGTATCTAGAGCAAAAGGAAGAAATGAAGAAGTAAAAGAGTTGAACAGAAGATTTCAAAGGGCAGCTCGAGAACAGAAAGTAAAGTAGTATAATGACATGTGCAAAGACCTGGAGATGGGAAATTGAAAGGGAACAACACGCTCTGCATTTCTCAAGCTAAAAGAACAGAAGGAAAAATTCCAGCCTCGAGTTGCAATACTGAAGGATTCTATGGGGAAAATATTAAATGACTCCAAAAAAAAAACCCAACCAAACTCACTGCGGTTGAGTCAATTCTGACTCATGGTGACCCTATAGGACAGTAGAACTGCCCCATAGAGTTTCCAAGGAGAGCCTGGTGGATTTGAACTGCTAACCTCTTCTTTAGCAGACATAACACTTAACCACTATGCCATCAGGGTTTCCAATGACCCAGGAAGCATCAAAAGAAGATGGAAGGAATATACAGAGACACTATACCAAAAATAATTGGTTAATGTTCAATCATTTCAGGAGACACCATATGAGCAGGAACCAATAGTACTGAAGGAAGAAGTCTAAGCCACAGTGAAGGCATTGGCAAAAGACAAGGTTCCAGGAATTGATGGAATATATTGAGACGTTTTGGTAAATGGCTGTGGCACTGGAAGTAATTACTCATCTGTGTCAAGAAATTTGGAAGACAGCTACCTGACCAAATGACTGGAAAAGATCCATATTTATGCCTATTCCCAAGAAAGGTGATCCCACCAAATGAGGAAATTATCGAGCAATATCATTAATATCACATGCAAGTAAAATTCTGCTGACGATCATTCAAAAATGGCTGCAGCAGTATATCAACAGGGAACTGCCAGAAATTCAAGCTGGATTCAGAAGAGGATGCAGAACAAGGGATTTCATTGCTGGAGTCAGATGGATCCTGGTTGAAAGCAGAGAATACCAGAAAGATGTTTTATTGATTACACAAAAGCATATAACTATGTGAATCATAATAAATTATGGATAACATTGCTAAGAATGGGCATTCAAGAACACTTATTGTGCTCGTGAGGAATCTGTACATAGATCAAGAAGCAGAACAAGGGGATACTGCATGTTTTAAAGTCAGAAAAGCTGTGCCTGAAGGTTGTATCCTTTCACTATACCTATTCAATTTGTATGCTGAGCAAATAATCAGAGAAACTAGACCATATGAAGAAGTATGGGGCATCAGGATTGGAGGAAGACTCGTTAACAACCTGCTTTATGCAGATGACACAATCTTGCTTGTTGGAATTTAAAAGGACTTGAAGCACTTACTAATGAAGATCAAAGACCACAACTTTCAGTATGGATTGCACCTCAACATAAAGAGATCAAAAATCCTCACAACAAGACCAATAAGTAACATCATGATAAACAGAGAAAAGATTGACTTTGTCAAGGATTTCATTTTACTTGGATCCACAATCAAAATCCATGGAATCAGCAGTCAAGAAATCAAAAGATGCATTGCATTTGGCAAATCTGCTGCAAAGGACTCTTTCAAGTGTTTAGAAGCAAAGTTGTCACCTTAGAGACTAAGGTGCACCTTACCAAAGCCATGGTGTTTTCAGTCACCATTTTTTTTTCCTATGCATGTGGAAGCTGGACAATGAATAAGGAAGACCAAAGAAGAATTGATGCCTTTGAGTTGTGGTGCTGGTGAAGAATAGTGAGTATACCATGGACTGGCAAAAGAACAAACAAATATGTCTTGGAAGAGGTCAACCAGAATGCTCTTTAGAAGCAATGATGGTGAGACTATGTCCCATATACTTTGGACGTGGTTATCAGGAGTGATCAGTCCCTGGAGAAGGACATTATGTTTGGTGAAGTGGAGGGACAGTGAAAAAGAGGAAGACCCTGAATGAGATGAACTGGCACAGTGGCAGCAACGACAAGCTTAAGAATAACAATTGTGGGGATGGCACAGGACAGGGCATGGTTTTGTTCTATTGTACATGGGTTCTCTATGAGTTGGAACTGACTCAGTGGCACCTAACCACAGCAACAACACAGAGCAAACGATTGAATGAGCATAGTTGAGGTTCTCCTTTGAGAAAGTCATGTATTTTTAGTTGAGTGATTTAACAAATTACTAGAGTTTACTTAAAATAAATACTTGACATTCTTGGATTTAGAGTGAATAGTCAAAATACGTAACCCAGGACTAGTTATTTTATGGCAAACTTTGAGTTGGATCATTAGCATAATTGACTCCAGGCTGTGATTTACGGTGGCATGGGAATTCCTGGTCATGTGGTCCTTGATATACCGTACTAATCAAAGTCAAAAGAATACCTGTTACTTTGCATAATGGGAAGTATTTGGGTGAGCTGGAAGTCGTCATTACAGTTAGCAGTGCTTTCAGATCATTCAGGTAACAGTGAAGACAAAATGACACCTAATACCATGAGTCTACCTGGAGTGGGTATCTCAGTTATTTACCAGTATCAGCCAGGAAGTTCCTGACTTTTGAATAGAGTATATACCCAGTAAAGTTTGACTGAATTTGATTTTTTTTTTCCCTTCCTTTATTCTTCTTATCTTCTTGTTGTTGTTGTTAACAGCCCCACTAATGGAAGGGGATACAACTGAATTTCTGAAAAATACTAGGAAAGAGTACTTTTGTCTCTCATTTTAGAGTCCCTGCTTTATGTATGACTCACTGAACAAAATATGGGTAAATTGGAAATCAATTATGATTGTCTGTCATGGATTGAATTGTGCCCCCCAAAACTATACGTCAACTTGGTTAGGCCAAGATTACCAGTATTGTGTGGTTGTCCACCATTTTGTGATTTTCCTGTGTGTTATAAATCATAATCTCTGCATGTGGTTAAACAGTATTAGGGTGGGATATAACACCTTTGTTCAGGCCACATCCCTGACCCAGTGTAAATGGAGTTTCCCTGGGGTGTGGCCTGCACCACCTTTTATCTTACAAGAGATAAAAAGAAAGGGAAGCAAGCAGAGAGTTGGGGACCTCATCCCAACAAATAAGCAGTGCCAGGAGCACAGTGCATCCTTCGGACCCGGGATTCCTGCTTAGAGAAACTCCTAGCCCAAGAGAAGATTGATGACAAGGACCTTCCTCCAGAGCTAACAGAGAGAGAAAGACATCCCCTGGAGCTGATGTCCTGAATTTGGACTTTTAGTGTACTACACTATGCGTGAATAAAATTCTGTTTGTTGAAGCCATCCAGTTGTGGTATTTCTGTTATAGCAGCACTGGATAACTAAGACATTGGCCATAACTTCAAAAGTGAAACACATGATGAGAGTTCGTTAGGAAAATGATGCAATTGGCATGTGACATTTTCAAAATATGGTTTGAAATTATGACTGATAATACTATACTGTTGCCATCTAATATCAGGCAAACATCATCAGGACATGTCATGGACAGCTAGGACACTGACAAATCCCTAAGACTCCATAAAATTTCTGAAAAATACTGATAATATTTCACCCATAAAATTGAACCTTGGGGAGGTTAAGCATCTTCCCTGATTCTAGAATGCTCTTCATCATCTCATAACATACCAAATGGACATAATTATTTCTAGTATTCTCTTTTTAATAAGTTTAAGACAATTTGTGGTTTCCCAAGGGTCACTAATCCTAGGTAATCAATTACCACAGACATTGGAAAAATGGAAGTCACCTGGATGATTTAGAAGTGGCAAGAAGGCCGGGGTTTATACCAGGAAATGTGTCATAAATGGTATAAAGAAATTTCACAGTCTCTCTACCTCTTTTTGTCAGTTCAATAGAACAAGACACAGACTATGGAACAATAAGACACTGTATATTCAGAAAGAGCTCTTTAGTGAATTCCAAATACTGAATATATTAACTTAATTTAATATAAATATTTTTATATCCTTTTGCTTTTAGAACACAAGCTTATTGCTTTCGGATAAATCAAATGAATCGACTATAAAACCAAAAACCAAACCCATTGCCATCGAGTCGATTCCGACTCATAGCGACGTTATAGTGATTAATGTTTAATAAACTCTAATAACATAGTATATTACTAGAAAAATGTAAAATATATCATGTAGGGGTCTGGAAGGCACATCTAGTAGTAGAATTCAGCAATCAGTAAGTGTGTATGCTCTGGAATCAGAGCATATATTTATTTGAAGAAAACCTTTATCTTTACTTCTTATGTGACTTTGGATACATTTTTAAATCTTTCTCACAACATTTGTTGTCTCATCCATGAAATAGAGAGGGTAAAAATACCTATCTCATGGAAAATTTGTGAAGATTAAGTGAGAAACTATATTGTGAAACTGTAACTTCAGTACAATCAATTCAAATTTAATGAGAGAATACTGAATATTCTATTCATTGATATTAATAGGAAGTATAAAGGAAATTTCACTTCCAGAGACTATATATGTATCTAGGGAGTCCCATGACAAAATATACCCTTTTAAGTTTAGTTCTGAAGTTTGTGAAAGGAAGATGGACTTAAGAGTAGCAACAATTGTGAGGATAGTACAGAACTGGGCAGTGTTTCCTTCTGTTGTACATGGGGTCGCTCTGAGTCGGAACTGACTCGATGGCACCTAATAGCAATAACAACAAAAGAAAGATTTAGTAGAGACCTGAAATTATAAAGAGAAAGATTTATTAGAAACTTGAATAATCTCTTAAGAAGGGTAGGATTCAGAAGTATTCTATGTAAAAAAAGTGGTTGTGGGTAATATCATTAGCCTCACGTTGGTAAAAAATAAAAAAAAGAGCAAAAATAAAAATGATTTGGACATTAGATATCAATGTAAGTATTCAAGTTTTCTTTCAAACTTGCTTCAGTTTTTTTAATTAATAAAATTTATTTGATCAGAAAGAAAACATCTTTCTTGTATCGTGCATGTGAAGGCTTATTTTACTTGTTCGTTTCTTCAAGTGTAAATGAAAGATTTAAGAGGGAGGCAATTGAGGTATTGAACACCATCACACCTTTGTTTAAAGCCACCCTTTCTTGTGCAGAAAGATTAATGTACATGAAAATGCAGCTTCCATAAGAAATGGAGATGGCAATCGTCTGGGAGGAACAGGTAGAAAATGCCTTCTTAATATGTGCAGAAGGAATTTTCAAAATTGTCTTTGAAATAAGTGTGTAGGGGAAAATCACTAGTACCAAGGTAACAAGAAGTGTCACTAAGACTAAAATAAAAGAGAAGGATTCTATGACCCTGGTATCTGCAAAATTGTTGAAGGACAGGCCCATAGTCACATAGAAAATAATCAGTGGTATTGCCATCACAGAAGTCCAGCTGGAGACCCATAATGGCACCTGACAAGACTTCCTGAAATGCAGCCAGCCAAGAGCTAAACACCAGCTTGAATAAGACTCTACTGCTCTCTGATGGGGGTTTGCAGATGGCCACATAGCGGTCATAAGATATTAGTGCTAGTGAGAACTCTGATGACCCAAATAAAATCATTAAAATTAACTGGGCTGCACAAGCATTATAGGTAACTGTTTTGTCTTTGTGGCTATGCTGACCAGGTATGTAGGAGTACAAGTTGATGTCACTGAAAGCTCTTAGAAGGAAAAATTCCACAGAAAAAAATACATAGGTGTTTTAATGTGTGAATGAAGGAGAGTTGGGGTAATGATAGCCAGGGTACTAAAAAAACTAAATACAGTCTCGTTTTCAAATATTCTGAACTATTGCCTAACTATCAGCTATCTGTCCAAAACCATTGTTGATTAAAAAAAAAAAAAATGTGATTTAGAAGAATATAATTTATTATTGTCCTGGTATTTTCAATATTCTAAGCCTTGAAAACTGCAGCCTGTACTTAATTCATGTATATTCAATCAAAAGTTTTAAGGATGATATCAATTTGAGAACATATTTATAAGTTGCGTCTGATTTGACTTAAGCCATTTGAAACTCTATTAAAATAACGTATCATATGTCCTATGTTATAAACATATTTTCCTTTATATAACTAGATACTATTTAATTCTTATCCTTGTTTTCAGTGAATACATTTTCCAGCTATTCATTGTCATCCAATCTAGTCAATCTATTATTCTTTAATGAAAAAAAATTTGAAGTGACTTCCTTAGATTTTACATAATTGCTTTTCACTATTTTACCTCAAACTTTTCTAGTTTCTGGAAACTGATGAGCTCATAGTGATAGATTCTGAATTAACTTGGCCCATTGTGACTTAGGTAGGAGTTCCAGCTCAAATGATTATACATATTCACATCAAAGCAGCAGGTAAAATGGTGCAAATATTTTGAGAACTAAATTAACGTGAAAACATTTATATATTTAATTGATAAGAAAAAATTAAGCGTTCATTTATGACTCTGTCCTTACTATTGGACAAACATGAAATACGTTATTAAAATCGATGTTTAGGATTCGCTCCCATGATTCTATAATTAGGAATTTGAAATATATGGTAAAATTGCAAGTTGCATAAAAATGATCTACTTCTCCATTCTTATTCTTTTCAATGCAAACAAAACCAAACAAAAAAAATTTAGACTGATTAACAGGGTAAAATAGGGTAAATGGTAAAAATACTCACATTTTTTAAACTAGTCTTTAAGATTTTGGGAGGATTAAATACTTATTTCTCATTGGTGTGCTTCATAAGATAGACTCAGTGATTGCTTTGCTTTTATTATTATGAATGTCTCTTTGACCTAAACCTATTTCTATTCGAAGTTCTTATTCAGATATTAACTATAAAAATGCTCTTGGTTTGGAGATCTCACTCCACCCGTATTTCTGCGTGCATTGTCCTTTGTCCTTTGCCACTGATAGTGATGCTTCCAACAGAAATCAATTTCCTAGAGTCTGCAATCAATCTCACCTTAAATCCAGAAATCTTGTTCCATGATACAATGAACGAATTTATGCTGTATCTGAAAGGATAATACTCTGAACATCTTATTTACTCCTTAGACAAAACAATCTCACAAAGGACAAATATGTTGTGCTAAGATTCAGATAAGCACAGGCTTGATTTTTTCTGTTTCTGAGAGCTGACCTGATATATTCGGAAAATAATGAAAGAGATCTTTAGTGAATAACTCAAAGGATGGTGCTAATTAAACATCTTGTTCTTTCAGTGGGCACAGCTCAGGGGAATCAGCCCTTTATATGTTTACTAATAAAAAGATTTAAAAAATACAAAAATAAATGCTGAAAAAAACAAAATATTAAATGAACGAACCAAGCACAAATCATTTGCTTTATCCTCTTACTGTATTTTATTAAGTAGCTGTGACTCTCCTTTAAAATTAGAATTTATTTCAAATTCTATTATTTATAATTTATTTATTAATGTAAAGCATTGAACTCTGCTTTTTTTAGTTCCCATTAGATTGTAAGCATTTTAATGCTATTGCATAATCATTAAAATTATTGATAATTACATTGTGTTCCATATGATGATTATTTCAAGCGTTCCTTATTGCTGTGTGTTTGGATTTTTTTGTTAAGTCGGTATCATGTATTGGTTGAAGAGAGTTAGATCTGGAATATACCTTCTTGTACATGATCCAAAGTTCATCATTTCCTAGCCAGAGGACTTTGACCAAGTTTTTAAACTTTCTTAGTTTTATCTTGCTTTCTTATTTGGTTAATGTGAGCATCAAATGATATAACTCATGCAGAACATGTATCCACATGTCTAGCTTTCAAGAAATGCTTATTCTTATTAGTTTTAATTATTGAAAACAGTATAAGCCACTTTATACTGTTGTTACAAAAAAATAAACACTTCTGTGAAAATATTTTTTTCTGAATATCTTATTATTTACTCATGAGGTTGAACCAAATGAAAAGGCAAAAATGAGTTCCAAAAGTTTGAATATCAACAGTTTCGTATGATTCAATTAGCAATGGAATGCCTCAGGGAAAGGATATAACATTTTTAAGGCTAATATTACATTTTCGCTGTTGTCGTGCCATCAAGTCAGTTCCCACTCATGGCAACCCAATGTGTTAAACAGAGCAGAACTGCCGCATAGGGTTTTCTTGGCTATAATTTTTACAGAAGCAGCTCACCAGACCTTTCTTTTCTCCCACAGTGCTGCTGGGTCATTCAAACCATCAACCTTTTTGTTACCAGCTGAACTCAAACCATTTGCAACTCCCAGGTGCCTTAATATTACATAATATCAATGGGATTTCTAAATAATGTTAGTATTATCCTAGAATCTGTTTAAAAAGAAAAAGGAAGCCATTTCATGAGGCACAATATTAAGAAGTAGGTGGTCTTTAAGGATACTCTCTTCTATGACTAATAAGAAAAAGTTTTTCTGTCAGGTTGTTAGAAAATATGCAGAGGTATTTACATTAACATATATTATCAGATCAGGCTGAGAATCAATAAAATAATATCAAATCTGCTTATCCTGTGTCTAGTCCTACTCATAGCTACTGTCCCAAGACAAGGAACTTTCTTAAGGATACATTGGAGTTTTGGGTGGATCCCTAACTATAGGAACAAATTTTGAACATATTTTTAAAATTTCTCGAATACCTCTAAAAGTTGTTTTCTTGGTTATGGGAGAGGAGATAGATAGACCCTTCTGTTTAAGAGATAATGGAAACATAAAAACAGTATTATATGTTTGGTAATAAACAAAAACTAAAACATACATAATGTGTCTATTATTTCAAAGATATTCTCTGGATAATCAATATCTCACATCATTCTAGATTCTCAAAATGTCATTTTCTTCACGTCAACAGGCAAGACCATTTTTATATCAATTAAAAGAATCAGAAAAAAAAAGTTATCAGGCACTTTTAATTTACCTATACAGACTATGGTTTTATTTGTTCAAATATATTTGGCAAAAATGGGAATATCTTCAGTTAAATCATTAATTCTTAAGAAAAAAATTGCCAAAGAAAAAAATGTAAGACAAATGCAATTTCTTCGATTTCACTGAAACCTTACTATTTTTTCTAGGAAAACTTACACAAATAAGTACAAACTCGTTTCAAATAATACAGACAATATTTCTGACAAAAGATTTTACATTTCTGTTTAATATTTCCACATATTTTATCGATAAACTCAAGGAAGCATTTTAATATTAATTTTAAAAAATGTTTCCCTGGTGATGCTGAGGAAGCAGTTTAGAAATATTAAGACATATGTCTTTATTTACTTCACATTAAATAAATTTTATATTTGTATATGTTTTTTGCCTCAAATCTATTCTTCAGGTGGTCTCTAAATTCAGGTGGGATATACCCAAGGTCATATTTTGGCTCTCATGGACTTGCTTTGATTTTCTTCTGTTTCAGCTTGAACTTGCATATGAGCAATTGATGGTCTGTTCCACAGTCGGCCCCTGGCCTTGTTCTGACTGGTGATATTGAGCTTTTCCATTGTCTCTTTCCACAGATGTAGTCAATGTGATTTCTGTGTGTTCCATCTGGTGAAGTCCATGTGTATAGTCGCCGTTTATGTTGGTGAAAGGAGGTATTTGCAATGAAGAAGTTGTTGGTCTTGCAAAATTCTACCATTTGATCTCTGGCATTGTTTCTATCACCAAGGCCATATTTTTCAGCTACTGACCCTTCTTCTTTGTTTCTAACTTTTGCATTCCAATCACCAGTAATTATAAATGCATCTTGATTGCATTTTTGATCAATTTCAGGCTGCAAGCTTGAGTATATCCCACCTGAATTTATAGACCATCTCAAGAGTAGATTTGACCCACTGAACACTAATGACCAAAGACCAGGCGAGTTGTGGAATGACATCAAAGACATCGTATACGAAGAAAGCAAGAGGTCATAAAAAAGGTGCGAAACAAAGAAAAGGACAAAACAGATGCCAGAAGAGACTGTGAAACTTGTTATTGAACATCAGAGCTAAAGCGAATGGAAGAAATGATGAAGTATAAGAGCTGAACAGAAGATTTCAAAGGGCTGCTCAAGAAGATAAACTGAAGTTTTACAACAACATGTGCAAAGGCCTGGAGTTAGAAAACCAAAAGGGAAGAACACACTCAGCATTTCTCAAGCTGAAAGAAGTGAAGAAAAATTTAAGCGTTGAGTTGCAATAGTGGAGGATTCTATGGGCAAAATACTGAATGACACAGGAAGCATCAAAAGAAGATAGAAAGATTGCACAGAGTTACTGTACCAAAAAGAATTGCTTGACAGTCATTTCAGGAGGTAGTGTATGATCAATAGCCAATGGTACTGAAGGAAGAAGTCCGAGCTACACTGAAGACATTAGCAACCAACAAGTTTCCAGGAACTGATGGAATACCAACTGAAGTGTTTCAACAGACAGATGCGGTACTGAAAGTGCTCACTCATTTATGCCAAGAAACATGGAAGACAGTTACCTGGCTAAACAACTAGAAGAGATCCATATTTATGCCTATTCCAAAGAAAGGTGATTCAACCAAATGCAGAAATGACCAAACAATATCACACACAGGTAAAATTTTGCTGACGATCTTTCAAAAGGAGTTACAGCACTACATCGACAGGGAACTGCCAGAAGTTCAAGCCAGATTCAGAAGAGGACATGGAACAAGGAATATCATTGCTGATGTCAGATAGATCCTGGCTGAAAGCAGAGAATACCAGAAATACGTTCACTTGTGTTTTATTGACTACACTAATGTATTTGACAGTGTGGATCATAACAAATTTTGAAAAACATTGAGAAAAATGGGAATCTGAGAACACTTAACTGTGTTCACGAGGAATCTGTACGTAGATGAAGAGGCAATCCTTCGAACAGAACAAGGGTGCTAGGTGGCTTAAAGTCAGGAGACGTGTGTGTCAAGGTTTAACCCTTTCATTATACGTATTCAATCTATTTGCTGAGCAAGTAATCCTAGAAGCTGGACTATATGAAGAAGAATAGACATTAGGATTAGATGAAGACTCATTAACAACATGCCATATACTGATGATAGAACCTTGCTTACTGAACGTGAAGAGAACTTGAAGCACTTACTGAGGAAGATCAAAGATTACAACCTTAAGTATGGATTACACCTCAATATAAAGAAAATAAAAAATCCACACAACTGGGCCAATAAGCAACATCATGGTAAATGGGGAAAAGATTGAAGTTCTCAAGGATTTCATTTTACTTTGATCCACAATCAACCCCTATGGAAATAGCAGTCAAGAAATCAAGCGATGCATTACATTTAGCAAATCTGCTGCAAAAGACCTCTTTAAAGTCTTGAAAAGCAAAGATGTCATCTTGAAGACTAAGGTGCACCTGACCCAAGCCATGGTGTTTTCAATTGCCTCATATGCATGCAAAAGCTGGACTGTGGATAACGAAGATAAAAGAAGAATTGATGCCTTTGAATTGTGGTGCTGGCAAAGAACATTGAATATACTATGGACTACCAAAAGAAGGAACAAATTTGTTTTGGAAGAAGTGCAGTCAGAATGTTCTCTAGAAGCAAAGATGATGACACTTTGTCTCAAGTAGTTTGGACTTGTTATCAGGAGGGACAAGTCCCTGGAGAGGGACATCATGCTTGGTAAGGTAGAGGGTCACTGAAAGAGAGGAAGGGCTTCAAGGAGATGGATTGACACAGTGGCTACAACAATAGGTTGAAACATAGCAAAGATTGTCAGGATGGCATGGGACTCGGCAGCATTGAACTCTATTTAACATAGGGTCACTTTGAATCTGAACCGATTTAACAGTATAACAACACATTTTTTTTTTCCTTAGAATTACATCTTTTTTATTTTCCGGCACTCGTCAGAGCAATTCTATGGGGTGCGTATATATGTGATTTCGGGTGATTCTTACATCAAAAGAACTATCTTCTGTTGCTGCCATGAAACATAGTGTTTTTTTTTAATCAAAAAAATACATTTCAGCTTTTCATCCACTTGTCTTTCTCTTTAACTACCCAGTTTCCAGGGAAATTTCTTTTTATAAGATGTGTCAGATAGACTTTATTTTCTTGATCTCCAAACTTGAGCTCATTCTCATGTATAATATCCAACCCATGAGTGTGGGCAGGACCTGGGACTTTCTTTTAAAAATACAATATGGAAAGATGATGTGATATCACCCTTGTGATTTTGTTATGTTATGTAAAACTCTTGCTCTCAAACTTGCTCTAGAGTCTCTCTCTCCATTGCTGGCCTTGAAGAAGAAAGGTGCCCTGAATTCTACAGCCATAATAAAATAAAAGGGAAGAACACCCGCAGCTTTTCTCAAGATGAAATAATTTAAGAAAAAATTCAAGCCTCAAGTTGCAATAGCGAAGGATTCTATGGGGAAAATATTAAACGACTAAAGAAGCATCAAAAGAAGATGGCAGGAATGCACAGAGTCATTACACCAAAAAGAATTAGTCAATGTTCAACCATTTCAAGACGTTGCATATGAACAGAAACCAATGGTATTGAAGGAAGAAGTGTAAGCTGCTCTGAAAGCATTGGCAAAAAATAAGGCTCCAGGATTTGATGGAATATCAGTTGAGGTGTTTCTACAAATGGATGCAGGCTGGAGATACTCACTCGTCTATGCCAAGAAATATGGGAGACAGCTTCCTGGCCAACTGACTGAAGGAGATCTGTATTTGTGCCTATACCCAAGAAAGATGATCCAACCAAATGCAGAAATTGTAGAACAATATAATTAATATCACACCTAAACAAAATTTTGCTGAAGATCATTCAAAAGCGGCTGCCTCAGTATATCAACAGGGAACTGCCAGAAATTCAGGCCGGTTTCAAAAGAGGGCATGGAACCAGGGACATCATTGCTGATGTCAGATAGATCCTAGCTGAAAGCAGAGAATACCAGAAGGATGTTTACCTGTGTTTTATTGACTATGCAAAGGCATTTGACTGTGTGGATCATAACAAATTATGGATAATATTGCGAAGAATAGGAATTCCAGACCATTTAATTGTGCTCATAAGGAACATTTACATCAAACAAAAGACACTTATTTGGACAGAACGTGGCGATACTGATTGGTTTTAAGTCAGGAAAGGTGTATGTCAGGGTTGTATCTTCTCACTACACCTGTTCAGTCTGTATGCTGAGCAAATAATCTGAGAAGCTGGACTGTATGAAGAAGAACAAGGTGTCATGATTGGAGAAAGACTCATTAATGACGTGCATAATCCAGATGATACAACTTTGCCTGCTGAAAGTGAAAAGGACTTGAAGCACTTACTAATGAAGATCAAAGGCCACAGCCTTCAGTATGGATTGCACTTGAACATAAAAAAAAAAAAAAAACAAATCCTCACAAATGGACCAATGAGCAACATCCTGATAAACAGGGAAAAGATTGAAGTTGTCGAGGGTTTCATTTTACTTGGACCCACAATCAATAGCCATGGAAGCAGCAGTTGAGAAATCAAACAATGCATTTCATTGGGTAAATCTGCTTCAAAGGATCTCTTTAAAGTGTTAAAAACAAAGATGTCACCTTGAAGACTAAGGTGCGCCTGATCCAAGCCTTGGTATTTTCAATCGCCATCATATGCATGTGAAAGCTGGACAATGAATAAAGAACATTGAAGAAGAGTTGATGCCTTTGAATTGTGGTGTTGGTGAAGAATATTGAATATACCTTGGACGACCAGTACTACCAGAATGCTCCTTAGAAGCAAGTATGGCAAGACTGCATCTTACATACTTTGGATGTGTTGTCAAGAAGGATCAGTCCCTGAAGAAGGACATCATGCTTGGCAAAGTACAGGGTCAGTGGAAAAGAGGAAGACCCTCAATGTGGTGGATTGGCATAGTGGCGACATCAATGAGCACAAGCATAACAACGATTGTGAGGATGGTGCAGGACTGGGCAGTGTTTCATTCTGTTGTGCATAGGGTGGCTATGCGTTGGAACTGACTCAATGGTACCTAACAAAGACAGCAACAACCTGAGTAAACTTCCAAGTGGACCCATCCCCAATCAAGCCTACAGGTGATGATGCAGCCTTCCTGAAATCTTGATTGCAATTTCGCAGAACACCCCACTAAGCACTGCCTGGGCTCCTAATTGACAGAAACTCTGACATAGTAAATGTAACAAAGTCTGTGGTACTTTTTTATGTAACATAGAAAACTAGTGCACAAGATACCTCTCTCTGTCTGAAAAGTGATTTTTTTTTTTTAAGAAAGCTAGTTAAGACCCTGTAAGGTTTTCAATCCTTCCTCTTTGGCTTCCTAGTAATTGGTAATCTGATGTACCAAATCGATTACTTTTCCACTTAATTAGAGCCTTGTTCTCGAACTTGATGGAAGTGGTTCTCTTTTTTTTTTTTTTGGTCCTTCCCAGGTGACCCATCCTTGATCTTATCAATTTTTATTTATTTATTTATTTATTATTTTTATTTTGTGTAACATATAAGACTCCCAACTAGTTTGCCTCCACTTTGAAGAATTGGTATATTGGTTACTGATGTGCACTTGGAAATGAATTTTCCAGTCTTCTAATTATGCTGATGGTCCCTGGGTCATGCAAATGGCTTGTATTTGGCTGGTAACCAAAATGTTGGCAGTTCAAACCAACCCAACATCACAGGAGACATTGCCTAGAGATCTGCTCCCCAAAAAATTACAGCCAAGAAAATCCTATGGCGCAGTTGTATTCTGAAATGCATGATATCACCATGCACAAAACAACAACAGTTATGGTGAAGGCTTGAGCTATGTGAAATTTTACTTTTTTTATACAATCTATCACTTTTAGATGTGTGGAAATATTTGAATTTATGGAATCTCAATTTTCAGAGTGGAACCTAGGGCATTGAAAAGTGGCACCACGGCAAAATTAGAAAATAGGAGAAACAATTTTTTTTTTGCCTGCTATATGAGTGACCAGGAGCCCTGGTGGCACAGTGTTTAAGCACTTGGCTGCTAACCGGAATATCAATGGTTCAAACCCGCCAGCAGCTCCATGGAAGAAAGATTTGGCAGTTAGATTCCATGAAGATTACAGGTTTGAAATACTCTGGGGCAGTTCTACTCTGTCTTATAGGATTTTTATGAGTCAGAATTGACTCAACAGCAGTGGGTTTTGCTTTTTATGTCTGACACTCCACAGTTGTAATTGACTTTACAGAGGCATTTGACTCCAAGCTTTCAGCTAATTTCACCATTTTCATAACTAACCACATCACGGCTCTCAGATCTCTCTAGTGTTCATTGCTTGTGCATGTATGTTTTCTTTAAAATCAGGATTTACTTTTTTTTGCTTCTTATCTGGCTTTCTTTTCAACTGTATGTTCTGCTTCCTAAAGCCATTTCAAAAACACCTCTAAAAATAGAGAAAACATTCTTGAATATATTTCCTCATCAGTCCAGAAATTTTGCATGACCTAATAGATTTATTTTTCTAAAATTGTTTTATTCCATATTACTCCTAGCAATATTCTTTCCCTTACCAAACTCTAAGAAGTATGCCTTCTTCTCTGTTTTCAAAGGCCATTGTGAAGATGATATATTACTCTATACAAGAGAAATGCTTTTCTTGTAATATATTTATTTATACTTCAGACGTTTTCTAAAATATAATTAATCGTCCCCAAAATGAACTTCAAATATATATATACATGCATATATAATTTTACTTGAATCCAAAATCAACATCCATAGAAGCAGTAGTCAAGAAATCAAACGACATATTACATTGGGTAAATCTGCTGTCAAATACCTGTTTAAAGTGTTAAAAAGCAAAGATGTTACTTTAGCACTAAGATGCACCTGACCCAATCCATAGTGTTTTCAATTGTCTCATTTGCCTGTGAAATCTGGGCAATGAATAGAGGAGACCTAAGAAGAATCTATTCCTTTGAATTATGGTGTTGGAGAAGAATATTGAATATACCATGGACTGCCAAAAGAACAAACAAATCTGTCTTGGAAGAAGTACAGCCAGAATGCTCCTTCAAAGCAAGGATGGGAGGCTTCATCTCACATACTTTGGACATGTTATGAGGAGGGATCAGTCCCCAGAGAAGGACATCAAGCTTAGTAAAGTAGAAAGTCAGAGAAAAAGAGGAAGACCCTCCATGAGATGGGTTGACACAGTGACTGCAACAATGGGCTCAAACATAGCTATGATTGTGGGGATAGTGCAGGACCAGAGAGTGTTTTGTTCTGTTGTACATAGGGTTACTATGAGTAAGAACTAACTCTACACCACCTAACAGCAACAACAACATATACATATATGCGTCTTAATAATTACTGGTATCCCTCTCTGTAGAAAATCCCTTCACATTCTTCTATTCTAAACCAAGTTGTTTCTTTCATCATCTTTTATACATTTAACTACAGTTTTCTTAATAAATAGTAAATATGAAAGATTTATTTACCTTTTTTTGTGTAATTTTGCATTATAATGAAAGTAAAAATAACTTTCATGGTTTAGATGACATATGGAAAGACTCTAGATGCCTTTTTTTTTCCTCTGAAGAGATTTTATTAAATATTTTTTATGATTACCTCTAAAAAGTCAGTTATGTTACTGTTTTCCTGCTGTCAATTTACCTTATAATAAAAAATTTACTATAGGTTATGTGGAAAGAGTAGAAAATAAGTATGTTTGAACTCAAAAACATATATGATGATCAAACTGGAGAATATTCAATGAATTGGAAGTTATGGACAATGTCGTCATTACTCACTGGCCCACATTACTATCTTGATTTTCTTGTTGAAAAGGAGAATAGGAGATCTCCAGTTGTTTTTGTTTGTTTGTTTGTTTTTTTTTCTCCTCTTTGGAGGAATCTAAGCTCAGATACTTTGAAAAACTCAAAGTTATTTATAAAGCCTTTCAATCCCCACTGTAGGAATTACTGTTCATTTTAATAAAAACTTTTCAGGTTTCTCAGTAGATCCTATAATTAGACTCTTAATTAACATTTTTATTTTTTATTTTGTCTATAGAGTTAATGATGAAGATAGTTAATTAGTATCTTCTCCAAAGAATCCCCATAGCTCTATACCGGCTCTAAGTTATTAAAGAACAAAGATAAATCTATGGTGATGCAGAGACAAAACCATTTTTCCTCAAGAGAGTATCAGGAACTGTAATGAATGGCTAGAATTCTTATTTTAAAATCTACTATTTTGATTCCAGATAGATAACTCACATATTCCAATTTATGTTAGCCAATTAGTCTGAAGTCAGACATTTATTTTTACTAGTATGAAAATTAGAAACACATACACTTGAAAGTGTGGCCATATCTATGCTGATTGAATAGAGAGGTGAGGAGATCCACCAATATTTATATTTTGTTTTTAAGTGTTCCTGCTTTTTAGTGTGGAGAAGATCTCCATTGTGAGTGATGAAGCAAAGTAGAAATATATGTTAGAAATGAATATTTTATAGCCACAAACATTCCTATTATATTTTAGGGTAATGACACCAAAGAGAAATGTCACGATGTATCAGCAAACCAAACCCTTGAGGAATTCATGGAAAGTAGGTATTTTCAGTATGTTGTTTTTCAGTGTACAAAGTAGTTACCATAGAATCCATTCTGTTCTAAATATGTGACCATAATTAAACAATTACATTTGAATTAGAAAAAACGTTATTTGTGTAACGCATGATTAAAGCTTCAATGTACATATCTGACAGGGGTCTGAATTAGTTTAGTGCAACAGCACTATATAGCAATTGTCAATATATTTATTACAAATTTGACTGGCGCATACACCTTTCTATTTAGTAAAAGCTTTATGGAAAATAGTACTTCTTATGCTGATAAAACTGAAGTTGAAGTTTAGCTTACATTGATAAAGCTATTCATGAATTGAAATGGACTGAATAATTGAGTAAAATAATTCAAAATTTCGTGTAAAATTTCATCTTCATAGTTCTTTACAAAATTGTAGATTCACATTGTACTAAAATTCATGAAAGTTCATTCAATTGAAAGTTCTCATTGGTAGTGCACCAAGGAACCCAAGCATTAACCAGAAATGTATCATCAAAATATAATCATTTTTCAAAGAATAACTACAAAAATTCAGGCCTGATTATCTGTTTGAAATATAAAAGTGTAGAGCAAATATATCTCACTGGAAGAGACTAAGCAGAAGATTGTTTTAACAATAGGTATAATCAACTTAACCTAAAATGAATACATTTTCCTGTGGATTCAATAACACTGCAGGAGTTACTTCTCAGGATCTTAGACAAAACTTTAAACCAGAGGAATTTTAGAGATGCTTACAGCAATAAATTTAAAAAGCCATCCTTCTGCAAAGTAAAGGAGATCTGAAGAGAGAATTTAGAAAATGAAAGTCCACAGAAGGAGATGGAATAAGATGAATCAATCCTGGGTTCTGGCTGCTTTGTGAAATAGTTCAGATCACAGGAACAAAAGAGAATATGTATGTCCTTTGAGTTATTTGATTCTTCATATTGGTTTTAAATCTATACTCAATTATGCCATTTTAAACAGAAATAATTTTGTACTTTTTTATCAGATCTGATGGAATTCAGAAGAAATTTAACTGTGAGAAACCATACAATGGTGACAACATTTATTCTTGTGGGACTAACGGATGATCCGAACTGGCAAGTTATAATTTTCCTTTTTCTATTTCTAACATATTTTTTGAGTGTCACTGGAAATCTGACCATTATCTTGCTCACTCTTCTGGACTCCCACCTCAAAACACCCATGTATTTCTTCCTTCGGAATTTTTCCTTCTTAGAAATCTCACTGACGACTGTCTGTATCCCTAGATACTTATTCAGCATAATGACTATGGATAAAATGATTTCCTATGATGCATCTGTGACGCAATTATTTTTTGCCATCTTCTTGGGTGCATCAGAGTTTTTCCTGTTGGCAGCCATGTCCTATGACCGCTATGTGGCCATCTGCCAACCCCTTCACTATGCAACAATCATGAGCAGCAAAGTCTGCACCCGGCTGGTCGTTACCTCCTGGGTGGCTGGGCTGTTAACAATCTCTCCTGGACTCATTATGGGCCTAGGGTTGGAGTTCTGTGATGCCAATATTATTGATCATTTTTGCTGTGACTATTCTCCTGTCCTGAAACTCTCCTGCACAGACACATGGTCCATAGAATTGTTAAGTTTTATTTTAGCCATTGTCATACTGCTGATTACACTGGCACTGGTGACACTCTCCTATGCATGTATTCTGAGAACAATCCTGAAGATCCCTTCTGCCCAGCAGAGGAAGAAGGCTTTTTCCACCTGTTCCTCCCACATGATTGTTGTCTCTCTCTCTTACGGCAGCTGTATTTTTATGTACATGAAACCTTCTGCAGAGGAGAGGGTTGCTTTAAACAAGGCAATCGCAGTATTCACCATTTCAGTTGCACCTGTCTTAAATCCTTTTGTATATGCCCTAAGAAACAAACAGGTGAAACAAGCCCTGACAGATATAATTAAAAAAGGTATCCTTATTACCCTTTTATAAAAGCTTTTTATGTTTGTTTGTTTAAATAGTTTTCAATAGCCAAAGCTTATTGAAAAATCGCGGCCCATATTGATTACGCTTTTAATATATATCCTTATTTTTATATTCTGATAGTCGTTGATGTCACCCACAAATAGGCATTGTGTGTTCAACCTACTGCTGGCTTTTTACACGTTTGATGGTGTAAACTATATCCATGATGTTCTTTTATGCATTTCTGCAATCACTTTTTCTTTTAACTTAATTCTCTGATTTTGTTCATCCTCAAAATATTCCACTATGAATTCATTTTGGAAGGCAAATACCTCTATGTTTTTCTGAAATGTAGGCCATTTGTTGACTGTATAATATTAATTTATTTGATTTTATAAATTTCTAGGATATATTTTAGTGTCATACCACACAATGTCAATATTTATTAAAAATAAGTGAAATTTCCAGAAACATAATAACAAACCTAAGTAGAGGTATTGTTGTTCAGGCTTAATGATGCCTGGTCGTAAAAAAAAAAAAAAAAAAGATACTCCAAATATCTGTGCTACTGTAAATCAAAAAGGGCTTTTCATTTAGGAAAAAGTGCTTTGTATCAGAAGCTAACCTGAGTAAATATTATATCTAAAATTTGTATATAGATTTTAAAACCCAAATTCTATGCAAGCAACAACTGGGCACTATTGCCTTTTTTATGTGAATGTAGGCACATGTTTAATCTGGCAAAACTTGGGGATAAATAACTATCCTGAATAGTTACAAAGCCATCCTAGGCAGCAGAGAAGATTGGCTATGCATAATTCTAGCAGATGCAAATAAAACTTATGCTTGAGGTTTTCAAACAAATATTTTAACCAATACAAAACTCTTTTACATACTGCAAAAAAAAATAATAATGTGCCACATATTCTGTCACTGGAGGGTCTTTACACATGCTCTTTTCTCTCTTTGGAATTGCTTTTTAATACTTTAAAGAGGTCTTTTCCAGCAGACTTGCCAAATGCAATACATCGTTTTGTTTCTTGACAGCTTCTTCCATGGATATTGTTGATCAAAGTAAAATGAATCACTGACAACTTCAGCACTTTCTCCATTTATCATGAATATATGGGTTTTGATTTGCTCAACATGTCATTCTCAAGGCAAGTGCATTATCTGGTACAGAGTGGTGTTAAGTCGTAGTTGTTAAATAAATAAATATCAACTCTTGAGTTATGGTGTCTTTGATATCTTTATAGTTTTTCTTTTTTCCTGCTATCTGTTTTCTTAGCACTCTTTAATATATTGCACCATAAGTGTTACTGCCAATTTCTATGTTTATGCTTCATGCAAACAGTAAGGCATAGTCTCTATTTATAAGACAGTACTTTTTATATTTTAATTGAGACCATAGATTGTTTTAATTAAGTTTTCAATTCAGTCTGATAATATTTATCTTGTTATGTTTCATAATTATAACACATTATTAATCTGCTGCAAAAGACCTCTTTAAAGTGTTAAAATGCGAAGATGCCACTTTAAGGACTAAGGTACTTTTGTATGCGTATGTTATATATATATCAAAATCCAATAAATAACCACACATGCACTTCCATTACATTTCCTTTTAAGAATATGGCTACATTGGTCTATTGGAGACATATCATCAAGTATGAAAACATCACTCTGATTATATAACATATCTGAACTTATAAGGATAGAAAAGTGTCTGCCAATCTACTTGCAAAAAATAAATAAATAAAAACTTTACATCTGCATTAGGGAACAAAGAATGGGGAAGATTTCAAGTGTCTGTTTTCTTCAGATGGGCTCAATTTCTTAAGGTGATTCTCTCAGCAATTTGTTGCTGAGGATAATTGTCATTTTCTTTTTCTTTGTTTAGGTTTGATTATTTTCTAATCACAAATACACCTTTAGTGTAGACTATTTCAAAATCATTGCATTAGATTCACTGCAATCTTTAATTTTTATTTCGTAATTGTGAGAGTTTGTATCCTATCCATGCGCATTCTATAATTACGGAGATGGAGACTTCAGAGGATAATATTAGTTAGGTTCTTTTAAAACCTAAACTGCTCCAGCTCCTTCTAAATAACTACACCAAATAACACTACTCCATCTTCACATATTCCAAAGGCTGCTGAAATATTTTGTCCCATGGCAGCCTCATTCCAGCTCCCTTCTTCAATTTGGATATTCTTGACATCATTGATACCACTCTACTATCTACAATGTATAATGTCACCTTTAACTAAAGATTCCTAAGTTACCTCTTCTGCAGACAATTCCTCTCGTATTTAAGTGGGAATTTAATAAAGCAAACTGCATGTCAAAGGCATGATGTGATTTCTAGATAGTTTTCTTGCTACCATGCACATACAAAATGCTCAAGGTTGCTTTTTTCCTGTATGATTGAGACTACAGAGGCCCTGTTCAAGTAGGGAAATGATAGGAATGGAAATAATGCACTGCCTGTTTTACAAGGAAGTCCCAATGATATTAGTAATTACTCACTGAAGATGAATTTAAAGACAAGCAGAAACAATATTGGAAGAAATATATATGTTTTCTTGAGTTAATTCTATAAAGTATAGGTAGACATATGCCAATCTTGTCACTGAAGATCAAGCAAGATAATATCATGAAAATCCCAAAAGTCATTTCCAATCATTTCTTGTGTTTCACAACCCAAGTTAATGAAAAAGCCATCAAAATTTAAAACTCTTCTTTCCTGGGGAAACCCTGGTGGCTTATTGATTAAGAGCTCAGATGCTAACCAAATGGTCAACAGTTCGAATTCAACAGGCGTTCCTTGAAAATCCTATGGGGCACTTCTACTGTGTCCTATAGGGCCAGTATGAGTCAGAATCAACTCAGTGGCAATGGATTTGAGTTTTTTTTTTTTCTTTCCTGGAGTTTCTCACCTTATTTAAAAATAACTGATTTCTTACTGCCACTCACTGCAAAGACTAGTGTTTGACATTTGTCTTAGTTATCTAGTGCTGCTATAACAGAAATACCAGGAGTGGATGGCTTTAACAAACAGACATTTATTCTCCGAATTCAGGACACCAGCCCTAGAGGAAAGCTTTCTCTCTCTCTCGGTTCTGGGAGAAGTTATTTTCATTGAACTTCCCCTGTTCTAGAAGCTTCTAAGCACAGGAGTCCAGGTCCAAAGGACATGTTCCATTTCCAGGGCTTCTTTCTTGGTGGTCTGCTGTCCTTCTCTCTCCTCTCTGCTCACTTCTGTCTTTTATATCTCAAAAGGGATTGACTCAAGACATAATCCAATCCTGCAGATTGTGTCCTGCCTCATTACCATAAATTCCTTTAATCCGGCCTTATTAACATCATAGTAGTTAGGATTTACAAGATTTAGGATAAATATATCAAATCCCCAAAAAAGGACAATCAAACAATACTGGGATTCATGGCCTAGTCAAATTGACACAAATTTTTGGGAGACACATTTCAATTCATAACAACACTTGATAAAATGTCAATAAAAATACAGTACAAGATAAGAATAAATTTGTGGCACATAAGCATAAGTAATACTGTAAAATTAATAATCATAGTTTAATCTTAACAAAAGCTAAAACAAATTTGTTGCAAATCTGTATTCACCATAGATGAACCCCCACTAGCACAGTATTTGTTCAGTGGAAGTCATCTAACTTTGTGTTGGCATTAAATTGAATGATGTATTTATTCATTCAACAAATACTTACTAAACACTGTTAACAGTGATTGATTCTGGAAATACAGTGTTGAGCAGAAGCATAAAAAAATGTATAAATAAAAAAAAAAGAAATATATTATATTCCTTACTATTTTTGTTTTAAGCAAGCACTTGATGATATGTCTAACATGCCTATTTTTCATGTTAACATTATAATTGTACTGTTTAATTATTTTATTAAACACATATGCCTGTGTAACCTCAGGTGGAAGTGATCTAATAATTAATAACTTATGGGTAATAAATAAATATATTCATAAAACAGTAGAATGAGATACGGTGCAATTTCATAAATAGCATACTATTTTATTTTTCTATAAATCACTGTAATGAAGAAAACATTACCATCAAAATATTATCTCTCATTACTTCTCTGATTTTCCTTGAAAGAAGTTTGATTCAATGATACAAACACATGTACTTCACTTGAATAACTTCAAGTAAATATGGAGAATTCTTCCCCAGGGAAATGAAAGGGAGTAAGAAATCTCCAGTATAGAAAACACTATGAATTCACACCATACTTAAACTGAAACATTTTTAGTTTGGTGACCTTGGGAGATGTTACTTGAGATGACTAAGAATGATTAAAAAAACAATCAAGAAACTATATTAGCTGTGGATGTAGAAAGTTGGAAGGAGCATCACCCCAATATACATAAAAAAATATAAACACTTAGAAAAACTGAAAATTAATGCTTTTTCGCAAAATTATGGAAGAACTAAAGTTACTGGGCAAACAACTAAACCTAAATCTAGAGACAACTCTCAGCAGGGAGTACCCGAATAGTTGTTGTAGCACAAACCATCCCACCACCATAGAAGACTGTAAAACTACTGAGCACTCAGCTAGAAATTTTTATCAAATTGCTGAATGGGGACTAGCAGAAGGGTGTGAAGACCTAGGAATTGTATACAGAGATGCATTTAGACTCTCTCCTAGACGTTTCTCCAGGTAGTTTATTAGTTTCTCATGGTAAAAAATCAGAAGGAAGCAAACATTCCCAATGTGCTGGTTGGGTGAAGGGAACAACAACCACTGCTGAAACTCCTATTACACACATTTTCCTATATCCTTTAGGGAACAAAATTTAAATCTTCAAGGAAACACATCAAAAGTGTAGCTTGAGGGTAGCTGCTATGGGAGAGGAATGGCAGTCACCCAGGAAACTGGTAGGACCCATGTTCTGTATCTCCATTCAGGAACAACAGCCTTAAGTTTACCAGAGAAGTGACACAAAATTGTCTTCTGAGGGCAGTGATGTTAACCATGTAGTTGTGGGAGAAGAAGATGGGGAAAAACTGTACCCTTGGGGAAGAGAAGTACATGCTAAAGCTAGTGTTATATCTGGCTAAAACACATTGCCTGCCTAAAACTGAGGCTTAATTAGTACATCAGAAAATGCATCTTTCCCCTGTCCCTTCCACACCATGCTACAAAGCTCTGAGTCAACACAGCAATGGAACACAGATAGCAGAGCTTCAAAAGACAGATGTTCTCTGGGAACAGGCCAAAGAGAAAAAAACACAAACAGGAAGGTTCGACAAAGTGGAAGCAGACACTCAGAGAAAAACTGGCAAACTAGCCTACAAAATAAACACGAGTATCACTAAAGAAATCTGAAATCTGTGGTGACTGAGAAGAGTGACCATAACAGCAAACTTTAAGCACAGCCAAATACTGACTAGATTAATACAAACTTCCTTACTTAAGACCTAATTAAAAAAAAAAAAAACCCAGTGCCGTCGAGTCGATTCCGACTCATAGCGACCCTATAGGACAGAGTAGAACTGCCCCACAGAGTTTCCAAGGAGCACCTGGCGGATTTGAACTGCCAACCCTTTGGTTAGCAGCCATAGCACTTAACCACTATGCCACCAGGGTTTCCTAAGGCCTAATTGAAGGTGTCTATATCATGAAGCATAAAACATTTTTTAACTCAGTATCAACTATCCTATGCAATATGTGTATCTTTTAGCAAACAAGTATGAGGTATACAAAACGTATAAATAAGAGGTGAGATATAATAGTATAAAAAACAAAGAAACATCAGAACTTGGCTCAGGAATTACACAGATACTTAAAATATCAGACAGAGAAGTTAAATAACTAGGATTAAGATGTTAAAGGCCTTAATGGATAGGATAGATGACTTTCACAATCATAAATTTGAATTCGGCAGAGAGATGAAAACTGTAAGACCAAAATGGAAATGCTAGAAATAAGACCACAGTTACAGTGATAAAGAATGCCTTCCTTGGAGCTCTCCAGGAAGCTCAACATAGCCAAAAACAACCAGTGAGCTTGAAGTGAGGCCAATAGATGTTACCAACACCAAAACACAAACAGAAAAAAAAAAGAGTGAGAGAAGAAAACCTAAGAGGGCATGCAAGAGCTGTAGATTATATCAATTGATAAAATTTATGTGTAATTGGGATCTTACAAGGAGAAGAAAGAGACAATGGGAGATGAGAAATATTTGAGGAATTAATGGCTGCTAAAAAAAAAAAAAATTTTAATTTTGTAAAGGAGCCCTGGTGGTGCAGTGGTTAAGAGTTCAGGCTGCTAACCAAAAGGTTGCCTGTTCAAACATACCAGCTGCTCCTAGGAAACCCTATAGGGCAGTTCTACTCTGTCCTATAGGGTCACTGTGAGTAGGAATTGACTGGATGGCAACAGGTTGGAAATTTCTAAAATTAATGACAGACACAAAATCGCAGATTTAAAAAGACCACCAGGCAGGATAACAATAAGAAAAACACAACTAGGCATTTAGTATTGAAACTTTTGAATACCAGAGACAAAGAGAAAATTCAGAAGGGTGCCCAAAGTAGAGATTTTTTTCAGAGGAGCCAGGATATAATTATTTGTAGCTCTGCTTTTCATTTTAAATACTGCTTTTACAGACTGTGGTGGATTTAACATGGACCCAAATTATTTGCCTTTCTTCCCACAGCAAGGTGGCATCTATTTACTCACCTTTTTAATCTGGATTGGATTTATCACTTGTTTTTTAACGTAAAATGGCCCATGATTTGTTTGGAAGGGAGACAGCTGACATTATTTGCTTAGCATCTTATCTACTTCCTCAGCTTTTACTTGTCCATGTTTGGTGTAATTTTTGTATGGTTTGTGCTAATCTAAAGGTTGGCAACTTGAACCCGCCCAGTACCACAGAAAAAAAGAATTGACAATTTGCTTCTGTTTAGATTCCAGACAAGAAAACTCTATGGAATAGTTCTACTCTGTAACACATAAGGTCACCATGAATTGGAACTGACTGGACAACAACTAATAACAACATCACCAGAAAAAATTTTATGACTATTATTTTTGTACATTGATTAATATTCATTATGTATTATGTTTCTATCCTTTGCTTTCATAAACTGTTCAAATGGATCCAGCTCTGTACTTGAAGCCGTCAACTAATAGGTCCTTGTCAAGCAGACTAGAGAATTGAAGTTAGCCAGACACAGAGTTGGAAGAACAGAAGGATTTATTCACAGTTTACAAACTGGGAGACAGGCAGGGTCTCATGACCTAAGGCAGCCAGCTCCCAGAACTGGGGCAAATTTGTTCCTTTTTCAGGGAGTGACATACATATACATGAACAGTGAAGGGAGGATCTTCAGTCTTGTGATGTATGTGCAGTCCGCATAATTTTAGTGAATGAGTTTTTGTGCACAGCTCTAAAAATATTGCTCACAGCCTTAAAAAAAAAAAAAGGAGATGGTTCCCTAATGACACCCCAGGAAGGTCAGATTCAGTGCACCTGTGCCTAGGCCTCCTGCCAGGAGAAGAGAAGAAACCTGGGGATTCGACCAATCACGGTGAAGAGCTGTAAAAGTTGTAGCAAAAATATAGCAAGAGCAGGTTTTTCTGGAAAACAACTATTATGAGATGGTTAATAACCCTTAATAACCCTTTCATCACTGCCTGCTTCATTCCCTGTTCTAACACTGGTCCCTTTAATCTTAAAGGGAATAGGGGTGAAGGTTATTCTTCTGTAACTTCTTCAAGCTGAATAAGGCTGTTGTTCTGTGGCGATGGGACCTTTATGGTGGGTCTCATCAAGGGGAGTGAACATTTGCACAGTTGTTTGGGCTGAGGTCAGGAAACCCAATGTGCGCTCACCATTATGGATCATGGTTGGTTTTGCTCTCTCAGAGGCCTATAGCAGCCCAACCTGTTTCGGTAGTGTATATGGGTACAGGAAGCAGAATACTAACACCAAGGTTATTAGCAATGTTAAGGGTCTTTGGGGAACCTCACCCATGTTGAGGGCTGGGGTCGGGAAAATGAGTATGTAAGGTCTTTGACTGACTCAGGTGTCCAGATCAATGGTGTTGGCTAGCTCAGCCCTAACCAAGTAAAGAAGTAAAGGGATTTGGCAAGCAAAAGCTAAGAGGAAAGGACTAACAAGATAGGCCTAATAAAATTTCTAATTCTTTTGCCCCTCCATAATTATCAAAATTTTTTCAAAACAGGTGTTTAAGATCTCATGGCTCAACAGTCCAACCAGGTTCTGTGGTCTCCTTGTCTGGTTCTCTGGTATCAGGACTTGCTGGGGTGGCTGTTGGTTTTAATCAGGAATGGCGGACTCAAGGTTTGATTCCTTCAGTTTTTAAGGAAGAATACGCGGATAGTAACACCAAATAAGGCCCCTCCCATATTGGCTGGAGGTCTCGATCCACCTTGCAATGTTTGAACAAAACCCAATCTCCTGGTAAGAAGGGGTATAAGGGCCCATCAGGTGGGTCCAGCAGCCTCCAGGCTGCATAGCCTTTTATTTTATTAAGCTTGAATTTGTGAGAAAAGAGCCCTAACCTGAACTTTAGGAACTACCTCACTGTTAGGAAACTGAGCATAATCTATTCGGTAGAGCCTCCCATACATCATTTCATAGGGGCTTAAATTAATCCTGCTTCTAGGGGCTATCCAAATCCTCAAGAGTGCCAGTGGTAGGCTCTTTATCTATTTTAGTCCAGTTCCTTGACATATTTTTGCTATAGTTTTCTGCAGGGTACGATTCATTTTTTCTACCTTTCTGGAAGACTGTGGTGTCCAGGCAGCATGTAGTCTCCAGGTAATATTGAGTGTCCTTGATGCCTGTACAGTTACTTCAGAGACAAAAGCTGGCCCATTGTCTAATTGAAAAGTGATGACATGCTGAACCTTGGAACAATTTGTTCTAACTTAACCTTTGATACTTCAAAAGCTTTTTCCATCTGAGTTAGAAATACCTCTATCCAATTAGAAAAAGTGTCTGCAAATGCTAGAAGGAACGTAAGGTTTCCAGGAGCTGTAGGCATGATTGTAAAATCTACTTGCCAATCTTCAGCTGTCAATTCTTCTGGAATTTCTTATAAAAGAAACCATGCAGTATGAACTTTATGTTTGGCTTCTCCTGCTCAACACAATGTTATTGAAGTTCACCTATCCTGTTGCATGCGTCTATATTCAATTCCTTCTGACTTACATAATTTAGCACAATCTCTAGTGACCTCTGCCATTGCCAGCTTTCCCTCCCCTACTATGACACCTTGGTATTCTTCTTCTCTAAAGAATAGCTCCACAAGACTAAATTATTTTCTCTGAATAGTGTGAAAAGTGAGTCCATTCCATGTTCTGAAATACCAATCCATGAAAGCCTCTATCCTCTCATAACATCCTTTGAAATAAACTGTCAAAGAGAAATCAACTGGATGAGATAACTTTCCTCATGTCTTAGTGAATCTATATCTCAATTCAACATTTTTCGTGGAGTTATTCCTACAGAAAATAAAAGAAGGATACATTTTGTATTAGTCAGGGTTCTCCAGAGAAACAGAACAAATAAGACAGATATAAAGAGAGAGAGAGAGTTTGAGAAAGAAAGAGAGATAACAAGAAGTTGATTAATATAATTGTAGGGACTGGCAAAACCAAAATACTCAGGTCATATGACAGGCTGGAAACTCCAGCAGCCTTGTGTTCACAATAAGCAGGCCATGCAGCAGACTGGAAAGTCTGGCACGATATCTACGTTACAGTCTCGAGGCAGAATTCTTTCTCCTTTTAGAAACCTCAGTTTTTTCTCTTAAGGCCTTCAACTGATTAGATGAGACCCATTCACATGATAAAGGGTAATCTCTTTTACTTAGGGTGAACTGGTTAAAAATGTTAACCACATCAACAAAATACCCTAGCAACAACATCCAGACTAGTGATTGACCAAACAGCTAGGCACCATAGCCTGGCCAAGTTGATAAAAAACTAACCATTTGAAGAAATACCGGTCACCATTTTGTTGCTCATTTCAGGGATGCATATCAGCCCCAAATTGACCAAGTCTAGTACTATGTGGTAAAAGGGAGTGTAACATTGTTAGAATCTGTCAAGCTGTTTTCCAAAGTGATTGTAAAATTTTACTTTCTCAGTAAAAATGAATGAGAATTTCAGTTGCTCCATATTCTTCCAGTAGTTGGCATGCTAAGATATTTCTATTTTTAAGCATTCTAAAATGTATATAGCTGTATCTAATTGTGATTTTAAGTTCATTTCTCTAGTGAGTAATGTTGCTCCTTATGTTTATTTTCCATTCATATGTTTTCTTGGGTAAACTAAGTGTATGCCCATTTTCATTTGGATTATTATTTTTTCTTTATTGCTTTTTGACATTTTTTATGTATTCTAGATATAAGCCCTTTTTCAGCTAAGATATGTGATTTATAAATATTTTCTCCAAGTCTGTGGCTTGTCTTTTTATTCACTTAACAATATTTTTGAAGAGCAGAAGTTCTTAATTTTGGATTCCAATTTATCACATGTCTGTTACAGATTGTAGTATGCCTAGGTCAAAAGGTCACAAAGATTTTATCTTATGTTGTCTTCTAGAAGTTTATTCTTTTACGTTTATATTTATATCTAAGATCTATTTTAATTTTTGTATATAGTGTTGGGTATGTATCATGGATGATAATTTTACATATGGGTAGCCTAATTTTTAAGCATAATTTGTTGAAAAGACAGCCACCCAAAACAAAAAACTATTAGACTCAAACCTCAATAGCACCAGGGTTGAGAAACTCAGATCTAGACATATTACTTTTTTAATGCAAACTCATTATCAAACGCACATAAGAACATGATCTGTAGAATCCCTAGGGTCTTCAAACTAGTAAGTTCCACCTGGGTGTGTAAACACATGGAGGTTTGGTATAAGTCAAAACTACCTCTGACATCAGGAAAACAAGAGAAAGTTACATATCTGCTGTTAACGTTTTCCTTTCTAGCAATTATGATGCTGCACAATGACCCTTCCTTCTAAAGACTGAGAATTAGTTACAAAAACAATGCCAACATTGTCATCAGCAAGATTAAAATAGTTAATTTTAAAACGTTTATTTAATTTCCAAGGTATAAAATTAATCCTGTGATTGAAACAGAATAATTATCTTTTCAAAATTCATCATCTACAAGCTAAACGTTACTATAAATAACACTTTATCATTAGCATTGTAAAAACTGAGTGGGAAAGTACGGTAATTGACATAAATCAAGATTTAATATAGCACCATGATAAATAAGAAGAAGTATTTTCCTGGCTTTGTCTATATTACTTTAAATTAGAGAATGAATAAACATAATATCTATTAATGTCAACAAGAAATTAAAACTAATTTTATTCATATATTAAAATGCCTTAGGAATGTGACAGTGACAATGCCAAAGATTAAGACTGATAAAAATTAGGATATTTTGGTTGTCCTGGCAATGAAAGTCTGAAATCCATGACTGCCAACATCAGCTGAGAAAAATTACCTAGAATCATTGGGCCTGAGTTGCCTCAAGGATAAAATAAACACATAAAAGGAGATTTTCGTACTGAAAATCAAAGGATGCTATAATTTTATACCATTAATAAAAATAGATACTCAAAACGTTTAGAAAATGGCAAATGGAGAAGAGATTTATATAAGGCATGAGGAAGAAATAGATTTTTAAAAATCAGACTGTTTAGAACTTCTGAAAAAATTAAATCTCATATAGTCTAAATCAAATGTATCTCTCTCTCTCTTCACACTTTTTTTTTTTTAATGCAGATGAAATGGTGTCTAGATACACTAAATTAATATTTGGGGGCAGACTATTTCTCTAAAGAAAGTGAAAGAAATAACAATTCAAAATGAAAATGTAATTGTCAGATTCATTGTTTTCTCTACCTTCACAAGCATATCAAGTATCAGTTAAACCACATTCTTGAGTTGTTCAAAAAATATTTCCTTTACTGAGAACTCAACAATTCTCACAGCATATATTGACTGAACTGTGAGGTAGAGATTAAATTTCCCCTACTTTCTACTGGAAAACATTGAGACATAAAAACTCTGAGTAATTTGTGCAGTATCCCACAATGTGTACGTGATGAAGGCTTTACCTAATCCATGCTGAATATCTCAAAACAGTCTTATAACCATTAAACATACTACCTCTCCAAATTTACCCTGATGTTGAACACCTCTGTTATTTACTTTTATTTATATCCAAATTTTCTTTCCTTATGTATGTTTTTAGACTCTAAATAATTATTGCTTTATCCTAGAAAGTCTCCCTCACCTCCAAAATTACTTAGAAGACTATCCTATGTGCCCTATAATATATACTTGTATATCTTTAAATTGCACTAATTATACACTGTATAGCAATATTCGTTTTATGTGCTAATCTCTTTTGGGGAATGCAAGCTTCTTTAAAGTAAGGATAGAGCCCTTCACAATATCTGGAATAAGATAAATGTTGGATAAACATACACTGATTTACTTACCAGTTTACACACAGCAGTTTGCACTTACACAAGGTACACTTTAATCAAAGTCAAGGTTTCTGGAAATGAATATGCCTTAAGGAGATGTTATTTAATAATTGGATTAAAGATTTGAAGTAAGTTTACTGTAGCAGAGTAACATGTTTTTGAAGCCTTCAACTAATAGGTTCTTGTCAAGCAAATTGAAATCCCCAGACACAGGGTTGGAAGAACAGAAAGGTTTATTCACATTTTACAAACTGGGAGACAGGCAGAGTTTTATGACCTAAGGCTGCTATCTCCCTGAACCAGGGCAGATTTGCTACTTTTATAGAAAGCGACATACATATGCATTAGCAATGAGGGTAGGATCTTCAGTCTTTTGATGCCTGTGCAGTCCACATAATTTTAGTGAATGGGTTTTTGTGCATGGCTCTAAAAATATTGCTCACAGTCCTGAAAAAATGGCTACAACTTGCTACTGCCACCCTAGGAAGGCGGTATAGCAGGTAGATTCGGAGTCAGTGCACCTGCACCTCAGCCTCCTACCGGAAGAGAAGAAACCTGAGGATTGGGCCAATCTTGGTGAAGCGCTGTAAAAATTGTAACAAAAATCCAGCAAGAGTAGACTTTTCTGAAAAACAGCTACTACCGGATGGTTAATAGCTCTTAATTTCCCTTTTCTGGCTGCCTGCTTCATTTTAACAGTTGAGAGTAAAATGCAAGGGAAGAATTTAGCTATAAGATTTTTCAACAGAGTCTTCTATATGTGATAACTGATGAGGTAGAAAATATAATCAGAAAGCATGTATGAAATCTTTTTTCCCCCAGTTTTTGCTGTAAGGTGTATCATATTTTTTAAGTTACTTTTTTGAAAAACACAAAATCTTTTGTAATATATCCCGGCAGACTTCTTTCACCTGCTGGTTCATTAGAGTGTAAATAAAGGAATTTAGTAAAGGGGCAACTGAGGTATAGAGCAAAGCTATGCCTTTGGATACAGTCAGTCTTTCTTTTGCAGATAGTTTTATATACATAAAGGTAGAGCTACCATAAGTCATGGAGACAACAATCATGTGGGAAGTACAGGTGGAAAAAGCTCTTGCTGTGCAGAGGGGAATTTCAGAATGGTCCTAATGATGTAAGTGTAAGACAGAATCACGAACACCAAGGTGACTACAAGTGTCATCACAACTAAGACAAAAGACATCAATTCTAGGACACATGTATCTGTGCAGAATATCTGCAGGATAGAAGTTTCACAACTAAAAAGATCAATTATTTTGGAAACACAGAAATCCAGCTTGAGACCCATGATCAAAGGGGGAAAGATGATTAGGAATCCAATTACCCAAGAACTGAGCACAAGTTGGTAGCACACTCTGCTGCTCATGATGATGGGATAATGCAGCAGCTTGCAGATGGCAACGTAGCGGTCATAGGACATGGCAGCCAGAAGGTAAATTCTGTAACTCCCAGTAAAAAGATGAAAAATAATTGAGCTACACAATCATTATAAGAAAGGGTTTTGTCTTTAGTCACAATGGTTATTAGGAATCTAGGAATGCACACTGTTGTGAACAGGAGAAATTTTGGAGAAAAGAATACATTGGAGTCTTGAGACTTTCATCCAACAGGGTAAGGAGGGCAATAATCAAGTTCCCCATAGCATTAAATGCATAGTTGAGAAAGAGAAAGAAAAAAAAATCACAATTTGTAATTGTGGATCATCTGTCAGTCCCAGGAGAATGAACTTTATTTCCAGTGATTGGTTCTTCATTTCTCTTCTGTAAGCTTTATCAAATGTACACAGGAAAAGAAGAACAGAATTAGAAATATCAAGATCTTTTAACCTAAAAAAACAGAAAGAGATATATTCTCTAACTTACCCATTTGGAAATTACAGCTTCAGCTTGAAATTGCAGATGACATATAAATATATACCAAAGATCAATTTAAAAGTCCTTCTGATCCTTTATTTCTATTTATAACATTCCTGAGAATTTTTTTCTTTGAACTTGAGTTTTAGGTCAATTTGAATTTTAGCCAGTCTTTTCCATGTATAATTTAAATAGAAGAAGTGTATGAAATATTTAAAATATATTTTCTATTTATGCTTAAAGAAAACTGATTCAAACAAATTCCTATTTTAATCTATAAACAATTTTGAGTTCTGTTTTATGATACTTTGTTCAAAGTTACTCTCAGTGGAGTTCTCAGAATTTTTACACATCTTGACATTTTCTCCTTTGTGTTTTTCATTGCACTTATCACTCTAACTCTCAATCTATTTTTTCATAACTACATACCATTAATTTGTTTTAACAACACAAACTGGAACATCTCTTTTGAGCTAAATTTTATATACACATTATAAACATTTTTTATAATTAGTGGAGAATGTCCCAAATCTAAATCATTAAAATAGAAACTTCAAACCAAACCAAGTTAAAAAAAAAAAATTATCCTGATTTCCTTTTCTTATCAGATTTAGATTATTTGTAATCCCAGCTTCCATTTTTTTTAACATAACTGTGCAAATTGCAGTAAGTCTGTTTGTGTTTTTAAAATGAGTCTCAAGGTGATTTTTTTAAAATCAAATTTAGGGTTTTGTTACAATTACTGTGCTATGCAATGATGAAGGCAACACTGATTTTCAGTGTGGCTTTTAAATAGCTTAAGATCTTAATTTCAACAGTTTTAAATTTTTTTTTTTTTTCTGTCCTGAGACTACACCTTCATTATTAGCAGTTTTCTTGATTGGTTTAACCATACTCAAATCAACAGCCATTTTCCAGATTACAGGACAAGTATAAAATGCAAAACATTATGAAAACACAGAAGAAAATACACTTAGAAAAAATATATATAATAACTTCTTTTCTATTATCCTTTTAGAGTATTTTCCTAAAAGTGACTACATAATTTTGGCACATTATTTATAAAATCCTGAATATCTAGAAATAATATTAATTCCAATGCTTTCTACAAGAATTCAACTTACTTCTATGTTATATTATCCCCATTATATTAAACACATCAGCCTACTTCCTTAAGTACATTACCTGCAGACATTTACATAAAATGAAGAACTAAAGATAACTTCTGGAAAATGTAACACTCTCTTTGTTATATTTATTCTTTTATATTTTTCCTTATTAACATCATTACAGCTGCTAAGTGATCTTAAGCTTTTAGTGTAAAAATGTACATTTCAGCTCTTATTTCGAAGACTTCCATTTTTACTCTACTCCTGATTTAAAAAAGAATTTTCTAGGATCCAATCAATCAATCAATCAATTTCTGTGAGTATGTGGGTTTAGTAGACTATTCTAGAGGTAAGCTATCTCACATTCTAGTTTACAGCTTCTCATGGTGTTTTCGTTATCCATTCACCCAGTGGAGCACCTAGTTCATAAAGACAGTCAGAGAAAATGAAACATAGACACAACACTATATGATTAAGTAGATGGTAACATCTACTGTTATATGTAATCATAAAATTACTCTTCCATTAAAGAAGATTTATAAAACATGAAAAAATTCTGTAGTCAAATTTATCTGAGTGAATTTTGTTTCTTGTGCATTTATCTTAGTTTCTGATTTTGAAGTTAAAATTGTACTTGACTTGCCTTCTGGAATTTTTGTTCCTCTATGTTTGCATAGAGGAACAAAAATTCCAGAAGGTTTTTTTTTTTATGTTTGCATAGCAGAAATATGTACTAAGACAATTAGTGATGATTTTATTCACTTCTAAATTTTTAAAAAGACAATCCTATTTTCTTATTCCAATAGGAAGATTTATTACCCATTTTTGTGAGAAAAGGCAAAGTGTGCATATGGGGCTTCTTTAAAGATTTCCCACTTTTGCTCAAGTTCATACTCACTATGAAGCTTGGAATTGATGTATCAATACTTTCTGTGGATATCCATCTTCCAACCTGGATAAGTGGAATTTTGTGAAATTTGTTCATAATAACTCCCATGAAAAGTGTTAAAACTGAGATTGCTATCATGCAAAAACCTCAAAATAGATACACACTCTTAAAAATAAAATAAAAAATGGGAAGTGGAAAAAAATCAGGAAATCATCTGATGACGGTAAGCAACTGTTCCAAGCAAAGAAAGACAACATTAAGAAAAGTACCTTTCAAAATGCTACAATTTTATCATTTCCTATTTACTATAGCCTCAAGAGATTCTATTGAAATAAAACAAAGAAAGATGATCTTCCCTGGGGTAAGTATTCCAAAAGTATTAATTATTTGCAGTAAAGTGCACCACTATAATCTACTTAAAAAAAAAGAAGCTGAAGTGAAAGTATCCCAAAGGAGTATCATAACTGATTTAGCAAAAGCAATAAAATATGTTATAAGGAACATCAGCAGTTTTATCGTCCTGGGACAACACTGGAAGATCTCAGCTGGTTTACACCGGGAAGAAACATTTCCTTTCTTTCATTAAGCAAAAGAAGTAATTTTAGACTTTATTGTAAACCATTTTAAAGTGAGGCTTTGAATGTCTTATTGGTGGAAATTGATTCTTAAAGTGCACTGATTTTTATCTATTAAATACATTTCTGTGTTAATGTCCAAAACTGAAAGCAATTCCACCGTCCTCAGTTGGTGATGAATAAACAATTGTGGTATATCAAGACCATGTAAAACTGCTCCATGAGAAAATGAACTAGAGGTAAATAAAAAACACAAATTAACCTTAAAAGCATTGTGCTAAGTGAGAGAAACCAAATACAAAAAACAACATATTGTAAGATTCCATTTACATAATTCTAAACCAAAAGCCAAACCAGTTGCATCTGAGTTGATTCTGACTCATGGTGGCTCCACGGATGTCAGAGCAGAACTGTGCTCCACAGAGTTTTCTTTCTTTTAATGGTTTATTTTATTTTATTGTTGTTATACTCGGAATAAGCACAGCAAAACATACACCAATTGAACAGTTTTAAAATGCACAATTCAGTAATATTAGTTACATTCTTCGAGTTATGCAACCATTCTCACCCTCCCTTTTCTGAGTTGTCCCTCCCTTATTAGCATAAACTCACTGCCCCCAAAGATTCCTATCTAATACTTCAAGTTGCCCTTGTCAATTTGATCCTCTATAGATAGAACTTAAAACATCACAATGCTCAAGGTAGACATTCTTTACTGGTTCGACTAAGCCATTGTTTAAAACAGTTTTAAGAAAACTTCAGGGGATATTTTTGGTTTGAAGTTTAAAGATTATCTCAGGGCACTAGGTTTGGGATCCTTACAGCCTTCATGGCTCCAGAAAATCTGGAGTTCATGAAAATTTGAAATTCTGTTCTGCATTTTTCCCCTTTTGATTAGGATTCTTCTATAGAATCTTTGATCAAAATGCTCAGTAATGGTAGCTGGGAATCCTCCAGTTCTTCTAACGTCATGGCAAAGGAGGCAGCTGTTCATGGAGGCAATTAGCCACCCAGTCATTTCCTCCACCTATTCCTGGCCCTCCTTCTTCCTCTGTTGTTTCAGGCAAATACAGAAGAATTGTGACTTGGGTGACTGCTTTTAAGCGTTTAAGGTCCCAGGCACTATGTAACAAACCAGGAAGTAGACATAAGGATTAAACACTTTGTTAGGTCAATTAGCTCTGATGTCCCATGAAACCATGACCCTAAACCTCCATACCAAGGAACCAAATCCCACGAGGTGTTTGGTTGTACATAAGCAGCCTCAGCAGCTACTATTTCTTCTCTTTTTTTTGTCATTGTTGTAAATATAGCTATCACACAGCTTCTGCCTATCCAACTTCTTAAGGGTATATAACTTATCGATAGCAATTACAATAATCAGCTGTGCAAACCTACCCTTAATCAATGCTATTTTTCCATCATCGTAAACCGGAAGTCGGTACTCCATAAGTGATAACTGCCCCCCTCTTGCCCCTGGTAACCATTAACAAACTTTGGTCTCTATAGATTTGCCTTTCCTTTTTGGTGGTGGGTTGTCTTTTTATATAAATGAGGTCATACAATATTTGTCCTTTTGTAACTGACTTATTTCACTCAACATACTGTCTTCAAGCTCCATCCGTATTATAGTGTGTATCAAGATCTCACTTTTCTTATTGGCTGAGTAGAAAAATTCCATTCTATGTATGCACCATATATTGATTAACCATTCATCTGTTGATGGACATTTAGGTTGTTTCCACCTTTTGGCTATTGCGAATAGTGCTGCAATGAATATTGTGTACAAGTATCTGTTTGGGTCTCTGCTTTCAAGTCTTTTGGGCATATACCTAGAAGCAAAATTGCTGCATCATATGGTAGTTCTATTTCAATTCTTGAGGACCCACCACACTGTTTTCCACAATGGTTGTGCTGTTCTGTATTCCCACCAGCAATAGTTAAGGGTTCTAATTTCCCCACGTCTTGGCCAAAATGTGTTATTTTCTAGGTTTCTTTTCTTTTTTTTTTAATCTTAGCCATCCTAGTGAGAGTGTGATGGTATTTCATTGTACTTTTTATTTGCATCTCTCTGATAGCTAATGACATTGAGCATCTTTTTATGTGTTTGGTGACCATTTGAGTGTCATCTTTGGTGGAGTGTCTATTCAAGTCCTTTTCCCATTTTATGGTTGAGTTACTTGTCTTTTAGTTTTTAAGTCGTTGAAGTTTTCTATACACCAACAATAAGAAACCTGAAAGAGAAATTAGGAGACAGTTCCATTTACAATAGCAACTAAGAGAATAAAATACCTAAGAATAAATTTAACTGGTAATGTGAAGGACTTATACAATGAAAATTATAAAACACTTCTTAAAGAGATTAAAGAAGACTTAAGTAAATATAAAGAAGTTCCATGTTCATGAATTGGAAGACATATTATTGTTAAGTTGTCAATACTACCTAAAGCGACCTATAGATTCAACACAATCCTCATCAAAATTCCAACAGTCTTCTTTACAGAAATGGAAAAACCGATCCTCAGCTTTATGTGGGATGGCAAGAGGCCTTGAATAGCTAAAGAAATATTGAAAAAGGACAAAGTAGGAAGACTCACACTTACTGATTTAAAATATATTAAGCAACTACAGTACTCAAAACAGTCTGGTACTGGTATAACAATAGACACACAGAGCAATGGAATAGAATTGAGAGTCCAGATTAAACCCACATATCTATGGTCAACTGATTTTTGACAAGGGTGCTAAATCCATTCTATGGAAAAAGAAGTCTTTTCAATAAATAGTGTTGAGAAAATTGGATTTCCACATGTTGATAAATGAAACAGGATCCACGCCTCACACCATCCACAAGAACAAATTCAAAGTGGGTTCAGGATCTAAACATGCAAATGGAAACTGTAGAATTCTTAGAAGAAAACGCAGGGGCAACACTGTGAGACCTATGGATTCAACAATGGATTATCTAATATAATAACAAAAGCACAAACAGCAAAAGATAAAAAAAAGTGACCTTGTAAGAATGAAAAACTTTTGTTCATCAACAGACTTTATCAAAAAAGTGAAAAATCAAGCTACTGACTGGGAGAAGAATATCTTCAGAGGCTTTATATCCAGTATAATCTAATACCCTCAGGGTTTTCAATGGCTGATTTTTGGGAAGTATCCAGACCTTTCTTCTGAGGCATCTCTGGGTAGACTCAAACCACAAATGTTTTGGTTAGCAATGAGCCTGTTAACCTTTTTCACCAACCAGGGACTCCAAGGCCAAACTATAGGGATAGAAATCTGCCCAATGGTTTCATGATTTAAGAATGAGGAGAAAGGATTGACAACCAAATGTCATGAAAGAAGTTTTCAGGATGATGGCAATAGCTTATATCTTGATCATGGTGATGGTTACATGACCTATATGTTTGCCAGAGTACATCAAACTATACCAAAAAAAAAAAAAGAATGAATTTTACTGTACATAAATTCTACTTCAATAATCAATCAAAATTATTTGGATAAGATAGGCCTCTTTTTTAATATGCTGTTGAAAAGATTGTTTTAGATTAGAGCTATACTAGTCAATATGATAGCCACTAATCACAACTGACAACATAAATTCAAATTAATTAAAATTAAGTTTTCAGTTCATCAGTTGCACTGGCCACATGTCACGTAGTCAGTAGCCACATAGATTAGTAGCTCCCATATTGGACAGCAAAGCAATATAAAATTGCTGTCTCTGCAGAAAGTTCTATGGAACAACACTGAGTTAGACAATTGACTTTCAGCATTTGTAATTTTTTAGTTTGTGCATTAAATGCTACAAATTTAATCTAAATGTAGCCTTGACAGGCTTCTTATAACTTTTTATATGCTACATTTTATTATCATGTATTTTAAATGTTTCTCTTATTTTCATTGTAATTACTTATTTAATCAATTGTTCATTTAGCAATACATTGCTTAACTTCCAAAATTTGCTTACTTTCTAGTTTTTTCTTTTTTTGTCTTTTAATTCTTCCTTAATTCTATGGATATTTTTAACTCATTGGATACAGTATTTTGTATTAATAAAGGGTTCAATTTTGTTAATTGTATTTTAAAATCTACAGATTTGTTTTTCCACTTATTTTTGATGAACAGATACACAAAAAAAATCTTAAGTTGAAAACCTTTTTCCAAGCCCAGCTCCACACTACTTAACTGTACTGTACCACCTAGTTAATTAATCACAAACCAAGAAAACCAAACCCATTGCCATCAAGTTGATTCTGACTAGTAGTGACCCTATAGGACAGAGTAGAACTACCCCACAGGGCTTCCAAGGAGCTACTGCTGGATTTGAACTGCTGGCTATTTGGTTAGCAGCTGAGCTCTTACTTGCTGCTGCACCAGAGCTACTAATTAATTATACTAATATTCATTTCCTAGTTTGCCAAAAAGAGATAATAGAGTATTGTTCTACCATGGAGTTGCTTTTTTGGCTTTAATGAGATAATATTTGTACAGTATTTTTTTTTTTTTCACTTAGCACTTAGTAGTGGACAGTACATAGTATAATTTACTTATGTATTTAAATATCAAACTATTTATCTAAGGAATATAAAAATAAGGAAACAAACTTGGAGAATTAAAACAACTTTGATGCCATGCACCAGAATATATTACTGGAAAAAATTGTGATCCCCACAGTCAACAAAATCAAAACCCAAACTCATTCCCACCAAGTTGAGTCAATTCTCACTCATGGAAACCCTATAGGAGAGTAGACTTGCCCCATAGGGTTTTCAAGGGGCAGCTGGTGGATTCGAACTGCCAACCTTTTGGTTTGCAGCCGTAGCTCTTAACCACTATGCAGCCAGGGCTCCCCACTGTCAATGGCCATAAGAATTTTAAATTTCACATCTCCCCATGATCTTAATCACCACATTAATCAACTCCCTCTTATCACACCAATTGGTACAAGATGTCAGAATAATGAGGATAAAAGCCCTGCTAATGATGAGGTGTTTTTAGTTGCTGTGGAGTTGGCTCTGACTCTTGGTGGCCCCATGTGCAGCAGAAAGAAATGTTGATGGTTGATATGCTTGAGTTCATTGTTGAGGCCACTGTATTTTGAATGCCTCCCAGCCTAGAGAGCTCATCTTCCAGCACTCTATTGGACAATATTCTGTAGTGATCTATAGGGTTTTCGTGGGCTAATTTTCAGAAATAGATGCCCAGGCCTTTCTTCCTAGTCAGTCTTAGTCTGGAAGCCCTGCTAAAACCTGTTCCCCATGGTTGAGCTTGCTGGAATTTCAGATACCAAAAGCATAGCTTTCAGCGTCATAATAACATGCAAGCTGCCACAGTAGGACAAACTGACATACAGGTGGTAGAATGATAAGATAGGAATAAAGTGATATATATGTAAATTATTCAATTGACTGTAATAAGTTCATAATAGTCCCCAGAAATATTAGGTCTTAATCCCTGGAATCTGTAAATGTTACCTTACTTGGAAAACGAATCTTTGCAGGTATGATTAAGTTAAGCATCTTGAGATGGAGGGACTATCCTGAATTGTCCCGTGGGCCATAAATGCAATCACAAATGCCTTTAAAAGGGAGAAGAGAAATGAGAATTGGTATATACAAAGGAGGAGATGACAATGTGACCATAAGGCAGAGATTGGATGATGGAGCCACAGTCAAGGAATGTCACAGAAGCCGAAAGAGGCAAGGCATGGATTATATTCTAGAACCTTTGGAAAAAGAGTAGTCCTGCTGAAACCTTGAATTTTGGCCCAAAGAAACTGATTATGGATTTCTGGCTTCCTGAACTGTGAAAAAATAAACTTCTGTTGTTTTAAGTAACCTAGTTTTTGGTAATTTGTTAAAGCAGTCACAGAAAACGAATAGATCGATCAATGAAAGAAATGGTAAGATATGCATAATTTCAGTGCAGCTAATATTAATAATCAATGAGATGGACTGACACAGTGACTTCAACAATGGGCTAATGCATGGCAACAATTGTGAGGATGGCGCACTACAGGGCAGTGTTTCGTTCTGTTGTACATAGGCTCGTTATGAGTCAGAACTGACTTGATGTATCCTACCAACAACATTTATATAAAAATGTCCACTCTTAAGGACATAAGAAAAGGGAAGAGTCATTTCCAAAACATAGTCTCCAGGTGTCTTAAAAAAGAAAAAAAAAAAAATCCTGGTACGCAAAGCCTAAAAGTACCGAAGGGAAAAAAAAAAAGTAAGATAAATGGCTAAGTTAACGAAAAAGAGAAATTTGTGCTGTCTAGAAAGATAGACAGTGAGACTGAGTCCTGAAACAGGTCACCACAAGTAAGACATGAAATAGGTGTTAATCTGGGTATTGAGCTTTACCAGGCCTCATAAAATTGGAAAAGGTAGGAAAATTTTGGTCCCATAAACAATAGTTGGTTGTTGCGCATGCAGATATATTAAGCTAAAAACCGGAAAAAGCTATTTCCTCAAAAACCAAATAAAAAAAATTAATCTATGTTAAGGAGATAAATAGAGACGCTGACTTCCCTTGATCTTGGATGTGAATGGAAGGAAAATAAGCCTTTTCTTAAAATTTCTACTCTCATTCCCACACTTAGAAGTCTTCAGGTATAGGTTGCATACTACCCACATAAGTTAAATATCACTAGCTCAGAATTCTTTTAATGTAGGATCCCAGTGATGAACAGCCAGTTACTTAATGACAGTTCTCCTAAAATATAAGTCCTTTGCTTTAGAGTCAATTCTGACTGACAGCAACCCTAAACAACAGAGTAGGATTGCCCCATAAGGCTTCCAAGGAGTGGCTGGTGCATTTTTGGTTAGTAGCCAAGCTCTCAACCACTGTGTCACCAGGGATCCCTCAAACATACCCAGCCAAACCAAAACCATTGCTGTCGAGCTGATTCCAACTCATAGTGACTCTATAGGACAGAGTAGAACTGCGCTATAGAATATCCAAGGAGTGCCTGATGGATTCGAACTGCTGACCTTTTGGTTAACTGTTGTAGCACTTAACCACTTCTCTGTCAGGGTTTCCCCCTCAAATATAGACATAGATTAATTCTAAATAATGTTACCTCACAATAAAATATCTCTTATGATATGCTTAACAGGTCATCAAGTAATAGCAAGCAGAAACAATAACTGCTGAATAGACTCACAAAAAACTAAAGAATTTGAAAATTTACACAAAGTATTCTGAGGAATGTTTAATAGTTTAATGAAATAAAAGGGAAGAAGTCTATTTAAGTAAAGAGACTATTGAACAAGAGAATATGAAAAAAATAGGATTCGTTGAAATTAAAGTTAAAAAATTGAGAAAAATTAAATATATAGGCTACACAGATGATTGACATATTTGTTTGTTAATAAATAAAATTGAATACTAAAAGTCCTTAATGACATAAAGTAATTAATGAATAAATTGAAAGTGTTATGAAGATCGAGATATTCATAGCATTCAAAGTACCTTCCCACAAAATACTTCTTAATTACAAACATAAGGCAGCAGCTTTATGGTGGAGAAGCCTGTTAATCACCACATTAATCCAGAGATAGGACTCAATGAAAAGACAGAATCATATCTGTGATACTGGTGGCAAAAGTAAATTAATGGAATCTCGTCAGGCAGAAATCTCAGAAAAACGCAACTCGAGGGGCATTGTATACAATTAACACAAAGTATTTCCAACATTCAAAAAACTTAATTTTTTTTTTTTTTAATTTCCAACATTCAAAAAAACTTAAGGAAGGACTGAGGAACTGTTCCATATTAAAGGAAACTAGAATCACAACAACTAAATGAAAATGTTAATTCTGAATTAATTTTTATTCTACATACAGGTAAAAACTGAATGTGATTGGAGGTTTGGATGTTATTAATATATCAATGTTAGTGTGCTTGTTGTTGTTGTTGTTAGGTGTCACTGAGTCGGTTCCTTCTTGTAGCAACCCTATGTACAACAGAATGAAATACTGCCTGGTCCTGTGTCATCCTCACAATAGTTTTTATGCTTGAGCCCATTGTTGCAGCCACTATGTCAATCGGTCTTGTTAAGGGTCTTCCTCTTTTTCGATGACCCTGTACTTTATCAATCATGGTGTACTTCTCCAGGGTCTGATCCCTCCTGACAACATGTTTGCAGTATGTGAGGCATAGCCTTACCATCCTTGCTTCTAAGGAGCGTTCTGGTTGTACTTCCTCCAAGACAGATTTGTTCCTTTCTTTTGGCAGTCCACGGTATATTCAATATTCTTCCCCAACGCCACAACACCAAGGCGTCAATTCTTCTTCAGCCTTTCTTATTTGATGTGCATCTTTCGCATGCATATGAGATGATCGAAAACATCATGGCTTGGGTCAGGCGCACCTTAGTCTTCAAGGTGACATGTTTGCTTTGCAACACTTTAAACAGGTCTTTTGCAGCAGGTTTGCCCAATGCACTGCATCTTTTGATATCTTGACTGCCACTTCCATGGGTGTTGACTGTAGATCCAAGTAAAATGAAATCCTTGACAACTCAATCCTTTTCCACTGATCATGATGTCGCTTATTGGTCCAGTTGTGAGGATTTTTGTTTTCTTTATGTTGAGGTGTAATCCATATGGAAGGCTGTTGTCTTTGATCTTCATTAGTAAGTGTTTCAATTCCTCTTCACTTTCAGCAAGCAAGGTTGTGTCATCTGCCTAATGCCAGTTGTTAATGAGTCTTCCTCCAATCCCGATACCCTGATCTTTCCATATAGTCCAGCTTCTCAGATTATTTGCTCGGCATACAGAGTGAATAAGTATGGTGAAAGGATACAACCCTGATGCACACCTTTCCTAACTTTAAACCTCACAGTATCCCCTTGTTCTATTTGAACGACTGCCTCTTGATTTATGTACATATTCCTTATGAGCACAAATAGGTGTTCTGGGATTCCCATTCTTCGTAATGTTATCCATAATTTGTTATGATCCACAATGTAGAGTGCTACTTTCCTAATATTTATTATCAATGATTTCATGTTATTATATAGTGGATTTTTTTTTTTTTTTTTTTTTTTGAGAGGGACATGGAATGCACACTGCAGTATTGAGCAGGAAATAGGACATCAAATGTTTCAGGACAAAAAAAAATTTCTTGTTCTACATTTGTAACTTTTCTGTAAGTGTCTTTAAGTTTAAGATTGTTTTACAGTAGAAATAATAATAAATAGGAATCATTTAAGTACTTTTTCTCAAGTATTGGAGCAGACAACAATGAAGTTAATGGAATCTTAATATATCGCCTAATGGAGGCAAGAGAAAGGCTCCTGTTTGAGACAAAGCCTCTGGCCAGTAGAACTACTTATACAGCCCTGGTGGAGTGGAATATCAGAACCTTGTTGGCATCTCACACAGAGTTCAAATCATTTCTAGTTATCTTGTAGGAGGATGTCCCCTCAGCTTTGTATTTAAAGCAATTTACAGTTTTATTTTGTGTGTATGTGTGTGTGTTTTTCTGTATGCAACTTGTAGGTCCCAACACCAGTCTCCACAGGAGATTTCTTTTTCTTTCTTCCTTTTATTTCAATTAATTCCCTTGAGTCTCTTATGAGCAAACTGATAAAACTGTAGCTTTTGTTAGTCCATAATTATAAACACGGACATCATTTGTTACAAAGAGTGGGTTCCTTTAATCTGAGACCGTTCCTAAAATATCCTATTCTTAGAGCATCACTTTCTTTTAAGTATAAATATTTATGAGGAAAAAAAATCAGAAAAATTCTATCCGGCAATTAGAAAGAGTATTTTAATTAAATTATCTGTGATATCTAGGTCCTGTGATTTTTGTAGTGTATGGGAAAGTAAAAAAAAAAAGTGAAAGTAGGAAATATTAATTAAAAAAAAAAATAGATGCATATATTTTCCAAACTTGCCCTCTGCTTTGAATCCTTCTCAAGAGAAGTAATGGAATTAAATTTATTGTTCAAATAATGAAATGTTTTCTAATATTACAAAAAGTGCTAATATTTATCATGCATTATTTGACTTTCGTTTATCTGTCCTTAAAGGAGAAAGGATACCAACATATCCTACATACGGTAAGTCATTTGTAATTTGGAATCTATACCTAGATCAAAGGCGAAGGCAATTCTACAAACAAGTACAATAGTAATTACCATAGACATCTGAATCATCAGATATGTTCTATCTTTATGTAGATGCAGCACTTAACGCTGCCTGATCATACAGGGATTGATACAAACTTTATAGCATTATAGCTTTCTTACTATAGATAACTATGATCATGCTGGAAATTTTGAAGAGTAAAAATAGTATCTATTCTGTAGATTTTTACAAAACCAACATCATGTGTCATCTAGCCACATGATGTTAGCAAAAATGGTTTGACCGACTTAGAGAGTTTTCTTTCCCACTGAGTATAGAGCAACACTGGGGTTGAAGAGTTGACAGTGCAGATATACATGTATTTGATAAATAAACACTTGTGATCGCTCAGCTTTTCATCATTTTAGTAGTCAAAGAATAGAAGAAAAATTGCTACAATCCTTTATTTCTGATTTTGAGATTTACCAATTTTAATACTTTGAATCTATCCTCAATCTTTCTCCAGCTCTCACACTCACTCTCACTATTCCAAAGCTGAATGGAAACAGAAGGGACCACTACCTATAAAATATTGAGGGGAAAAAAGCCATTTCAAAATAGGAGTACTGTATATTTCTTTTCAATAGCTATCACTCAAAACAAAACAAAATTCTTGTAAGAAAATTTGTTTGTTACATTCAGTAGGAAGTGGAAAAAATGAAATTCATGACAAACTAAGAAAATTCTTATATACAGGAATGGAAGAAATTATTTTTACTCATGTGAGATGCAAAAATTAATAACCTGTGAAGGGATTTTAAAATGAATAAGGCATTTGCAAACGTACTTTTTAAATATCATATGAGACCTGTAAATTAGCTTTGTCATTAAATATAGAAGAATGTTTGGATACCATGTCAACATCCTCCTTCAGATAAAGAGAAAAGCTCTCTTTTCCACCATAGACATCTATACAAGGCAATCATCCACTGAACATAATGTAACCAAATAGTGATTTAGCAACAATGGGCCTATTTATCTGTAGAGAAAAGTCTTATTTATGGATTTAAGAACAATAAAGTTGAGTGCCAAAAATAGCATAATTAGGATGTTAGGTGACTATAGACTATCATTTCTACACTAGCCTTTGGATAACAAAAAGGGTTTATTAAATTACTTACTCCTAGTTATTAAAATCACCCTCATACTTAGATTAAAAAAAAGAAAAAAATAAGGACATAAAAATATTTATGGTGGTCTGCACAAACAGGAAAAAAAATATTTAAGAATTTATAAATTATCTGAATTCAAGACAAAGATCATGTCAGAAAGTAATTTTGTTTTGTTTTTTCTGTAGCTACGATCTTTCTCTCAATTTGTTTAGACGAGAAATTACTACCTGTATCTGGAAGGTATTTCAAAACGATGAGTTTAAAGGATTATGAGAAGACATGATTTGGGACCAGTAAAAAATAAATATTAAAGAAAATAAGTCAAAAGAATAATGGAGCAGTACTGCACTGGAGCTAAACAATGAATGCTGTGTATTGGCAAATTTCAGTCATAGTTACAGAAAGTATGTGACTGCCAATATTTCTGTATGGTTGTAGATTTAAAAAGTTTTTTCATAAAATAAAATTGTTGAACATGCATTGTAAATTGACACTGAAAAAATTGTCTAAATTTTATAAGAATTTATTGCAATAATTTATTAAACATACACAGAAAATACATAGAGGATACTTAGATTGATCTAAGTTATAATTTTAGTTATCATGTCCCTTGTTAAACTGCAACAAATATTTATGCTTGCTTACATTTCTGGATATCAAAATTTTTCTTATGGTAGCTTTAAAGAAGTCTTGTTATTTCTGCTTTTGGAGTTGTTTCCCAACATCAATTTAATAGGACTCAAAAATGAAATGAAGAACCAGTCAAGGGAAATAGAGTTCATTCTCTTGGGACTGACAGATGACCCACAGTTACAAATTGTGATTTTTATATTTCTCTTTCTCAATTACATTTTGAGTGTGATGGGGAACTTATCCATCATTCTCCTCACCTTGCTGGACCCTCGCCTCAAGACTCCAATGTATTTCTTCCTCCAAAATTTCTCCTTCTTGGAAATCTCATTGACAACAATCTGCATTCCTAGATTCCTGACAACCATTGTGACTAAAAACAAAATCATTTCCTACAGTGGTTGTGCATCTCAATTATTCTTTTTCCTTTTAGTAGCAATTACAGAGTTTTACCTTCTGGCTGCCATGTCTTATGACCGCTATGTAGCCATCTGTAAACCCCTTCATTGCCCCATCATTATGAGAAGCCAAGTGTGCTACCAACTTGTACTCTGTTCATGGGCAGCTGGCTTTCTGAATACCTTCCCACCATTGCTTATGGGACTGAAACTGGAATTCTGTGCTTCCAAAGTAATTAATCATTTCATGTGTGACACTTCTCCTATCTTGCAGATTTCTTGCACAGACACTCACTTCCTAGAATTGATTTCATTTGTTTCATCAGCTATAATACTTGTGGTCACATTGCTGTTAGTGATTTTTTCCTATACATATATAATCAAGACCATTCTAAAAATCCCCTCTGCTCAGAAAAGAACAAAAGCATTTTCCACTTGTTCTGCCCACATGACTGTAGTCTCCCTTACTTATGGTAGCTGTATCTTCATTTACATGAAACCATCAGCAAAAGAAAGGATGGCTTTATCCAAAGGTGTAGCTGTTATCTATACCTCAGTTGCCCCTTTACTCAATCCCTTCATTTACAGTTTAAAGAATCAGCAAGTGAAACAAGCTTCCAAAGATACACTCAGAAAGATTTTCATTTTTTTCCAAAAAATAAATAAAAGATTTAAATCTTGACAGAAACGATGAGTAATTTTTTTGTTCCATTGTTCATGTTTACTTAATCTATCCTCTCAATAAGTTAAATTTCTTATAACCTTTAAACAAATCTGCCAGCACAATACACTTTCCTACTTCTTTTTATGATTAATACTTCCTGCTTGTGTTTTTGTAAGAGTTCTGCCCTCAAATTGTCACAGATTTTAGCTTTCTTTTAATCCCAAAGACATGGAACTCATGTTTCCTAGAAAAAAAAAAAAAAAAAAAGCTGTATATTAATGTATCTTGTACAAATTTGCCTGGATAAGTGTAATTAGTTAACGTTCATTTATTACAGGTATACTTTATCCCAGATGCTACACTAGTGGTAACTTATGTCTTCATTAGGATGATACAGTTTACTCTGAGAGAGACAAAGAAACAATCCACTCTCATAGAGTGTGATTTATGTTAGTACTATATACAGAACTGTGTTCTCATAGTAATGAATCTTTAATTATTTCAGTGAATCAGAAATGCAGTTCAAAAAAGGTGTAGTTCTTCTGACAGGTGTGATATACAGGAAAGAAAGAATAAAATAATGTTACAGGCGTGTGTATAACAATGTGCACAATGTTTGGGGCACTAGGACATAGTTCAAGTGTCATGAGCTAGTATCACTAGCTTGATAATTAACAATGTAGAGTTTTCAGCCAATCAGCCATGTATAATTCCAACCTAACATGTGAGCCTGGTCAAATTCCTCAAACTCTGTTCTTAAATATTTCCATTTATGAATAGATGGAATCATAGTTCTGACTTGCTAAGGTTATTTTGAGAATGACATGAGGCAGTATGTATAAAGCAATTCTAGATCAGCACCTGGCCCACAGTGAGTTCTCAACAAATGTTAACTTCCCTTGGAGGGAAAGTTTACCTCAGTTGGGATAGTGTGTAGCAAGGGAAGAAAAAGAGGCAGGCTTCAAATCATAAAACGCTTTTATGACATGAAATGTATTAGGACTTAATCTGGCTCGTCTATAGACCTGGAAATTTAGTGTGAATAGATTATTGAGATACAAATTCCTTGTGTCTCAGACCTGAAATAACTTTTTTAATCACATGGAATAGTCTAGAAACATGGACTTCCGGTTATTCTGAGACGGGTGTTTCATATGAGGATTTCCTTTTTTAATATAAGCATCTATGTGATCAGATTTTTGTTTTATTAAGATTTGTCTGTCAAATGTGCTAAGAATGGGTTTTTAGAAGTTTGGAGTTAAGAAAACAAGTTAGAGAACCAATGCTTTAAGTAAATGAGGTATTTTAAGAGTTAAAAACACAATGGCAGTGAATTGAAAGCTCGGGGTGAACTTCAGAGATGCTTAGGAGAATGAGCTGAGGTTAAACTGCTGAACATGTGCATGTCTGGGAAAAACAAAAAAAAGTCAGTAAAAAAATAAATAAGTAAAAGATTCTTCTTGGGCTCACCCTGCTGTCCTCTCTGTGCATAAGCACCCATATATCTAATCTAATGAGTCTAAAAAGGGGAGTTTTCTTAATATCTGTCAGAACAAAAAACATATTGGATATAATTTGTCATCAGAGATATATAACTGAAGAATTCATTGGAGTGATTGCTGTCATATCTATTATCTATGGGGCCCTGAATAGAACTCGTTTTGATTTGATCTGTGTCCAAATTATTTTTACAATCTTTCAAAGAAACAATTTTTAGTCATCTACTTTTTCTTGGCAGAGAGAAGGGTGCTAGTTCATGTGATTAAATTCAAGAACCTGAGAACCTTCATCCACAGTTTTCTCAAATACTCTTAAAATATTACTAGACTTTTATTAGATATATGATTTCCAAATATTGTCTTCCTTTTATTGATTGAATTTTCATTTTTTTTGGTAATATTTTTTAATGCACAAAAACCTTTCATGAAATGGAGAAAAGAAAATCCTTGCTTTTAATATACAAAGATGTAATTTGTATGACAATATTTTTTACAAAGAATGAGGAGGGTCGAGATATATTGAATGCTATTGAAATTAAGATCCTATTAGACTGAATTAGTTGGTTTTACATTAAGATACTAACTGGAACTTCCACAGAAATCACTAAGAAAATAACTTGTAACATATATTATAAAACACACAACAAATACATTTAAAAGGTACACTAGAATATATCAGTCTAACACAAAAGAAGTCAGCAATCAACAGTAGAATAACTAAGATGGATATAAAACATATATTACAAAATAGCAAGAGGAAAGACATAAGTATTATTTTATCAGTAATAAAATTTAAATAGTGAAACAACCCAATTGAAACGCAGAGATTGCAAAAAAAGATTAAAAAGAAAATATGATTCAAAGATACATCTGACTATTATATACACACTTTAGATTAAAAGACACAAAAAAGGTTGAAAATAAAGGATGATAAAGGATATGCCATGTATTATGGATTTAAAGTGTCTCCAAAAAATATGTCCCAAATGTGACCTTGGTTGGCAAAATAGGTGCCTTCTTTGAAGACACTATCACTTCAGTCACACAAGAGTAGGGAAGGGTCCTATTCCATTCTGAGGGGTATCTTATAAAAAGACTTAACAGACGGGGAGATGGGAAGAGACACACAAGGAAAGACAGATGGCATGTGACAGTGGAGGCAGATGCATCTATAAGCAACCATAGGAATACCAAGAATTGCAAGGACTACACGAAGCTGAAAGAGACAAGAAGGACCTTTCCCTAGGATCAACAGAGAGCTCACAGATCTATCAATACCTTGAATTTAGACCTCTAGTCTTCACAACTGAGATGATAAATTCTGTTCTTCAAAGATGCTCACTTTGTGGTATTTTGTTATGCCAGCACTAGGAAACCAACTCACCATGCAAGCAAACCTAACAAAAACTCATAGCAACCCTATAGGACAGGGTAGAACTGCCACATAGAGTTTCCAAGGAGCGCCTGGTGGATTCGAACTGCCGACCTCTTGGGCCATGCAAGCAGTAACCAAAAAAAAGAGCTGGGTTGTCTATAATAATATTTGATATATTAGACTTTAAGACAAAAGTTACAAAAGGCAAAGAATATAATTACAAAAGTGTCAATCTATTCGGCAAAATAAATGATTATAAACATATATTCCTCGAACAACAATCCAACAGTAATAGAGACCCCAATAACATTTTCAATAATGGATATAAAACTAGGCAGCATACATGGGAGATTTTCCAGCGTGACCACATACCAGACTATAACACAAGCCTAAATAAATACAAAATGATTGAAATAATACAAAATATGTTCTTTGGCCAAAATATCATTAAATTAGAAATCAACAGCAGAAGAAAATATAAGAAATTCATATATATATGGAAATTAAATAGTACACTCCTAAATAACCAATGAGTCAAAGAATAAATCACAAGAGGAATTTAAAAATAATATTTTTGATAAAATGAAAAGATAGCATACTAAAATGTACAGAATACAGTTTTAGAATTATTTATAGAGAAATCAATGGCTGCAAATGCCTATGTTAAAAAGGAAGACAGATCTCAAATCAAAAAACGAATGATCTACCTTTGGAAACAAGAAAAAGAGGAGTAAAATGGCACAAAGCAAAACAAAACAAGACAAAAAAACAGTACATGTTATATGATTTTATTTATATAAATTCTAGTAAATGAAATCTAATTGTAGATCAAATGTCTGAATATAGATGTAGATGTTAATATTGATGTAGATACAGATATAAATATTTGTTTTAATAAAAATAAGATTTTTAGGTAAAACTAAAGTTTCTCTAATGAGAGGCCAGTACAAAGGCTTCAAATCTTTGATTAATTAAAAAATATTTATTGCATATAAATTATGTCACCCCTACCAGGCGCTATGGGGGAGCTCTCCTCTGTTCTGCATGGTCACTATGAGTCAGAATCAACTTGACGACATTGAGTTTTGTTTTGTTTTGTTTTTTAAACCATGCACGAGAGATAGAAATAGAAAACGACCAGGGTCAATTCCTCCAGGTTAGGTAGTGTTTCAGTGGAAGTAGATTTATGTATTAGTAATTTCAATATAGTGAGACACAAGGACAAATTTTGGGGAGAGCAGAGAGGAGATAGCACCTTATCTTGGCTTTACAGACAGGGAAGATTTCAGAGATTTTGTTACATTTGGTTTAAAGTTTAAAGGAAAGTACAGGGGTGTGTGTGTGTGTCTGAAAATGCCTAGTATTTACAGGAACTAATGAAAGATTTGATGATGTTAGAACAAAAGTTACACAGGGCCTAGGTTCTGGGCTGCACAGGGTTAGTTTAAGACCACTAAAAAGGAGAAATAACTGATTCCCCAGCACTTGTCTGAAATAACTTTTTGCAGTAATGGAAATGTTCTGTAATCTGTGATGCCTGATACATAAGTCCCTAGGCACATGTAGCTACTGAGCATTTGAAATGTGGCTAGTGTGATGGAGGAAGTGGACTTGTGTTGTATTTCATCCATACTTAAATTTAAATAACTAGAAAAGTAACTTACTCCTGAGCAAGGATGATACCTTGTTAGCAATTCAAATATAATCACTGCTATAAAGATGATGATTTTTGGGGGGATAAAGATGATGAAGCACAGGGCATTACAGAAAACACAGAAGGGTTTGAGAGAATAAGAGAAGACTTCTCCTAGAGAGTACAATTAATGTAGAAGTGAATAGAGGTGCCAGAGAACCATGGCTAACTAAAAAAAAGAAAATAGAATATTTTGTGTGCTATAATTGCATTAGTGTATAAAAGAAAAAAAAAAAACTTCGTGTGTGTGAATTTGAGTGTGTTCCTATGGGAAAACATAGAAATTTACCTGGAAAACAAAATATAAATGCATAATACCGGCTGATTTGAATATTGAAGTAAAAATGGAAGATTTATTGGAAATGTATGTGCCATCCCTTATGCTACTCTATACTACTGTGACACTTGATTCTTATAACATTAAGCATGTGCTGTTGTTAGGCGTAGTCAAGTCAGTTCCAACTCATAGTGACCTTACTAAGTACAACAGAAGGAAACACTGCCTGGTCCTGCCATCCTCACAATCATTGTTATGCTTGAGTGCATTCTTGCAGCCACTGTGTCTATGCATCTCCTTGAGGGTCGTTGTCTTTTTCACTGATTCTCTACTTTACCAAGCATGATGTCCTCCAGGGACTGGTACCTACTGATAACATGTCCAAAGTATGTGAGGCGAAGTCTCAACATCCTTGCTTTATGAACATTCTGTCTGTACTTCTTCCAAGACAGATTTGTTCCATTCTCCTGGCAGTCTACATTATATTCAGTATTCTTCACCAACAGCATAATTCAAAGCCATCAACTCTTCTTTGGTCTTCCTTATTCATTGCCCACCTTTAGTATGCATATGAGGTGATTGAAAACACTTGGTTTCGGTCAGGCACACCTTAGTCTTCAAAGTGACAACTTGGCTTTTTAACATTTTAAAGAGGTCTTTTATAGCAGATTTGCCCAGTGCAAATATATAGAGAAGACAAATTTATATTTGTTTATAACAGAGGCTGCTAAGAAACGTCTACACAATTCAGCCTGCTTTTTCTCTACACGAGAGCACTTATGTGATAAACGCAAATAAGGGTGGGCTAAATTACAGTCTCCTGAAAATATTATGAATGAATTACATCTCATTTTTAAATAAATTAAGAAAAATCCAGGATTTTATTTCTGACTGGGGTCATCTGACATATCACAAAGTATGTTTCCTATTGTTGATAAAAATATTTTTGTCTTTCTCCCATCCATAATTTGTTTTATTTGGAATACATTGCAGGGAAACCCAAATTACACCTTTAACGTATTTAGTATTATTGTATTATAATATGTTTAAGTCATTGTTCAAAACAGAAATACAGTCTGTAGCCTTTGTTCTGCCAATTTTGCTGATATGTTAATGACAAAATGTGTATATTCCTAAAAAAAGAGAATGTTGATTGACAGGACAAAATAAATAAAAAATAGCAAAAAGTAAAAAAGGCACAATATCAGCTTTGATGTTAATCACCCATTACTGAGGCTCATTGCTGAGTCTAGCCAAAGGAGGGCATTTTTCTCCATGCTCCCTTCATCAATGCTACATCATCAGTTTATGCTGTAGAAAGAGAATATTACAACAGGCACTGACAAGAACTTACACACAGACATGATTCTGGTTAAGGACAGAGGAGAGAACAAAACAGATAAAAGTCACTGAGCTTACCTTTTAGCAATTTTTGGTTTCTCTGTAGTAAATCCTAAAGAAAATTTTACTTCCTGTAATCATTTCATCATTTAAAAAGGAGACAATGAGACATTTTAGCATTAAAATACTCATTTATGAGCTACACTTTTCCCTCAGACAACTTTACAGCCAAAAAGAAGAGGTGAATATATAAAAATATATTCTATACAGTAATTGTTAATTTCAATAAAAATAAAAAATGATACAAAAGAAACATTATATTGTAGAAATATATTAGTAGAAATATAATAGGGCTCTAAGTATGAGTTCTGATTCATCTCTCTGGCTTCTACTTTCTTTCCCATAAATGAAAATTTACACTTGTTTAAAACCAAGGTCATTCTAGTCCTTGTTTCTGTGATTATAAAATATATTTACTTCTGTTGATTGTGTTTAAATTAAAATATATTAAAAATAAAAATAATCGTCAAAAAGACAAAACCAAACCTGTTGCCTTTGAGTGAATTCTAACTCACAGAGACCCTATAGGACAGAGTAGAACTGCCCCATAGGGTTTCCAAGTAAGCAGCTGGTAGATTCAAACTACTGACCTTTTGGTGAGAAGCTGAGCTCTTAACTATTAAGTCCAGAGATTGTGGCTAGGTGTTGATTTACACCAAAGCCCTTGTAGACAATAAAGATATAAATGACACCAGAATTAGAAGGCAAAATTAGGTATTTCATTCTTAATATCATGAAATTTTAGAAACTGGAGAACAATGTCTTAGTATGTAAACTATGAATGTAATTCATAAACATTGGTATAACCAAAGCAAATCAAACTGAAATCTTAACCACTGCTCCACCAAGGATCCAAACATTGGTATGCACATCTATAATTCAACGATATATTGCAAATACAGGAAATTTGGTTATATGTAGTTATAGGCAAAGGCACTGACTGGGTTTTAACATTGATCTGTGAATACAATTTCTTTTCAACAGAGGATGTATGAAATTTTTTCGCTTTAATTATACCCAGAAAACCAGTGTCGTTGAGTAGATTCTGACTCATAGTGACCCTATAGGGCAGAGCAGAACTGCCCCACAGAGTTTCCAAGGAGCGCCTGATGGATTCGAAGCCGACCCTTTGGTTAGCAGCCATAACCACTACGCCATAGTGAGTAGATATTGGAAAGGTGCTTAAAGGAAAAAAGATCTATTGCTTCATTTCATTCATGTAATTAATGCCAGTTTTTAAATATTTAATGCCTTTACTATTCATTTACCCTTTCTTTATGTTTCATTTTTCACCAATAGATTTTGTAGAAACAGGGGAAAAAAATCAATATAAGAAACCATAAAATGGTAACAGAGTTTGTATTCTTGGGCACATCAGACAGCCCAGAGCTTTGGGCTATGATCTTTATCTTTTTATTTATAACTTATGTATAAAATGTCACAGAAACCTAATCATCACCATCCCCACCACGATAGACTCTCACACAAAGACTCATTTGTACTACTTTCCGCAGAATTTCTCTTTTCTTTAAGTTACATTCACTAATATGTCCATCCCCAGATTTCTAACCACAATCATTACTAAAGTCAAGACCATTTCCTCCAACAGTTTTTTTAGCTCAAATATTGCTCTACATCTTCATGTGTGTGTCTTAATTTTTCAGCTAACCACCATGTCTTATGATCATCATGTGGCCATCTGCAAGCCTTCAGCAAACGAAAGAGGGTCATAGACCAAAGGAATAGCTCTTCTCAACACTGCATATGGCCCTATTCTTAATGTTGATTCATTGAGTATCAGCTTGATTTGTAAACAAATTTAAAAGTATATATCGGGATTATAATTTAAAACTGATTATATTAGAAAGTATTTTAAAAAGGTGAGTATGTGTTGTTTTAGTATATCCTCCATTAATTAAAGGCAGACAACTCCTGTCTCTAGCCTGTATGTTTCTAACTGAATATAAGCTACCTAGTACTTTTTTTTTAGTACTGTGTTTGAGGAATCTGAGTTTAATTTCAGTTAGTCTGAGCTTATATTTAAAATTTTCTAGCTATATCAAATTATTTAATTTACATAACTTCTCTGAGCCTTAGTTTTTTTCAGTAAGGAGTAAAAATAAATTTTCACAGGTTTACTGTTAGGTCTAAATCGGATAAATTATAAAAATCTATAGTCTTTCATTGAAATACTACCTTCGATAATTCACAGCTATTATATCCTTTCCAAAGTTGGAAATTAGTTCCAATTAAAAAAGGTTAAACAGCTATCCTTAAGTACCTCTTGAGTACCATACGATTTATAAAGCAGTTGTATTTATATTATTTCAATGAATCTGAAAACATCCTTGACATTTCAACTTCTTTTTTAAAAGATTCAACTTCATTTTAAAACGAAATTAAGTAAGTCATTCAAAGTCAGTAATACAATATATGGCATATTAGGATTTTTAATACATGTCTCTCTGGCTGCAAAGCCCGTATACTTTCTGTGATAATAAATTGATCTTATAATGTAATAAGTTGAAAATTAATAGTAAGTATTGATACCATAATTTTATTAGTTATTTATTTTCTTTTTTCCTCTTCTGTGTTAAATGATCCATTAAATTATAGATGGTCCTATAGGGTCACTATGAATCAGAATCTCCCCGATGGCAACAGGTTTTTTTTTTTTTTTAATTAATGAACCAAAACTGTGAGGTTATGTGTTGATATTTTCTAAAATCCTACACATATGTTACTGTTTCTGAAATTATTAAACATGATTTGGTGATGTCTGTTTTCCTTTGATTTGTTTCGATACACACTAGTATAAAATCTGAGAATTGAACCTGCACATCTTTATTGAAGTGAAGAAATATAAATTATTCAGCTTTTTCCAAGGAAATAGTATTTTAAAATAACTATGAAAAGTAGTAAAAATAAAATTCTAATAAAAACATTCTGCCAGCCACTCAGTGGGGCCTCCTGCTTGGACTTTGCTTCATTCAGGCAGAAGAAAGGTCTCAAATGAACTCGTTGGCGATGTCCAAGGCCAAGAATGAGCAGTGAGAAATGCATATTTTAGTGTAATTTTGAAGCTAAGTGGATGTTGCTCACAGAATTGAGTGAAGCTCTGTTGTTCTTTCTAATATATTAACCTAAACCCTGAAAAGAACCTTAAATTTATTAAAGTAAAAGTAAAGCAACATGATCAAATAAGCAAACTAGTTTGAGATTTTTCTCTGTACCCATTTTTTTATTGGCCTCTAAGGAAGATCAATAGAAAAAGAAGGAATTGAGTGTTGAGTAAACATGGAAGAAGATGAAAAAAGTAGACTTTCAAAGTCACTGAATTATGAGAAGTGTTTACCACCAAATGTAATATAAAGCACTAAACAAAAAAAGAAAAGGAAAAAAAAAAAACAGAAATGCAGGGAGATCAGTCAAAAGTTCCTCTCTATGTCTGTCAAAAGGGCATCCTTTTATTTTTCAAACCTTATTTAGTCTTTAAAATAAAACCCTTTTATTACCTTGGGTCTTGAATGAAATTGCCATTACCTAGTATTCTAGATTGTTGTTGTTAGTATTTACTTAATGGGAGGCCCTAAGTGGTGCGGAAACCTTGGTGGTCTAGTGGTTAAGTGCTAGGGCTGCTAACCAAAGAGTTGGCAGTTCAAATCCACCAGGAGCTCCTTGGAAACTCCATGGGGCAGTTCTGCTCTGCCCTATAGGGTTGCTATGAGTTGACTGATGATTCCGCTATGAGTCTGAATCGACTCTATGGCACTGGGTTTGGTTTTTTTTGGGGGGTGTTCTAGGTGGTGCACTTTGCTGCTAACTGGAAGGTTGGCGGTTTGAATTGTCCCAGAGTCACCTTGAAAGCAAGGCCTCCTGATCTACTTCTGAAAAATCAGCCATATGGGGTTGCCATGAATTAGAACCAATTTGATGACTATTGGCTTTAAGGATTTTGGAAGGTCAGGATGTGGGAGTGTTTTTGAGAATAAATGCCCTGAAAATTCTTTCTTGTCATCTTACTTAGCCACTGTTAAGTATTACTGTTAATTTTCTTTCAGAATGATTCATGGAGTCTGTCTCAGTGACCCCTAAAAGATAAGTAAGAATCCACTTTGATTAAGCGAGTGGAAGCGAATGTAAAGCTTGGTAATCTGAGCCATATTCAACCATAAAAGAATATGGACATGCACTCAGAAATAAAAAGCTGACATGCTGAGTTAAAAGTTGGGAGATGACCTTTACCACTCTACCTGATAACAGGCTCTGGAAATCTTATGTACCTCGTGAAGCATTGAAGTTTATTTCTCTCAAAAGGCTATAAATGATGAAAGCTGTTATCAGCCTATTTGATATTGGTAAGTGAATATAATTCATTGAAGTTCCATAAACATTTTTATATAAAAGTTTGGTGTACAATCATCAGTTGACCACAGTACAATAAATGCTATTTTATGATATCTCTATGAAAAGTACACTGTACAGATACATGCAAGTATTGATCAGGGATTCAATTTTGATAATCATATTTTCAAATCTATAGATTTTTTTCTGATTATTTTTGATAGAGAGATACATAAAAGGACAAACTAAGTTGAAAACCCTATTTCCAAGTCCAGCTCCACATTACTTAGCTGTACTGTAACAGCCTATTTAATTATTCATAACAGTATTCATTTCTTAGTTTGTTAAAAGGAGATAGTAAGAGTACTGTTTTATCATGGAGTGGCATTTTGGCTTTACTATGATAATATTGTACAGTGCTTACCATTTAGTAGTATTCAGTACGTAATATAATTTATCAATCCATCTGTCACATGACAAATCTAAGGAACATAAAAATAAGGAAACAAACTTGTAAATTAAAACAACTTTGAGGCCGTGCATCAAAACACGTTATAGGAAAAAAAAAATTAAGATTTCTACAGGAAATGGTAATAAGAATTTTAAAGTTGGCCTCTGCCCATGATCCTAATCCCTAAATTAATCAACTCCTTCTTAGCACACTAATTAATACAAGTAGTCTGAATAATGAGAATAATAGCTCTGCAATGATAAGATGTAGTTAGTTGCTGTCAACTTGACTCTGACTCATGGCAACTGCAGGTATAGAAGAACCAAGCATTGATGGTTGAATGATTGAGTCCATTGTTGAGGTCACTGTATTTTGAGTGACTTCCAACCTAAAGGGCTCATCCTTCAGCACTATATAGGATAATAACCTGTTGTAATCCATAGGGTTTTCCTTGGTTAATACTCAGGAATAGATTCCCAGGTCTTTTCTTCCAAGTCTGTTTTAGCCTGGAAGCTTCACTAGAATCTGTCCACCGTGGTTGACCCTGCTGGTATTTGAGATACCAGTGGCTTCCAACATCATAGCAATACACAAGTCAACAAAGTCTGACAAACTCACAATTGGTGGAATGATAAAATAGGGATGAAGTAATATGCTTTTTATTATTCAACTGACTATAATAGGTTGATAATGATCTCTAAAGATATTAGGTCTTATTCTCTGGAAACTGTAAATGTTACCTTATTTGGAAAAATGATCTTTGTAGGAGTAATTAAGTTAAAGATCTTGAGATGGAGAGACTGTCCTGAATTGCCCCATTGTCCATAAATGCAATCACAAGTGTTCTTAAGAGGGAGAAGCAGAAAGAGATTTCAAAAAGACACAAGAGGAGATGGCAATGTGACCACAGAGGCAGACATTGGATGTTGTAGCCACAGTCGCAGAATACAGACAGCCACCAGAAGCTGGAAGAGGCAAGGAACAGATTCTCCCCTAGAGCCTTTGAAGAGCTTATGGTTCTGCCAAGACACCATGACTATGGCTCAGATATTTTGGCTCTGACTTTGGACTTCTGGCCTCCTGAGCTGTGGGCGAATAAATTTCTTTTGTTTTAAGTCACTCAGTTTGTAGCAATTTGTTATAACAGACACAGAAAATGAAATACTGACCAGTGAAAGAAATGGTAATCATTATAGTATTATAACCCAATGAGGGTGGATCCTGCCCAGTATGACCCCTTGAGCCAATTGAGAGTCACCAGGCCTTTGAAAAAGAGAAAATAGACTTTACTTCAAGTGGGTCAAGCAAAGAGCTTGGAGACTAAGTCTCAAATCAAGCTCCCCGAGGTTGTGGATTCTAGGGCAGTTACAGCGTTTTGGATAGGGAACTTATGCATAATTCATGACGTTTCTGGGAACTGCCAATTTTATGAACCAATTAACATGTACGGGGGTGCAGTGGAGGGTGCAATATGGTGGCTGGGGGCATGCGTATTTTGGGGGGTATGAGGCACGAAGTTTACCTAAGGACAGTTTTGTGGCTCATTGCTCATGTCCAAATGGAGTGAGGGGATGGTTGCTGGGTAGTGAAGAGAACTTGAGCACAGAAGCAGTAAGACGGCCTTGAGCTGCTACACAGAATTTTTTATCAGAAGTGTGTGATGTGTCCCAGGTGTAACAGGAAAAATGGGAACAGTTTAACTGTATTGTTTACAGCGTCAACAATATTTTCTAATAAAATATCCAGACTTAAAAACATAAGAAAGAAAAAGGGTCTTTCACTTCTTAAAATATGATAGATGTTATGGGATGAATTGCATCTCCCCAAAATGTGTGTCAACTTGGCTAGACCATGATTCCCAGTATTGTGTGATTGTCCACCATTTTGTCATGTGATGTAATTTTCCTATGCTTTGTGAATTTTACCTCTATGATGTTAATGAGCTGGGATTAGTGGCAGTTATGTTAATGAGGCAGGACTCAATCTACAAGATTAGGTTGTGCTTTAAATCCATCTCTTTTGAGATCTATAAGAGAGAAACAAGCAGAGAGACAGAGGAACATCATACCACCAAGAAACAAAAGCCAAGAAAATAGATTATGCTTTGAACCCGGGGTCCCTGTGCTTAGGATCTCCTCAGCTAGAGAATTGATGGCAGGCACCTTCCCCAGAGCCAACGGTGAGAGAAGGCTTCCCCCTGGAGCTGGCACCCTGAATTCGAACTTGTAGCCTGCTATACTGTGAAAGAATAAATTTCTCTCTGTTAAAGTCAACCACTTGTGGTATTTCTGTTATAGCAGCACTAGATAGCTGAAACAGCAAGTGTATTAAAAAATATATTCCTGGCACAGAAAAGCCTTAAATTGTTGAAAGAAATTAAAAATATATTTGTATTTTTGTATATTTTGTGTGAGTATATGTATATATATATATATATGTACACATATATATATGTGTACATATATATATACATATACTCACACAAATATATATATACATATACTCACACATATATATATATATATATATACATCCACCAGAGCTCATTCTTCTGTCAGAAGAATGAACAAATCTATATATGAGCTCTGGTGGCACAATGGTTAAATGCTCTGATGCTAATCAAAAGGTAAGCAATTTGAACTCACCAGCCTATTCCGTAGGAGAAAGATGTAGCAGTCCGCTTCCATAAAGATTTAGAGCCTTGGAAGCCCTATGGGGCAATTCAATTCTGTTCCATACGGTCGCTATGAGTTGGAATTGACTCGGGGGCAAATGACTTGATTTATATATATATATAAAATATATATATGTGCAGATATATATGTGTGTATATATATATATATTAAGATGATTGAGCTACTGGAAAAGAAAGAGAAAACTGCACTATCTAGAAAGATATTGTGAATGTGTTCTGCAAAAGCACAATGCAGGTAATAGACATGAAAAATGTGTCAATCCATGTATTGCACTTTACATGGACACATAATGGGGAAAAGAAGCAAAATTTAGCCCCATGCACAGTGGTTAGTTATTGCACATGCAGAGATATTAAGCTGGGACCAGGAAAATTATTTCCTGGAAAAACGGAGGAAGAAAAAGTTGCATCAGAGATAAATGAGAACAATGACTTCCCTTCACCATGGATGTCAGTGGAAGGGAAATAAAAAAGCTTTTCTAAAGTTCCTATTCTCATCCCCACAGATATATTTGGAAATAGATTGCATGCCACCATGTAACTTAAATATCACCATCTCAAAATTTATTTAACGTAGGGTCCCAGTGATGAGCAGCCAGTTATTGAGCAACGGTGAAGGACAATCCTCTTATTAGGATTCAAATATAGACATAGATAAATTTCTAAACAATATGACCTCAGAATGAAATATCTCATATGTTTAACAGTATTGCATTGGGCAAATCTGTTGCAAAAGACCTCTTTAAAATGTTAAAACCAAAGGTGTCACTTTGAAGACTAAGGTGTGCCTGATCAAAGCTGTGGTATTTTCAATCATATGAATGTGAAAGTTAGACAATGAATTAGGTGTTGGCGAAGAATATTGAATATGCTAATGACTGCCAGAAGAATGAACAAATCTATCTTGGAAGAAGTACAGCCAGAAAACTCGTTTGAAGCAAGGATGACGAGGCTTTTACTCACATACTTCAGATATGTTATCAGGAGGGATCAGTCCCTGGTGAAGGACATCATGCTTGGTAAAGCTGAGGGTCAGTGAAAAAGAGGAAGATCCTCAAAGACATGGATTGACACAGTGACTGCAAGAATGAGCTCAAACATAGCAATGACTGTGACGATGGTACTAGACCAGGCACTTTCTTGCTCTGTTGTACATTGGGTCACTATTTAAAAAAAAAAAAAAACCATTGCCCTCAAGTCAATTCTGACTCATAGCGATGATGGCAGCTAAAAACAACAACATAAAGTATTTTTTCTCAAGTATAGGTATGGGAAACAATCAAGGTAGCAATCTTAATATATTGCCTAATGGAAACAAGAGAAAATTCCTTTTTGACATAGACATCTGACCAGTAGAATTACTCAACAGCCCCATGGGAGTGGAATAGCAGAATCTTGTTGGAATCTTATATAGAGTTTAAATCATTTCTGGTTATCTTTTGGGAGAGTGTCCCCTCGGCTTTGTATTTAAAGCAATTGACAATTCTCAGTTTTTTTTTTTTTTTTATTTTTTGTACGTAATTGGTAGATCTGAACACCGGTCTCCACAGATTTTTCTTTTTTCCTTTTATTTCAATTAATCCCCTAGAGTCTTTTACAAGCCAACTGATAAAACAATTGAAAACATAGTAATTCTGTGTTATGAAAGCTGGGTTCCTTTAATCTAAGAGCTTTCCTAAAATATCCTCTTCGAGAATAACATTTTCATTTAGGCTTAAATATTTAAGGAAAAAAACTTCAGAAAAATCCTATTAGAAAGTATTCTAAATGAATTATTTTTTTTTTATCTGTAACAACTATGTCCTGTGAGTTCTGTAGTTACATGAAATTGGTAAATATTAACAGATGCATATACTTTCCAAATTGCCCATCTGATTTAAATTATTTTGAAGAAAAGCATTGGAATTAAACTTCTTATTTAAATAATTGAATGTTTTTTCTATTAGTTGACTTTTGTTTATACCATATGCCCTTAGGGGAGAAAGAATATACTCTGCATACAGTAAGTCACTTGTAATTTGTAATAAATATCTAGATAATAAATGAAGGCAATTCTACAAATACAGTGGTAATTACCATTGACATCTCAGGCATCATATATTTTCTATCTTTATGTAGATGCAGTACTCAAAGCTGTCTGATTAGACAGGGATGGATATAAATTTTGGCATGATAGATTTGATTTTTAATATATGCGACTGTGCTCCTTCAGGAAATTTTAAAGGGTAAAAATAGCATCTATTTTGCAGATTCTTAAGGAATCAGCATGTAGACTTGCTGTCTAGCAATCTGATGTTAGCAAAAACTATTTGACTGTCTCTTAGAGAGTTCTCTTACTGACTGAGCGTGGAGCTACATTGGGAGATGAAGCAATGACAGTGCTGTCACATGTTCTTGATAAAAGAATTAAAAAGCAAAACAAGACACTTAAGATCACTCGGTTTATGGTCTTTTCAGTAGTCAAGGAATAAAACGAAAATGTCTACTATCCCTGACTTCAGATTTTAAGATTTACCAAAACCAACAGTTTAAATCTATCTCTCTGCCTGTCTATTTTCCACAGAAAGTATAAATCCAAATAGAAATATAAAATAATGGGGGGAGAAAGAAAACACTTGAAAATTGGAGCATCTTAGATTGTTTTAGCTATAGATTGTTATAACACATTAGATTGTCAATAACTGCCATTCAAAACTCACAAAACTGTCATAAGAAAATAGATATTTTGTTATATTAAGCAGAGAATGAAGAAAAATGAAATTCAGGGAAAACTAATAAAATCCTCCCATGCTGGTGGCACAGTGGTTAGGAGCTCAGCTGCTGACCAAAAGGTAAGTAGTTTGAATCCACCAACCTCTCTTTGGAAACCCTCTGTGGAATATACTCTCTCCTATAAAGTAACCATGAGTTGGAATCAACTTGATGGCAACGTGTTTATTTTTCTGGATGCAGGAATAAAAAATATATATATTTTATTTAATTGAGGTACATAAAAACCTAGTTGAATGACTTCAAAAATGAATAAGGTAATTATTTTACAAATACCCTAATTTAAATACCATATAACCAACCAAATCAAGCCAAACCTGTTGACTTTGAGTCAGACTAATAGCTAACCTATAGAAGAGAGTAGAACTGCCCCGTAGGGTTTCCAAGGAATAACTGGTGGTTTCAAACTGCTGCCTTTTTGGTTAACAGCCTGAGCTCTTAACCACTCAGACACCAGGGCTCCTAAATTCCATATGGGGCCTATAAAATACCTTTGACATTAAATAGGTAAATGCTAGGATAGCACTTCAACATCTTCATTCAAATTAAAAGCTCTATTTTCCACCATAGATATATATAAAGACAATCATTTACTGAACATAATGTATCCAATAAGCAATTTAGCAAACAATGTGTCTAGTCATCTGTAGAGAAAAGACTTACTTATGGATATAAGGACAATGATGTTGAGTGACAAAAATAATATAGTTAGGATTCTAAGTTGACTATCAACTATCACTTCTATACTCATCTTTGACTAACAAAAGAATTTAATTAAATTCTTTACTCCTACTTATTAAAATCACTCTCATACTAAGAAGACAAATTATTTTTTGTGGTCTGCACAAACAGGAAAAATTAATATTTAGGAATTTATTAATTATCTGAATTGAACACAACAATCAAGTCAGAAAACAATTGATTTGTTTCTCCTATAGCTGTATTTCTTTCCCCAATGTATTTAGACTTTTGAAATTACTAACTGTGTCTTGAAGACATTTCAAAATGATGAGTTTAAATGCAACATTTTATGAGAAGACTGATGATTTGGAAGCAGAAAAAAATAATAAAGAAAATAAGTCAATGGAATAAGGAAGTGGTACTGCCTTGCAGCTACATAATTAATGGCATATACTAAAAAATTTTAATCGTAATTAGGGAAAACATGTAATAGCTAATATTACTGCATGTTTCATAGATTTGAAAAATTCTTTTCATAAAGTAAAAAATATTGAACAGGCATAGTAAATTAACACTGGCAAAATTGTCTAGATTTTATAAGAATTTATTGCAATCATTTATTGAATATACACAGAAAATACATCTTAAATAATAATTGTGTTCTCTTTATTTAGGACATTTAAGCAGAATTCAGATCATTTGGAAATGATCAGCTGAGATTTAAATTACCTTTCAAGCCTAAAAGGGCAGAAGAAGAGCTTAATATTGTAATAAGTAAATCTTTAATGTATAAAAGGTACAGCGAATTATAAGATGCTTAGTTTGATCTGTACTATAATTGTAGGTATCATTTGCCTTGTTAAAAGGCAACAGATATTTACACTTATTTATATTTCTGGAAATCATATTTTTTTCCTGATGGTAGCTTTAAAAAAGTACTGTTATTTCTGCTTTTAGAGATTTTTACAATGTTGATTTAATAGGTCTCAAAACTGAAATGAAGAACCAGTCAAGGGAGATCGAGTATATTCTCTTGGGATTGATGGATGACCCACAGTTGCAAATTGTGATTTTTATATTTCTCTTACTCAACTACATTTTGAGTATGATGGGGAAATTATTCATCATCCTCCTCAACTTGCTGAATCCTCACCTCAAGACTTCAATGTAATTCTTCCTCTGAAATTTCCCATTGGCAATCTTGTTGACAACCACCTGTATTCCTAGATTCCTAACAACCATTGTGACTAAAAACAAAATCGTTTCCTACAATAATTGTGCATCTCAATTATTCTTTTTTCTTTTATTAGGAGTTACAGAGTTTTACCTTCTGGCTGCCATGTCTTATGACCATTATGCAGCCTTCTGCAAATCCCTGCATTACCCCACCGTTATAAGAAACAAAGTATGCTACCAACTTGTACTCAGTTCATGGGCAGCTGGTTTTCTGAATATCTTTCCATCATAGGTCTTGGGGCTTAAATTAGAATTCTGTGCTTCCAAAGTAATTGGTCATTTCATATGTGACACTTCTCCACTCTTGCAGATTTCTTGCACAAACACTGGCTTCCTAGAATTGGCTTCATTTCTTTCAGCAGGAATAATTCTTGTGGCCACATTGCTGTTAGTGATTTTTTCCCTATACATATATAATCAAGGTCATTCTAAAAATCCCCTCTGCTCAGAAAAGAACAAAAACTTTTTTCACTTGTTCTTTCTACATGATTGTAGTCTCCCTTACTTAAGGTAGCTGTATCTTCATTTACATGAACCATCAGCAAAATAAAGGGTGACTTTTTTTTTTAAAGGTGTAGCTGTTATCTATACCTCAGTTGCCCCTGCATTAAACCCCTTTATTTACATTCTAAGGAACCCTGAAACAAGCTTTCAAGGATACAGTGAAAAATATTTTTTTTCAAAAAATGAAGAAATAATTAAAAAATCTTGACGTAAACATTGAATAAAGGCTATCGCTCCTATGTTCCTGTTTACTTAATCTATTCTTTCATTTACTTAACATTCTTATAACATTTTAAGAAAATTTCTCAGAATGATTCACACTTTTCTACTTCTCTTTATGATTATTACTTCTTGCACTTGTATAGAATTCTCCCTCCGAGTTTTCAAGACAAATTTAATCATCTCTTACTTTCAAGATGTGGAACTCTCCTTCCCTAAAAAGAAAAAGAAAAAAAAAACAAACAATTTAAATCATACATTTATGAATACTGTGCAAATTTGCCTGGATAGGTGTAATCAGTTAACACCCATTTATTATATGTACGCTCATCTGTTTCTACATTAGTCATATTTTTTTTTTCTTCTTAGGATGATACAGCTTACTGTGGGGCAGAGAAATAAAGAAACCAAAAATCATCAAAGAGTGTAATTTCTCTTATGATAAAGCTATATACAGAATTGTGTGTTCATAGTAGTAAATATTCAATTATTTTAGGGAATCAGGAATGCAGTTCAAAAAGAGGTAATTCTTGCAACAGTTGCAATATATAGGAAAAAAGAGTAATAGAGCATTAAAGATACGTGTATAACAACATACACACTTTTTGGAGGCGCTAGCAAGTAGTTCATATATCACGAGCCAGTATCATTATACTGATATTTAGAAGCATAGTCTGAGCCATTCAGCCAGGGCATAACTCCAGATTTACATACAAACATGTTCAAGTTTCTCAAAGTCTTTGTTGCTGAATTCCTTCATTTATGAAATAAATATAATAGTTATTTGATAAGGTTATTTTGAGAATGAATTGAGACAATTTTAGGTCAGCATCTGGCCCTCAGTGAGTTCTCAGTGTTAGCTGCCCTTTGAAGGGAAAGTTCACCTCAGTTGGGATAGATTGTAACAAGAAAAAAGGTTAGGCTTCAAATTTTGAAAAGCTTATATGTGCTGAAATGTACCAGAACTTAATCTGGTAGGTGTACAGGCCCCAAAATTAGTGTGAAATGAATAGTGGGATACAAATTCTTTGTGTCTCATACCTAAATCAACTTTAAAATCACATGGAATATTCTAGAAAAATGAACTGTGGGTGATTCTGAGGCTGATAAACATATGAAGTTTTCATTTTTTAATCTAAGCATCTGTGTGATGAGGTATTTATCTTATAGAGATTGCTCTGTCAAGTATTGAGAATGGATTTTTAGATGTTTGGGGTTAGGAAGACAAGTTAGAGTACCAATGATTTAAGCTAAATGATTTATTTGAAGAGTTAAAAACACAATAGTGGCAGTGGATCAGAATCTCCAGGAGTGAACTCCAGAGAAGTTTAGGAAAATGAACTGAGGGAAATTATTGAACACTTCCATATCTGGGATAAGTGAAAGAAGGTTAGAAGAAGGTTACAAAAATGATTCTTCTTGGCCTGTCCCTGCTTTCCACTTCTGCACACAAGCAACCACATACTTAATGTCATTTGAAAATGGATGTTTTAACCCCATTGGGAGCAAAGGAGAATGAAGAAAACCAAAGACATAAGGGAAAAATTAGTCCAAAGGACTAATGAACCACGACTACCACAGCCTTCACCAGACTGAGTCCAGCACAACTAGATGGCACCTGGCTATCATCATTGACTGCTCTGACAGGGATCAAAAAGAAGGTCCCAAACAGAGCTGGAGAAAAATATAGAACAATATTCTAACTCACAAAAAAAGACCAGACTTGCTGGCCTGACAGAGATTGGAGAAACTCCGAGAGTGTGGCCGATGGACACCCTTGAAGCTCAGTAATGAAGTCACTCCTGAAGTTCACCCTTTAGACAAAGATTAGACAGGTCCATAAAACAAAACAATACTAAAGGGCCACACCAGCCCAGGGCCAAGGACTGGAAGGTAGGAGGGGACAGGAAATCTGGTAATAGCTGGAACCCAAGGTTGGTTGAGAAGGGGAGAGTGTTGACAGGTTGTGGGGTTGATAACCAACCTCACAAAATAATATGTATACTAATTGTTTAATGAGAAGCTAGTTTGTCCTGTAAATCTTCATCTAAAGTACAGTAATAAAAAAATAAAAATACAAAATAATAAAATAAAAAGGGAAGTTTTATTAACATACTTTCAGACTTAAAAGAATTACCTACAAACCATATGGGGTTCCATATGGGGTACAATTTGCCATATAAGTGAAGAATTCATTAGGTGAATGATGGTGTAACTGTTACATATTTGACCCTGAATAAAAATCATTTAATTTCAGATTTGTGTTCAAATTGGTTTTACAAACTTTTAAAGCAAGAATTGTGAATAATCTACTTTTCCTTCATAAGTAAGTTGTGAGGGCACATGATTATATTCAAGGCCCTGAGAACCTCCATCCACATAGAGTTTGCTTTCTCAATAAGCCTTTTTTTTTTTTTTTTTTTAATATTAGGCTCTTATCGGTTATACCATTTGCTGGTGCAAATTTTATTTTCTTGATAGTGTTCTTGAATGCACAAAATACTTTCCAATAAATGAAGAAAAGAAAATCCTTGCTTTTAACACCTAAAGAAGTAATTCATATGACAGTACTTTTCTAAAAAATAAGTGGACAAAGATATATTGAATATTATTGAAAGCAAGATACTATTAATCTAAATTAGTGTGTTTTAAGAAGCTAACTATAGCCTTCACAGAAATTTCTAAGAAAATAATTTAAAATATATACTGTAAAGATAGAACAAGAAATTTAAAAAGTACACTAGAAAATGCTGATTTAACACAAAAGTAGCCAGGAGTCAATGAATATACTAACTGAAAAAGACATAAGACACATAGCAAACAATCTGCAAGAAGACAGAAATCTTATCTGTAATTAAATTTAAATTGCAAAATGTCCCAACTGAAAGGCAGACATTGGAAAAATTCACTAAATAGAAAATATGATCCAAATATATACCAGTCTACAACAGACACACTCAAGATTTAAAACACAAGTAGTTTGAAAATGAAGGATGCTAAAATGTATGCCATGAGTTATGAACTGAAAGTAATATGTTGAAGTCCTAACCCCTACACCTGTCATTGTGGCCTCATTTGGGGAAATAAGGTTATTCTTTGAAGATATTATCAATTAAGTCATAGCAGAGTAGAATAGGTCCTAAATCCTAATATCTTCTGAGAGGTATATTATAAAAGAAAAGAACAGATGGGGAGACAGGCACACAGGCAAGAGAGGTGTTATGTGAAGATGGAGGCCAATGCATCTATAAGCAGCCAAGGAACGTCAGAGAAAGGCCAAGGGCTACTTGAAGTTGGAAGACAAGAAGCTCTTCCCCTAGAACCAAAAGAGAAAATATATAACCCTAAATTTGGAACAGAACTGTAAGACAATAAATTTGTTATGGCATGCCTAGGAAACTAAGATACCATGCAAGCAGTACCAAAAGAGAGTGGAATTAGCTATACTAATATTCGACTGTGATGGTTGAGATTGTCTGTCAATTTGGCTGGGCCATGATTCTCAGTGTTTACTTGTGATCACCCCCATGATGAGATCTGCTCTGAGTAGTCAGTCAGTTGAAAGGGAGTTTCCTTGGTCATGTGGGCTGCATCCAAATATAAACAGATATTCTGGCTTTTGCCCTCTCTGAATCCTGCAGCTGCCTCCTGTTCATCTGATCTTCTGTTCTTGGGACTTGAGCTAGCAGCTTATCTGCTGATCATGGAATTCATTTATCTTTACAGCCTGTAAGCAAGAGCCTTGCTCTCTGACCTTACAGTCTTTGGTTCACAAGTCCCTGTGGCTACATGAATCAGAAGAAGCCTCTATACTGATGCATGGACTTGGGACTTTCCTACCTCTACAATTGTGTGAGCTGTTTCCTTGACATAAATCTCTCTCTTTATATGTTTATCTGCTTTACTGGTTTTGCTTCTCTAGAGAATCCAGCCTAAGACACTGATTATTAGACTTTAAGTAAAAACATGTTGCCAGACACCAAGAACATTTAAAAACTTATATAAAGTGTTAATCTATTGGGAAGAACAAAATATTAGAAGCATATACACACCTAACAACTATTCAACAGTAATAGCTGGAGACTTCAATACCTCATCATCAATAATGGATATAAAAACTGAGCAGTATACAAGGGGCATTCTCAAGATTAACAATATGTCAACTATAATACTTACCTAAATAAATAAAAAATGTTTGAAATAATAAAAATATGTTCTTTGACCGTGATAAAATTAGATTAGAAATCAACAACAGAAGAAAAAATAAGAAATTCACAAATATGTGGAAATTAAGCAGCACACTCCTAAAAAAACAATGAGTCCAAGAATAATGCAGGAGATAGCATCTTGTGAGACACACCATGCCATCCCCCTACCTGAGAAACCAAGTGAAACAGATACAGACAAAAATTCTAGAACTCTGAGTATCAAATGGAAGAATAAAGAATTAGATCGAACACTGACTGGAAGAAGAAACCGAATGAAAACAGTGAACAAGGAGAAGTACACAGCAGAGGTGCCGTGCCAGTCTGACACATCCCCCTGCCTGCCACCTCACCCACTCAAGAGAAGCAGAGAGCACTCTGAACACTCAATCACCTGCCCCATCCCCTCACACTGGATGAACAGCAGGGAGCACACCAATGCCGCTGGTCACCCACCGTATCAACCCCACCGACCACCTCATGCACTCAGGGAGCATCACCATGCACTCCTGTGCCTCTGAACCAACAGAAGGTGGCCTGCCCAGCCCTCCCTCAACTGCCTCCCATGCCTGGTGAATAGTGATACATGCTTGCCCTTCCCGCCACTGCTCCACGCACCTGGAGACAGCAGTGAGCCCTCCCATGCTCCAAGACAAGCAATCAGTGTAGCACACTCACCTTACCTGCCCTAATTAAAAAAAAAAAAAATCAGGACAAAGTGAACATAACGATCAATCAATAAATACATAAATAAGTAAAATAATACTTTAATGTCTTGAAAAGAACAAACAATAAAAAATCATATAAAAAAAAAGCTAGCTCAGACATGTGAGTAAAATAAAGGGGGAAAAAAAAAAAAAAACCTTCCAGAGGAAGAAACAATGATAGAACTATTAAAGAAGTAATCCAAAAGACATATATTTAAGATACCCAAAGAGATCAAGGAAAATACAGAAAAAATCCTAGAAGAATTCAGGGAACCTATACGAAAACAAAATGATAGACTCAATAGACAATTAGAAACTCCACAGTAATGACAACTAGAAAGTCAGAAAGTTAAAAATAAAATATCAGATATAGATAATTCAAAGGAAGGACACAGAAGAAGAATTCAATCAATACAAGAAAGAATTGGCAAAGTAGAGGACAAATCCCTTGATACTAATTCATTTGAGGAACATTCTAAAAAAAGACTGAAGAAAAACAAAGAAAGCCTAAGAGTTATGTGGGACACCATCAAAAAGAATAATTTACACTTAATAAGAATTCCAGGAGAGGAATAAAAAATGTGTAAGTACAGAGAAAAATTTTGAAGATAGATTGGCTGAAAACTTCCCAAATATCATGAAAGGGATAGGGTTACCATCCAAGAAGCTCAACAAACCCCAGATGGGACAGATTCCCCCAAAAATTACCAAGGAATTTCATAATCAAACTTCCCAAAACCAAAGACAAAGAATTCTGAAAGCAGATCCTAAACAACAAAATATCACTTACAAAGGGACACCAATAAGATTAAGCTCTGATTTCTCCTTAGACATTGTGTAGGCAAGAAGACAATTGGATGACATATATAAAATCCTGAAGGAAAAGAATTGCCAAGCAAGAATAATATATCCAGCATAATTTTCTTTCAAAAACGTTGGCAAAAGTAAGACATTCCCAGAGAGGCAGAAACTAAGGGGATTTGTAAAACTCAGACCAGCCTAACAAGATATATTAAAGGGAGTCCTTCAAATAAAGAATCAATGACATCTGACAACAACTTGAGATAAAGACACACAACAACATCACCCAGATACCAACTCAAATAAAGACTTTGCAATAATAAAATAAAGCTAAAAAACCGACCACAGGGAATCAGGGAAGATAAGAGGTAAATGACCACAGTTTTGAAAGAAAACGGGGGAATAAAAGATGTAGTTATATAAATTCCATATAGGGAGAGAGTAAGGCGTTTTCAAGGTGTAACAAAATGTTTTAATTTTAAGACGATTAAGCTAAACTTCAGGGTAGCCACTAAGAAAATAATCTACCTACTAAGAGACCTAAAAAAGACTCAATAAATTCAAAACAACAATATTTAATAGGAAAAGAAAATCCAGATACAAAAAGAACCCAGCACAGAAAATTAAGAGGAACAAAGAAACCGTTAACATCTCAAAAACAACGAGTATAGCAGTATAACAAAATGACAGCAATGAAAACATAGCTATTGTTAATCACCCTGAATGTAAATGGATTAAATGAATCAGTCAAGAGACAGAGACACAGAGTGGCAGAAAGGATTAAAAATATGTTGCCTACAAGAGACACATCTTAAACACAAAGACACGAGTTATTTTTAACAGAAGTTAAAAATCAAAGATGGGAAAAAATATATCAAGCAAACAGTATCCTAAGACAACAGGAGTAACAATAATAATTTTAATAAAAAAAGGCTTTAAGCCAAAATTCATTATAAGAGACAAAAAAAGGGCATTCTATAATGATTAAAGGATCAAATCACTAAGAAGACATAACAATAATAAATATTTATTCACTCAATGGAAGATCTACAAAATACATAAAAGAAGATAACAGAATTGAAAAGAGAAATAGTTTTACAATAATAGCAGGAGACTTTAACATACTACTTTTGATGATGGACAGAACAACTAGAAAGAAACTCAGTTAAGATACAGAAGATCCTCCCTTCTAGACCTTAGTTCCACATTACCAATTTTCCTGTCCCCTACTGCCTTCTCATCCTTGCCCCTGGGCTGGTTTGCCCCTTTAGTCTTGTTTTGTTTTATGAGCCTGTCTAATCTTTGGCTGAAGTGTGAACCTCAGAAGTGACCTCAGTACTGAGCTACAAGTGTGTCCAGGGGCCATACTCTCAGGGTTTCTCCAGGCTCTGTCAGACCAGTAAGTCTGGTCTTTTTTATGAGCTAGAATTTTGTTCTACGTTTTTCTCCAGCTCTGTCCAGGACCCTCTATAGTGATCCTTGTCAGAGCAGTTAGTGGTGGTAGCCAGGCATCACCTAATTGTGCTGGACTCAGTCTAGTGGAGGCTGTGGTAGTTGTGGTCCATTAGTCCTTTGGACTGATCTTTCCCTTGAGTCTTTGGTTTTCTTCTTTCTCCCCTGCTCCCGATGGGGTGAAACCAGTAGAGTATCTTAGATGGCCACTCGCAAACTTTTAAGATCCCAGATGGTACTCACCAAAGTAGAATGTAGAACATTTTCCATAAGACAATTTTTTAAACTGGAACAGAAGCCATTTTCAGAGTTCACCTTTCAGCCAAATAATCAATTGGCCTATAAAATAAACAATAACACCCTTGAGGAGTATCAACTATATGAGACCAAAAGGGCAACATTTGCCCCAAAGCAAAGAAAAGAAGGCAGGAAGGAAGGGGCAGAGAAATCGGGCAAATGGAAATGCAGACTCCAGGGTGGAAATGGGGAGAATGCTGGCACACTATGGGGATTGCAACCAATGTCACAGAATGATATGTATATGAATTACTGAATGCCAAACTAATTTAGTACATAAACTTTCACCTAGAGAACAAAAAAAGTTCAAAAAATAAATTAAAAAAAGAACAATAACAGTTGTGGGGAATGAGCTCCTTAGAACGATCAACTATATGGAACCAAACGGGCAACATTTGCCCTAAAGCAAAGATGAGAAGGCAAGAGGAGCATGGAAACTGGAGGGATGGATACAGGGAAGGCAGGGTGGAATTCGGGAGGCTGCTGACACATTGCGGGGAAAGCAAGCAATGTCATAGAACAATTTGTCTATGATTTTTCTTTTTTTGTCATACACAATCATTTTTGTCTAAGAATTATTGAATGGAAAACTGGTTGTGTAAACTTTCACCAAAAACACAGTAAAATATTTTAAAAATCTAAAAAAGAATAAATAGCAAGAGATATTTTAAAATAAAATTGTTAGATAAAAGGAAATAGAGTGCAGCTTCAGAATCGTTTATAGAGACATTAATGGCAGTAAATGATTACAGTAAAAAAGAAGACAGATCCCAAATTAATAATAAACAAATGTTATAACTTTGGAAACAAGAAAAAGAAGAATAAAATAATCCCAAAGAGGTCAAACAGAACACATACTATACGATTTCCTTTATATAAAATTCTAGTAAATGGAAACTAATACATACAAATAGAAATTAGATCAGTTGTCACCTGGGTATGGCAGGGGGCGTGTATCTAAGAAGCTGGGGAAGGGCTAAACGAGGGTTTAAGAAATGGAACAGGGAAACTGTTGGTGACGATGAATATGATAATTACTTTGTCTGTGGTGATGATTACATGAGTGAATACATATGTCAGCACTTATCAAATTGTACACATTTTAATCATGTGCACTTTGTTATAGTCCAATTATACCTCAATAAATGTTTTACAAAAATCAAACAATATACTATTATTTTCTACTAGATAATATATGCCAGACTACAGGTCTGAAGATCATTTTTTGCTGAAGATCATTCAAAAGCATCTGCAGCGTATACTGACAGGGAACTGCCAGAAATTCAAGCCAGATTCTGAACAGGACAAGGAACCAGGGATATCACTGCCGATATCAGATGGATCCTGGCGGAAAGCAGAAAATACCAGAAAGATGTTTACCTGTGTTTTATTGATTATTCAAATGAATTTGATTGTGTGGATCATAAAATTATGGATAATACTGTGAAGAGTGGAAGCTCTAGAACACTTAATTGTGCTCATGAGGAATCTGTACATAGATCAAAATGCAGTCATTCAAACAGAACAAGGGGATATTGCATGGTTTAAAGCCAGGAAAGGTGTGCGTCAGGGTTGTATCCTTCCACCATAACTATTCAATCTGCATGCTGAGCAGATAATCTAAGAAGCTGGACTCTATGAAGAAGAAGGGGACATCAGGATTGGAGGAAGACTAATTAACAACCTGAGTTATGCAGATGACACAACCTTGCTTGCTGAAAGTGAAGAGAACTTGAAGCACTGACTGATGAAGATCAAAGACCACAGCCTTCAGTATGGATTACACTTCAACATAAAGAAAACAAAAATCCTCACAACTGGACCAATATACAATCTCATGACAAAGAGAGAAAAGACTGAAGTTGTCAAGGGTTTCATTTTACTTGGATCCACAATCAACAGCCTTGGAAGCAGTAATCAAGACATCAAAAGATGTATTACACTGGGCAAATCTGCTGCAAAAGACCTCTTTAAAGTGTTAAAAAACAAAGATGTCACCTTGAAGACTAAGGTGCACCTGACCCAAGCCATGGTGTTTTCAATCGCCTCCTATGCATGTGAAAGCTGGACGATGAACAAGGAAGACCAAAGAATTGATGCCTTTGAATTGTGGTGTTGGCGAACATTGAATATACCATGGATTACCAAAAGATCGAACTAATCTGGCTTGGAAGAAGTACAGCCAGACTGTTGTTCCTTAGAAGCAAGGATGGTGAGACTGTGTCTTATACACTTTGAACATGTTGTTATGAGGGATCCATCCCTGGAGAAGGATATCATGCTTGGTAAAGTACAGGGTCAGCAAAAAAGAAGAAGACCCTCAATGAGATGGATTGACACAGTGGCTGCAACAATGGGCTTAAGCATAACAACAATTGTGAGGATGGTGCAGGACTGGGCAGTGTTTCGTTCTGTTGTACATAGGGTCGCTACAACTCAGAATTGACTTGATGGCTCCTGACAACAACAACAGGTCTGTAGGTGTCTGGAGACTGGTGCTGCCTATCATGATCTTCATATTATCAGATATAGAATTGTAAGTTTGGGCAAGCCAAAAAGCAATATATTGTACAATGCATTCTGGATAGGCTTTAGAAAGTCTTAGAGTAAAAAGACTTTATATCACTTTTATAACACCTAATTATATTACCACTCTATATCTACCTCTCTCCTCAGACCTATACGCTCATTGAGTTTTCCTACAGCAACTGACAATGGAAGAAAATATTCAGGTATGCTTTATAGATGTATTGATATGATAAGTGGTTCTACTCATAAATTGATTGTTACCACATAATAGCTCAATTTAGGGAAGATTTGAAAAGACTTTATATGTAGAAGAAATGGCCTGAGATGTTAATATACATGGACTCCCGGGCAGTGGTGAATGGCTTAGTTGATCAAAGTTCTGAAAGTATCAAGACTGCAAGTTTGGGGCAAGGGCTGTAGAAGTGGTGCATGGTTCAATCTATGGAAGTGAACAAAAAATATGCATAACTTATTTTCTCATATCATGTCCACTATAGAGTTTCCACTACAGAGAAGACTACCAACAACCAGTGTCATGTGGATGTCAGTGAGTCTTTCTTGTTAGCCATGTCAGTACTGGTGCTTTCTGCCAATGAACAGACTGGCCATGGTAAATAATGTTGGAGACTATATTATACATAGTCTAAGCCCAATGGCATGGACCAACTCTCATCAAAGCTGATGCAATTACTACCACTATTGAATTCTTGACCTGCCAGAAGCAGAATTTGATGGTAAGCCCTGAATATAACATTCTTGAGTTAGAAAATTAATGATGAATAATGGTACGCAGGCAATGAAAATTACAATGGCCTAGGAAAGTTAAAATAGCTAAAGAACAAACACCTTGAAAATGAAAAGCCTGGATTTCTCTTGTGGGCAAGCAACCCTGACCAACCAAATTGCTGGCTCAGACTGAGGAAACTTAGAATGCTTGGTGAAGCAGGGTGATGAGGAGTATCAATCATTTTGTTGGGATTAATGAAAGCAACATACTAATGAACTTTTATTAATATAATGAACTAGGAGTAGCAAAATGGGGGCATCCATGCTGTCTTGCATTATGTTTCGTTCAGTGATTAAAACAGGCCTCTCCTTGAAGTGCCTCTTTGGCTGTTTGAATTTGCATATTTTCACTACAAGACAATGCGGAGATATATTGCCTTTATGAAAATAAATCTCCCATATTGTACAGTGGGAGCTGGTTAAAATGGGAGGAATTCAGGGGATCTGAGTGTCACAATGAGTATTCTGTGTCAGTAGACTCTGGTCTTTACCTTACATCTTGTGCATCACTTTAATGATAAAAACAAAATAGGCTCTAACTAAATTCATTTGGGTACAACCTGAAAATCTGTTGCCTCCTTATTGTATCACATGCCTCTTGCATCCTGTACTAGGCTTGTTGTTGTTCTGAGGCTAAAGATATTGCTGTACTTGCTCAGTTTGAAACTTGAAGTACTGTGCAATGAATGCAATGTGGGGCAAATCTTTCACCAACTGGAAAGCGGGTCAGTGAGTAAATTCTTCTTCCTCTTCTCCCTGGATAGATTATTCTGAGACACATCCATTTATAGGGCTTTTTGAAAGAAGGTAACCAAACAAAACCAAACTTAATACCGTAGATTTCGACTCATAGCAACCCTATTGGACGGGGTAGAACTGCCCTACAGAGTTTCTGAGGCTGTAAAGCCTGGTGGTCTGGTGGATTTGATCTACTGACCTTTCACTTAGCCAAAAACTTTAACCACTGTGCAACCAGGGCTCCTTTTTGAAAGAAGGTATTAAGGCCAAACTATCAGTTGTGCTTGATAAATAACCAGCACAACATTTCAGTAACGAAATTTAGACTGGCTTTCTCTGTTTTATTCAGTCCCAATTTTCTTCCCTCCTGATTCTTTCATATTGTGCTCCATAAAAAATCAGTAGTTTATAGGTTTCTTTTTATATTAATATCTCTGAAAAATCAGCTATCACATCCATATCTATTTATCTATCTCTATATATAGAAAGACTTTTTTTTTTAACTTAATGCAAGTAGATTTTTTGGTTAAACCAAAATGTTCACTAGTGGGAGGACAATACAGAGGTTTCATGTCTCTGAATAATTATAGAAATATTTACTGAGTTTAAATTAGATCACTTCTACCAGGGACTGAAGACATAAATACACTACTCACTTGTGGACATGGTTAAGTTCCAAAGATCAGGTTGTTATGCAAAAGTGGGCATTATGCAAAAATGGAAGATGACCCAGGACTGAGGATGCAGGGTTCCCCTCACATTCTTCCACGTACCTCGGGGCTGGCGGGTGGTGCTTCTGCTCTGACCCATTCTTCCTTTTCATTCCCATTCCCTTCCTTGTCTTCCCTTGCGCCCAACTCCTAACCTTCCGCCTCTCCCTCCTTCATTCCACTCCCTAGGTCTCCTAGTCTCTCCATTCTCCTTTGTGCTGGGTTTGGAGCTAGTTGGAGAGTACGTGGGCAGGATGGTCCAGCTGGAGAGACCCTAGCGCTGCCGACACAAGCCCTGAGTGTGACTGCACGGGGGGCGTGAAGCTGGGGGTAGGGGACCATTTTTTATTTTCCCAGACGGCCCCCAGCCCTCCTGGCTTGCGCCTCCAGTACTTTGCTGTCTGGAGCCTGGAGCCTAGCGGTGAGTCACGGGGAGCTGCGCACCTGGGCCAGCTGCTTGGAGGTGAGTTCTGAGAGCCCAGGGCTCTTCTCCAGGGCGGGCTAGGGCTTGTATAGGAGGAAGTTCACGGTGTGTGTGTGTTGGGGGGGTGACACCATGAGTTACCACACTGCGTGACCCCGACCCTAGTGATGCCACTGCAACCAGTGTTATTCTTGCCTCGCACATCCCCATTCGTTACTGCCAGACATTCATGGTCAATGAGTAAATTAGGATAGTAGATTTTTCACTAATGATGTAAATATGAAATGTAGGATAATGAAATAGTAAGTGAGAAGCAGGAGTATAAAATAACCAAGGCCTACTGCGGCCTCCTTATGTAGCTTTTCAATAGAAACATATTTCTCTACAAATAAATGCAGTGGAGTAAGATAAGGGTACAAACTATGAGGAAGGCAAAGAAGAGAAAGCATCAAATCCTGGTTTTACAGGTAAGGAAGCATTGGAAGATTTTGTTATATTTAGACTAAACATTAAAGGAAAGTATGAATGTGTGTGTGTCTGAAAATGCCTCACAATTTGAAAAATTAGAAAAGATTTGATGATATTAGAGCAAATGTTGTATAGAGTCTTGGTTCTGGAAAATGTGTAAGACACTTGGCTACTTCCCAAAGAACAGTGAAAGGGAGACACACTGATTCCTCAGCCCTTGTCCAATATAATTTTCTGCAATAGAGAAATGGCCTTTAATCTTGCTGTCCCATACAACAGCCATTAGCCACTGTATCTACTGAGCATTTAAAATGTGGCTAGTGTGACTGAGGAGCTAAACTTCTATTTTCTTTCATTTTAATTAATTTATACTGAATGTAAATAACCACCTACATAACTTTCTCCTGAGCAGGGATGATACCTGGTTAGTAATTAAAATACAATTGCTGCTTTAAAGGTGAAGCACAGGGCATTATAAAAACACATAAGAGTTTGAGAGAATCAGAGAAGACTTCTCTAAAACAGCACAATTAAAGTAGAAGCGAATTAAGGTGCCAGAGAAGCCACCTCTATAAGGCAGAACAAGTACGAATGTCCTGAAGGAGAAGAGAAAGTGTCAAATTATAAACAAACAACAAAAACAAGAACAAAGAAACAACAGCAACAAAAACAGGTTTCCTGGAATGGAAAAAGTGAGGGGAGATGGTACAAAGTGAGCCTGAAAGGGGAGGAGTGGGTTAATAATTAAAGGGCATTGAAGTTATTAAATTTAGATATTTACGTACTTTATAATGAGGGCAATAGGAACCCAATTTGTTTGTTTTTACCTGAAAAGTGAGATGATATTTATATATTACATGCATCATTCTGGTTGCAATATGAGTTAAAAGGTAAAAGATCAGGAGAGGTGTTTTTTAAGAATGATATACTTCTGTCTCCACATGGAGGTGAAGATACTTCCTGGGATATTAGTTTATTTTTAGATCAATATTCTATTTCAATAGATGCATCGCTATCTCCAGTCGAAAGATTGTGCTTAGACCTTGTAGGTGAGAACTCTGGGCTAGAAATTTCTCTAGCCTAGTGGTGTTAGGGCAGGTGGTTTTGAGAAAATAGTAAAATTAAATCTATATCTCACAAAAAACAAGAATGAATTAAATATGGATTCTGGATGGATAAAAGATGTCAATTTAAAATTCAAAACCATAGAAGTATTAAATATAAAGGAATATTTATGGAAAGCATGCAAAATACCACTGAGGAAGAGATGCCTGCTCAAATTAGAGTGAACCTGAATGACGTGGATGGAGTCAACCTTTCAGGACCTTCAGTTGCTGATGTGGCATAACTTAAAATGAGAAGAAACAGCTGCAAACTCCATTCATAAGAGAAATGTGGAATGTACGAAGTATGAATTTAGGAAAACTGGAAATTGTCAAAATTTAATGGAATGCATAAACTTCGATATCCTAGGCATTAGTGGGCTGAATGGACTGGTACTGGCCATTTTGAATTGAACAACCGTATGGTCTACTATGCCAGGAATGAAAACTTGAAGAGAAAAGGCACTAAATTCATTATCAAAAAGAACATTTCAAGATCCATCCTGAAGTACAACGCTGTCAGTGATAGGATAATATCCATACTCTTACAAGGAAGACCAGTCAATACGGCTATTATTTCAAATTTACATACCAACCACTAGGGCCAAAGATGAAGAAATAGAAGATTTTTATCAGCTGCTGCAGTCTGAAATTCATCGAACATGCAATCAGGATGCATTGATAATTACTGGTGATTCGAATGCAACAGTTGGAAACAAAGAAGAAGGATCGAGAGTTGGAAAATATGGCCTTCATGATCAAAACAATGCCAGAGATCGAATGATAAAATTTTGCAAGACCAATGACTTCTTCATTGCAAATACCTTCTTTCACCAACATAAATGTTGACTATACACATGGACCTAGCCAGGTGGAACACACAGGAATGAAATTGACTACATCTATGGAAAGAGACGATGGAAAAGCTCAATATCATCAGTCAGAATGAGGCCAGGGGCCAACTGTGGAACAGACAATCAACTGCTCTTATGCAAGTTCAACTGAAGAAAATCAGAGCAAGTCCACGAGAGCCAAAATATGACCTTGATTATATCCCACTTGAATTTAGAGACCATCTCAAGAATAGATTTGCAGCATTGAACACTAGTGACTGAAGACCAGAGGAGTTGTGGAAGGACATCACACATGAAAAAAGCAAGAGATCATTGAAAAGACAGGAAAGAAAAGACCAAGATGGGTGTCAGAGGAGACTCTGAAACTTGCTCATGAACGTCAAGTAGCTAAAGCAGAAGGAAGAAATGATGAAGTAGTAAAAGAACTGAACAGAAGATTTCAAAGGGCGGCTCGAGAAGACAAAGTAAAGTATTATAATGACATGTGCAAAGAGCTGGATAGAGAAAACCAAAAGGGAAGAACACGCTCGGCGTTTCTCAAGCTGAAAAAACTGAGGAAAAAATTCAAGCCTCGAGTTGCAATAGTGAAAGATTCTATGCAGAAAATAAAACAATCCAGGAAGCATCAAAAGAAGATGGAAGGAATACAGAGTCATTATACGAAAAAGAATTAGTACATGTTCAACCATTTCAAGAGCTAGCATATGATCAGGAACTGATGGTACTGAAGGAAGAAGTCCAAGCTCCTCTGAAGGCATTGATGAAAAACACGGCTCCAGTAATTGATGGAATATCAGTTGAGATGTTTCAACAAATGGATGCAGCACTGGAGGTACTCACTCGTCTATGCCAAGAAATATGGAAGACAACTTCCTGGCCAACTGACTGGAAGAGATCCATATTTATGCCTAGTCCCAAGAAAGGCGATCCAACCGAATTCGAAAATCATAGAACAATACCATTAATATCACAGCCAAACAAAATTTTGCTGAAGATCATTCAAAAACGGCTGCAGCAGTACGTGGACAGGAAATTGCCAGAAATTCTGGCTGGTTTCAGAAGAGGATGTGGGACCAGTGATACCATTGCTGATGTCAGATGGATCCTGGCTGAAATTAGAGAATAACAAAAGGATGTTTACCTGTGTTTTATTGACTATGCAAATGCAAAAGCATTTGACTGTGTGGATCATAACAAATTATGGGTACCATTGTGAAGAGTGGGAATGCCAGAACATTTAATTATGCTCATGAGGAACCTGTACATATATATAAAGGCAGTTGTTTGGACAGAACCAGGGGATACTGATTGGTTTAAAGTCAGCAAAGGTGTATGTCAGGGTTGTATCCTTTCACCATACCTATTCTATCTGTATGCTGGACAAATAATCCGAGAAGCTGGACTATACAGATTAGAATGGGGTATCAGGATTGGAGGAAGACTCATTCACAACCTGCATTAAGCAGATGACACAACCTTGCTTGTTGAAAGTGAAAAGAACTTGAAGCACTTACTAGTGAAGATCAAAAACCACAGCCTTCAGTATGGATTGCACATCAACATAAAGAAAACAAAAATCCTCACAACTGGACCAATGAGCAACATCATGATAAATGGAGAAAAGATTGAAGTTGTCAAAGATTCATTTTACTTGGATGCACAATCAACCGCCATGGGAGCAACAGTCAAGAAATCAGGAGATGTATTGCACTGAGCAAATTTGCTGCAAAAGACCTCTTTAAAGTGTTTAAAAGCAAAGATGTCACCTTGAAGGCTAAAGTGTGCCTGACCCAAGCCATGGTATTTTCAATCACATCATTTGCATGTGAAAGCTGGACAATGAATGAGGAAGACTGTAGAAGAATTGATGCCTTTGAATTGTAGTGTTGGTGAAGAATATTGAATATACCATGGACTGCCAAAAGACCAAACAAATCTGTCTTGGAAGAAGTACAAGAACGCTCCTTAGAAGCCAGGATGGTGAGACTGCGTCTTACATACTTTGGACATGTTGTCAGGAGGGATCAGTCCTTGGTGAAGGACATGATGCTTGGCAAAGGACAGGGTCAGCAGAAAAGAGGAAGCCCCTCAACTAGGTGGATTGACAGAGTGGCTGCAACAATGAGCTCAGGCATAACAACGATTGTAAAGATGACACAGGACCGGGCAGTGTTTCGTTTTGTTGTGAGTAGGGTCGCTCTGAGTCGGAACCAACTCAACAGCACCTAACAACAACAACTTCAATGCAAATACCTTTTTCAACAACATAAACAATGTCTACACACGTGGACCTCGCCAAATGGAATACATAGGATTGAAATTGACGACATCTGTGGAAAAAGACAATAGAAAAATTCAATATTATCAGTCAGAACAAGGCCAGGGGCTGACCCTGGAACAGACCATCAAATGCTCATATCCAAGTTCAAGATGAAACTGAAGAAAATTAGAACAAGTCCAAGACAGCCAAAGTGTGACCTTGAGTGTATGCCACCTGAATTTAGTGACCATCTCAAGAATAGATTTGATGCATTGAACACTAATGACCAAAACACAGATGAGCTGTGGAATGACATCAGAAGCATCATACATCAAGAAAGCAAAAGGTTATTAAAAAGACAGGTAATAAAGAAAAAAACAAAATGGATCTCAGAAGAGACTAAGAAACTTGCTCTTGAACATCAAGTAGCTAAAGCAAGAGGAAGAAATGATGAAGTAAAAAGGTTGAACAGAAGATTTCAAAGGACTAATTGAGAAGAGAAAGTAAAGCATTTTAATGACACGTGTAAAGACCTGAAGATAGAAAACCAAAGGGGAAGAACACCCTTGGCATTTCTCAAGCTACCAGAACTGAAGGAAAAATTCAAGCCTCAAGTTGCAATAGTGAAGGATTCTACGGGGAAAATATTAAATGATACAGGAAGTGTCAAAAGAAGATGGAAGGAATACACAGAGTCACCATACCAAAAAGAACTGGTTGACTTTCAACCATTTCAGGGTGTAGCATATGATCGGTTACCAATGATACAAAAGGAAGAAGCCCAAGGTAAAATGAAGGCATTGGCAAAAAATAAGGCCCCAGGAATTGGCAGAATATCAATTGAGATGTTTCAACAAAAGCTGGAAGTGTTCACACGTCTATGCCAAGAAATTTGGAAGACAGCTACCTGGCCAATCGACTGGAAGCATACGTATTTATGCTTATTCCTAAGAAAGGTGATCCAATTGAATGCAGAAATTATTGAACAATATCATTAATATTACACACAAATAAAATTTTGCCGAAGGTCATTCAAAAGTTGCTGTATATCGACAGGGCACTACCAAAAATTCAAGTCGGATTCAGAAAATGACGTGGAATAAGGGATATCATTGCTGATGTCAGATGGTTCATGGCTGAAAGCAGAGAATACCAGAAAGATGTTTACCCAATTCCAACTCATAGCTACCCTAAAGAACAGAGTAGAACTGCCCGATAGAGTTTCCACGGAGAGCCTGGTGGATTTGAACTGCTGTTTTCTTGGTTAGCAGCCTTAACACTTAACCACTATGCCACCAGGGTTTCCAAGAAATATGTTTACCTGTGTTTTATTGACTATGCAAAGACATTCAACTGTGTGGATCATATTAAATTATGGATAATATTGTGAAGAACAGGAATTTCAGACAATTATGATCATGAGGAACTTGTACATAGATCCAGAGGCAGTCATTCGAACAGAACAGGGGGATACTACTGCATGGTTTAAAGTCAGGAAATGCGTGTGTCAGGGTTATATCCTAATCCAAGAAGTTGGTCTATATTTAGAAGAACGGGGCATCAGAATTGGGAGAAGACTCATTAACAACCTTCATAATGCAGATGTCACAACATTTCTTGATGAAAGTGAAGAAGACTTGAAGCACTTACTGGTAAAGGTCAGAGACCATAGTCTTCAGTGTGGGTTATACCTCAATGTAAAGAAAACAAAAATCCTCACAACTGGACCCAGAAGCAACGTCGTGATAAACAGAGAAAAGATTGAAGTTGTCAAGGGTTTCATTTTACTTGGATCCACAATCAACAGCCATGGAAGCAGCTGTCAAGAAATCAAAAGACACATTGCATTGGGCAAATCTGCTGCAAAAGACCTCTTTAAAGTGTAGAAAAACAAAATGTTGAAGACTAAAGTGAGCCTGACCCAAGGTATGGTGTTTTCAATCATTCCATGTGCATAGAAAAGCTACATGATGATTAAAGAAGAGTGAAGAATAATTGACGCTTCTGAATTGTGGTGTTGGAAAAGAATATTGAACATTAAGTTATCCTATCCACTAACGTTGAATATACCATGTGCTGCCAAAAGAATGAACAAATCTGTTTTGGAACAAATACAACCAGAATGCTCCTTAAAAGCAAGGATGGTGAGACTATGTCTCACACCCTTTGGACGTATTATCAGGAGGGGTAAGTCCCTGGAGAAGGACATCATGCTTGGTAAAGTAGAGGGTCAGCGAAAAAGAAGAAGACCTTCAAGGAGATGGATTGACACAATGGCTGCAACAATGGGATGAAGCATGACATAGATCGTGAGGATGGCGCAGGACCAGGCAGTGTTTCATTCTATCCTACGTAGGGTCGCTATAAGTAGGAACCGACTCGACAGCACCTAACAACAACATTTATATAATTTTGAACTATGTAGGTAAGTCCTTGCTAAAGAGAATATGTCACTAAGAATTTATGATAGTTGTACAATCTTTTTGAGTAGAACCACATTATAGAAAATTTAAAAAATAAGGATACACAATAGAGAAGACACATCATGTATTTATATCCATAATATACAAATGTCTCCTACAGTGGAAACCCTGGTGGTGTAGTTGTTAAGAGCTCCGCTGCTAACTAAAAGGTTGGCAGTTCAAATCCACCAGGCACTCCTTGGAAACCCTATGGGGCAGTTCTGCTCTATCCTATAGGGTCGCTTGAGTCAAAATCAACTCGATGTCAATGGGTTTGCTTTTTTTTTTTGGATCAATAAATAGGAAGACAATAAACCCAATGGAAAGCAAAGATTATTAAATAGGCAATTCAGGAACAGGAAATAAAAATACTAAAAATATATTTAATCTCTATATGAATCAGAGAATACAAAAATATAAAAATAGATAAGATTTATGTTTTAAGCACTTACTGTATCTCAAGTAAGGAGCCCTTGTGACACAACAGTTAAGCACTCAGCTGCTATCCCAAAAATTTCCCAGCGGCTCCAGGGAAGAAAGACATAGCAATCTGCTATAGTGAAGATTACAGCCTCAAACACCCTATGGGGCAGTTCTACTCCATCGAATAGGGTCCCTCGCTGAGAGTTGGAATCAACCTGAAGGCAACTAACAACAGCAGCATATCCCAATTAGCACGCTAAACTCGGTTATACGTTACCTCACTGTAATTTTTTAATAGTCTATGACTTAGGACTATTGGTCTTCTCATTTTGTGGGTGAAGAGACTGATGTTCAGAAAATTGCATTAAAATTTGTAAGTTTGAAAAGAAATTGGATCTGTTTAACCTAAAAACCCAGGCACTGTGATCGCTAAGCTATAGTGTCTTTGCCTTTAAATAAGTTGTGATATTATTTTGTCTCTCTGCTTATAAAAATTTTAAATGACCGATAATATCCAGTTTTGACTCAAATATGAAGAAAAGGACTCGTTCTTGTCTGTAGGAGAACTTTTTTTAAGTATCTGTTAGAATCGAAAACTCACAGCTATGTCAGCATTACACATAGGTAAATGTATGCGTAGGGGTGCATTGTAACATCATAACAGTGTGAAATTGGTCACAGTCTAACCCCCTAAATCTTAATCAGCGAAGTAGTTATTAAATTACATGCAAGTCACCTCTGGTATTCTATGCAATTGTTACAAAAAAACTTGATAAGGAATGATACCATTATATATTACATACTGAAAAAAAGGTAATTATAGAGCATTTGGCATCATGTAAATGCATTAATGTATAACAGCAACAACAACAAACCGTCAAGTGTGTGAATGTGAGGGCTCCCACATTACTCCAGATACAGAAAAAACATATCTCGAGAACATACTATAAATTCTTAATACTAGCTAATTTGAAGATTGGGGTAAAAATGGAGGATTTGTTGGAAATATTAGGGCCATTCAAAATGCCCCTTTATACTAATGTCACCTTGATTCTTATAACATTAAGCATGTATTAGATTTAAAATTTAAAAAAAGGAAAAATAAACCTAAATCTTCAAGTACTCTTCTGATATTCAAAAATATTGATATCCCTTATTTTATTTATGTATTCGTTCATTTTGCATTATGCTGGTGGATATATATGAATGAATAAAACATAGGTAGCACTCCCAAATTAGGATCCACGGAGGTGTAGTTTGGTCCTGGATTTAACCAGACCCAAAGGGACTGAGAAGAAATCAACTCTTGAGTGTAGAACAAGTGCCATATGTGTATTAGGAAAATGATACACAGTCAAAGGGAGACTAGGTTGATAGTATAAGCTGACTGGTATGCTTTTACTTTTATCTCATTATATTGCTTAGCTTTCCAGGAGAGTGTATGTTATGACATCATTTACTTTTTGGAATTTATCTCTTCTTGTACCTTTCCTTTCTCCACACTAATCTCTGGGGAATTTATTCGGTGATCAGAGAAGGTGAAATTGTTTTATCTTTGGGTAGGGTTAAATCTTCATCGTATCCAGAGAGCTTTGAACTCTTTAAGCTCCTAGTCTCTTAAAGCAGCATTCCCTGGACATTTACCTAAAGAACTCTTAGTGTTACAGTAAGTAGCTCTTATTGGAGTTCAGGTCCAGAGCAATGTATTTATGTGGAAAGGTCAGAGAAATTTATGTTACTTATAACAGAGGCTGCAAACAAACTGACATGCAGTCCAGCCTGTGTTTTCTCTCTGCTAGAGGCACTTATGTGACAGACGCAAGGGTGGACCAAATGACAAAAAGTTCTCCTCAAGGACATTATGCATGTATTATATCCCCTTTTTTAAATAAATTAAGAAAAATCCAGGATAATATTTCTGACTGGAACCATCAGACATATCACAGAGTGAGTATGTTCCTTATTATCAATGAAATGTTTCTCTCATCTGTAGTTGATTTTGTTGGAATAAGTTGCAGGAAGTCCCAAATTATCCCTTTAACATATTTAGTATTATTAGTTATATATTGTAATATATTTCAGGCATTGTTGAAAACACAGAAATGTAGTCTCTGCCCTTTGATACATCATATTTTGCTGATATGTTAATGACAACATGTGCATATTCCTGAAGAAAGGGAATGTTGAGTGCCAGAAAAAGAAAAAAGGACAAAGAAGAAAGAAGGATAATATCATCTTAGAAACTATTCACTCATCAGTAATACTAATCATTGAATTAGGCAGAAGGGAACATTTTTCTACATGTTCCCTTCATAAATGCAGTCTCACCAGTTCATGCTATAGAAAGAGATTAACACTACAAACATTACTGAGAACTTATACACAGAAATCTGGTTGTTAAGGATAGAGCAGTGAAAAAAAAACATAAAAGTCACTGAGCTTACATTTTAGCAATTTCTGTTTTCTCTATAGGAAATCCTATATATATATAATATATAATATATATATATATATATATTTCCTGTATTCAGTCTTCTAAAAAAGGAGGCAATGAGGTATTTGGTATTAAAAATTTCTTTATGAGTTCATTCTCATCCTCAGTCAAGTGTAAGACCAAACAGAATAGTATTAGTTAAAAAAAAAAGTCCATTCATAATTGTTAATTTTAATAAAAAACAAACAATGATATCCACTAATCACGTTGTAGAAATATATTAATGATAGGCTCTGTCTGTGTGAGTATTGATTCATCTCTCTGGTTCCTGTTTTCTTTCCCATTAATGAAAACTAAACTTTACTCTTGTTTACAATCAAGGTCATTCTAGTGATATTTATGTGATTGGGAAACACCTTTATTTTTGTTGATTGCATTAAAATAAGAGATATTAAAAATAAAAATAATTTTAGATACTATTAAGTTCAGGGATTGTGACTGGGTTCCAATTACCACCAAAGCCCTAGTAAACAATAAAATTTTTTTGTTTGGTTTTGTTTTTGTCTTCTTTTTTTTTTTTAATTTATTGTACTTCAGATGGAAGTTTACAGGACAAACAAATTTCTCATTAATGGTCAGTACACACATTGTTCTATGACATTGGTTAAAAACCCCACAACATTAGACAATAAAATTTTTAAATTTTGGCACCAGGATAAGTACTCAAAATTAAATTCATCCCTAAAATCATACAATCTCTGAAACTGGAAAACAATGTCTCAGTATATAAACTATAGGTAATGATTCATTAATATCGGTATGGAAATTTATGATTCAAGGAAATACTGAAAATATAGAAAATTTGACTCTATGTAGAGATTGTATGCACTGACACTGATTTGGATTTTAACATAGATCTGAGAATCCGTTTTCTTTTCAAAGAGGCTCTAAAAAAAAATTCCATTTTAATAAGGGTCACAAGATATTGGAAAGGAGCTGAAAGGGAAAAAAAAGGGTCATTGTTCAGTGTCATTGGGGTTATTAATGCTAATATTTAAATCTCTAATATTTGCTCATTCTTTATGTTTTGTTTTTCACCAATAGACTTTGCCTAAAGAGGAAAAATACATCAGTATGAGAAATCACACAATGATTACAGTTTGTACTCTTGGGCATAGCAGAAGACCCAAAGCTTCAGGTTATGATCTTTATCTTTTTATTTATAGCTTATGTATTAAGTATCACAGGCACCCTGACCATCATCATCCTCACCTTGATAGACTCTCCTCTAAACACTCCTGTGTACTGCTTCCTCCGGAACTTCTCCTTCTTAGAAATTACATTCACCACTGTGTCTATCCCCAGATTTCTGGGGGCAATCATTACTAAAGTCAAGAACATTTCTTACAATAATTGTTTAGCTCGATTATTTTTCTTCATCTTCATGGGTGTGTCTGAATGTTTTCTTCTAACTGCCATGTCTTACGATCATTATGTTGCCATCTGCAAGTCCCTTCATTACACCACCATCATGAAGAAGAAAATCTGCGCCCTGCTTCTTCTTTGTTCATGGCTGGGAGGATTCCTGACCGTTTTCCCACCACTCATGCTTATCCTCCAGTTAGATTTCTGTTCTTCCAGTGTCATTGACATTGTGACTACTCCCCCATCTTACAACTCTCATGCACGGATACCTGGCTTTTAGAGATGATTGGCCGTTACTTTCCTTTTGTTCCTTTGCTGTTCACATTGGCGTTAGTGATTCTCTCCTACTTGTGCACCGTTATCACCGTTCTGAGAACCCCTTCTGCCAGTCAGAGGAAAGAGGCTTTCTCCATTTGTTCTTCTCACATGATCGTCATTTCCATCTCTTAGGCAGCTGTGTATTCATGTAGTTCAAGCCTTCAGCAAGAGACAGAGCATCAGCGACCAAAGGAGTAGCTATTCTCAACACTTCTATTGCGCCCATGCTGAACCCCTTCATCTACCCCCTGAGGAACAAGCAAGTAAAACAAGCCTTCAAAAACTTGATCCATAAAACAGGATTTCCAGAAAATAAATGAAAGTATTTATTGGCATGAATGAATGTTATTGTGAAGGTACAATAAAGAATAAATGAAATTCTAGCCTTCTTCTAATCTTCACTATGCTAAATCCATCTCTCCACTACCCCAATGGCAAACCCAAATGCTTAAACTTTCTTTTTAACACGAAAATGTCTGTGTTATGCCTTCCTTTAAAACTTTCAGTAAATTCCACATAATCATTGATTTATTATTCTGAATAGAAAACCAGTGACTGTAGTACCTAATCCATTTGGTTAAATTATTCTGAACTGTAAAAATGTTTTACACTGTAATTGCTTAAAATTGAAAACACTTTAACTCTTAAATTTTCTTTTCTTTGTTACTAGCATAATAAAATAGTTTCTTCTTAGAAATTATATGAAATATGAAATTAAACACCACATTTTTTTACACTATCTACAGTATCTGTACAATTATTTCCACTCTTCTGATGGACTTGGGTATTATATTCCCACTTACAAGTAATTTGAAATTCATAAATACTCTATTTCCTAGTTATATTGAAGATGTGTTATCTCTGGCTTTGTATACTCTCCTTGTTATCTGTATTTGTTTTTTGTTTTTAAATAATTTTTATTGTGCTTTAAGTGAAAGTTTACAAATCAAGTCAGTCTGTCACGTATAAAGTTATATACACCTTAATACATACTCCCATGTACTCTCCCGCTAATGAGTTAGCCCACTCCTTCCTTTCAGTCTCTCCTTTCATGACCGTTTTGACAGTTTCTAACCCTCTCTCCCCTCCCATCTCCCCTCCAGACAGGAGATGCCAACACAGTCTCAAGTGTCCACCTGATACAAGTAGCTCACTCTTCATCAGCATCTCTCTCCAACCCATTGTCCAGTCCCTTCCATGTCTGATGAGTTGACTTCGGGAATGGTTCCTGTCCTGGGCCAATGGAAGGTTTGGGGACCATGACCTCCTGAATTCTTCTAGTCTCAGTCAGACCATTAAGTCTGGTCTTTTTATGAGAATTTGGGGTCTGCATCCCACCGTTCTTCTGCTCCCTCAGGGGTTCTTTGTTGTGCTCCCTGTCAGGACAGTCATCAGTTGCGGCTGGGCACCGTCTAGTTCTTCTGGTCTCAGGATGTTGTAAGTCTCTAGTTCATGTGGCCCTTTCTGTCTCATGGGCTCTTAGCTGTCGTGTGGCCTTGGTGTTCTTCATTTTCCTTTGCTCCAGGTGGGTTGAGACCAATTGATGCATCTTAGATGGCCGCTTGTTAGCATTTAAGACCCCAGACGCCACATTTCAAAGTGGGATGCAGAATGATTTCATAATAGAATTGTTTTGCCAATTGACTTAGAAGTCCCCGCAAACCATGTTCCCCAGACCCCCGCCCCTGCTCCGTTGACCTTTGCAGCATTCATTTTATCCCGGAAACTTCCTTGTTTTTGGTCCAGTCCAATTGAGCCGACCTTCCATGTATTGAGTGTTGTCTTTCCCTTCACCTAAAGCAGTTCTTATCTACTGATTATTCAATAAAAAACCCTCTCCCACCCTTCCTCCCTCCCTCCCTCGTAACCACAAAAGTATGTGTTCTTCTCAGGTTTCCTATTTCTCAAGGTCTTATAATAGTGGTCTTATACAATATTTGTCCTTTTGCCTCTGACTCATTTCGCTCAGCATAATGCCTTCCAGGTTCCTCCATGTTATGAAATGTTTGACAGATTCGTCACTGTTCTTTATCGATGCGTAGTATTCCATTGTGTGAATATACCACAATTTATTTACCCATTCATCCGTTGATGGACACCTTGGTTGCTTCCAGCTTTTTGCTATTGTAAACAGAGCTGCAATAAACATGGGTGTGCATATATCTGTTTGTGTGAAGGCTCTTGTATCTCTAGGGTATATTCCTAGGAGTGGGATTTCTGGGTTGTATGGTAGTTCTATTTCTAACTGTTTAAGATAACGCCAGATAGATTTCCAAAGTGGTTGTACCATTTTACATTCCCACCAGCAGTGTATAAGAGTTCCAATCTCTCCGCAGCCTCTCCAACATTTATTATTTTGTGCTTTTTGTATTAATGCCAGCCTTGTTGGTGTGAGATGGAATCTCATCGTAGTTTTAATTTGCATTTCTCTAATGGCTAATGATCGAGAGCATTTTCTCATGTATCTGTTGGCTGCCTGAATATCTTCTTTAGTGAAATGTGTGTTCATACCCTTTGCCCACTTTTTGATTGGGTTGTTTGTCTTTTTGTGGTTGAGTTTTGACAGAATCATGTAGATTTTAGAGATCAGGTGCTGGTCGGAGATGTCATAGCTGAAAATTCTTTCCCAGTCTGTAGGTGGTCTTTTTACTCTTTTGGTGAGGTCTTTAGATGAGCATAGGTGTTTGATTTTTAGGAGCTCCCAGTTATCTGGTTTCTCTTCATCATTTTTGGTAATGATTTGTATTCTGTTTATGCCTTGTATTAGGGCTCCTAGGGTTGTCCCTATTTTTTCTTCCATGATCTTTATCGTTTTAGTCTTTGTGTTTAGGTCTTTGATCCACTTGGAGTTAGTTTTTGTGCATGGTGTAAGGTATGGGTCCTGTTTCACTTTTTTGCAAATGGATATCCAGTTATGCCAGCACCATTTGTTAAAAAGGCTATCTTTTCCCCAATTAACTGACTCTGGTGCTTTGTCAAATATCAGCTGCTCATACGTGGATGGATCTATATCTGGGTTCTCAATTCTGTTCCATTGGTCTATGTGCCTGTTGTTGTACCAGAACCAGGCTGTTTTGACTACTGTGGCTGTATAATAGCTTCTGAAATCAGGTAGAGTGAGGCCTCCCACTTTCTTCTTCTTTTTCAGTAATGCTTTACTTATCCGAGGCTTCTTTCCCTTCCATGTGAAGTTGGTGATTTGTTTCTCCAAAACATTAAAAAATGACCTTGGAATTTGGATCGGAAGTGCATTGTATGTATAGATGGCTTTGGTAGAATAGACATTTTTACTATGTTCAGTCTTCCTATCCATGAGCAAGGTATGTTTTTCCACTTAAGTATGTCCTTTTGAATTTCTTGTAGTAGAGCTTTGTAGTTTTCTTTGTATTGGTCTTTTACATCCTTGGTAAGATTTATTCCTAAGTATCTTATCTTCTTGGGGGCTACTGTGAATGGTATTGATTTGGTTATTTCCTCTTCGGTGTTCTTTTTGTTGATGTAGAGGAATCCAAGTGATTTTTGTATGTTTATTTTATAACCTGAGACTCTGCCAAACTCTTCTATTAGTTTCAGTAGTTTTCTGGAGGATTCCTTAGGGTTTTCTGTGTATATAATCATGTCATCTGCAAATAGTGATAACTTTACTTCCTCCTTGCCAATCCGGATACCTTTTATTTCTTTGTCTAGCCTCATTGCCCTGGCTAGGACTTCCAGCACGATGTGGAATAAGAGCGGTGATAAAGGGCATCCTTGTCTGGTTCCCGTTCTCAAGGGAAATGCTTTCAGATTCTCTCCATTTAGAGTGATATTGGCTGTTGGCTTTGCATAGATGCCCTTTATTATGTTGAGGAATTTTCCCTCAATTCCTATTTTGGTAAGAGTTTTTATCATAAATGGGTGTTGGACTTTGTCAAATGCCTTTTCTGCATCAATTGATAAGATCATGTGGTTTTTGTCTTTTGTTTTATTTGTGTGATGGATTACATTAATGGTTTTTCTGATATTAAACCAGCCTTGCATACCTGGTATAAATCCCACTTGATCGTGGTGAATTATTTTTTTGATGTGTTGTTGAATTCTATTGGCTAGAATTTTATTCAGGATTTTTACATCTATGTTCATGAGGGATATAGGTCTATAATTACCTTTTTTTGTAATGTCTTTACCTGGTTTTGGTATCAGGGAGATGGTGGCTTCATAGAATGAGTTCGGTAGTATTCCGTCATTTTCTATGCTTTGGAATACCTTCAGAAGTAGTGGTGTTAACTCTTCTCTGAAAGTTTGGTAGAACTCTGCAGTGAAGCCGTCCGGGCCAGGGCTTTTTTTTGTTGGGAGTTTTTTGATTACCGTTTCAATCTCTTTTTTTGTTATGGGTCTATTTAGTTGTTCTACTTCTGAATGTGTTAGTTTAGGTAGGTAGTGTTTTTCCAGGAATTCATCCATTTCTTCTAGGTTTTCAAATTTGTTAGAATACAATTTTTCATAATAATCTGAAATGATTCTTTTAATTTCATTTGGTTCTGTTGTGATGTGGTCCTTCTCATTTCTTATTCGGGTTATTTGTTTCCTTTCCTGTATTTCTTTAGTCAGTCTAGCCAATGGTTTATCAATTTTGTTAATTTTTTCAAAGAACCAGCTTTTGGCTTTGTTAATTCTCTCAATTGTTTTTCTGTTCTCTAATTCATTTAGTTCAGCTCTAATTTTTGTTATTTGTTTTCTTCTGGTGCCTGATGGGTTCTTTTGTTGCTCACTTTCTATTTCTTCAAGTTGTCGGGACAGTTCTCTGATTTTGGCTCTTTCTTCTTTTTGTATGTGTGCATTTATCGATATAAATTGGCCTCTGAGCACTGCTTTTGCTGTGTCCCAGAGGTTTTGATAGGAAGTATTTTCATTCTCATTGCTTTCTATGAATTTCCTTATTCCCTCCTTGATGTCTTCTATAACCCAGTCTTTTTTCAGGAGGGTATTGTTCATTTTCCAAGTATTTGATTTCTTTTCCCTAGTTTTTCTGTTATTGATTTCTACTTTTATTGCCTTGTGGTCTGAGAAGATGCTTTGTAATATTTCGATGTTTTGGACTCTGCAAAGGTTTGTTTTATGACCTAATATGTGGTCTATTCTAGAGAATGTTCCATGTGCGCTAGAAAAAAAAGTATACTTTGCAGCAGTTGGGTGAAGAGATCTGTATAAGTCAATGAGGTCAAGTTGGTTGATTGTTGTAAGTAGGTCTTCCGTGTCTCTGTTGAGCTTCTTACTGGATGTCCTGTCCTTCTCCGAAAGTGGTGTGTTGAAGTCTCCTACTATAATTGTGGAGGTATCTATCTCGCTTTTCAATTCTGTTAAAATTTGATTTATGTATCTTGCAGCCCTGTCATTGGGTGCATAAATATTTAATATGGTTATGTCTTCCTGATCAATTGTCCCTTTTATCATTATATAGTGTCCTTCTTTTTCCTTCCGGTGGATTTAAGTCTAAAGTCTATTTTGTCAGAAGTTAATATTGCTACTCCTCTTCTTTTTTGCTCATTGTTTGCTTGATATATTTTTTTCCATCCTTTGAGTTTTAGTTTGTGTCTCTAAGTCTAAGGTGTGTCTCTTGTAGGCAGCATATAGATGGATCGTGTTTCTTTATCCAGTCTGTGACTCTCTGTCTCTTTATTGGTGCATTTAGTCCATTTACATTCAGCGTAATTATAGATAAATAAGTTTTTAGTGCTGTCATTTTGATGCCTTTTTATGTGTTTTGTTGACAATTTCATTTTTCCACACACTTTTTTGTGCTGAGACATTTTTCTTAGTAAATTGTGAGATCCTCATTTTCATAGTGTTTGACTTTATGTTAGTTGAGTCGTTACGTTTTTCTTGGCTTTTATCTTGAGTTATAGAGTTGTTATACCTTTTTGTGGTTACCTTATTATTTACCCCTATTTTTCTAAGTAAAAACCTAACTTGTATTGTTCTGTATCGCCTTGTATCACTCTCCATCTGGCAGTTCAATGCCTCCTGTATTTAGTCCCTCTTTTTGATTATTGTGATCTTTTACCTATTGACTTCCATGATTCCCTGTTATGTGTATTTTTTTTAATTAATCTTAATTTGTTTGTTTTTGTGATTTCCCTATTTGAGTTGATATCAGGACGTTCTGTTTTGTGACCTTGTGTTGTGCTGGTATCTGATATTATTGGTTTTCTGACCAAACAATATCCTTTAGTATTTCTTGTAGCTTTGGTTTGGTTTTTGCAAGTTCTCTAAACTTGTGTTTGTCTGTAAATATCTTAATTTCGCCTTCATATTTCAGAGAGAGTTTTGCTGGATATATGATCCTTGGTTGGCAGTTTTTCTCCTTCAGTGTTCTGTATATGTCCTCCCATTCCCTTCTTGCCTGCATGGTTTCTGCTGAGTAGTCTGAACTTATTCTTATTGATTCTCCCTTGAAGGAAACCTTTGTTTTCTCCCTGGCTGCTTTTAAAATTTTCTCTTTATCTTTGGTTTTGGTGAGTTTGATGATAATATGTCTTGGTGTTTTTCTTTTTGGATCAATCTTAAATGGGGTTCGATGAGCATCTTGGATAGATATCCTTTCGTCTTTCATGATGTCAGGGAAGTTTTCTGTCAGGAGTTCTTCAACTATTTTCTCTGTGTTTTCTGTCCTCCCTCCCTGTTCTGGGACTCCAATCACCCACAGTTATCCTTCTTGATAGAGTCCCACATGATTCTTAGGCTTTCTTCATTTTTTTTAATTCTTTTATCTGATTTTTTTTCAGCTATGTTGGTGTTGATTCCCTGGTCCTCCAGATGTCGCAGTCTGCATTCTAATTGCTCGAGTCTGCTCCTCTGACTTCCTATTGCGTTGTCTAATTCTGTAATTTTATTGTTAATCTTTTGGATTTCTACATGCTGTCTCTCTATGGATTCTTGCAACTTATTAATTTTTCCAGTATGTTCTTGAATAATCTTTTTGAGTTCTTCAACAGTTTTATCAGTGTGTTCCTTGGCTTTTTCTGCAGTTAGCCTAATTTCATTTGTGATGTCTTGAAGCATTCTGTAAATTAGTTTTTTATATTCTGTATCTGATAATTCCAGGATTGTATCTTCATTTGGGAAAGATTTTGATTCTTTTGTTTGGGGGGTTGGAGTAGCTGTCATGGTCTGCTTCTTTAGGTAGTTTGATATGGACTGCTGTCTCCAAGCCATCAGTGGGAAACTAGTTTTTCCAGAAAATCCGCTAAAAAAAAAAAAATGCAGTCAGATCCCTATCAGAGTTCTCCCTCTGGCTTAGGGTATTTGGATGTTAATGAAGCCGCCTGGGGAGGGTGGGGGAGGTAACAGAGAGATAGGAGAGTAGCACCTCAGAATATAGCCAGAGTTGCTTGTCTTGCTTGGAATGACTATTATATCTGAGATTCCCACGGGGCACGTTGCCTATGTATGCTGGCTGTGTGGAGGTTGCCCCCGGGGGGTCTGAGCCGCTGTAGTCACGGTCAGATCCTCCGCTTCCAGCCCCACGCCCAGGGTCAAGGCTCCCTTGCTGGGACAGTGCACTCTCAACTCCAAAATCAGTCGCTGCCTCCCAGGGACTTCTTGTCCAGCCAGCCGCGTTGCCGTGCCGCCTCCGAGAACAGGCTGGGCTCCCTCCCGGGGTTAGTTCTGGTGAGTGGAGGAGCTCCCCGTGCTTGTGCCGTGACCGAGTGTCCCGGCTGGGATGCTGCTCTCCCCGCTCCAATACCAGTCGCTGCCTCCCGGGGACTTCTCCTACCAGCTGCGACCCAAGCCGCCGGAGCGAACCGGCTGGGCCCCCTCCCGGGGTTAGTTCACGGGGGTGGAGCAGCTCTCCGTGTTTATGCCGTACCTGTGTCCAGTCCAAATCCCAGCAGGACAGTTCCCCGGCTGGGACGCTGCTCTCCCTGCTCCAAGACCAGTCACTGCCTCCCGGGGACTTCTCCCACTGGCTGCGTCACCACGCTGCCCACGCACCGGCTGGGCCCCCTCCTGGTGTTAGTTCAGGGGGGTGGAGCCGCTGTCTGTGCTTGTGCCGTACCTGACTGATATGCTGGCTCCAGGCTCTGGAAACAATCGCTGCTTCCCCGTATTAGTTCGTTCTCCATCTCTAAATCTGTGTTTGTTGTTCAGGGTTCGTAGATTGTTATGTATGTGATCAATTCACTTGTTTTTCTGTGTCTTTGTTGCAAGAGGGATCCGAGGTAGCATCTGCCTAGTCCGCCATCTTGGCCCCGCCTCTGTATTTGTTTTTGAAACTGTATAACAAAGGTGTATATTTAGGCAGCCACAATTACCATTATGTAACCTGGCAGTCTGATTGACATGTAATAAATAATAATAGCTCTTCTATACAGAACACTTGCACTGTACATTTATTTCCTCAACTAGGTAAGTTCTATGCTATATTCTGTATACTAGATATATGGCATACTAGATATGATTATCTTCCTTTTAAAAATGTGTAAATTAATTCTAAATTTGAGTAGCTTGCTTGAGGCTATTGAGCTATAGTAGCTAGTGTGATACCCTGAAGTAAAAAACAAAACAAATAACAGAAAAAATAAAAATTGAGTTCATTCTGTTTTTATACATAGTTGAAACTCTAAATTTACCCACAAATTTTGTATAGATTCCTAAGTATCTGAAAATTTTTATGTATTTATTTTTATTATTCAATTTATCTAATTTGAGTGTGAGTATATTATTGAAGACTTGAATTTCACTATTGCAACCCAAAGCTTGAATTTTTTCTTCAGTTCTTTCAGCTTGAAAAATGCCGAGCGTGTTCTTCTCTTTTGGTTTTCCATCTCCAGCTCTTTGCACATGTCGTTATAATACTTTACTTTGTCTTCTCGAGGGCCCTTTGAAACCTTCTGTTTAGTTCTTTTACTTCATCAATTCTTCCTTTTGCTTTAGCTGTTTGACGCTCAAGAGCAAGTTTCAGAGTCTCCTCTGACATCCATCTTGGTTTTTTCTTTCTTTCTTGTCTTTTCAGTGACCTCTTGCTTTCTCCATGGATGATGTTATTCCATAGCTCTTCTGGTCTTCGGTCACTAGTGTTCAATGTGTCAAATCTGTTCTTGAAATGGTCTCTAAATTCAAGTGGGATATAGTCAAGGTCATATTTTGGCTCTTGTGGACTCCTTCTGATTTCCTTCAGTTTCAGCTTGAACTTGCATATGAGCAATTGATGATCTGTTCCACAGTTGGCCCCTGCCCTTCTTCTGACTGATGATATTGAGCTTTTCCATCGTGTCTTTCCACAAATGTAGTCAATTTGATTTCTGTGTGTTCCATCTGGCGAGGCCCATGTGTATAGTCGCCGTTTATGTTGGTGAAAGAAGGTATTTGCAATGAATAAGTCGTTCATCTTGCAAAATTCTGTAATTCAATCTCCAGCATTGTTTCTGTCACCAAAGCCATATTTTCCAACTACTGGTCCTTCTTCTTTGTTTCCAACTTTTGCATTCCAATCTCCAGTAATTATCAATGCATCTTGATTGCATGTTCGATCAACTTCAGACTGCAGCAGCTGATAAAAATCTTCTATTTCTTCATCTTTGGCCCTAGTGGTTGGTGCGTAAATTTGAATAATATTCTTATTAACCGATCTTCCTTGTAGGCGTATGGATATTATCCTATCACTGACAGCTTTGTACCTCAGGATAGACCTTGAAATGTTCTTTTCGACGATGAATGCAACACCATTCCTCTTCAAGTTTTCATTCCCAGCATAGTAGACTATATGATTGTCTGATTCAAAGTGGCCAATACCAGTCCATTTCAGCTCACTAATGCTTAGGATATCGATGTTTATGTGTTCCATTTCATTTTTCTTCTTGCATACTTTGGACATGTTGTCAGGAGGGATCAGTCTCTGGAGAAGGACATTGTGCTTGGCAGAGTATAGGGTCAGCAGAAAAGAGGAAGACCTTCAACAATGTGGATTGACACAGTGGCTGCAACAATGAGCTCAAGCACAACAATTTTAAGGATGGTGCAGGACCTGGCAGTATTTCGTTCTGTTGTGCATAGGGTTGCTATGAGTCAGAGCCGACTCAACGGCATCTGACAATGACAACAACAATATTATTGAAGATTGACAGGGAAGATAATATATTTGGGAATATAAATTTTAACATTATTCAATCTAAATAAGATACTCTCTCCATTTTGCTATTGCTGGTGAGCAGTAGTAGAGTGATCACAAAAAAGTATAATGTATTAGTAGCATATGGTAGCAAAAATTTGTATTAGAAGACAGATTAAAAATAATAAGGTTAAAAAATGTATTTATCACAATGAGGTAGATTCTTAGCTTTAAAAAATGGCATGGAGTATTGAGTAGAAATCTGGATTTGGAGATAAGATATTTTGTTTCTAGACTTTGTGTGCCTAGGGGGAGTCAACGCAAAAAAAATTCATACTTAAGTGTTCTTGTCGTTTGTTAGTTTTTGTTCCATGTTCCACAAGCTCCTTTTTCCAATTTCAATACCAGTGTGTGTTATGTTTTATATTCCTTAGTGTTTTGTGTACATTCCTCTTCTGGCAATTTTGATTCCCTGAATTAATCCCCTTGAGCCAGAGGCAGATCAGATAGATAAAACATTAAGTAGCTGTGCAAGTAAAATCTATGTAGAAACCATGCCATAGAGTTTCAAAACACCTTCTGATATTTTTTCTCTTTTCTGTTTTTGCTACTTTCTCCCTCTCCAAATTATATATTCCCCAAGGGTAAAATGAGACATATCTGTAATAGGACATTATAAGATACTACGTTCAGTAGGAAAGGGAGGGGATGGTTTCAGGAATGCTGGCTTCCCCAGATTACAACAATGGCATTTTACTATCCCAGGCATTCTGAGTGTGTGTGAAACTATATGAATAGCAGAGGTAAGTTGGGCATATAAAAGGCAATGAAAATTTCCCTATTCTTAGCATTGATTCATTTTGTATCAACTTGACTTTCAATTAAATAGGATATATCGTGGTTATAATTTAGAACTAAATATATTAAAATATTTTTAAAAAGATGAGTATATTTATTGTATCAATTTATTCATTCCCCATTAATTAAAGGCAAACAACTGCTGCTCTGTGTCTGTGTGTTTCTAATTGTACATAGGCTATGCAGTGCTGGGTTTAAGGGAACAGAATTGCATTACAGGTAGCCTGATATTACATTTAACACTTGCTAGCTATATGAATTTATTTAAGTTTCATAATTCCTCCCAGCCTCAGTTTGAGAGACTTTATTCATTTGAGAATAAAGATAAAATTTTCATAGCATTGTGTTATGAAGAATAAATAAAATAAATTATAAAATCTTTAGTCTTTCATTCAAATAGTGCCTTTGATAATTTGCAAATATGAGTTTATTCAAATTAAAATAAAAATAAATTTAAACTGTTACTTTTAAGTACCTAATGAATATGATATAATTTATGAAGCACTTTCATTTATGTTATTTCAATTAATTCTCAAAAACACCCTTGATATTTCAACTTCATTTTTTAAAGTAATTCCGTAACTGACTCAAAGTCAAAAATCCATGACGTGGCCTGTTTGAATTTTTAATGCACATCTCTCTATCTGCAAAATCCATATATTTTCTAGGATAATAAATTGACCTTATAATACCAAAAATTGGAAATTAATATTAAGTTTTGGATACTATAGCTTTGTTAATAATCATTTCCTTTTCTTGTTTCCCTGGTGGGGAAGTGGTTAAGAGCTATGGCTGCCAACCAAAAGGTTGGCAGCTCAAATCCACAGCCACTCCTTGGAAACCATATGGGGCAGTTCTACTGTGTCCTGTAAGGTCACTATGAGTCAGAAATGACTCGAAGGCAATGGGTGTCTTTTTCTGTATTAAATGGTATGTTAAATTGTAGATGGAAAATTAATGAACTGAAAGTGTGAGGTTACGAGTTGATACTCTCCATAAACTCCTACATGTATGAATGTTACTGTTTCTGAAGTTATTATTAAATGTGACTCGGGATGTGTATTTCCCTTTGATATGTTTCTATACACAATGGTATGAAATCTGAGAATTGAATCTGCCCATGTTTATTGAAAGGAAGAAATGTAAATTATTCAAATTTTTCTAGGGAAACAGTACCCTAAAATTTCCACGAAAAATATTAAAAAAAAAAATTCTAACAAAACAATTCTGCCAGCAACTCAATGAGGTCTCCTGTGGAGACTTTGTTTCATTCAGGCAGAGCAAATGCCTCGAATGAACCCGGTGTTATTGTTCAAAGCCAAGAATGAATGAGCAGTGCCAAATGTGTATTTCAGTGTAATTATGAAGCTATGTTGGATGCTGCCCACAACACTGTATTAAACTTTTTCTTTTTCTAGTGTATTTACTTAAAACAAATCTTTAAATTCAGTAAAATAAAAGAAACAAGGCGACATGGTCAGTAAAGCAAATTGCTTTGGAGATATGCTCAGTCCTTGTTTTTCTAATGGTCTTTAATGAGTCTTGACTGAAGAAGAGAAAACTGAGTGAACATGGAGGAAGATGGAAAAAGTAAACTTTCAAAGTCATTAAATTACCAACTAGCATTCCCTCTCAGTGTAACATAAAGCACTAAAAAAAAAAAAAACAGAAAAGAAGTGGACCAGTCAAAAGCTCCTCTTAGTTTGTCATTGTTCAATCTTCAAATCTAACTTGACCTTTAAGATAGAGTCCCTTTCTTAACTTCTGCATCAAAGAAATTGTCATCAGTATTCTAAAAAGTGGCTGTTAGTATTTACTTGAAGGTAGGGATTTTAGAAGAGCAGAATATAGGAGTGTTTTGAGAATGAAGGCCCTGAAAATCCTTTCCAGTCATCTTACTTAACCAATGTTTCAGATTACTGTTACTTTGTATTTTGAATGATTCACAGAGACTGTCTCAGGGATCCATTGCAGGTAATTAAGAATCCATTTGGAAGAAATGGGTGGATGGAAAGGTAAAGCTTGGTAGCATAAGCCATGTTCATCCGGAGAAAATATGGATCTGCACTCAGAAATACAAAACTGAAATGTTAAGTTAAAAGCTTAAAGATATCCTTCACTACTCTACCTGAGTATATCCTTGGGATGACTTCAGACTCTACAAATTATAAGACCTTGTGAAACGTTGAAGTTTATTTCTCTCTAAGGGTTATAAAAGGTCAACATTTTTATCAGCTTATTTGATGTTGGTAAATAAAATTCACTGGATTTCCATAAACATTTTTACATAAAAGTTTGGTGTACTGCCACGAATCTTACGGTATTGGATCAAGTCCTGCTAGAGTTTCTTCTTGCTAGGTTTTTTTTTTTTTTTTTAATAGTCCTGCAGACTGGGTATAGAAGTATTAATTCTTTGTGATGCTCAAGTCAACTATCTCTTCATACATTTCTTCACAGCTCCTCATACGTTTCTTCAGAGCTTTACTCAATCACCAGAATAGTAAGTCATGGCACCATTATTCAGAAAAATACTAAAATTAAGAAGAAAAACAGATGCTTTTTTTTAAGTTGTACACATTTAAAAACACTGTTCGATGATACATTACTCACTATAAAATAATAATAAAAACAGTAGTAATAATAACCTTTGGTCTCCAAAGCCAGTAAGCTATTCAAGGAACTTCAGTCTTCAGATAGAAATAAAGTCTTTTCTATTTGATGAGAATGCCCTTTGAGACTTTAAGTTGTTATGAAAAACTAGTGATTTAATGAACAGTGACCTCTGAAAAAGGAAGAATGATGTCACTGGACTGACAGAGTGAGTTGAAAGGATGGATTGTAAAATAATTTAAAGGGAAGTAATTTTCAAAAATGTTTATGAATTTTTTAAATTTTATATATTAAAAACATATTCTTTCCTTTACATATCATTTGCTTCCAATTTATTCAATACAGAGAGTTCGGGCCAAACATTACTGTCCTAACTTTCAAGAATGTACATGGTAGTGGGAAAATTCACAGATTTCAGCACAGTGTGCTAAGGATGGTGGGTTTGGGAAGAACAACTAAAAGGTGCTTATGGAGACACATGCAATGGAAATAAAACCTTCTGCTGTGTTAAATAAGTAGGGAATTGGTTTTGGTTGTCATTGCAATGTTCCACCCACAAAGCTATTTATATGTGCATGTATTGCTTCATTCCAGTCTCACAATCACTTTCAGAAAGGTTATTAGTACTCATGAGGAGCAGAGAAACTAAGTAGCCTTTGGCCGCAGTGCTGACATCCTGTAAACATCTAGCATGCTGCAAACTTGATAATCAATCCCAGCTGAGATGGGGCCAGTGGGATGTGTATGATGACAATGTAGTAGAGAAAAAAGACACCAGGATGAAAGAGGTCAGCATCATGTAAATGAAATGGAAGAACAAGGCTAAGATTCACTTGGCTAGAAGGCCAGAGAGACACAATAAAACCCAATTTTTTAAATTATTAATATTCTTCTTATGTGATTCTCTTGGTACTGAATTTATCTTAGACATGGTCTTTTGCATCTTAATCCCACAGGTTTTCAGCTCAGTGGTTAAGGAACATTTTTTCAACAGCATAAATCCTTCTTGTATCATTTTCATTAAATGCTGGGCATTTTTCTAAATGCTTCAACAGATTAACTCATTTGTGGTAGTTAGTTGCCACCTAGTTGACTCTGACTCATTGCGACCCCATGGGTGTAGAGTAGGCTGCTTCATAGGGTTTTCTAGGCTGTGACCTTTCAGAAGCAGATTGCCAGGCAAGTCTTTCAAGGAACCTCTGAATGGATTTGAACTGCCAACCTTTCAGCCAACCTTTTAGCTAGCAGTTGAGTGCTTAATGTTTTTTACAACCTAGGGACTCCTATTAATTCATTACTTCATTTAATTCTCATAAAATGCTCATTTAATGCTCATAAAAACCCCATGAGGTAGACAGGCATACAGAGAAGGAAACAGCATATATACAGATGAAGAGACTTAAGTGTAGAGGAATTAAGTGATTTTCAGACCTAGTAAGTGGCTTGGACTAAAACCCAGGGATTCTCACTCTTCTCTCTGAAAACATCTATGGTAATACTTTTTAAATTGTATTTTTAAAAAAGAAAAATTAAAACATGATATTTTAAAAACACATATAAATAGAAAATTTAAAAACCAACTTTCTTGGAGTATAGCTATGTATCTGTTTGACTGAGTAATCGTTCTGTAATAATTATAATAATAATTGTTATTTTACATTGTTTTTGTAGTTAGATGCTGTCAGGCAGATTTTGACTTATAGTGACCGAGGGTAGAACTGTCCCATAGAGTTTCCTTGGCTATAATCTTTAAAGAAGCAGATCTCCACGTCTTTCTCTTTGAACAGTGACCTCTGAAAAAGGAAGGGTCAAACTGCCAACCTTCTGGTTAGCAGCCAACCGCTTACCCATTTGTGCCCCCAGGGCTCCTTGTTATTTTACAAAGAAAGGGAAATGGGTTGTACAGGAATAAAGGTTATAATAGCACATAAATAGACTGAAATGTCATAAAATATTCCAGATTCAAACACAATGAATCTGTTTTAAGCCCTACCTATTTGTCTCACCACTGTCTTCTATCTCTTTCTCCCCTCCATTCCTAACATCTGAGCTTGCTGGTGACAATGGCTTCAGTATCTCTGACTTTCAATAAGGTTGTATGTGTTGGAAAATGTTGTAGGTGTTGGAAAGGCAAAAGTGGATAGATGACTAAGAACAAAGGAGTCAGAATTGAAGAAATGTCAAACTATCCTTCCCTTTTCTGAGAAAAGCTAAATCTTTAACTGACTTTTTGTCTTTTGCACTGATTTACTCTCCCAAAATAAGAAAAAAAATAAAAATAAAACGGGAAACCTTCATTGGGATTGAAGCAATGATACAAAGGTGGTTCTGGTTGAGGAAGAACGTTGCGGCATGTCTCTTTTATAGAGGTAGTATTTTGGGTCATAAAAGTTGGGTTAAAATCCCTGCCCTATCACTTTAAGCAGTGTGATAATCTAAAGTTTTTTGAGTTTGGTTTTTAACCTGCTTTCACCGAAATTTTCACCTGTAAAAGAAAAGAAAATAAAGTATTGCTGTCATTATGTGGGTGCTTTGAATTTCCCTTGAAGGGAAATAACATACTCTCTTAGCCAACTTCCAGCTCCACACTTGGATATATTGTTAATGTAGTCTTCTTTTCAAGCTTGTCCTTTGTGTTTTCTCCTATAGATCTGGCAGGAAAAAAAGAAAGAAGCAACTGAAGAATGAGAAACCATACAGCAATAACAGAGTTTGTCCTCTTGGGATTGTCAGATGACCCAAAGCTTCAGATTGTGATTTTTGTCTTTCTGCTTATCACCTACATGCTCAGCATCACTGGGAACCTGACCATTATCACCCTCACTCTGCTGGATTCCCACCTCCAGACCCCCATGTATTTCTTCCTCAGGAATTTCTCCTTATTAGAAGTTTCATTCACAACTGTCAGTATACCCAGATTCCTGGGCACCATTATTACAGAAGATAAAACCATTTCCTTTAATAACTGCATTGCTCAGTTATTTTTTTTAATTCTCTTGGGGGTCACTGAGTTTTACCTCCTGACTGCCATGTCCTATGACCGCTACGTGGCCATCTGCAAACCCCTGCATTACGTGACTATCATGAATCGCAGAGTCTGCACACTGCTTGTCTTCTCTTCATGGCTGGCTTCATTCTTAATTATATTCCCTGTGCTCATGTTGCTGTTAAAGCTCGATTACTGTAGATCTAACATTATTGACCATTTTACCTGTGACTATTTTCCCTTGCTGCAACTTTCTTGTTCAGACACAAAATCCCTAGAGATAATGGGTTTTTCCTATGCTGTGTTTATTCTAATATTCACATTGGCATTAGTAATTCTGTGTTACATATATATCATCAGGACAATTTTGAGAATTCCCTCTGCGAGTCAGAGGACAAAGGCTATTTCCACATGTTCTTCCCACATGATTGTCTTATCCATCTCTTATAGTAGCTGCATTTTTGTGTATGTTAAACCTTCAGCAGAAGAGAGGGTGGCTTTGAGCAAAGGAGTAGCTGTGCTAAACATCTCAGTAGCTCCCATGCTGAACCCTTTTATTTATAGCCTAAGGAATCAACAAGTCAAGCAAGCTTTCATGGACATGGTAAGGAGGACTGTGTTTTTCACAAGCAAATGAAAAGACGTGGTGTCATGAATTAGAGGCACACAGAAGGGCAATTTAAAAATAAACATGAATTTTCAGTATCCTGTTCAAATCAAAATGGCCTCCCTTTCATTCATGTTCACGCATACATTTTTTATTTTTCTGTAATAATTACAGGGATATTTGTTAATATATTTCTCATCTTCTTAAAATACTTCTTTTATATCTTTCTGACTCCCCCTTCTTCTAGACAGCTTTGTTAATCATAATTTCTTCAACAATAATTATTTTGAAGAGCGAAATTATGTTTTGAGTTGTGGTTAGGAAAACAGTAATCCGAGAAATACAAGAGCCACTCTAAAAATATTCCTATGATATTTCAGTTACTATACACAGAACATAATTTTTTCACTTGTGTTTTTTTTTTTTTTTTTGACAGGGATGTGATTCCCATCATGCAGTTTCTCTAGGAAATATGGTTGAGGGGGATTCCATATAATTTAAAGAAAAACGAAAAAAGATTTGTTTTAAAAAGCAAAAAAAGAAAAATTATTCCTCACTTTAATATGTTATGACCATGTAATTTACATATTAATAAAGCAGCCTAGATCATTATCAATACATATTTCTTTAGGCTAAATAGACCTCTTTCATCCTATAATCTCCCCTAATAAATAAGTAGGTAGGTATATACATACATATATACATGCAGGTGTGCATACATACATACATACACAGATGCTGCAAAAAATACTGAATGGAGAGGCAGAGCCAACGTTGCACCCTAGACAGACACATGATGTCATCCTTCTGCAGCAACTATGTGACAAAGTAAAACAGATACAAACGTCAATCCTGGAACCCTAAGCATTGAATGAAGGGTAAAGAACTAGATCAAATACTGAATGGAAGAAAAAAATAATTAAAAAGAATAGGGAGAGATATGGTTGGAGGTCACCTGCCAACTAACATGGCACAGCTTTGCCATCTTGGAGCACAGCAAGCAATGACCCTGGGCAGGGAGTAAGGGAAGACAACTCCACGGAGCTCCCAACAGGAGACACAGCACCCTGTAACCAGGGAAACATTCTTTCAACCCCTCAATTTTCTGCCCTCTGTGCCACACCGGCCCTTCCTGACTGGCCTCTCTGCTTGGCTAGACAGCTACTGGCCTGCCATCACCGCCTGGTCTACCCCACCCGTTCCCGCTGGCTCATGTTGTGCCATTTTGTCCCTTTGTTCACCTCTTTTCTCCCTCTTGCTAAATTGCATACATCACCTCCACCCCTTCATGACAGGCAAAGCTCTGCCATTTTGGCTAGGGAGCTACTCGGGTCCACGCCGCCCTCACCTGTCAGATCCTACCACAACATTTTTTTTTTAACCTTTCTTTTCTTTCTTCCACCCACCTAGCCCTATACAGCACATTTATCCCTTCCTGCTAGGCCATACCTCACCATCACAGGTAGAGAGTAACCAAAAAAAAATGAAGCAATGGCAATACTAATCTCAGATAAAATAGGCTTTAAGATAAATCAACCAATAAAGATAAGGAAGGACAGTATATAATGATTAAAGGTACAATCCACCAAGAAGACATAAGCTTAATGAATATCTATGTACCCAACAGCAGGGCTACAAAGTATATAAAACGAACTCTAACAGAACTGAAAACATATATAGACGGTTCCACAATAACTGTAGGAGACTTCAACACACCACTTTTGGTAAAGGACAGAGCATCTAGAAAGAAAATTAACAAAGATACAGAATGTCTAAAGGTCACAATCAACGAACTTGACCTCACAAACATACACAGAACACTCCACCCAACAAGAGCAAAGTATACATTCTTTTCCAATGTATCTGGAACATTCTCCAGAACAGACCACATTTTAGACCACAAACCAACCCTCGATAAAATCCCAAACAATGAAATATTACAGAGCATTCTGTCTGATCACAATGTCATAAAAATAGAAATCAATAACAAAAAGACCAAGGAAAAAAAATCAAATACAAAAAATTGCATAACATTTTGCTTAAAAACAACTGGGTAATAGAAGAAATGAAAAAGGAACTAAAAAATTTCTTAGAATCAAATAAGAATTAAAACACATCATACCAAAATCTTTGGGACCCAGCAAAGGCAGTACTCAGAGGTCAATTTATAGCAATAACTGCACACATCTAAAAAGAATGGGCCAAAATCACAGTTGTGTCATCTCTATAAGGCAGGTTGTTAATGAGTCTTCCTAAATCTTGATGCCCCATTCTTCTTCATATAGTCCAGCTTCTCGAGTTATTTGCTCAGCATACTGATTGAATAGGTATGGTGAAAGGATATAACTCTGACACACACTTTTCCTGAATTTAGACCACACAGTATCCCCTCATTCTGTGCAAACAACTGCCTCTTAATCTGTGTACAGATTCCTATAAGCACAATTAAATGCTCCAGAATTCTACAAGTTTATCCACAATTTTTTATGGCCCACACAGTCGGAAGCCTTAGCATAGTCAATAAAACACAGGTAAAAATCTTTCTTGTATTTTCAGCTTTCAGCCAGGATCCATCTGACATCAGCAGTGATATCCCTGGTTCCATGTCGTCTTCTAAACCCAGCTTGAATTTCTGGCAGTTCCCTTTTGAATGATCTTCAGCAAAATTGTATTTTCATGTGACATTAATGATACTGCCCAATAATTTCCACATTCAGTTGAGTGACCTTTCTTGGAAATAGGCATAAATATGGATCTCTTCCAGTTGGTTGGCGAGGTAGCTGTCTTCAAGTTTCTTGGCATAGACATGTGATCACTTCCAGAGCTGTATCCAGTTGTTGAAACATCTTGATTTGTGTTCCATCAATTCCAGGAGCCTTGTTTGTCACCAATGCCTTCAGTGAAGCTTAGACTTCTTCCTTCAGTACCATTGGTTCCTGATCACATGTTACTTCCTGAAATGGATGAACATTGACCAATTCTTTTTGGTATAGTGCCTCTGTATTCCTTCCATCTTCTTTTGACGTGTCCTGCATCGTTTAATATTTTTGCTGTAAAATTCTTTAGTATTGCTTCTCAAGGTTTGAATTTTTTCTTTAGGTCTTTCAGCTTGAGAAATGTTGAGCATGTTCTTCCCTTTTGGTTTTCTATCTCCAGGTCTTTGCACATGTCATTATAATACTTTGTCTTCTCAAGCTGCACTTTGAATTCTTCTGTTCAGCTCTTTTACTTCATTTTTTTCCTTTTGCTTTAGCTATTTGAGGTTCAAAAGCAAGCTTCAGAGTCTCTTCTGACATCCATTTATGCCTTTTCTTTCTCTCCTGTCTTTTTAATGACCTATTGGTTTCTTCATGTATGATGCCCTTGATGTCATTCCACAATTCCTCTGGTCTTCGGTCATTAGTGTTCAATGTGTCAAAATTATTCTTGAAATGGTCTCTAAATTTAGGTGGGATATACTATGGCTCTTGTGGATGTGTTCTAATTTTCTTCAGTTTTGGCTCAAATATGCATAGGAATTATTGATGGTCTGATTCATAGTAGGTCCACGGCCTTGTCCTGACTGATGATATTGAGCTTTCCCATCATCTCTTTCCACAGAGGTAGTCAGTTTGATTCCTGTGTGTTCCACCTGGCTAGGTCACGTGTATAGTCACCATTTATGTAGGTGAAAAAAGGTATTTGCAATGAAGAAGTCAGTCCAGCAAAATTCAATCACGAGATCTCTGGCATTGTTTCTATCACCAAGGCCATATTTTCCAACTACCGACCCTTCTTCTATATTTCCGGCTTTCACTTTCCAATCACCAGTAATTATCAGTGCATCCTGATTGCATGTTCGATCAATTTCAAACTGCAGAAGTTAGTAAAAATCTTCAGTCTCTTCATCTTTGACCCTAGTGGTTGGTGTGTAAATTTGAATAGTAGTCAAATAAACTGTTCTTCCTTGTAGGCATATGGGTATTATTCTGTCACGGACAGCATTGTACTTTAGGATAGATCTTGAAATGTTCTTTTTGATGATGAATGCAACGTCATTCCTCTTCATGTTGTCATTCCTGGCACAGTAGACCATATGATTGTCCATTTCAAAGTGAGCAAAACTAGTCCATTTCAGCTCACTAATGTCTAGGATATTAATCTTTATGTGTTCCATTTCATTTTTTATGATTTCCATTTTTCCTAGATTCATACTTCCTGCATTCCAGGTTCTTATTATTTATAGATTTTTGCAGCTGTTTCTTCTTATTTTGTGTCATGCCACATCAGCCAATGAAGGTCCTGAAAGCTTGTCTCCATTTACATCATTAAGATTGACTCTGAGGAGGCAACTCTTCCCCAGTTGTATTTCTAGTGATTTCCAACCTGAAGGGCTCATCTTCCCTCACTGTATCAGACAATGTTCTGCTGATATTCATAAGGTTTTCACTGACTAATTCTTATCAGAAGTGACTGCTGGGTCCTTCTTCCTAGTCTGTCTTAGTCTGGAAGCTCAACTGAAACCCGTTTGCTATGGGTAACCCTGCTGGTATTTGAATACCAGTGACATAGTTGCCAGCATCACAGCAACATGAAAGCACCACAGTATGACAAACTGACAGATGCACTGGGTATGTTCTGCATATGAGGAATTAAATGTGATATTTTCACAGTTCCAGAATTTTCATGTACACATATATCGTCTGGGGACTTCTGGTTCAAGATTCCTGACTGAACATAGAAATTTTACTTAACTACTCCCTTATAAAAATGATTAAAAAAAAGAAAAATTAGCAAGAGATATACCCATAGCAACACTAAAAATTAAGATAAATAAAAATTTTCTGAAATATTAATAAGTGTTTTGACTGGTCACGACTTGGTCTAGAATAATATGGAAAGGATGTTATTTCTCTTCAGGCACTTTCATTTATTGTTCTTAGGTGCCATTGAGTAGGTGCCAACCGATAACAACACTATGTACAAATTCTTTTCCGATTCTTAATTATATAACATGGAGCCATTACTTGCTAGTCACATTTGGTACAGTCTATTCAATTTTAAAATATCAATTTCGTATTCAACTATGGATGGAATTTTGAGCTCATTTCACTGCTTATTCTCAACTCAGAGGTCGTTCAATTTTGGAACAAAGGCAAAAGAGAGATAAAAAGGCAAATATATTTGATTTAACTGGTGTTCCTTTAAATCTGTTGTGATTAGCTGTGCTTCTTTGAGGTAAGGACACTTAAATATAGACATTTTTATATGCTACATGGGTGTGAATTCATTGATGTTCACCCAAATTGGGGCACTACAACCCGTTTTTACTCTGAGGTTCACACCACAGACAATTGCTTCAGTGTTCCTTCCTCTGGAGACAGCTAAGTTTGAAACATAACTTGAAAAATCGCTTAAATGTGATTATCTTTTGTGATTTCTAGTCAACCCAAGAGAAATTTATACATTTACCATTTAATATAATGCAAAGCTATTGTGCACTTGTCTTCTAAGGACTGAGTTACATAAACAGAATGAAAACATCAATTTTACAGCAACCAAATATATCTGAAAAGTGTTCGTATTTGCAGAAAATTCTGAAGCAATATTCAGCTTTATCAAATATATCAACAAAAGAGGGAAACCAAAATCTTGACTCTTAGAGCATAATATCTTTGATAAGTGAGGCTGGATTTTTCCCCCCCTTACAGAGACACTAGCTTTGGAGCTTGTATTTAAAAACACTATAACATATATATACTAGAAGTACTCTGGAATTTCATTGTTCACTTTAGGAAAATGAGTTCAAATCTGTTTTTTCTTCCCTTCCACTTTGGGAAAATGAACTCCCATTTATGTTGTCCTTTCTTTCCTTTTTGGGAAAATTTTACCTGATGCTCAGGCTTTGTCAAAAAGTCTGTTCATCCACCTGAGGATCCGGAAGGTTAAATTTTATGTAGAATTTTTTCCACTTAATTTACAAAAATTTGCTATATACACTTTAAGAAACTAGGTCCTCCATATTTTTGTTTTGTGTGGTATTATATAAGCCTATTATATAAGCTGGCCTTACGGTTTATGTGGTCTTTCTGGCTCACCTTGTTCTAAGAGCTTGCTTTTGGTCTTGCATTATGTCTGAGTTGTAACAGGTTGGAGGCCATGGTTGGCAGTTGCTGTTTTTTGTAAGGTTTTGACTTAAAACCTTAACTCTTTCCTTCACCCAAGAAAAACTGTCTCTTGTGTCTTATGATTTTGACTTTTAGTAACTAATTTGAAAAACTTTCATATAAATTGGTCTATTTGAAAAGTACACTAAGATGCTTATGTTCTGTACAATTTTAATCTTAAAAGTGAAACCTTTCTAAGTAACTTGAGCTAGATATTTTGAAATGTGTTTTATTAAAGGAAAATGAATAATTTTGTCTTAAAATAAAGCTAGTAATTCCATGGTGGGAAAATGGAGCCATACAATAAGCCTAGAGAGGAAAAAAAAAAGGGGGGAGGTGGTTAGCCAAGAATTGATGGATTCATTTACAAAATTGCTAAAGAGCTTTGGTATTTACTGGGTAGCTAAAAGGTTGTGATAAAAAGAAAGAAAAACTGCTTACCAGAAGAATAGTAAAAGGAAAAGATATTAATTATCCTTTGTCTTTCAAAATACCTAGGTCAATTTAAACATATGTACATGAACTGGAATGACGTAATCTCCTCTTCTATCATGAGTCATAAGCAACATCGTGATAAACAGAGAAAAGATTGACGTTGTCAAGGATTTGATTTTACCTGGATCCACAATCAATGCCCATGGAAGGAGCAGTCAAGAAATCAGACTACACATTGCATTGGGCAAATCTGAAGCAAAAGAGCTCTTTGCTGCAAAAGCAAAGAGGTCACTCTAAGGACTAAGGTGTACCTAACAGAGGCCATCATGTTTTCAATTGCCTCATATGCATGTGAAAGCTGGACAATGAATAAAAAAAAATAATAATAATTTATGTCTTTAGATTATGGCGTTGGTGAAGAATATCGAATTTACCATGGGCTGTGCAAAAAACAAACAAATCTGTCTTTGAAGAAGTGCATCCAGAATTCTCCTTAGATGCAAGAACGGTGAGATTTTTTCTCACGTACTTCGTACATGCTTTCAGGAGGACCAGTGCCTAGAGTAGGACATCGGCTTGGTAAAGTAGAGGGTTAGAAAAAAAGAGGAAGACCCTCTAGGAGATGGATTGACACAGTGGCTACAACAATGGTCTCAAATACAGCAATGGTTGTGAGAATGGCACAGGCCTGTCCAGTATTTCATTCTGTTGTGCATAGTGTTGCTATGAGTCTGAATTGACTCAATGGCACTTAACAAGAACAACCATGTGTCTAAAGAGAGAGAGGGTGGGGTAGGATCAGGCCTCTTTGGCCCCTTCCTCTGAGGTCATATCGCTCCAGAGAAGATTTTGAAAGACCTCTTCCAACTAGGTGGAGACCTTTCTAAACAAAAGAAAATAAGAAAAAATTTTTATAGTTATCAGAAATTTGGTGGATCCCAATCGTAAAACTATTGTAAACAAGTTTCCTGTATTGTAAAGGAACTATAAGAAGCCAAAAGATAGAAATCAAAATGAGACACACCTGAAATGGCCTGGAAAAATGTTTCCACCCCTAGCCAGAGACTTAAGGTTATATCCACATCAATAAATTGGTTGGTTGATCAGAGATCTTGTGATTTCCAAAGCCAGATGATAAAATCCTTAAAGGCTAAAATCAGATTCGGGAAATAGTAAAAGTTGAATGAAAACTTAGAATGTTTAAACAAACTTTATTTCAACAGTTATATTTTATGATACACAGGCTTAAAATAATTCCTAATACCTTTTAGGTAACTTACTATATTAAATTGAGTTAATAGATATTTGTTATAGTTGAAGATTATATACTTTTGCTTTTTATGCCATGTTGTTGTTAGGTGCCGTCAAGTTGGTTCCGACTCTTAGCAACGCTATATACAACAGAATGAAACACTGACTGGTCCTGCGCCATCCTCACATTCATTGTTATGCTGAAGCCCATTGTTGCAGCCACTGTGTCAATCCATCTCTTAGAGGGTCTTTCTCTTTTTCGCCGACCCTCTACTTTACCAAGCATGATGTACTTCTACAGGAACTGACCCCTCCTGAGCTATAAGTTTACAAAATAAAATGTCATTAGATTTCTTGTTAGTCTCCCAAAGAACAGTTTGTACCTCAATAGATGAATACTGCTGTGTTTATGTTAATATGAAATCTGAGGTTTCGTAGGATGTAGCTGCTCCTGAGGCACATAAAAACCAATCACTGATGCTGCTTATGTATAAACAAACACATCAGGAAATTTGTTTCCTTGGTTCAAAGACCTTAGGGTCATGGTTTCAATGGTTATTTTAGACAATTGGCCTAATATTATTGTTAGTATTTCTGTTCTACTTCCTAGTTTCCTGTATGGTGCCTCAGGATCTTAAAACCAGATGGTGCCCAACTACCATTATTGGACATTTCTAATCCAAGATTCTATAGTAGGATCATGATCCAAAAGAGGACATGATGAAAGAATTGTAATTCTCTTGGAATCCAAATTTCTGGTTTTCATGGAGGTTGTGGTAACTCACACAGGCCATTGCCCCTGGGTGCCTTTTTGAACCTGGAGCTTTGAGAAAAAAAAAAAAAAAAAAAACTGGTTCCAAAGCCATTTTTGAGTCAAACAATTGTCCAGATAAACTAGCAAAACAGTTTTTCTCTGGGCGTTGTGCTTTTTTTAAGAATTCAGTCTGTTTCAGGAAACTAATTCCAAAGATCAAACTGGGAGCTATGTTTAGGGTAAAATCAGTAATAATTTTAATTAGTCTTTAAGACAATGTTTTATGAAATGCCTATCTAATGTTTTTAATCAAACTATCACCCTCTTGCTATGGAGAAAATTATGTATCTTGAAGAAACCAGGTTCTCTGAGGAGATAGACATCACACCTTGAGTCAGCATTTTGGAACCTATGTAGTTCCTCCAGTGTGGCCTTGCCCTGAAACTGAGGCAGTTGACCTAACTAAAATGGCTACCAAAAGGTTTGGTTCAGACTCCATTTTGTCTTAAGCTCCATGTCTGCTTTTGGAAAAGTGACCCATGACTGTTAAAAGTTAAACAATGGAGGGGAAGCTTGCTGTCAGGAAAAACACTTAGTATGTTTTAAATAAATTAACTGAGGACCTCCAAAAGGAGGAACCATCCTGCGTTATCTTGCTAATCAATATTCTTTAATGGAATCTTAGTTGTTATTTGTAAAATTTTGTATACCTTCTATTCCTTCTAGACAAACTTTGTGTGCTTCCTATGGATATATGTTTTTGCGTGGTGGACCCAACTATACTAGCTTAAGTGATCCTTTTCCAACTTGCAGTGAGTTTACATGGGCAATCTCTGGTTTTGATTACTGCTAAATGTGTAGGTAGTGCACTTTGGGAACTTTAAGATTACTTTAGATATTCATAGTAATGATTCTAGTAAATGTTGGACCAAAAACCAAAAAAAAAAAAAAAATCCCAAATCTGCTGCCGTCAAGTCGATTCCGACTCATAGTGACCCTATAGGGCAGAGTAGAACTGCCCCAGAAAGTTTCCAAGGAGCACCTGGCAGATTCAAACTGCTGACCTTTTGGTTAGCAACCATAGCACTTACCCCCTATGCCACCAGGGTTTCCTAAATGTTGGACAGGTAATGTTAAATTGTTACACATTGTAAAATGAGAGTAAGAAGAAAACCCATTGCTCCAACACTCAGGGTGGAGTTGGTCATTTCTAAGAGATTTAATCCCTACTTATGGTATTTTTTTTTTATAGTATAGTTGAATTAGAAAAATCTTTATGAAATTTATCAATCACTATGGGACAAATAGCAGATGAAGTTGCTAATGGGATGGAAACACAACAGCAATCTCTAACTTCATTAGTCAAGGTGGCATTAGATAATAGAATAGTCTTGGATTTTTTATTAGACCAAGGAGGTGTAGTCTGCGCTGTAGCAAATCTTGTTGCATTTGGATAAATAACACAAGAGAGGTAGAACAAAACATACGTAGAATTAGACGGCAAGCTGCTTGGTTACACATTATAACACCCTTATAAACACCAGATTTAGCTTGTTGGTTACCATCAGGAATAAACACATAGGCTCAGCTAGATCACTACTGGAAGGAATAGTAATATTCTTAGACTGCAGCCTGATAACATTAGGTATGATAAAACTATCTTCTATTTTCTTACACACTTAAAAGCCAAAAGAAAGCCTTCAGCTAAATTGCTGATGTACATCAATTCTACTCATTTGGACAATGTAATCGATAAGAACATCACTCTTAACATCCTGGTGAAAAACCAGATAGTATCTGGTGGAAATCCAGCACTATGAGCTTACAGTGCCTGCCATGGCCATTATCTAGGAGTCCGACTATGTTCAGGTATTGATGATCACTGATGTGTTATCTCCAATCTCAAATTAAAATGAGGGAGTGATATCCAAGTTAAAGTTGGAGCCATTATTCCATGTCCTTGAATATAAAGAATGTGACCCAGCTGGAACTAGACTCAAAAGAGCTCTCAAGGACACATCAACTGGACCCTGAGGTATATAGGCAATAGCTAAGACAATCTTGGAAAACATCTTTTATGGAAACTTTCACATAAACAAATCTTTACAGCACAAAAGACCCATGTGTTTTCCTGTCATACATTTTTCTATTAGCATTTAATAAACAGTAACATTTGTTGGACTAAGGAAAACCATCCTGACTGTCATCACTGAAACTTGTACAATGATTATTAAGAAAGACAATTCAAAATGTAGAATCACAGCTATTTGGCAGTTTTTAGCCAATCTGTGAAAGGATGAGGCTTTTAATGATTTCACCCATTTGTAATGTTAACACATACTGATGATTCTGTAACATTCCTTAGACTTGAGCTGACATGGCTCTGGCAGCATGCTTGTCGTTTTCCCACTTTTGCCTCTTTGAACGTATGCCAGATAAAATCTTTCCTTTTCTTTTACTGTAACTTTGTGGTGATTTTACCGTAGGATAAGAGGAAACTGAAAAACCTGGAAGTAGAGAACTACTGTAATTTTAAATATTGTCATTAGAGTGGACCTTCTTGAGGTGGCGATTGAGTAGAGACTTGAAGAAATTGAGAAAGATAGCCATGTAAATATGAGAGAAGATAAATTCAGGTTTAAGAAGCATTTAGTGCAAACTCCCAAAGGACTTATAAAGAAAACCATGATATCTACAAAAATAAGATTTATTTTCCTCTCATCCAATTCTTTCAAATTCATTCTTCTTATGCTAGTTTATGGATAGAACCTCTGGTAGAATGTTGAATAAAAGTAGTGACATTGGGCGTTGACATCTACTTAATGATTTTAGCAAGGATGCTACTATTTTTTCACAATAAAGTATGATGTTTCCTATATATTTTTTAAAATTATTTTATGAACATTTTCAAATATGCACTAGGATAAAGGTACTGGACAAATAAATCCTGCATAGAGATCAAGCAGATTCAATAAAAATGAAAATTTTGTTCACATATGCTTTGTATATCCTTTTTAAAGTTTTCTTTTCTTTTATGGATGTTTTAAGTCAAATCCCACACATCATGTCTTTTCACCCCATATACTTTCAATATGTTGTGCTTTTAAAATGTATGTGTGTAATGTTACAGAAACACAATGCAATTTCCACAGGTAACAAAATTAATTAAAAATCTTTGGCATCATTTACAACATTGTTCTTATTCAAATGTCCTCAGTTGCTCCCAAAATGTCTTTTTACAATTGACTTCTTCAAATTACAGACAAACAAAAAGCACATCCATGTATCTATTATATCTATTTGAGTCTTTTTTCTACAGATTACATTAATAACATTTCTCTGGTTAACAACATTCTGTCCTCTTCTTATTTTGCAAAGCAAATTTTTAATAATCATGAATGGCTGTTGCATTTTATCAGAGGAATGTGTGGGTGTGTTTTTACCTTTTTATCTGTTTATGTGATAAGCTCCACTAATAGATTTTCTAAAGATAAACACTCTGAGATAAAATCATATGTAACATAGAGTAGAAGTTTTGCTAATTTATTTTGGTATTTTTATCTCCTATTTTATGAGTCATATTACTGGTGAGTTTTCATTTTTTGTATTCTCTTTTAATGTGAAGGACATACTAATCCATGTAATGAGCTAGAAAGATTTGCATCTTTCATTTGTCCTTGGAAATGTTTTATAAGATTGATCTCATTCACTTTTATAACATAAGATCAAAATTGGGAACTAAATTTAAAATTACCTATTATCAAACTTTAACGTTTTACTCAAATTATTTTATTTTTCATATGAAATAATAAGTGGAATGCATTATAAAATACTGTAAGACAAAGTTGGCAAATATGGTCAAATTTGGCTGACCAACTCTTTGCGTAAATAAAGTTTTATTAGAACATACTCAAGCGCATTTATTTATGTATGTTTATGGCTGCTTTCTTGCTACCATGGGAGAGTCAAGTAGTTGCATCAGAGACTCTATTACCTGTAAAGTCTGAAATATTAATATGTGGCCCTTTCCACAAAAATAAAATTGTCCACCTCTGAAATAGATAATCAAAATACATATACAGACTTCAAAAATTTGTAATCAACAGTGGGAGTTGAAATAGATTTAAAAAGAGAGCTGAACCACCCAATAGTACCAGCATAAACTGTCATTATTTGTAGGAATTTTACAATTTTTTTTGCTTCCCTGATCTACAGTGGTCTCCACTTTAAACATACACATGTGGAGTAAATAAGAACCAATCTATCCTTTCAATTTAGCTTCAAAATTACAATTGCAGTATGAAAAAAGGAAACAAAACTCCATGATCTCCCTCCAACAGCTCAACATGTCCTCAGTACTCCAGTATGACAGGTGTTTTTCTTTGTTTCTTGGGAAATCAAAGGGCTGAGTTTCTCAAATGAGTATATGCATGAGTTCATGAAGAATTTGTCTCAACGTTTTATGTTTGTAGCCTGTTTTTCTCTCTTCTGGAAACATGGTTAATAACAAACTAAGATATTTTTGAGTGTCCTTCTGTCTTGTTTCAGCTTTTGATATAATGGAAAAAAATAAAATAAAAAGCTAATACTTATATGATCTTGCATGATTGTGATATAAATCTTAATCAGTCAATTTTCCAACACAGTGCCATACTCTAATATTTACAGTACAGTGAGCATAAAAGAATTTTTAACAAATCAGTGTTTTATAGATATATATTGCAATATTACTGTTGTTATTTTTTTCAGTCCTATTAAATTACTTCTGTCACTTTATTAGCTATTAGGGTGGCAGAAAGGATTAGCACTGGGTTAATAACTGAAAGGTTCAATCAATGCCATGGCAACAGGTTTGCTTTGGATTTGGATTGGTTTGGATTGGTCACTTCATTAAACAATGAAAAGTATTGGTCATGTATCTTATTATATCAAAATAGCCACAAATATGGGACAGTTATTAACTTCTCAGATTTGGATTTTCAGGAAGAGCACCCCAACATCAATATTTACTTACAAATACTACTGAGACACAGAAAAAGAAATTATATCAGGTATCTAGTAGCATGTATTTCTTCAGGCTTTTATTAAGAATAGTATTGCATATATAGTAATTATGACGTTCTGAAATATAGGAAGCAGTATTAGGGAAAACTACTAGTTTTCTGTAAGCAAGTACATGTATCAATAATTATTTTCTAAATTAATCAATTATATGCCACAGAAATTTTTAAGCTGGATAGGAAGAAATTCTTTTTGATGTGTATAGCAAATATAACTACATTATTCTTTTAGTGGTATTGTTTTTCACATAGTTACTGATTGTCTACAACTTGGAAAAGATCTATCTGAAAAGTTTTAATAAAACTCTAATCAAATTATGTTTATAGTCAATCAGAAATAATGCTAAACATGATGTGTGATCTCCTGAAATTCTAGAAATAGTGTGTTTCTGAGATAATCCTAAAACACAATTTTCTCTGCCTCTCTCTTCCTTATAAAAACTATTGTGAAACAACTTGAAATTTTAAAAGCATCTTTAGAATAATAAAAGAAGGTCAGTCTCATAGTTATGGAATAGAAAAATTAGTGCCCCAGAATAGTATATGGGAGAGGATTGGAATTTGATTGGGAACATATATGACTATGTATATGTATATGTGTATCTATATACACTTTTAAAGTTACATCTTCAAATAACCTTGTCAACTGTTGGCAATAAAAGTTTAAGAAATGACAGATAACTCTAGGGAGACCATATGGATTTTAATAGGCTTTTAAAAAGCCCTGTTCTATATTAATTGTTCTTCAACATTCCTCTACTTCATGACAGCACCTTTACTTTTTCAGTTGCTTTAGAAAAATGCAATCTTCCTCGCCATGTCCATGAAGGCTCTCTTGACCTGCTGATTCCTCAACTGAGATGTTAAGGACAGCTACTCTCTTGCTCAAAGACACCCTGCCTTTTGCTGACAGGTTAATATACATGAAGATGCAGCTGCCATAAGAGATGGATATGACAATCATGTGGGACGAACATGTGGAAAAGGCCTTTGTCCCCTGGCTAGTAGAAGGAATTCTCAAAATTGTTCGGATTGTATGTATGTAAGACAGAATTACTAATGTCAAAGTGAACATTAGAGTAAACACAGCACAGGAAAGCCCAGTTAACTCTAGGAATTTTGTGTCTGAATATGAAAGGCATTAAAAAAAAAAAAAAACACAGGAATTTTGTGTCTGAACATGAAAGTCATAATAAGGGGAAATAATCACAGGTAAAATGCTCGATAACATTGGACTTACAGTAATCCAGCTGTGTGAATAGCATAAGTAGTGGGAATATGATTAAGAATGAAGCCAGCCAAGAAGTGAAGACAAGCAGCGTGCAGACTCTACCATTCATGCTGGTCGTGTAATGCAGGGGTTTACAGATGGCCACATAGCAGTCACAGGACATGGCAGCCAAGAGGTTAAACTCTGTGACTCCCAGGAAAATGAAGGAAAATAACTGTGTCATACAATCATTAAAGGAAATGGTTTTGTTTCCTGTGATAATGGTGCCCAGGAACTTGGGTATACTGACAGTTGTGAATGAAACTTCTAATAAGGAGAAACTCCTGAGGAAGAAATATTTGGGGGTCTGGAGGTGGGAATCCAGCAGAGTGAGGGTGATAATGGTCAGGTTCCCAGTGATGCTGAGCATGTAGGTGATGAACAGAAAGACAAAAATCACAAACTGAAGATTTGGGTCATCTCATGGCCCCAAGAGGACAAACTGTTATGCCTGTGTAGTTTTTCATTTTTTTTCTCTTGTGAAATCTATAGGAGAAAATACAAAGGGAACACCTGCAAAAAAGGGAGTTACCCAAGAAGAGCCATGGAATCTGGCTCTGGAAGTAAACATATTATGGCATACTACATTTCAGGGGAAGTTTAAAACAATTTACTAACAGAAGCTAACATTTTTAAAGTAAGTTTTTATCATATGCCAGAATATTTCTTCCTCGAATCGATATTTTAAACAAATCACAAACTGAAGCTTAAAGCATTTTTTAAATTCTTCCTCAAATCACATATGCCATACCTAGGGATTTGAACCTAGGTCTTTTTTAATGTTAAATAATACTAGAATAAAAAATACTGCATATAGACCTTTAAAGGCATTTGCATGAGAGTCCCTTCTCATTAGAAACACCTTCTTGCTATTTCTCCAAACCCAATAAAAGTGTTCCATTTCCTAATTCTTGTCACTTTTAGTATTGTTTATAGGTATAATATCTATAAGCCAAATGTGTCTATAAAACCAAAAGCCGAAGCCAAACCCATTATTGGCAAGTTGATTCCGACTCATAGCGACCACACAAGACAAAGTAAAACTGCCCCACACGGTTTCCAAGGAGCACCTGGTGGATTCAAATTGCCGACCTTTTGTTTAGCAGACGTAGCTCTTAACCACTACGCCATCGGGTTTCTGTGTCAATAAAATGGCCACTTAAATGGGACTCTAATAATGTGACAAAAAAAAAAAAATAATGTGACAGATTACTAAATTTCCTCGCTGGCTCACAGTTATCTTTTCCAACCTCCTACTTGAGTTTAACCAAAAAACCCTGGTGGCATAGTGGATAACAGCTACAGCTGCTAACCAAAAGATCAGCAGTTCAAAACTACCAGGCACTCCTTGGAAATGCTATGGGGTAGTTCTGCTCTGTCCTATGGGGTCGCTATGAGTCGGAATCAAGTTGAAGGCAGTGGGTTACCTGAGTTTGCTGTTGGTTTTGACCATTTATTTGAGGCCACGAATGCTGTTCGTTGCCAGGACCATCCTTAGTTATTTGAGAGTAGAGAGGAGGCAGAGTAGAAGTTCAGAACAGCTCACGTCACAGGGTAAGGCAACGAAAATTTTTGAGCAACTAAAATAAACATCAATCTGCACAAAACATTTTTTAAATCAAAATTTTTCCCATCTAAATCTCTTTATTACATGTGCATTCTGTTTTCTCATGGATGTTTTATATATTTTTTCTTTTCTCTACATTAGCATTTACTTTTCATTAGAAGATTCATTTTCTAAATACCTGGAAGTAATCCATAAACCAGAACATGAAAGTCCTTTATTTTTTCCTCCTAAACAATAATACACTTTAAGTAAAGCTAAAACTTCTCTCTCTTAATTAAATTGCTCATTATCATATCACTCATTGTATGCATTAATAGTAAATTTTTATTTCAGAATAATGAGAGAAGTGTCTGCAATAAAATAATACTATAGATCTAAGATTCTTGATTCTATAGTGAACAATGCATCATAATACTGTAAAATGTCTCAAGTTGTTTTCCTTTTTATTTTCCCCACTTAACTGCCTGAGCTCTTTTTCCTTCACTTCACTGTTTAACAGCACAAATAGTTCTCTTGATTCAATGAAAATTCCAGCTGAGATGGATGGTGGCCGGTGATGTTAGAAAAGCATGTGAGATTCACAGGAAAATGAGCATTTCCTTTTGCTCTTTCTCAGGGACAAAAGAAAACAGGCTTAAGGACACCTGCAGGAGGAACAGGCATCACAGGGACTGGGAAGCTTAACTAAATATTGTGTAAATATACTCATTGTGGTTCGAGCATCTGATATGTATTTATGAACATGAAAGTCATTGATTTCAATTAACAGCCCTCTGTAATTAACATGTTTATGACTCTTATCCTTAAACCATTTCTGTCATAGATTTAAAGTAGAATTGTGAAGAATATCTCCAAGTCGCTAAAGCATTATCGTGTTTTCTTTTCTAACTCCTTACTCAGCTCTGCTTTTCCAAGTCACCGTAACTCATGATAACAAGTTTCATATTCCTTTCTGTCTTTTTCTTTTCAATGAATTCTTATCTACCTTAGATGTCTCCTTGTTGAGTCAGTCTTGTGGGTTATTGAAAGCGAAAATTAAGCAATTCAATAAACAAATACCTGCCATTGTGTTAAGTGAGGTAACTGAAAATTATTCCAGTCCTTTTTAGGAAATGCCTGCTACTCCATAGGAAAGTTGATGGTCTCTTTGAGAAAAAAAAAAACAATAGCATTCCCCAAGTTGTCCAATTTAAAGGAGCAACTCTATTAAAGGCCTACTAGAGAATTAGGAGTCCTTGGGCAGTGTATGAGCAGGAATCGACTCAATGGCAACTAGTTTGGCTTTTTGCTTTGGGTGGTGCAAACAGTGAATGCCCTCAGCTGGTAACCAATACTTTGGGGGTTCTAGTCTACCCTGAGGTGCCTCGGAAGAAAGCCTGGATATCTACTTCTAAAAATCAGCCGTGAAAACCCTATGAAGCACATTTATATTCTAAGACCAAAAGTTGGGATTGACTGGTTTGGTTTGCTTTGGTTAGAGATTTAGAGACTGTTTTTCCTTATTCTTTCCTGAACAAATTACAATCACTGGGTAGGGACCCCCCTAAGTTCTACAATGTAACTGGAAACTGTTTACTATCCCACGGTTTCTATTTTTTTCCTGAATTCTCTCTTTTTCAGTTAAAACTCCAAAGAAGTCATAAATAAAGTTCTGAATGTATCCCAAGGGAAATTTGTTCTGTCAGCAATACCACCTAATTTTCCAATTCTCTTTCTATCTGTCTTTCTTGGTGTTAATTCTATGTACTCATTTAATTTGTCAGAGAAGAGAAATGAGTCTCAGTGTAATTTTATATCCTGGATAAAAGTGTGGTTTTATAACAATATATTTTCTGGCATGGTCAATTCCATTCCTGACTATGTTCAATGACATCTAATATTGTATAAGTACTTCATCATGACTGGCTGCAAAATGTCTCATAAGAAAAACCAATTTAGTTTTTTTTTTTTTTTACAGAATGGTTACTCTAGAATTGTCCTAGGATAATTCTATAATTACTTCAAAATTATATTCCCCAGAGTCATCAGGAAAAAATGGCCTTAATTTTTTTTTCCAATAAGTATGGGTAAAATTGAATCACAAATGTTAGATCAAAGCACTATCAGTTTTAATAGAAATAATGAAGGAAAACAATAACCAGTCAAATTACCCTTTCAAATTCTATAGGTTTTCAAAGAGAAATTCTACTTATATTCTTATTCTTTCAATTTATTAATGAGGTACCCATCTTTAAAGATAATATTAATTTTAAAAATGAAAAGAATTCTTATGAAAAGCATGACATCAAGACTTACTATTAATTTATAATTTATGGGATTGTTGGGGCAATTCACAGGATATGCAACTCTTGTGGATTGGGACAAGTTACTTAATCTCTCTAGTTTTGTGTATTTGTTTTTTTGTTTATTTATTGTTAAATGAGAATAATAATTCATGGAGTTATTGTGAGGGTTAATTTAAATTAAAAAAATAGAACTGATTTATACATTTTATATAAAGCATGTACTCCCAGATAGTGGTTACTGTTATCTTTACTATTCTTAAGTAAAATAAATTCCTATACTTGATGTAGATAGGCTGGTTTAAAATAATAATTACCATATTTTGAGGGCCCTCATTTGAGGGACAATGCTAAGGCTTTATATACTTTATACTCTATGATAAAATTTGAAGAAACTGACACAGAGCAAGGTTAAGTAACAAACAAGATCATAAGTAACAAACAAGATCACACAAGTAGTAAATGCTAGATTTAGAATTCTAACTTGTTTGGTCTAAAGCCAAAGCCTTTTATTTATTAAAAAGGAATTATTCATTCAACAAGAATGCTTGTAATCAATGAGAAAGACCAAAATAAGAGATTATGATTTTTTCAAAATAAATACACAAATATGATAAATAGGAAATGTAAACATATTCATTTTTCACAATTCTTGATATATGTTGAGAGAAATAGCAACACCAAATTACTCTATTCACTCTGATAAAAGGTTGAGCTAATAATTAATGAATCACTGCAAGAGAAATTTTCACTGGCTTCAACTTTCTAGCCTTACCTCTGTTTGTCACACAAGCACTCTGGGTTGGCTGGTTGAAGTTATAAAATATATATATTGGCAACCATTTCTGTTCTAGGCCAAGACATTCAGCATTTCTCAGTAGAAATCTCTCCTATCACATTTGAAATTGTTTTGTTTCTATAGCTAAGATTCTTTGACATATTTCCCACTGTAGACATGGGGAGCAAAATAGTGAAGAGAAGAAAGGTAAACAGTTACTTTGAACCTGTTTGGACATGGTTTCTACTTGGACTTTGAGCTATGTAAGTCACATAGTTTTATCTACCTTATATTCCCCAGGCTCATGAGAATTATTCTGGTGAATCAAATGTGCCAACAAGAGCCAAGGGTTATAAAACTGTTATCACCATTAGTACTAAAATTGGAATAGGAAGCTTGAGGGACAAAGTCCAAAGAGACAGAATGGGCATAAGGAATGGGTCACGAGTTCATGGAATAGTTTGCCTACTCTCTAAAACTCTAAATATAGAACAATAAAAAGATCCATAAGTTAGAATTCATTACTCAATGAGTTTCCATGGGTAGGCATGACAAGATTTACATTAAATACTATCAAACTCTAAAACTATCTCTAAACATTACTTCATTTTCCCTTACAGTGATAGCATTAATTTTTGAGAAGGATCTACTATCAAGAAGGTTCATTTTTATCTGATTGGTATGTTGACTATATCTTAGGACTTAATAGAAGCATTTAATTTAGAAATTTAGTAAGCAGTAGATTTCAGACTCCCCTCACCCTCTTTTCAGACTTAACAAAATGGAAGTCCATTGACTCACTATTTTATCAATTCAATAAAAAAATTATTGAGGATCTGTAATCTTTAGTAATGTACAAGGCACTGGGGATAAACTGAAATAACAATACCTATGATTTTCAGTTTCATGCAGCTTACCAAATAATGTGGACAAGCCAGTGAGAGAAAATGAATAATGTCACACAATAAAGAGCAAAGTTCTTGAAGGATATAAAGAAGGAAATCTGTTTATCAGTTGAGAACTTTTTCTGCTACACCATGACAGTCTTCATGAAAAATTTCTTCCTTGTTCTAATTTCGATCCCATTATGTATTAGTCTGTTTTCAAATATGAATTGTTACTAAAATTGTTGTTGTTAGGTGCCCTCAAGTCAGTTCTGACTCAAAGTGACCCTATATACAACAGAACAAAACACTGCCCAGAACCGCACCATCCTTACAGACTTTGTTATGCTTGAGCCCATTTTTACCGCCACTGCGTCAATCCATCACTTTGAAGGTCTTCCTCTTTTTTGCTGACCCTCCCTTATCCAGGGACTGATCCCTCCTGAAAACATGTCCAAAGTATGTGAGACATGTCTCACCATTCTTGATTCTAAGGAGTATTCTGCTTGTACTTTTTCCAAGACAGATTTGTTCATTCTTCTGGCAGACAATGGTATAATCAATATACCACAATTCAAAGGCTTCAGTTGTTTGGTCTCCCTTATTCACTGTCCAGCTTTGGAATGCATATGAGTGATTGAAAACACTGTGGCTTGGGTCAGGCACACCTTAGTCTTCAAAGAGATGTCCTTGCTTTTCAAAACTTTAAGGCAATCTTTTGCAGCACATTTACCCACTACAATATGCCGTTTGATTTGACTGCTGTTTCCATGGGTGTTGATTGTGGATTCAAGTAAAATGAAATTCTTGACAACTTCAATCTTTTCTCTGTTTATCATGATGTTGCTTATTGGTCCAGTTGTGAAGATTTTTGCTTTCTTTACGCTGAGGTGGAATCCATACTGAAGGCTGTGGTCTTTGATCTTAATCAGAAAATGCTTCAAGTCCTCTTCACTTTCAGCAAGCAAGGTAGTGACATCTGCATAAGGCAGGTTGTCTACGAGTCTTCTTTCAATCCTGATGCTACATTCTTTTTCTTTTAGTCTAACATCTTGGATTATTTGCTCAGCATACAGATTGAAATAGTATGGCGAAAGGATACAACGCTGATGCACAACTTTCTGGACGTAAAACCGTAGTATCCCCCTGTTCTGTTAGAATGACTGCCTATTGATCCAGGTACAGGTTACTCGTGCACAATTAAGCATTCTGGAATTTGCATTCTTCACAATGTTTTATATAATTTTTTATGATCCACCCTAATGAATGCATTTTGCACAGTTAATGAATCACAGGTAGGCATCTTTCTGGTATTCTCTACTATCAGCCAGGATCCGTCTGACATCAGCAATGATATGTCTTGTTCCATGTCCTCTTCTGAATCTGGCTTGAATTTTGGGCAGTTCCCTGTGAATACACTGCTGCAGCTGCTTTTGAATGATCTTCGGCAAAATTTTACTTGCATGTGGTATTAATGAAATTGTTTGATACTTTCCTCATTCTGTTGGATCATTTTTCTTAGGATTAGGCATAAATATGTATCTTCCTGATGGCTGGCCAGATGACTGTCTTCCAAATTTCTTGGCATAGACGAATGAGCATTTCTAGTGTTGCATCTGTTTGTTAAAACATATCAATTGGTATTCCATCAATTTCTGGGACTTCTTTTTTTGCCAATGCCTTCAAGGCAACTTCCTGATCATATGCTACCTCCTGAAATGGTTGAATGTAGACTTTTTTTTTTTTTTTTTTTAGTATAGTGACACAGGTATTTTCCCATCTACTTTTTTAAAAATTATTTCTGTGCTTTAAGTGAAAGTTTACAAGTCAGTCTCTCATATATAAAATTATATACACCTTACTACATACTCCCGTTTAATCTCCCCCTAATGAGTCAGCCTGCTCCCTCCTTCCAGTCTCTCCTTTTGTGACCATTTTGCCAGTTTCTACCGCCCTTTACCCTCCCATCTCCCCTCCAGACAGGAGATGCCAACATTGTCTCAAGTGTCCACCTGATGCAAGTAGCTCACTCCTCATCAGCATCTCTCTCCAACCCACTGTCCACTCCAATCCATGTCTGAAGAGTTGGCTTCGGGAATCGTTCCTGTCCTGGGCCAATAGAAGGTTTGGGGACCATGGCAGCCGGGGTCCTTCTAGTCTCAGTCAGACCATTAAGTCTGGTCTTTTTATGAGAATTTGGGCTCTGCATCCCACTCTTCTCCTGCTCCCTCAGGGGTTCTCTGTTGTGCTCCCTGTCAGGGCAGTCATCCCTTGTGGCTGGGCACCATCTAGTTCTTCTGGTCCAGGATGATGTAGTCTCTAGTTCAAGTAGCCCTTCTGTCTCTTGGGCTCATAATTACCTTGTGACCTTGGTGTTCCTCATTCTCCTTTGATCCAGGTGGGTTGAGAGCAATTAATACATCTTAGATGGCCGCTTGTTAGCGTTTAAGACCCCAGACGCCACACTTCAAAGCGGGATGCAGAATGTTTTCTTAATAGATTTTATTTTGCCAATTGACTTAGATGTCCCCTGAAGCCATGTCCTCAAGCCTCTGACCCTGCTTTGCCGACCTTCGAAGCCTTCAATTTTTTCAGGAAACTTCTTTGCTTTTGGTTTAGTCCAGTTATGCTGACCTCCCCTGTATTTACTGTTGTGTTTCCCCTCACCCAAAGTAGTTCTTATCTACTATCTAATTAGTAAATACCGCTCTCCCACCTTCCTTCCCCCCCACCTCGTAACCACAAAAGAATGTGTTCTTCTCAGTTTAAACTATTTCTCAAGATCTTATGATAGTGGTCTTATACAATATTTGTCCTTTTGCAATTGACTAATTTCACTCAGCATAATGCCTTCCAGATTCCTCCATGTTATAAAATGTTTCACAGATTCATCACTGTTCTTTATCGATGCATAGTATTTCATTGTGTGAATATACCATAATTTATTTATCCATTCATCTGTTGTTGGACACCTTGGTTGCTTCCAGCTTTTTGCTATTGTAAACAGAGCTGCAACAAACATGGGTGTGCATATATCTGTTCGTGTAAAGGCTCTTATTTCTCTAGGATATATTCCAAGGAGTGGGATTGCCAGGTCATATGGTAGTTCTATTTCTAGCTTTTTAAGGAAGCGCCAAATTGATTTCCAAAGTGGTTGTACTATTTTACATTCCTTCCCATCTCTCCGCAGCCTCTCCAACATTTATTATTTTCTGTTTTTTGGATTAATGCCAGCCTTGTTGGAGTGAGATGGAATCTCATTGTCGTTTTAATTTGCATTTCTCTAATGGCTAATGATTGAGAGCATTTCCTTATGTATCTGTTACCCGCTCAAATGTCTTCTTTAGTGAAGTGTGTGTTCATACCCTTTGCCCAATTTTTAATAGGGTTGTTTGTCTCTTTGTGGTTGAGTTTTAGCAGAATCATGTAGATTTTAGAGATCAGGCACTGGTCGGAGATGTCGTAGTTGAAAATTTTTCCCCAGTCTGGAGGTCGTCTTTTTACTCTTTTGGTGAAGTCTTTAGATGAGAATAGGTTTTTTAATTTTTAGGAGCTCCCAATTATGTGGGTTCTCTTTGTCATTTTTAGTAATGTTTTATATTCTGTTTATGCCTTATATTAGGGCTTCTAACCTTGTCCCTATTTTTTCTCCCATGATCTTTATCGTTTTAAACTTTATGTTTAGGTCTTTGATCCATTTGGATTTAGTTTTTGTACATGCTGTGTGGTATGGGCCCTGTTTCATTTTTTGCAGATGGATATCCAGTTATGCCAGCACCATTTGTTAAAAAGACTATCTTTTCCCCAATTAACTGACACTGGGCCTTTGTCAAATATCAGCTGCTCATATATGAATGGATTTATATCTGGGTTCTCAACTCTGTTCCGTTGGTCTATGTGCCTGTTGTTGTACCAGTACCAGGCTGTTTTGACTACTGTGGCTGTATAATATGTTCTAAAATCAGATAGAGTGAGGCCTCCCACTTTCTTCTTTTTTTTCAGTAAGGCTTTAGTTATCCGGGGCTTCTTTCCCTTCCATATGAAGTTGGTGATTTGTTTCTCCATCACATTAAAAAATGACATTGGAATTTGGATCGAAAGTACTTTGTATATAGAGATGGCTTTTGGTAGAATAGACATTTTTACAATGTTAAGTCTTCCTATCCATGAGCAAGGTATGTTTTTCCACTTATGTAGGCCCCTTTTAGTTTCTTGCATTAGTACCTTGTAGTTTTCTTTGTATAGGTGTTTTACATCTTTGGTAAGATTTATTCTTAAGTATTTTATCTTCTTGGGGCTACTGTGAATGGTATTGATTTGGTGATTTCCTCTTCAGTGTTCTTTTTGTTGATGTAGAGGAATCCAAATGATTTTTGTATGTTTATCGTGTAACCTGAAACTCTGCTGAACTCTTCTATTAAGTTTCCAAAGTTTTCCTGAGGATTCCTTAGGGTTTTCTGTATGTAAGATCAGGTCATCTGCAAATAGATACTTTTACTTTTTCCTTGCCAATCTGGATGCCCTTTATTTCTTTATCTAGCCTAATTGCCTTGGTAGGACTTCCAGCACAATGTTGAATAACAGTGGTGATAAAGGGCATCCTTTTCTGGTTCCTGATCTCAGTGGAAAAGTTTTCAGACTCTCTCCATTTACGGTGATGTTGGCTGTTGGCTTTGTATAAATGCCTTTTATTATGTTGAGGAATTTTCCTTCTATTCCTATTTTGCTGAGAGTTTTTATTGTGAATAAGTGTTGAGCTTTGTCAAATGCCTTTTCTGCAACCATTGATAACATCATGTGATTCTTGTCTTTTGTTTTATTTATGTGGTGGATAACATTAATTGTTTTTCTAATGTTGAGCCATCCCTGCATACCTGGTATGAACCCCACTTGGTCATGGTGAATTATTTTTTGATTTGTTGTTGAATTCTATTGGCTAGAATTTTGTTGAGGTTTTTTGCATCTATGTTCATGAGGGATATAGGTCTATAATTTTCTTTTTTTGTAGTGTCTTTACCTGGTTTTGGTAGCAGATCCCTGCTACCAAAAACAGGTTTTTTTACCTGGTTTTGGTAGCAGGGATATGCTAGCTTCATAGAATGAGTTTGGTAGTATTCCATCCTTTTTTCTATGCTTTGAAATACCTTTAGTAGTAGTTGTATTAACTCTTCTCTGAATGTTTTGGTAGAACTCTGCAGTGAAGCCGTCTGGGCCATGGCTTGTTTTCGATGGGAGTTTTTTGATTACCTTTTCAATCTCTTTTTTTGTTATGGGTCTATTTAGTTGTTCTACTTCTGATTGTGTATGTTTAGGTAGGTAGTGTGTTTCTAGGAATTAATTTCTTCCAGGTTTTCAAATTTGTTAGAGTATAATTTTTCATAATAATCTGATATGATTCTTTTAATTTCAGTTGGGTCTGTTGTGATACGGCCCATCTCATTTCTTATTCAGGTTATTTGTTGCCTTTCCTGTATTTCTTTAGTCAGTGTGGACAATGGTTTATGAATTTTGTTTCTTTTTTCAAAGAACCAGCTTTTGCCTTTGTTAATTCGTTCAATTGTTTTTCTGTTCTCTAATTCATTTAGTTCAGCTCTAATTTTTATTATTTGTTTTCTTCTGGTGCCTGAAGGATTCTTTTGTTGCTTGCTTTCTATTTGTTCAAGTTGTGGGGACAGTTCTCTGATTTTGGCCCTTTCTTCTTTTTGGATGTGTGCATGTATTAATATAAAATGACCTCCAAGTACTGCTTTCACTGTGTCCCAAAGGCTCTGATAGGAAGTGTTTTCAGTCTCATTGCATTCTATGAATTTCTTTATTCCCTCCTTAATGTCTTCTATAACCCAGTCTTTTTTGAGCAGGGTATTGTTCAGTTTCTAGGTATTTGATTTCTTTTCCCTGATTTTTCTGTTATTGATTTCTGCTTGTATTGCCTTATGGTCTGAGAAGATGCTCTGTAATATTTCAACGTTTTGGGTTCTGCAAAGGTTTGTTTTATGACCTAAAATGTAATCTATTCTAGAGAGTCTTCCTTGTGCACTAGAAAAAAAGGTATACTTTCCATCTGTTGGGTGGAGTGTCCTGTATAAGTCTATGAGGTCAAGTTGGTTGATTGTAGCAATTAGATCTTCCATGTCCCTATTGAGCTTCTTATTGGAAGGCCTATCCTTCACAGAAAGGGGCGTGTTGAAGTCTCATACTATAATTGTGGAGGTGTCTATCTCACTTTTCAGTTCTGTTAAAGTTTGTTTTATGTATCTTGCAGCCCTGTCATTGGGTGCATAAATATTTAATATAGTTATATCTTCCTGGTCAATTGTCCCTTCAATCATTATGTAGTGTCCTTCTTTATCCTTTGTGGTGGATTTAACTTTAAAGTCTATTTTGTCAGAAATTAATATTGCCACCCCTCCTCTTTTTTGATTGTTGTTTGCTCGATACATTTTTTTCCATCCTTTGAGTTTTAGTTTATTTGTGTCTCTAAGTCTAAGGTGTGTCTCTTGTAGGCAGCATATAGACAGAACCTGTTTTTTTCATCCAGTCTGAGACCCTGTTTCTTTATTGGTGCATTCAGTCCATTTACATTCAGCATAATTATAGATAAGGATGAGTTTAGTGCTGTCATTTTGACGCCTTTTTTTGTGTGTTGTTCACAGTTTCATTTTTCTACTTACTTTTTGGAGCTGAGAAGTTTTTCTTTGTAAATTGTGTGTTCCTCGTTTTCATAGTAGTTGAATTTATTTTTATTGAATCATTATGTTTATCTTGGTTTTTATTTTGCAGTATGGAATCGTTAGACCTCTTTGTGGTTGCCTTAATATTTACCCCTATTTCTCTAAGTAAAAACTTGACTTCTGTCATCCTATATCTCCTTGTTTTCCTCTCCGTATGGAACATCTATGTATCCTGTATTTAGTCCCTCTTTTTTGATTATCGTAATCTTTTACATAATGACTTCAATGATTCCCTGTTTTGAGCATTTTTTTTCTTTTTTAAATTAATCTTATTTGGTTTTTGTGATTTCCTTATTTGAGTTGATATCAGGATGTTCTGTTCTGTGACCTTGTATTGTGTTCGTATCTGATATTATTGATTTTCTGACCAAAGAATTTCCTTTAGTAATTTTTGTAGCTTTGGTTTGGTTTTTGCAAATTCTCTAAGCTTGTGTTTATCTGTAAATGTTTTAATTTCACCTTCATATTTGAGAGAGAGTTTTGCTGGATAGATGATTCTTGGCTGGCAGTTTTTCTCTTTCAGTGTTCCATATATGTCATCCCATTGCCTTCTTGCCTGCATGGTTTCTGCCAAGTAGTCTGAAGTTCTTATTGATTCTCCTTTGTAGGCAACTTTTCATTTATCCCTGGCTGCTTTTAATATTTTCTCTTTGTCTTTGGTTTTGGAAAATTTGATGATAATATGCCTTGGTGATTTTCTTTTGGGATCTATCTTATATGGGGTTCGATGAGCATTTTGGACATCTATCCTTTCATCTTTCATGATGCCAGGGAAGTTTTCTGCCAACAGATCTTCAACTATTCTCTCTGTATTTTCTGTTAGCCCTCCCTGTTCTGAAAACTGCAAGCACACGGAAGTTATTCTTCTTGATACGGTCCCACATGATTCTTAGGGTTTCTTCATTTTTTTAGATTATTTTATCTGATTTTTCTTCAACTGTATTGGTGTCAATTGCCTTTTCCTCCACCTCCTCCACTGTGCATTCCAATTCCTTGATTCTGCTCCTCTGACTTCCTACTGAGTTGTTTAATTCTGTAATTTTATTGTTAATGTTTTGGATTTCTGAATGTTGTCTATGGATTCTTGCAGCTTATTAATTTTTCACTATGTCCTTGAATAATCTTTTTGATTTCTTCAACTGCTTTATTAGTGTGTTCCTTGGCTTTTTCTGTAGATTGCCTTATTTCATTTCTGAGGTCATCCCCAAATGTCTTGAAGCATTCTTTATATTAGTTTTTTATATCCTACATCTGGCAATTCCAGAAATGTATCTTCATTTGGGAAAGATTTTGATTCTTTAATTTGAGGATTCGTAGAGGAAATCATGGTCTGCTTCTTTATGTGATTTGATATCGACTGCTGTCTCCAAGCCATCTATAAGATATTGTAGTGATTTATTCTATATTTGCTCACTGAGTCTTATCTTCTTGTTTAGTTTTGTTTCAATATACCCAGATGGGCTAGTAGATTTTTGCAGCCTTTGAATCACTTATGACCTATTACCAGCTGATTTGAGCTGTTACCAGATATATGAGCCTATGAGTCCACTCACTATTCTTGAATAGAATCAGCTTAGGTGTCCTTATTGTGGGTCACCTAGTGTGTGGTGTAGGCTGTCACCTAATAACTTGGAGGAGTAGTGGTGATGGTTGTACGAACCAGATTCTAGTAGCGGCAGGGGGTCACACTCTGAGGAGGGCAGGATGCTGACAGCCTTCTCCCACGTGCCAGTGAGGTAGGTGTGCCTCTATTCCTAGAGCACTTTGGTGGGTGGGCTCTGCAGCTGTACCTTAGGCACCCAATGCTTGTATCTTTAAAGATTGGTAGGTGTCACTATCATCAGATCCCTTTAGCAGTTGGCTAGGTGGTTTGGGTGGGGCTTCAGCCCTCAGTTCCCTCCTGTGGATCAGTGAGGGCTCTGTTTAATAGGTAGAGAGGTATCAGACCTCCAAAACTTGTCTTCCCACTGCTTTGCTAAAACAATCACAGTCAGATCTCTATCAGAATTGCCTTTGCATTATAATAGCCATCTAGTTCCCTGTAGGGACGAAAGTAAAGACTGTGGATCTCTTTTGCTTGGCTGGAGCTGGTTCTGTATTATTATTCCAGTTCAGGGAAGTCAGGGAAGTATTTTTTCCCCCAGGATTGTTTATTGCTGCTTCTCTCAGGCCAGGAGAATGGGTTAGAAAAAAAAAAAAAAAACACCCTGCAGAGCACTTCAGTCCCTGGCCCAGGAAATTCCAATGTTAATGAAACAGCCTGGGACAGGGAGGGGAGGAATCAGATATATAGGAAAGAGCAGCTCAGCAATATAGACAACGTTACTGTCTTGTTTGGTGAAGACTGTTTTATGTGAGATTCCAGAGGGACCTGTAGCCTGTGTGTGCTGGCTGGGTCAAGATTGCCCCGAGGGTCAGACCTGCACCCCATGCTTGCACCGTCTCAGGAAGCCGTGGTCAGCTCCTCTGCTCCTAGTCCAAACCCCAGTGCCAAGGTTTTCTGGCTGGGACACTGCTCTCTAGGCTCCAAAACCAGCCTCTGTTTCCCCATGGTTTCTCCTTCTCCTGTCAGCTGCGTCAGTGTGCAGTCTGCATGTGCTGGCTGGGTTTCTACTGAGGTTACTCCAGGCGGTTATGTCTGTGTCCCGTGCTTCCACCATCTCAGGAAGCCTCAATAAGCTCCTCTGCGCTTAGTCCAAAGCCCGGCACCAAGGTTTTCTGACTGGGACGCTGGTTCCAGGTTGCGAAAACAGTCGCTGCTTCCCCATGGTTTCTCATTCTCCTGTCATTCGCGTCGGTGTGCAGCTTGCTTGTGCTGGCTGGGTCTCTGCCGAGGTTACTTCAAGGGATTAGGGGTTAGGGCTGCTTCCTGTGCTTGCCCTGTCTCTGTAAGCCGCGATCAGCCCCACCACTCTGGCACCAGGGAACCGCGAGGGTTCAAGGCTGTGGCACAGGACGTCAGTTCCAGAAGTGGTCACTGCTTCAGCGTGCAGCTTTTCACGCCCCTGTCACTCAGGTTAACTCCTTAGTTCTGTGTTTGATGGACAGCGTTCATAGATTGTCACGTATGTGATTGATTCACTTGTTTTTCCGAGTCTTTGTTGCAAGAGGGATCTGCGGTAGCTTCTACCTAGTCAGCCATCTTGGCCCCGCTTCCCTTTCCATCTACTTTTGATGCTTCCTATGTCTTTTAATATTTGCCCGTACAATTCTTCAATATTGCAAGTCAAAGCTTGAATTTTCTCTTCAGTTCTTCTAGCTTGAGAACTACCAAGCATGCTCTTCCCTTTTGGTTTTCTACCTCCAGGTCTTTGCACATGTCATTATAATACTTTGTCTTCTGGAGCCACTCTTTTCGAAATCTTCTGTTCAGCTCTTTTACTTCATAATTTCTTCCTTTTGCTTTAGCTGCTTATGTTCAGGAGCAACTTTCAGTCTCTTCTGACATCCATTTGATCTTTTCTGTCTTTCCTCTCTTTTTAATGACTTTTTGCTTTCTTCATGCATGGTGTCCTTGATGCCATTCCACAACTTGTCTGGTCTTAGGCCATTAGTGTCCAGCTAGCCAAATCTATTCTTGAAATGGTCTCTAAATTCAGGTGGGACATACTCTTGGTCATGCTTTGGCACTTGTCGACTTTGTTCTAATTTTCTTCAGCTTCAACTTACACCTGCATATGAGATGGTCTGTTCTGCAGTCCACCCTCCGGCCTTGTTCTGACTGATGATATTCAGCTTTTTCCATAATCTCTTTCCACAGATGTAGTTGATTTGATTCCTCTGTATTGCATCTGCTGAGGTCTATGTATATAGTCATCATTCATGTTATTGAAAAAATTATTTGCAATGAAGTCATTGCTCTTACAAAATTCTCTCATGTGACCTCTGAAATCGTTTCTACCACCAAAGCCATATTTTCCAACTACTGATCCTTCTTCTTTGTTTCCATCTTTTGCATTCCAATCACCAGTAATTATCCTGATTGCATGTTCAATCAATTTCAGACTGAAGAAGTTGGTATCAACCTTCAATGTCCTCATCTTCGGCCTTAGTGGTTGGTGTTTAAATGTGAATAACGATCATACTAACTCATCTTCCTTGTAGGCTTATGGACATTATCCTATCACTGACAAAATTGTACTTCAGGATAGATCTTGAAATGTTCTTTTTGACGATGAATGCAATGCCATTCTTCTTCAAGTTGTCATTCCTACCATAGTAGACTATATGATTTTCCCATTCAAAATGACCAATACTAGGCCATTTCCACTTACTAATGCCTAGGATATTGACATTCATGTGTTCCATTTCATTTTTGACTATTTCCAATTTTCCTTGATTCATACTTCGTACCCTCCACATTCTGATTATAAATTGATGTTTTCAGCTGTTTTTTTCTCATTTAGAGTTCTGTCACATCAGCAAATGAAGGTTCTGGAAGATTCACTCTATCCACATCATTAGGGTAGACTGTACTTTGAGGAGCCAGCTCTTCTCAAGTCATATTTTAAGTGCCTTCCAACCTGAGTGGCTCATCTTCCTGTACTATATCAGACAAGGTTCCACTGCTATTCACGAAGTTTTTACTGGATAATCCTTCTTCCTACTCTGTCTTAGTCTGGAAGTGCAGTTGACACCTGTCCAACTTGGGTGACCCTGCAGGTATTTGAATACCAGTGTCATAGCTTCCAGCATCACAGTAACACACAAACCCCTACAGTACGACAAAGAGTCAGGCATGTGGGGGTTTAGTAAAATAGTATTTTTAATATTTTCTACTGAATCACTTGCTTACCAAAACTTGTCCAAAAATAAAGTTATTCTTGATTGTTAAATATTTGAATTAATCTGAGTCAACCATAATATTTAATACAATTTTATTTTGAGAAAAAATAAGTTGACATTCATGATGGTTTATATATTTATGATATGTTCTCATCATAATATGTGAATAATAATGCACACAATTCAGTTTAATCAGTACATTAAAAGAGTTATTCTAGAAGATATCCTAATTTATTTTCTACTGCAGAGAATTTTTGTTATTTTCAGGGAGTAAAATGTTCTTAAAAATATATTCTGCTCAATATGTAAGTGCCTATCACATTGCAAGAATATCTATGGGAAGCAATGTACTGTAATGATAAAAAAATTAAATGTCAGTTTCAAGAGAAATAGACTTTTACTCAAGACTTCATTTATTTGTGTTGTAACCTTGGAAATGTTGGTAAAGCCTTGCTTTCCTCATTTCTAAAATAGGATTAAAAAGCAATTTGAAAAGTGTTGAATTATGTAAAATATAATTATGTGAAGCCTTCTGTTTCTGTATGATGGAGTAGCTTGAGAGATGTTATGTTGTTATATTGATGGAGGTTATGCATGGGCTCAACAACATGGATTTTCATTCACCAAGACCAACTTGGCTACAGCCACTGCTGAGTGCCCAATCTAACAGAAGCAGAGACTAACACTGAGTCCCCAGTATGGCATTAGTCCTCAAGGTGATCAGCTAGCAACCTGGTGGCAGATTGATTATATTGAACCTTTTCCATCATGGAAAGGGTAGCATTTTATTCTTACTGGAATAAACACCCTGAATATGGATTTGTACACAACACTTCTGCCAAAGCTACCATCTGTGGACTTATAGAATGTCTTATCCACTATCATGGTATCCCATGCAGTATCGCATTGGATCAAGGGACTCACTTCACAGGAAACGAAGTGCGACAATGGCCCCATGCTCATGAAATTCACTGGTCTTACCATGTTTCCCATCATCCTGACGCAGCTGGTGTGATAAAACTTTGAAATGACCTTCTAAAGACACAATTACAGTGCCAGCTAGGTGGCAATACCTTGCAGGGGTGGGACGATGTTCTCAAGGAGGGTGTATATGTTCTAAGCCATTCTCCAATATATGGTGCTCTTTCCCCCATAGCCAGGGTTCATGGGTCCAGTAATCAAGGGGAAGAAGTGGGAGTGGTATCACTCACTATTATCCTGAGTGACTCACTCACAAAATTTTTGCTTCCTGTCCCCTCAACCCCATGCTTTTCAGGTCTAGAGGTCTTAGTTCCAAAGGGAGGAACCTGGGAACACATCATGGATTTCATTGAACTAGAAGTTAAGAATGCCACGTGGCCAGTTTGGACTCCTTATGCTTTAGATCAACAGGCAAAGAAGGGACTTACCATACTGGCTGTTATAATTGTTGCTGATTAAAGAGAGGAAATTGAAATGATATTACATAATGAAGGCAAAGAAGAGTATGTCTGGAATACAGGGAATCTCTTAGGGTATCTCTTAGCACTACCACACCCTGTGATTAAAGTCAATGAAAAACTACAACAACCCAATTCGGACATGATTATCAATGGCTCGGACCCTTCAGGAATGACGTTTGGGTCACTCCACCAGGCAAAGATCCATGACCAGCTGAGGTACTTGCTGAGGGCAAAGAGAATACAGAATGGGTGGTAGAGGAAGGTAGTTCTAAATACAAGTTGAGGTCACATGACCAGCTGTAGAAATGAGGACGTAATTGTTAAGAGTATTTCTTTCTTGTATGTGTGCATCAAATATTTTTGTTTTCTTCACTTACAAAGGAGCCCTGGTGACACTGTGGTTAAGGAGCTTGGCTGCTAACCAAAATCTTTGCAGTTCGAATCTGCTGGCCTCTCCTTGGACACCGTATAGGGCAGTTCTACTCTGTCCCACGGGGTCCCTACAAGTTGCAGTTGACTTAATGGCAACAGGTTTGGGTTTTTCATTTCACTTATAAAATATAAGATGTAAACAGAGTTAGCGTGTTTTTGGTTGTACATGTGCTATATCATGTTAGTTGCAAGTATGAATTTATAATTGCCTTTATTCAGAGATTATGTATGGTTTAAGGAGATCTGTACAGGTGCCAAGATGACAAACTACAGACTGTGATTATTATGGTTCTGTGTCAGTTTGGCTGGGCCATGATTCTCAGTGGTTTGGCAGTTTTGATGTAGTTTGGCAGTCATATAATGATGTAGTCACCTCCATGATGAGATCTCAGATAACGTGACCACCTACATTATGGGATCTCCTGTGAGTAATCAATCAGTTGAAAAACAGTTTCCTGGGGAGTGCAGCCTGCATCTAATTTGATGGATTTTCTGGCAAGGTTTGTGGGCTTTTGCTCACTCTGGATCCCTCAGTTGGCTCTTGTTCACCTGATCTTCGGACATGAGCTAGCAACTGACCTGCCGTCATGCCTATTTCTCTTGTATTCATCAGTCTCCACAACCTGTGAGCCAGAGACCTATTGTCTGACCTGCCGATATTGGGTTCACCAGCCCCTGTAGCTATGTGAGTCAGGAGAAACCTCCAGCCTGGCCCACAGATTTGGGATTTTCAACACTCTACTACAGTGTGAGCCATTTCTTTCCCTCTATATGTTTATACACTTTATTGGTTTTGTTTCTCTAGAGAAAACATCACAAGTCATAGGTATTTACCCTTGGAATCTAATGAAAGTGACACAAATAAACATATAGACACCTACGTTCATTGCAGCACTATTGACAGAGCAAAAAGATGGAAACAACGTAAGTGCCAATTAACAGGTGAATGGACAAATAGCAAGCGGAATTAAATATAATGGAATTCTACTCAACCATAAAGAAAAATGAGTTCCTAAATCATTTTGTACCATGAATGAACCTGGAGGACATTATGCTAAGAGAAATAAGTCAATCACAAAAAGATAAATGTATGATTTCACTTTTATGAACTGACAAGAATAGATAAATATCAGAGACCAATGTTCATTGCTGCTTAATGGGGTAGTGTGGGGAAATCATTATCTAGGTAGTATTGTTGCTATGTTAGGTGCCATCAAGTTGGTTCTGACTCATAGCAATACTATATACAACAAAACACTTGATTGGGTCATGATTCTCAGTGGCTTGGCAGTTATGATATAGTTTGGCAGTCATACAATGATGTGATCACTTCCACAATGTCGTTTGATATAATGTAATAACCTTCATGATGGGATGGTGTGAGTAGCTAATCAGTTGAAAGGGAGGTTTCTGGGGGTGTGTGGCCTGCATACAATATAGGTGGACACTCTCACAAGGCTCACTGGCTTTTGCTCACTCTGGATATTGCAGCTGACTCCTGTTCATCTGACTTCTGGTTTTTGGGACTTTAGCTAGCAGCTTACCTGCCATCTTGGCTGCCGATCTTGTGATTCCTTGGTCTTTGCAACCTGTGAGCCAAGGCCCTGCTGTCTGACCTGCTGATCTTGGGCTCACCAGCCTCTATGACTACGTGAAGCATCCAGCCTCATCCAAGGACTTGGGATGTTCCAGCCTCTACAACTGTGTTAGCCATTTATGTAAATCTCTCTGTATAGATATTTACATGGTCTACTGGCTTTCCCTCTCTAGAAAATCTAGCCTAAGACGATAGTTCTTTTTTTTTTTTTTTTCCTTATACCACAGGATTTATTCTAGGCCTCTGAAACCACCCCCCATTCTTTTTTTTTCTATTTTTTTTGTTATTGTATTTTAGATGGAGGTTTATAGAACAAACTGGCTTCTCATTAAACAATTAGTATACATATTGTTTTGTAACATTGGTTATCAACCTCATGATGTGTCAACACTCTCCCACCTCAACCTTGAGTTCCACATTACCTGCTTTTTTGTCCCGTCCTTCCTTCTAGGCCTTGCCCTGGGCTGGTGTGCTCCTTTAGTCTTATTGTGGCTGAAAGGTGAACCTCAGAAAAGACTTCATTACTGCTAAAATTGTGTCTGGGGGCCACACTCTTAGGGTTTCTCCAGTCTCTGGCAGACCAGTAAGTCTGATCTTTCTTTGTGAGTTAGAATTTTGTTCTACATTTTTCTCCAGCTCTGTCCAGGATGCTCTATTGTGATTCCTGTCAGAACAGTCAAGAGTGGTAGCCAGGCACCATCTAGTTGTGCTGGACTCAGTCTGGTGGAGGCTGTGGTAGTTGTGGTCCATTAGTCCTTTGGACCAATTTTTCCCTTGCGTATTTGGTGTTCTTCATTCTCTCTTAATCCCAACAAGGTGAGACCAGTGGAGTACCTTAGATGGCCAGTCATAAGATTTTAAGACTCCACACTCCACTCTCCAAAGCAGAATGTAGAACATTTTCTTTATAAACTATGTTATGCCAATTGAGCTAGATGTTCCCTGAGTCCCCACAGTCCTCAACCAGTATTTCGGTCCCTAGGGAGTTTGGATTTGTTTACTGAGCTTCCATGACCTTGTCTTGTGCAAATTTTGCTGGCTTCCCCAGTATTGTGTAGTCTTATCCTTCACCAATGTTAACACTTACCTTTTGTCTATTTAGTGTTTTTCCATCCCCACCCTTCCCTCCCTCATAACCATCAAAGATTGTTTCTTTTTGTCACACTGGTCTATTACATTGATGACATTTGCTGATTGGACCTAGTAAGGAAGAAGTGTCAATGATCCTGAACTTATTTGTAAAACATTTGTGTGCTAGAGGGTGGAAAATTAATCCCACAAAAATTCAGGCATCTTCCACCTCAGCAAAATTTCGTGAAGGATAAGTTACTGCATCTGGTTGCTCCCACAACTAAAAGGGAGGCACAGGGCCTAGTGGGCTTCTTCGGATTTTGGAGGCAACATATTCCTCATTTTGGTGTGTTACTCCAGTTTATTTATCAAATGACTTGAAAAGCTGCTAGTTTTGAGTGTGGCCCAGAACAATAGAAGGCTCTGCAACAGGTTCAGGCTACCGTGCAAGCGGATATGATGACGCGTTCTGTGGAAACCAGCCATCCTCTTTCCCCCACTACTCCTGTCACTGCTCAATGAGCTCATGAACAAAGTGGCCATGGTGGCAGGGATGGAGGTTATACATGGGCCCAGGAACATGGACTTCCACTCACCAAGGCCAACTTGGCTACAGCCACTGCTGAGTGCCCAATCTGCCAGCAGCAGAGATCAACACTGAGTCCCCAATATAGCACCCTCCTTCAAGGTGATCAGCTAGTAACCTGGTGGCAAGTTGATTACATTGGACCACTTCCATCATGGAAAAGGAAGCATTTTCTCATTACTGGAATAGACACTTACTCTAGATACTATTCACCTTCCTTGTGTGCAGTGCTTCTGCCTAAACTACCATCCTTGGACTTACAGAATGTCTTATCCACCTTCATGGTATCCCACACAGCATAGCCTCCGATGAAGGGACTCACTTCACAGCAAATGAAGTGTGGCAGTGGGCTCATCTGCTTGGAATTCACTGGTCTTACTATGTTCCCCATCATCCAGAAGCAGCTGGCTTGATAGAATGATGGAATGGCCTCCTAAAGACTCAATTGCAGAGCCAGCTAGGCGGCAATACCTTGCAAGGTTGGGGCAATATTTTCCAGGAGGCTGTGTATGCTCTAAACCAGTGTCCAATATATGGTGCTGTTTCTCCCATAGCCAGAATTCATGGATCCAGGAATCAGGGGCAGAAATGGGAGTGGTACCACTCACTATTACCCTTAGTGACCTATGTGCAAGATTTTTGCTTCTTATCCCTGAGACCTTATGCTCTGAAGGTCTGTAGGTCTCAGTTCCAAAAACAGGAATGCTCCCATGCAGAGAAACATCACTGATTCTATTGAACCAGAAGCTAAGAATGCCACCTGGCCACTTTAGGCTCCTTATGCCTCTGGATCAAAAGACACAGAAGGGAGTTGCCATACTGGCTGGTGTGATTGATCTTGATTAACAAGAGCAAATCAGATTGATATTATATAATGCAGGCAAAGAAGGGTATGTCTGAAATGCAGGAGATTCCTTGGGGCATCTCTTAGTACTACCATGCCCTGTGATTAAAGTCAATAGAAAACTACAACAACTCAATTCCAACATGACTACTAATGGTCCAAACCCTTCAGGAATGAGGGTTTGTGTCACCCTACCAGGCAAAGAACTACAACCAGCTGAAGTGCTTGCTGAGGGAAAAGGGAATACAGAATGGGTGATAGAAGAAGGTAGTTCTAAATATCAGTTATGGCCATGTGACCAGTTGCAGAAAGAGAGCTGTAATTGTTATGAGTATTTCTGCTTTGTATGCATGCGTGAAATATTTGTGTTTTATTCACTTATAAAATATAAGATGTAAATGGGCCTAGTGTGTTTTCAGTTGTACTTGTGTTAGTTGTATCATGTTAGGCACAAGAATGAATTTGTAATTTTGTTTATTCAGAGATTATGTATGCTTTGGGGAGGTGTGTACCGGTGCCAAGTTGACAAGGGGTGAACCATAAAGATGGTGTGCCAACTTGACTGGGCCATGATTCTTGTCAGCCAGGTAGTGCGAGTCCTCCTACTTATTTCTTCTTCTTCAGTACTACTTTACTTATGCAGGGCCTCTTTCATTTCTGTGTAAAGTTAATGATTAGTTTTTCCATATCTTTAAAAGAATGCTGTTGGTATTTGGATCAGAATTGCTTTGTGTTTGTAGATTGCCTTGGGTAGAATTGATACTTTCACAATGTTGAGTCTACCTATCCATGAGCATGGTATTTTTTCATTTATATAAATATCTTTTGGTTTTGTAGTTTTCTTAGCATAGGATTTTTACATCCCTGACTAGATTTATTCCTAGGTATTTTATTTTTTTAGGGGGTATTATAAATGGTATTGTTTTCCTGATTTAATTTTCATCATTCTCTTTATTGGTGTATAGAAATGCAACTGATTTTTGTATGTTTATCATCTGTCCAGCTAATCTGCTGGATATTTTCATTAATTCCAGTAGTTTCCTTGTGGAATCATTAGACTTTTCTGTATATATATATATTATGATTTTGTCAACAAATAGGGCAGTTTTACTTCTTCCTTACCAATTTGGATGCCCTTTATTTCTTTTTCTTGCCTTATTGCTCTAGCCAGGACTTCCAGCACAATGTTAAATAAGAGTGGTGATAAAAGGCATCCTTGTCTTGTTCCTCTTCTCAAGGGGAACATTTTCAGCCTCTATCCATTAGGAATGATGTTGGCTATTGGTTTTGTATGGATACCCTTTATTATGTTGAGGAATATCCCTTCAGTATCTATTGCATTGAGAGTTTTTATCAGGGATGGGAGTCGGATTTTGTTGAATGCCTTCTCTGCATTGATTGGGATGATCAAGTGATTCTTTTATTTTATTATGTGGTGAATTACATGGATTGATTTTATGATGTTGAATCATACTTGCATACCTGGTATGAATCCTACTTGGTTGGGGTATATTAGTTTTTCATGTGATGCTAAAGTATATTTGCTAGAATTTTGCTAAGAATTTTTGCATCTATATTCATGAGAGATATTGGTCTGTAATTTTCTTTTTTTTGAGATGTCTTTATCTGGTTTTGGTATCAGGGTTATGCTGGCTTCATAGAATGAATTCAGAAGTATCCCATCCTTTCCAATACTCTGAAACAGTTTGAGTGGCACAAACTCTTCTCTGAATGTTTGGTAGAATTCTCCAGTGAAGTAATCTGGGCCAGGGTTTTTTTTTGTTGGAAGTTCTTTTTATTACCTTTTCCATCTCTTCTCTTGTTATGGGTCTGTGTTCAGATTTTCGACCTCAGTTAGTGTTAGGTAGGTAGTGTGTTTCCGGAAATTTGTCCATTTCCGGTAGGTTTTCAAATTTGTTGGAGTATAGATTTCATAGTACTCTGTTATAATCCTTTTTATTTCACTTGGATCAGTTGTATTGTCCCCCATTTCACTTCTTATTTGAGTTATTTTCATCCTCTCCTTTTGTCAGTTTGACCAGTGGTTTGCAGATTTTGTTGACCTTTTCAAAGAACTTATACTTGGTTTTGTTGAATTCTTTCTACTGTGTTTCTATTTTCTATTTCATATATTTCTGCTCTGATCTTTACTGTTTCATTTCTTCTTGTAGCTGTGGGCATCTTTTGCTGTTCTCTTTCTATTTGCTCAAGTTATATAGCTAATGTTTTCATTTTGTCTCTCCCTCTTTTTTTTTTTTTAATATGTGCATCTATTGCTATAAATTGACCTCTGAGCACTGCCTTGCTGTGTCCCAAAAGTTTTGGTATGGTGTGTTTCTGTTCTCATTTGAGTCTAGGAATTTTTTGGTTCCATCTTTGATTTCTTCTACTACCCAGTGGTTTTTAAGCAAGGTGCTATTTAGATTCCATGTATTTAATTTTTTTTTTTCTTCCTGCTCTTCCATTTATCAATTTTTTACCTTTATGGTGTTGTGATCAGAGAAGATGTTTTGTATTATATCAAAGTTTTGAACTTTGTTGAGTGTTGCTTTGTGGCCTAAAATGTGGTCTGTAGAGGGGAATGTTCCATGTGCATTGGAAAAGATATGTACTTTGCTGCTGTTGAGTGATATATATATGTCTATGTCTATATGATATATATATGTCTATGAGGCCAAGTTGGTTGATTATGGCCTTTAGATCTTCTATATCTTTGCTGAGTTTCTTTCTAAATGTTCTATCCTTTTACTATCATTATTGTAGAACTTTCAATATCTCTTACTATTATTGTAGAACTGTCAATTTCTCTTTTCAGTGCTGTTAGAATTTGTTTTATGTATTTTGTAGCCCTGTCATTGGGTGCATAGATATTTATTATGGTTATGTCCTCATGGTGGATTATCCCTTTAGTCATTATACAATGTCCTTCTCTGTCTTTTATGGTGCACTGGTGGCACAGTGGTTAAGAACTCAGCTGATAACCAAAAGGTCAGCAGTTTGAATCCACCAGCCCTCCTTAGAAACCCTATGGGGCAGTTCTACACCATCCTATAGGGTCGCTATGAATAAGAATCAACTAGACAGCAATGGGTATTTTGTCTTTTATGGTGAATTTTGTTTTAAAATCTGCTTTACCTGAGATTAATTTTGCCACTCCTCTTTTTTTTTTTTTCCTCTTTTATGGTTGCTGTTTACTCGACATCTTCTTTTCATCCTTTGATTTTTAATATATTTGTGTCTTTGTTTTTAACGTGTGTCTTTCGTAAACATCACATAGATGGGTCCTGTTTATTCTGTCACTGTCTGTCTCTTTATGTGTATATTCAAGCCATTTATGTTCAGTGTGATTATTGAAAGGTGTGAGTTTATTGCTGTCATTTTGTAGTGCTTTTTGTCTTTTTTTTTGTGGTGCTGGCTTTTTTTTTGTTCTACTTACTCTCCTGTGCTGAATTTCTTTTGTTTGTGGATTTGTTTTTATTTCTTTTATTTTTGAGATTTTGTGTTTACTGAGACTTTATGTATTTCTTCTTTATTTTGATGAGTAGTTTTGCTAACTTTATTTGTGGTTTCCTTGAAATTTACTCCTATCTCAGTAAGTTTAAACCAGTCTTTTATTACTCGATATTGCCTTGAGTTCCTCTCTATTTGAAAGTTCTATACCTACACCATTTATTCCCTCTTTTACCATTCTGACATTATCATCTACAGATTTTCCTCTCTGGTTTCCTGCTGTAAATCTTTTAATTTTGTTTTTTCTTTGAGAATTCATTACCTAAGTTGGTATTTGGCTGATGCTATATTATTCTGTGCTTGATTGAGTTCTTTATCCCTTCATTTGACACTTAGGCTACAAGGATTGCCATTTGTATCTGTTTTACTTAGTTTTTTGGACCTTTGCTGTGAAGGGATAGCATGGTGCTTCTGTCTATAGAACCATGTTCCCTCCACCTCCCATTCGTGTGTGTGTTTTTAATTGAAATTTACAATTATTATACAGATTTTTTTTTTTTTTTTACTATATTTACATTTTGGTCTTAAACTTGCCTGAGGACAAAAAGTAACTCATAAATGAGCATTTTAATGCCAAATCATCTCATTGTCTCCTTCTTAAATGACATAATGATTACAGGAAATAAAATTTTCTTTAGAATTTACTGTAGAGAAAGCAAAAATTGCTAAAAGTTAAGCTCAATGACTTTTATCTGTTTTGGTCTCTGTTCTGTCCTTATTGATTGCCCAACAGAACTGTATCTGTATACAAGTTTTCAGCAACACCTATTGTATTATTCTCTTTTTTTTTTTTAAAGCATAAAGTGGTGATATCGCATGGATGAAGGGAACATGAAGAAAATTGTCCACATTTGGCTGTCCTCAGCAATGATTCTTACTGATAATGATTAATATAAAAGATGATAACACTTTTTTTACTGTTTTCAATTTTTTTTTCCTGTCAATCATTCTCTTTCTTGTGGAGTATAAACATTTTATCATATCAGCAAAATTGGCAGAACGAAGGGGACTATATTTCTGTTTTGAACAATGACTGAAACATATTACAACATATAGTTAATAATACTGAATATGTTAAAGTGACAATTTGGGTTTCTCTGGAATTTATTGCAAGTAAATTTTTTTAAATCAAATGATGGACATGAAAAAGACAAAAATAATTTTATTAACTACAGGGAACATACTTTCACAGATGTTTGATGTCTCCAGTCAGAAATATAACCCTGGATTTTTGTTAATTTATTTAAAATATGAGATGTAATTCATTCATAATATATTTCGGGACACTGTCGTTTAGCCCACCTTCGCCTTTATCAGAGGACTACTCTTGCATCAAGAAAAAGGGGGCTGAATTGTGTATAAGTTTCTTAGAATCCTCTCTTATAAATAAAAATAAATTTCTTTTATCTTTCCACGTAGGAGCCCTGGTGATGCAGTGGTTAAGAACTATGGCCACTAACCAAAAAGTTGGCTATTTGAATCCTCTGTCTCCTCCTTGGAAACCCTTTGGGGCAATTCTACCCTGTTCTATAGGGTTGTTATGAGCCCATATGGACTCGATGGCAATGTGTATCTTTTCACATAAACACATTGTTCCAATAAGAAGTTACTTATTGTATTTCTAAGAGTTCTTTAAGTAAATTTTAAGGAAATACTGCTTTAAGAGACAGGAAAAGAAAACATTCAAAAGCTCCCTGGATAAAATGAAGATTTAATAGTACTCGATAATAAAATACTTTTACCTTCTTTGGTTATCAAATAAATCCCTCAGAGAATAGCATGAAAAAAGGGAAGGTACAAGGAGAAATAAATTCAAAAGATATAAATGATGTCATGACATATACTTTTCTGAAAGCTGAGCAATACAAGGAAATAAAAGTAAAAGCATACCAATCAGCTTATACCTTCAAACTAAAAAAAGAAAAAAATCTAAACTCCCTTTTATTTATTTTTTGTTATGGTTTAAGTGAAAATTTACAAATCAAGTCAGTCTCTCCTACAAAAATTTATGTACAACTTTCTATGTACTTCTAGTTGCTCTCCCCTAATGAGACAACACACTCCTTCTCTTTACCCTGTATTCCTGTGTCCATTCAGCCAGATTTTGTCCCCCTCTGCCTTCTTATCCCCCCCCCACCCCAGACAGGAGCTGCCTATACAATCTTATGTGTCTACTTGAGCCAAGCAGCTCACTCCTCACCAGTGTCATTTTCTATCTTATACTCCAGTCCAATCCTTGCCTGAAGAGTTGACTTTGGGAATGGTTACAGTCTTAGGCTAACAGAAGGTCTGGGGACCATGACCCCCAGTGTTCTTCTAGTCTCAGTCAGACCATTAAGTCTGGTCTCTTTACAAGAAAGTGAGTTCTGCATCCCACTGTTCACCTGCTCTATCAGGGATTCTCTGTTGTGTTACCTGTCAGGGCAGTTATCAGTTGTAAATGGGCAGCATCTAGTTCTTCTGGTCTCAGACTGATGTAGTCTCTGATTTATGTGGCCCTTTCTGTCTATTGGACTCATAATTACCTTGTGTCTTTGGTGTTCTTCATTCTCCTTTGATCCAGGTGGGTTGAGACCAAGTGATACATCTTAGATGGCTGCTTGCTAGCATTTAAGACCCAAGATACCACCCACCAAAGTGGATGCAGAATGTGTTCTTAGTAGATTTTATTATGCTAATTGACCTAGATGTCCCCTGAAACCATGGTCCCCAGACCCCTGCCCCAGCTACTCTGGCTGTCAAAACATTTGGTTTATTCAGGAAACTTCTTTGTTTCTGGCTAAACTCCCTTTTACTATGCAAAATTTTCCTAATATGCACATGGCACTCAGGCTACATTTAAGAAATAATTTATTCTTACCTCATTTGGGACAGGTTAAATCCAGAGCCAAACTACACCATATACCTGTTGCCATCAAGTCAATTCTGACCCATAGCAACCCTATAGGACAGAGTAGAACTGCCCCATAGGGTTTCCAAGGAGTCACTGGTAAATTTAAGTTTCTGACCTTTTGGTTAGCAGCCAATCTCTTAACCACAGCACCACAAGGGCTTCAAACTACAGCATAGTGGACTTAATTTTGAGAGTGATATCTATGTTTTATTCATTTGTATATCTCCATCAGCATGATACAGAATGAACACATATAAAAGAAGGCATTTTAATAGCTTTGAGTGTCAGAAGAGTACTTGAGTTTAATTTTTTTTTTTAATTTTAAATGTAATACATGCTTAATGTTATAAGGATGAAGTGTCACAGCAGTATAGAGTGGTGTGAGGAATGGCCCACATTTCCTAACAAATCCTCCACTTCTACTCCAGTCTTCTAATTAGGCAGTATTGAGCATTTATAGTTTGTTTTCCAGATTTATTTCTATATTTTCTCATTGAAACACACTCACATTCACACACTTGAAAGTATTTTTTTCTTTAGACGCGAATGCAATTATACTACGCAAAATATTCTTCTATTTTCTTTTCATTTCAGTTAACAGTATATAACGGATATCATTCCTTGTCAAGTTATTTAGATAGAAATATTCTTTTATAACCATTGCATAGAATACAACAGATGAAGTGTATATAATTTAATAATTACTTTTTTGATTATGATTGAGAGATTAGGTTACTACCAATTTCCCACCCTTATTTACCATAGGACAATACATCCTTATGCATCATTTGCATATGCAAAAAAACTTACTTAGGTGTGAGTTTTAAATTTTAGTACTCACATCAAATTTTGCTCCTACAAATAAGAATGAGCCCTTGTCTTCACATCTAAGTCAACACTGGGTATTATCAGTCATTTAAAAATTTTACAATCAGAGAGAAAAAATAATATCCCAATTTATTTAATGGTATAGCTTCGCGATCACAGTGCCTGGATTTTGAAGTTAAAGAGATCCAATTTCTTTGCAAATTCGCAAAATTTACTGAACCTTTATGAGCGTTAGTCTCTTCACCCGTAAAATGAGAAGATTAACAGTCCTACCTTAATGTTTATTGTAACTATTAAAGGAGATTGTGTATAAAACAGATTGGTGTATTAGTTTGAATATAACAAGTGATTAATGTATAAATATTACCTTTTTTAAATTTTCATATTCTCTGATATAGAGGTAAAGCATATTTTTAATATTTTCATTTCTCATCCCTGAATTGCTTATTCAGAAATTTTATTCACTTTCCATTGAGTTTATTTTCTTATTTATTACTAGGGTATATTTATATATTATATTGTGAATGTAAACCCGTGGTGTGTCTTGTCTGTTGCATATCCTCATTTTTTAACTTTTCTGTTATGTGATTCTACAAAAAAGGATTGTACAGACTAACATGAATTCTTAGTGACATATTCTATTTAGAAAGGTCTTCCCCACATACTTCAAAATTATATAAATATTCCTCTATATTTAATACTTCCATGATTTTGCTTTTTACATTGACTTCTTTAATCCATCTAGAATTCATTCTTGTTTATGTAAAATATGGCTCTAAGTTTGTTATTTTCTCAACAGGTAACCAACTGCCATAACACCATTAGGCTAGAGACAATATGAGTACCTTTGTCATGTTATCTTCTATTAGACATGGTTCTAGTCCAGAGTTCAATAAAGCCCACACGCAATATTTCAGCTGGAGATAGAGACAAGTTTATTGAAACACAACATTGGTCTAAGAAGTTATCTAATAGCTCAGGGATTATCTTTATTTCCATGAGAAAACAAAAGTATATCACCCTTAAAAATCACCTTTCCTAATCTTAGCTTTATAACTCACACTGAAAACCAGAATGAAGCATATAACTTGTAAATATCATCTCACTTTTCAGGTAAAAACACACAAACTGGGTTCTTAGTGCCCTTTTTCAATAGCTATCATTCAAAACACAAAACAAAATTCTTATTATGACACCTTCAAGGCCTTATAAGATTTGAATCTTTAAGACTCATTGCATTCCATGTCCCTCACTTTTGCCATTCTGAGGTACTCATGTGATGTTTGTTTTTTCATTTTTTTTTTAACAACCTGACACTTTCTTTTCTCCTTCAGGACTTTCACATGTGTTCTTCTGCCTGCTAGAGGTGGTTTCTCTGGCACTTCAGTTCTTTTGTACTTTAACTGTACTCTCTTGGAGAAGTCTTCTCTGATTCTCTCAAACTCTTATGTGTTTTCAGAATGCCCTGTGCTTCATCTTTAAAGCGGTAATAATATTTGAATTTGAATTACTAACCAAGTATCAGCCTTGTTCAGGACTAAGTTACTTTTGTGGTTATTTAAATTTAAGTATGAACGAAATAAAATAGAAGTTCAGCTCCTCAGTCACACTAGCTGTATTTCAAAAGCTAAGTAGCCACATGTGGCTAGTGGCTAATGTATCAGGCAGCACAGATTATAGGATATTTGCATTATTGTAGAAAATTATTTTGGACAAGTGCTGGGGGATCAGTTATTTCTCCTTTTTATTGTTCTTAAACCAGTCCTGTGCAACCCAGAACCTAGGCCCTGTGCAACATTTGCTCTATCATCATCAAGTCTTTCATTAATTCCTGTAAATACTAGGCATTTTCAGACGCGTACACATACACACAAATACACACACACATACTTTCCTTTAAGGTTTGGTCTAAATTTAATTAAATTCTTGAAAGCTTCCTTTTCTGTAAAGCCAAGATTAGGTACTATCTCCTCTCAGCTCTTCTAAAACTTTACCCTTTTATCTTCGTCTACTGAAATTATTTGTTCATAAATCTGTTTCTATTAAATAACTACCTAACCAGGAGAGGTGACCTAATTTATACTCAATAAATATTTTTTAATCAAAGATTTGAAACTCTTATACTGTCCTCTCATTAGTGAACCCTTTGGTTTTACCAAAAAAAAAAAAAATATATATATATATAGTTATTAAATCAAATATTTATATCTATATCAATATGAACACCTACATCTATAATTTTACAGGCAACAATGAATCTACAATTAGTTTCATTTACTAGAATTTTATATAAACAAAATCATATAATATATACTCTTTTTTTTGTTTTTTTGTTTTGTTTTGTGTCATTTTACTCTTCTTATTTCCAAAGGTGAAACATCTATTGATTTGAAATCTGTCTTCCTTTTTAACACAGGCACTTGCAGCTATGAATTTCTCCATAAACAATTCCAAAGCTGCAATCTGTATGGTTTAGTACGCTGTTTTTCACTTCCTTTTATCTAAAAACATTATTTTTAAATCCCCCTTGTGATTTATTCTCTTTCTTATTGATTATTCAGGAGTGTATTGTTTAATTTCCATGTATTTGTGATTTTCTTACACTTTTTTCTATTGTTGGTTTCTAATTTAATTATATTTTGGTCAAAGAACATGTTTTGTATTTCAATTATTTTGTATTTATTTAGGCTTGTTTTATAGTCTGGTAAATAGTCACTCTGAAGAATCTCCCATGTATACTGCCTAGTTTTATATCCATTATCGAACATGAGTTAAACATGAGTGAACACATGTTTATAATTGTTTATTCTGTCCAGTAGATTGACACTTTTATAATTATAAAATATTATTTGTATGTTGTAACCTTTTTGTCTTAAGTCTAATATGCCAAATATTATTATAGACAACCCAGCTCTTTTTTTGGTTACTGGTTGCATGGTGTGTTAGTTTCCTAGTGCTGCCATAACAAAATACCACAAAGTAAATGGCTTTGAAGAACAGAATTTATTGTCTCAGTTCTGAAGACTAGAGGTCCAAACTCACTGATGGGTCTATGAGCACTCTCTCTGTTGGTTCTAGGGAAAGGTTCTCCCTGTCTCTTTCAGCTTCTTGCAGCAACAACTACAACAAAACCTGTTGCCATTGAGTCAATTCCAACTAGTAGCAACCCTATAGGCTAGAGTAGAACTTCTTCATAGGGTTTGCAAAGATTGGCTGATGATGTTTTGGTTAGCAGCTGAGCTCTTAACTACTGTGATATCAGGGCTCCCTGTAGCTTCCTGTAGTCCCTTGCAATTCTTGGCATACTTATGGATGCTTACAGATGTGTCTGCCTCCATTATCACCTGACATTTGTCTTACTCTGTGTTTTTTCCATCTCCCTGTCTGTTATGTCCTTTTAAGATACCACTCAGAATGGAATAAGACTTATCCTACTCTGGTATGACTTCAGTGATAATATCACCAGCTGCTCTTTGGAAACTCTATGGGGTGGTTCTACTCTGTCCTATATGGTCACTATGAGTTATAATCAAAACGATGGCAGTGATTTTTCTTTTATCTTCAAAGAATAGCACTGTTTTCCTAAACAAGGTCACATTTCCCAGGTACAATTTTTAGCACTTCAACATATATTTTTCAGAGACACTTTCAATCCAGAATACATGGCATATCTTTTACCAACCTTTGTTTTCAATCTATTAGTGTCTTTTAATCTAAAGAGTGTCTATAATAGACAGACGTATATTTGGGTCATGTTCTCTTTTTAAACTATGTTTCCAATATCTGCCTTTCAATTCGGTTGTTTCACTGTTTAAATTTAATTACTGATAAAGTAAGACTTATGTCTTACTTTTTTAAAAATAATTTTTATGTCTTTTTTGTTAGTCTTTTCCTTGATTGCTGGCTTCTTTTTTTGGCACTGTACCTTTACATTTATTTGTTGTATATTTTACAACGTATGTTTCAAGTTGTTTTCTTAATGGTTTCTTGTGGATTACAGTTAGCATCTTAATGTAAAACCAACTAATTCAGATGAGTAATGTCTTAATTTCAATAATATTCAGTGTATCTTGATCCTGCTCATTTTTTGTAAAAATATTTTCATGCAAATTACATGTTTGTATGTTAAAAGCAAGTATTTTCTTTCCTCCATTTCATGAAAGATTTGTGTGCATTAAAGGACACTACCAAGAAAATGAAAATTGATAGTATGGAGAAAATATTTGACCACCATTTACCTGATTAGGTTCAAGTAATTTTTAAAAAGTATTTTGAAAAAATAAACTGTGTAGATGAAATTTCTCAGCGCTTAAATATAATCACATGAACTAACACCCTTCTTTCTGTCAAGGAAAAGTAGATGACTAAAAATTGTTGCTTTGAAAGATTGTAAAACAAATTTGAACAGAAATCAAAGCTAAATGATTTCTATTCAAAACCACATAGATAATAGATATGCCATTGTCTTATTATCTAGTACTACTGTAACAGAAATACCTCATGTGGATGGGTTTAACAAAGAGAAATTTATTCTCTCACAGACTAGTGGTCTAGAAGTTCTAATTCAGGGTGCTAGATCCAGAGGAAGGCTTTCTTTCTCTGTTGGGTCTGCAGGAAGTTCCTTGTCATCAGCCTTCCCCTGGTCAAGGAGCTTCTCAGCTTAGGGTCCCCAGGCCCAAAGGGTATGCTATGCTCCTGGTGTTTTTTCTTGGTGGTATGAGGTCCCCCGTCTCTCTACATGTTTCTCTCTTTTGTATCTCAAAAGAGACTGACTCAACATAAAATCTAATCCTGTAGATTGAGCCCACCTCATTTGTGTAATAGTTTCTAATCCAGCCTCATTACCATTATAGAGGTAGGATTTACAACGCATAGGAAAATCACATCAGATGACAAAAAGGTGGACAATCACACAATACTGGTAGTCATGGCCTAGCTAAATTGACCCACATTGTAGGGGGGCACAATTTAATCCATAACGGCCAACGATCACCCCAGAGAATCCTTCACTTATATGTCTCTGATGAAAAATTTTATCTAATGTAGAACCCTATGTCTTGTAGGTTTTTTTTTTTTTTTTTTTTTAACCTGACAGATATTAAGAAACCTTTTTTTTTAAAGGCATTAAATATTTGGGTGCTTGTGCTCAGAGTGGACAGCAGGGAGAGCCCAAGAAGAATCTTTTTTTTTTTTTTTAATAACTTTCCTTCACTTACCCTAGACATGCAAATGTTGAACAGTTTAACCTCAGTTCTTTCTCCTAAACCTCTCTGAAGTACACTCCCTGAGCTTGCAATCCAGCACCACTATTGTGTTTTTAACCTTTAAAATATCTAATTTAACTTGAAGTGTTGATCCTCTACCTTGTCTTCCTAACTCCAAACATCTAAAAGACCATTCTCAGCGCATTTAACAGACCAATCTTTATAAAATAAAAATCTGATCATGTTAATGCTTCAATTATAAAAGAAAACCCTCATATGAAAAATCAGACTCAGAATCATCTACAGTTTATGTTTCTAGACTATTCCATGTAATTTAAAAAGTTATTTTAGGCATAAGACAAATAGAATTTTTATCTCAGAAGCCTATTCACACTAAATTTTCAGGTCTATACACATTTCAGGTAATAAAAGCTTTTAATGATTTGAAGCTGCCACTTTTTCTTCCGTTGTTACATACTATCCCAAGTAAGGCAAAGTTTCATCCAAGGGAAGCTAACACTTGTTGACAACTCACTGTGGGTCAGGTGCTGATCTAGAATTGCTTTATACATACTGCTTCATTTCATTCTCAAAATAATCTTATCACATAAGAACTATTATTGTATCTATTTCATAAATGGAGAAACTTAGCAACAGAGTTTTAGAATTTGACCAGGCTTACATGTTATCCTGGATTTATACCTGGCTGACTGGCTCAAAAGCCTACATTCCCATTATCGAGCTAGTGACACTTGAACTCTGTCCTAGTGGTTCAAACATTGTGCATGTTGCTGTACACATGCCTATAACATCATTTTATTCTTTTTTCCTATATATCACAACTGTAATAAGAATTACCTGTTTTTTGAACTGCATTTCTGATACACTGAAATAATTAAACCTTCATTACTATGAGAACACAGGTTTATGTAGAGTTTACCATAAAAGAAATCACACTCTTTGATAACTATTTCTTTGTCTCTCCCATACTAAGCTGCATCATCCTATTGAAGACAAAAATTATAACTAGCATAGCATATAAGATGAAATATACCTATAATAAATGCATATAAACTAATTACATTTATCCAGGCAAATTCGTACAGGATAAGATAACATATAATTTTTTTTTTTTCAGGACATGGAAGTTCCATGTCTTTGGAATTAAAAGAAAGTTAAAATTTGTTAAAATGTGAAGACAGAACTCTTACTATAACACTGCAAGAAGTATTAACAATAAAGAATACTGGGAAAGTGTATCGTACTGACAGATTTGTTTAAATGTTATAAGAAATTTAACTCAGTGGAAGGATAAATTAAGCAAACATGAAAATAGGAACAAAAAATATATTGCTTCTGTCAAGATTTTAATTTTTTTCCTTATTTTTCAAGAAAATGAAAACTTTTTTAAGTGTATCCTTGAAAGCTTGTTTCACTTGCTGGTTCCTAAGACTGTAAATGAAGGGATTGAGTAAAGGGGCAACTGAGGTATAGATAACAGCTACACCTTTGGATAAAGTCACCCTTTCTTTTGCTGATGGCTTCATGTAAATGAAGATACAGCTACCATAAGTAAGGGAGACTACAGCCATGTGGGAAGAACAAGTGGAAAAAGCTTTTGTTCTTTTCTGAGCAGAGGGGATTTTTAGAATGGTCTTGACTATATATGTATAGGAAAGAATTACTAAGAGTAGTGTGACCACAAGGGTTACAACTACTGAAACAAATGAAATCATTTCTAAGAAGTGAGTGTCTGTGCAAGAAATCTGCAAGATAGGAGAAGTGTCACACATGAAATGATCAATTACTTTGGAAGCACAGAATTCCAGTTTTAGTCCCATGACCAATGGTGGAAAAGTAATCAGAAAGCCAGCTGTCCATGAACTGAGTACAAGTTCGTAGCTCACTTTGCTTCTCATAATGAAGGGGTAATGAAGGGGTTTGCAGATGGCTACATAACGGTCATACGACATGGCAGCCAGAAGGTAAAACTCTGTAACTCCTAAGAAAAGAAAAAAGAATAATTGAGATACACAATCATTGTAGGAAATGATTTTGTTTTTAGTCACAATGGTTGTTAGGAATCTAGGAATACAGATTGTTATCAATAAGATTTCCAAGAAGGAGAAATTTCGTAGGAAGAAATACATGGGAGTCTTCAGGCGAGGATCAAGTAGGGTAAGGAGAATGATGGATAAGTTCCCCATCACACTCAAAATGTAGTTGAGAAAGAGAAAAATAAACATCACAATTTGCAACTGTGGGTCATCTGTGAGTCCCAGGGGAATGAACTGTATCTCTCTTGACTGGTTCTTCATTTCAGTTTTGAGTCCTATTAACTTGATGTTGAGAAACTACTCCAAAATCATAAATAACAAGACTTCTTTAAAGTTGCCATGAGGAAAAACCTGATATCCAGAAATGCAAACAAGTGTGAATATTTTTTGCACTTTAACAAGGCAGATGATACCTAAAATTATAGCACAGGTCAACCAAAGCATCCTCTTTGTACCTTCTGTGTATGTTTAATAAACTACTGCAAAAAATTCTTATAAAATCTATACAATTTTTCCAGTGTCAATTTACAATGTATGTTCAACTATTTGTATTTTATAATTCTTTTTAAATTTATGAAAAATATAGAAATATTGGCAGTTACATGTTTTCCTTAACTGTGATTGAAATTCTCCAACATATGCCATTAATTGTTTAGCGCCAATGCAGTACTGCTCCATTGTTCTTTTGACTTATTTTCTTTAATTACTATTTTTTTCAGGTTCCAAATCACCAGTCTTCTCATAATCATTTAAACTTATCATTCTGAAGTATCTTCAAGACAGCTATTAAGTTCAAAATTCTAAACAAATTCGGAGAAAAATTGTAGCTTCAGGAAAAACAAAACAAAATCAATTATTTTCTGACTTGATCTTTGCCTTGGATTCAGATAATTTATAAATTCTTCAGTGATATTTTTTCCCTGTTTGAACAGACCACTATAAATAATTTTGTCTTCTTGGTATAAATATGAGGATGATTTAATAACTAGGTGATTTAGTAACTAGAAGTAATTTAATAAAATCATTTTGTTATTCAAAGACTCATATAGAAGTGTTAGTCAATAGTCACTTATATCCTAACTATATTGTTCTGGGCACTCAATGTCATTGTTCTTAAATCCATAAGTAAGACTTTTCTCTAAAGATGAATACCCCAATGTTTGCTAAATTGCTGGTTGAATACATTATGTTCAGTAGATGATGGCCTTCTATAGATGTCTAGGATGGAAAAGAGCACCTTTCCCTTTATTTGAAGGAAGATATTGAAATGCTGTCCAAGTGTTCATCTATGTTTAATGTGTAAGTTAATTTACAGGTCTCGCATGATATTTAAATAAGTATGTTTGCAAAATACTTTCCATTAAAAATCATTCCATGTGTTATTAATGTATGCCTTTCACATGAGTAAAAATATCTTCTATTCCTGCATATAAGAATTTTATTAGTTTTTCCTGCATTTCATCTTTTCTCACTGTACTCAGTGTAACAAACATTTTTTTTAATAAGAATTTTGTTTTGTGTTTTGAACGATAGCTATTGAAAAAAAGTTACATGCTCCTGTTTTCAAGTGGCTTCTTTTCCCCAATATTTTATAGGTAATGGTCCCTTCTATTTCCATTTGGCTCTGGAAAAGAGAGAGAGATATTGATGATAGATTCAAAGTATCGATTTGGGTAAGTCTCAAAATCAGAACCCAGGGATAGTAGCAATTTTTCTTCTATTCCTTGACTGCAGAAAGGATGAAAAGCTGAGTGATCATAAGTGTTTATTATCAAATATGTATATCTGTATTGCTCTAACTCAGTGGGAAAGGAAACTTTCTGAGTCAAACAATTTTTGCCAACATCATGTGGCTAGATGACAAGTCTATATGCTGCTTTCTTAAAAACCTGCAAAACAGATGCTTTTTTACTCTTCATAATTTCCTGAATGATAAAAGTCACATATAGTACAAAATGTATAATAAGGCTACAATTTATATCAATGCCTGTATAATCAGGCAGCTTTGAGTACTGTATCTACATAAAGAATGAACATGTATGACGATTCAGATGCCAATGGTAATTACCATTGTACTTGAAGAATTACCTTCACTTTTTTTATGATCTAGGTGACTTACCGTATGCAGGGTATATTGATTTCCCGTCTCCTTTAAGGACACATGCTATAAACAAAAGTCAAATAATAAATGTTGAATATTATTGCTTTTATAGTATTAGAAAGCATTCTATTATTTGAATAAGAAATTTAATTCCAATGCTTTTTTGGGGAAGGATTTAAAGCAGAGGGGCAATTTGGAAGTCCGTTAATATCTCCCAATTTCACATACACTACAAAAATCACAGAACCTAGATATTACAGGAAATTCAATTAGAATTCCCTTTCTAATTGCCAGATAGAACTTTTCTGATTTTTTTCCTTAAATATTTAAACTCAGATAAAAATGATGCTCTAAGAGAAGGGCATTTTAAAAAAGGTCTCAGGTTAAGGGAAGTCACTCTTTGTAACAAAGAATGACTATGTTCACAGTTGTGCACTGACAAAAGCTACAGTTTATAGATTTGCTCATAAGAGACTCAAGGGGATTAATTGAAATAAAGGGAAGAAAGAAAAAGAAATCTCCTGCGGAAACTGGTGTTCAGGACCTATCAATTACATTAAAAAAAAAAAGCCATAAAGCTGTAAAGTGATTTAAATACAAAGCTGAGGGAACACTCTCCCAAAAGATAAGTAGAAATGATTTAAACTCTATATGAGATGCTAACAAGATTTTGATATTCCACCCCCCTGGGGCTGTATGCGAGACCTGCTGACCCAGTGGTTAAGTGCTTGGCTGCTAACCGAAAGGTCGGTGGTTCAAATCTGCCAGCTGGTCCCTGGAAACAGTACAGAGCAGTTCTATTTTGCCCTATAGGGCCACTATAAGTCGGAATCTACTCGACAGCAACCAGCGTGGTTTTTTGGGTTTGGGGGCCATATAAGTAGTTTTACTTGTCAGAGGCTTTATCTCAAATACGAACTTTTTCTTGCCTTCATTAGGCAATATATTAAGATTCCATTAACTTGATTGCTGCCCACCCTAACGCTTGAGAAGAAGTATTTAAATGGCTCCTATTAATTTTTATTTCTATTCTGAAACAATCTCAGACTTAAAGAAACTTAAAAACTACAAATACAGAGCAAGAAATGTTTTCATTTTTTTTCCAGAACCATTTGATGCCCTATCTCCTGCTCAATACTACAGAGAGCATGCCATACCAAAAACAGAAAGCATCTACTATATAATAACATGAAACCATTTTTAATAAATATTAGGACAGTAATACACTAACATTGATATATTAATAACAGCCGATACCCTAGTCCCATTCAACTTTTACCAGTTCATAGAAAAAAGCTATGAATAGCTCAGAATTATGTTTTCATTTGATTACCATGACTCTTTAATTTCCTTTAACAAGGAATGGTTTTTCAGTCCTTCCTTAACTTCCTTGACTCTTGGAGAGTACTTTCTGGTGAGTCTATATAATGTCCCTTGATTTGTGTTTTTCTGAGGTATTTACCTGATTAAATTCCATTAATTTATTTTTGGCACCAGTATCACAGAAGTAATTCTGTTTTTTCATTGAGTCCCATCTCTTGAATAATGTGGTGATTGACAGACTTCTCCACCATAAAACTAATATGTTATATTTGTAATTAATAAGTATTTTGTGGGAAGGTACTTTGAATACTCTGGATATCGCAATCTTCATAACACTTTCAACTTACTCATAATTACTTAATATCATTATGTACTCATGGTTTCCAGTTTTATTTATTATTAACAAATAAATATGCCAATCATCTTTGTAGCTTATATATTTAATTTTTACCTCAATTTTTACTTTAATTTCAGTAGGTCCTATTTTTTTCAAATCCTCATGCTCAATAGTCTCATGTCTGTACTTAAGTAGACTGGGAGAAGTTTATTTCATTAAAATATTAAACATTCTTCAGTATAGTTTGTGTGAATTACTTCAAATTCTGTGTGTGTCATACCTAAAATAACTTTTCAAATCAGATGGAACAGTCTAGAAACATGAACTATAGGTGATACTGAGGCCAAAGTTTCATATAGGATTTCCTTTTTTAATCTTGGCATTTATGTCATCAGATATTTATTTTATACAGATTTCTTTGCCGAATGTGCTGAGTATAGATTTTTAGATGTTTGTGTTTAGAAAGACAAGTTGGAAGGCCGATGCTTTAAGCTAAATGAGATATTTCAAATGTTTAAAGTACAATAGTGACAGTGGGTTGAAATCTCAGGGAGTGACTCCAGAGATGTTTAGGAGAATAAACTGAGGGAGAAAATTGAACTTATGCATATCTGGGATAAGTGAAAGAAAGTTATAAAATGATTCTTCTTAGGCCTTACCTGCTTTCTACTTCTGCACATAAGCACTCAAATATTTAATGTTTTTTTAAAGAGAAAACTTTATTAATATACTGTCAAATTAAAAAAAAAAAATCACCTGTAAAACATGTGAGGCCAAATTGGATATAATTTGCCATAACAGACATATGAGTGAAGAATTCATTAGATGTTTGATGGTGTAACTATTAAATATCTGGGCCTGAATAGATATCATTTAAGTTCAGATTTGTGTTTAAATTTGTTGTACAAATTTTCAAATCAACCACGGTGAGTATCTATTTTTGCTTGACAGAGAGAAGAGCGTGAGGTTATGTGATTATATTCAAGGCGCTGAGAACCTCCATTCACATTGAAGTGGTTTCCTCAATTAGTTTTTTTAAAAAATACTAGACCTTTTAAATTCTTGCACAAAAATCTTTCCAAAAAGCAGAGAAAAGAAAATCCTTGCTTTTAACACATAAAGAAGTAATTTGTGTGACAATACTTTACAAAGAATAAGTGGGACAGAGATTTATTAAATATTATTGAAAGTAAGGTATTATTAATTTGAATTTGTTTTAAGTTAAGATGCTAAGTATAATCTTCACAAGCTTTTTAAGAAAATAATATAAAATGTATACTGGAAAAGATACAACAGAAAATTTAAAAATTACACTTGAAATTATTGATTTAACACAACAGATGCCTGGAATCAAGGAATAAACTAAAAAAGACATAAGACATATAGAAAATAAATTGCAAGAAGGAAAACAGAAGTCATCTATTTAAATTTAAATAGCAAAATAAGTCAATTGAAAGGCAGAATTGGAAAAATGCATGAAAAAGAAAACATGATCCAAATATATACCAGTCTATAGACACACTTAAGATATGAAGACACAAATAGGTTGAAAATAAAGGAAGGTGAAAGATAAGCCATGTGTTATTAATTGAAAGTGTCACTGCAAGGGATATATTAAAGTCTTATCACTTATACCTGTCAATGTAACCTTGTTTGGGGAACTAGGCTCATTCTTTCAAGATACTATAAGAGTAAGGTAGGTCCTGATCCTAATATCTTCTGATGGGAGTATTATAAAAGGAGAGAACAGACAGGGAGATGGAGAGAGTCACATAGGCAAGAAAGATGCCATGTGAAGATAGAGGCCAATGCATCTATGTGCATCCAAGGAATGCCAAAAAAAGCCAGGGGCTACAAGAAACTGGAAGAGATGGAGGGTATTCCCCTAGAACCAAAAGAGAAAGATCATAGCTCTGCCAATACCCTAAATTTGGACCTCTAACCTCCAAAATTGTCAGAGAATATATTAATTTGTTATGGAAGCCCTAGGAAACTAAGACACCATGCTAAGCAGTAGCAAAAGAGAGCTGAATTAGCTATACTGACATCTGACATGTTAGACTTTAAGTAAAAAAGTGTTACCAGACAAAAAGTACATTTAAAAATTATAAAAGTGTTAATCTATTGGGAATATCAAACAATTAGAAATATATACATGGGGGTTGGAGCCAAGATGGAAGACTAGTCAGATGCACTAAGCCATCCCACTGCAACAAAGACATGAAAAACCAAGTAAAACATACACAGACATCAATCCTGGATCCCTGAACGTTAAATGAAGGGATAAAGTATTAGATTGGAAGTCACTGAAGAAAAGAAAAAATAGAAAATGGGGCAAAAATCGAGATACAGAGTGAAGGTTCCCTGCCAGACAGCATAACTCAGCATGGCCATCTTGGAATAAAACCAACAACCTCACATGCAGAAAGGTACCTCCATAGAATTCCCAATAAGAGGTAGAGGTACGACACAAACATACCCAGGGCTAAGCAAGATCACATTTGCTGCCTGTAGCTTAAGGAGGAGACCAAAATCTTTCCTGTGGTAACCACAGGAGAACAATCCTACAGCCCCTACCCCTCTGAAGAACAGCCGCTATAACCACCCCATCCTGCCAACTGCAAATGCCAGGAACCACAGTACCAACCCACCCTATTGCCCTCCTCCATTTAGCACCCTCTGCCCCTGCCTTTGCCCCCCTTCTACCTCTTTCTTCCACTCTTCTGGCTGCAGCCCCAAGGGGACCTGGCCCAGACCTCTGGCCCTTTCCCACAGGCTCCAGGTGCCTCCTGCCACCCATTGTGGCCCCAAGGGGACCTTACCTGAACTGCAGGCCCTTCCCTGACAGCTCCAGACCCCTATTGCCACCAGCCTCAGCCCAGAGGGTACACAGGCAGGACTCTAGACACTTCTTCACTGGCTCTTGACCCCTCATGCTGTCCACCATGGCCCCATGGCCCCAAGGAGACCTGGTTAGGAGCCAAGTCCCCTCCCTACTGGCAATGGAAACACCACCACCCCCATTGTGGTCCCAAGGGGAGCTGGGCCAGATGCCAGGTCAATAATCACTGGCTGAAGACACTCCCTTCCACTGACCACCATGGCCCTACTCCAGGCCTGGCCAGGTTCATACTTCAGACAAAAGACCCATCTCCATACTTTCCCCCACTGGTGGATCTGCCCTGAGGCACTATAGCTCAGTGACCGGCCCTGTACACCTGGACAAGGTAGTGAGAACTATCATGCCCACAGATGAGCAAACAAAGTATGCCCAGCCCACCCAACAAGTATAATAATCAAGAAAAAAAAAAAAAAAAGACAAAACAAGCAAACCTACAATCAGTAAATAAAGAAAATAATTCCTGAATGTCATGAAGACAACAGACAATACCAAAACACGTAAAACAACAAGACAAGCAAGTGACCAGAATAAGCAACTGTTGGCCTTCCAACAGAAGAATAGGCACCGAAACCACCTGATAGAGGATTCCAAAATCTAATATTCAGGTTTTCCAAGACATTAGGAAAGAGATCAAGGAAAATGCAGACAAAATCATGAAAAAGACAGCCAAAACCAACCAAAACATAGCCAAAGTAAAAAGAAAACACAGACAAATCAATAGAGGAATTCAGAAAAATAATACAGAATAAAATTTCAAAATAAATAAACAGATATTACACAAAAACAGAAATTACAAATCCAAATGATAATCAACAAGGTTTCAGAAATGACTGTCATAGAAGGTTTGAGAAGCAGATTTGAAGCAATGGAAGACAGGATAAGAGAAACTGAAAAACAAATCTTCAGATACCAATTTGTTTGAGGAAAAATCAGAGAAAAAATTGAAGAATACCTGAGAACAATGTGGAATACAATCAAGACCAAATTTTGCGAGTGATTGGAGTTCCAGAATAGGGGGAGAAAATGGAAAACACAAAGATCACTGAAGATTGCTGACAGAAAACTTCCCTAATATGAAAAATGAAATCTGACTATCCAAGAAGCTCAACAAACCCCATATAGGATTTTTTTTTGTTGGTGGTGCCATCAAGTAGGTTCTGACTCATAGTGACCCTATGTACCACAGGACAAAACACTGCCCAGTCCTGTGCCATTCTTACAATCTTTATGCTTGAGCCCATTATTGCAGCCACTGTGTCAGTCCATCTCATTGAGTCTTCCTCTTTTCCGCTGACCCTGTACTTTACAAAGCATGATGTTCTTCTTCAGGGACTGATGCCTCCTGACGACATTCAAAAGTATATAAAACGCAGTCTTGCTATCCTCGCTTCTAGGGAGCATTCTGGTTGTACTTCTTCCAAGACAGATTTGTTCATTCTTTTGGGACTCCATGGTATATTCAATATACTTCGCCAACACCACAATTCAAACACCACAATTCAAATTTTCTTCAGTTTTCCTTGTTCATTGTCCAGCTTTCACATGCATATGATGCTACTGAAAATACTATGGCTTGGGTTAGGCACACCTTAGTCTTCAAGGTGACATCTTTGCTTTTCAACACTTTAAAGAAGTCATTTGCAGGAGATTTACCCAATGCAATGTGTGTTTTGATTTATCGACTGCTGCTTCCATGGGTGTTGATTGTGGATCGAAGTAAAATGACATCCTGGACAACTTCAACCTTTTCTCCATTTTTCAGGATGTGGCTTATTGGTCTAGTTGTGAGGATTTTGTTTTCTTTATGTTGAGCTATAATCCGTCCTGAAGGTCTTTGATTTTCATTCGTAAGTGCTTCAATTCCTCTTCACTTTCAGCAAGCAAGGTTGTGTCATCTGCATAATGAAGGTTGTTAATAAGTCTTCCTCCAATCTTGATGCCCCATTCATCTTCATATAGTCCACCTTCTCAGATAATTTGCTCAGCATACAGATTGAATAGTTATGGTGAAAGGATACCTTGCTGCACACATTTCCTGAATTTAAACCACTCAGTATCCCCGTGTTCTGGCATTGTTTCTGTCACCAAGGCCATATTTTCCAACTACCAATCCTTCTTTGTTTCCAACTTTTGCATTTCAATCACCAGTAATTATCAACGCATCCTGATTGCATATTTGATCAATTTCAGACTGCAGAAACTGATAAAAATCTTCAATTTCTTCATCTTTGGCCTTAGTGGTTGGTGCGTAAATTTGAATAATATACGTATTAAATGGCCTTCCGGAATATGGATATTATCCTATCACTGACAGCATTGTACTTCAGGATAGATCTTAAAATGTTCTTTTTGACAATGAATGCAACACCATTCCTCTTCAAATTGTCAGTCCCGGCGTAACACACTATATGATTGTCTGATTCAATATGGCCAATACCAGTCCATTTCAGCTCACAAATGCCTAGGATGTTGATGTTTATGCATTCCATTTCATTTTTAACGATTTTGAATTTTCCTAGACTCATACTTAGTGCATTCAAGGTTCCAATTATTAATGGATGTTTGCAGCTGTGTCTCCTCAATTTGAGTAATGCCACATCAGCAAATGAAGATCTCGAAAGCTTAACTCCATCTGCATCATTAAGAACAACTCTACTTTGAGAAGGCAGCTCTTCCCTAGTTGTCTTTTTTTTTTTTTAATTAACTTTTATTAAGCTTCAAGTGAACATTTACAATTCCAATCAGTCTGTCACATATAAGTTTACATGTATCTTACTCCCTTCTCCCGCTTGCTCTCCCCCTATTGAGTCAGCCCTTTCAGTCTCTCCTTTCGTGACAATTTTGCCTTCTTCCCTCTCTATCTTCCCATCCCCCCTCCAGTCAAGAGTTGCCAACACACTCTCCAGTGTCCACCTGATTTAATTAGCTCTCTCTTCGTCAGCATCTCTCTCCCCCCGCTGACCAGTCCCTTTCATGTCTGATGAGTTGTCTTTGGTGAAGGTTCCTGTCCTGTGCCAACAGAAGGTCTGGGGAGCATTGCCACCGGGATTCCTCTAGTCGCAGTCAGACCATTAGCTATGGTCTTTTTATGAGAATATGGGGTCTGTATCCCACTGATCTCCTGCTCTCTCAGGAGTTCTCTGTTGTGCTCCCTGACAGGGCAGTCATCGATTGTGGCCAGGCACCAACTAGTTCTTCTGGTCTCCGGATGATGTAGGTCTCTGGTTCATGTGGCCCTTTCTGTCTCTTGGGTTCTTAGTTGTTGTGTGACCTTGGTGTTCTACATTTTCCTTTGCTCTAGGTGGGTTGAGACCAATTGATGTATCTTAGATGGCCGCTTGTTAGCATTTGGGACCCCAGACGCCACATTTCAAAGTGGGATGCAGAATGTTTTCATAATAGAATTATTTTGCCAATTGACTTAGAAGTCCCCTCAAACCATGTTCCCCACACCCCCGCCCCTGCTCCGCTGACCTTTGAAGCATTCATTTTATCCCAGAAACCTCTTTGCTGATCTTCCTTGTATTGAGTGTTGTCTTTCCCCTCACCCAAAGCAGTTCTTATCTACTGATGATCAATAAAAAAACCCTCTCCCTCCCTCCCTCCCCCCTTCGTAACCACAAAAGTATGTGTTCTTCTCAGTTTTTTCTATTTCTCCAGATCTTATAATAGTGGTCTTATACAATATTTGTCCTTTTGCCTCTGACTCATTTCGCTCAGCATAATGCCTTCCAGATTCCTCCATGTTATGAAATGTTTCAGAGATTCGTCACTGTTCTTTATCGATGCGTAGTATTCCATTGTGTGAATATACCACAATTTATTTACCCATTCGTCCGTTGACGGATATCTTGGTTGCTTCCAGCTTTTTGCTATTGTAAACAGAGCTGCAATAAACATGGGTGTGCATATATCTGTTTGTGTGAAGGCTCTTGTATCTCTAGGGTATATTCTGAGGAGTGGGATTTCTGGGTTGTATGGTAGTTCTATTTCTAACTGTTTAAGATAACGCCAGATGGATTTCCAAAGTGGTTGTACCATTTGACATTCCCACCAGCAGTGTATGAGAGTTCCAATCTCTCCGCAGCCTCTCCAACATTTATTATTTTGTGTTTTTTGGATTAATGCCAGCCTAGTTGGTGTGAGATGGAATCTCATCGTAGTTTTAATTTGCATTTCTCTAATGGCTAATGATGGAGAGCACTTTCTCATGTATCTGTTGGCTGCCTGAATATCTTCTTTAGTGAAATGTGTGTTCATATCCTTTGCCCACTTCTTGAGTGGGTTGTTTGTCTTTTTGTGGTTGAGTTTTGACAGAATCATGTAGATTTTAGAGATCAGGCGCTGGTCTGAGATGTCATAGCTGAATATTCTTTCCCAGTCTGTAGGTGGTCTTTTTACTCTTTTGGTGAAGTCTTTAGATGAGCATAGGTGTTTGATTTTTAGGAGCTCTCAGTTATCTGGTTTCTCTTCATCATTTTTGGTAATGTTTTGTATTCTGTTTATGCCCTGTGTTAGTGCTCCTAGGGTTGTCCCTATTTTTTCTTCCATGATCTTTATCGTTTTAGTCTTTGATCCACTTGGAGTTAGATTTTGTGCATGGTGTGAGGTATGGGTCCTGTTTCATTCTTTTGCAAATGGATATCCAGTTATGCCAGCACCATTTGTTAAAAAGACTATCTTTTCCCCAATTAACTGACTCTGGTCCTTTGTCAAATATCAGCTGCTCATACATGGATGGATTTATATCTGGGTTCTCAATTCTGTTCCATTGGCCTATGTGCCTATTGTTGTACCAGTACCAGGCTGTTTTGACTACTGTAGCTGTATAATAGGTTCTGAAATCAGGTAGAGTGAGGCCTCCCACTTTCTTCCTCTTTTTCAGTAATGCTTTGCTTATCCGGGGGTTCTTTCCCTTCCATATGAAATTGGGGATTTGTTTCTCTATCCCCGTAAAATATAATATTGGAATTTGGATCGGGAGTGCGTTATATGTATAGATGGCTTTTGGTAGAGTAGACATTTTTACTATGTTAAGTCTTCCTATCCATGAGCAAGGTATGTTTTTCCACTTAAGTATGTCCTTTTGAATTTCTTGTAATAGAGCTTTGTAGTTTTCTTTGTATAGGTCTTTTACATCCTTGGTAAGATTTATTCCTAAGTATCTTATCTTCTTGGGGGCTACTGTGAATGGTATTGATTTGGTTATTTCCTCTTCGGTGTTCTTTTTGTTGATGTAGAGGAATCCAAGTGATTTTTGTATGTTTATTTTATAACCTGAGACTCTTCCAAACTTTTCTACTAGTTTCAGTAGTTTTCTGGAGGATTCCTTAGGGTTTTCCGTGTATACGATCATGTCATCCGCAAATAGTGATAACTTTACTTCCTCCTTGCCAATCCGGATACCCTTTATTTCTTTGTCTAGCCTAATTGCCCTGGCTAGGACTTCAAGTACGATGTGGAATAAGAGCGGTGATAAAGGGCATCCTTGTCTGGTTCCCGTTCTCAAGGGAAATGCTTTCAGGCTCTCTCCATTTAGAGTGATATTGGCTGTTAGCTTTGCATAGATGCCCTTTATTATGTTGAGGAATTTTCCTTCAATTCTTATTTTGGTAAGAGTTTTTATCATGAATGGGTGTTGGACTTTGTCAAATGCCTTTTCTGCATCTATTGATAAGATCATGTGGTTTTTGTCTTTTGTTTTATTTATGTGATGGATTACATTAATAGTTTTTCTGATATTAAACCAGCCTTGCATACCTGGTATAAATCCAACTTGATCATGGTGAATTATTTTTTTGATATGTTGTTGGATTCTATTGGCTAGAATTTTGTTGAGGATTTTTGCATCAATGTTCATGAGGGATATAGGTCTATAATTTTCTTTTTTTGTAATGTCTTTACCTGGTTTTGGTATCAGGGAGATGGTAGCTTCATAGAATGAGTTGGGTAGTATTCCGTCTTTTTCTATGCTTTGAAATACCTTCAGTAGTAGTGGTGTTAAGTCTTCTCTGAAGGTTTGGTAGAACTCTGCAGTGAAGCCGTCCGGGCCAGGGCTTTTTTTTTGTTGGAAGTTGTTTGATTACCGTTTCAATCTCTTTTTTTGTTATGGGTCTATTTAGTTGTTCTACTTCTGAATGTGTTAGTTTAGGTAGGTAGTGTTTTTCCAAGAATTCATCCATTTCTTCTAGGTTTTCAAATTTGTTAGAGTACAATTTTTCGTAGTAATCTGAAATGATTCTTTTAATTTCATTTGGCTCTGTTGTGATGTGGTCCTTCTCATTTCTTATTCGGGTTTAATTGTTTCCTTTCCTGTTTTTCTTTAGTCAGTCTAGCTAATGGTTTATCAATTTTGTTAATTTTTTCCAAGAACCAGCTTTTGACTTTGTTAATTCTTTCAATTGTTTTTCTGTTCTCTAATTCATTTAGTTTAGCTCTAATTTTTATTATTTGTTTTCTTCTGGTGCCTGATGGGTTCTTTTGTTGCTCACTTTCTATTTGTTCCAGTTGTCGGGACAGTTCTCTGATTTTGGCTCTTTCTTCTTTTTGTATGTGTGCATTTATCGATATAAATTGGCCTCTGAGCACTGCTTTTGCTCTGTCCCAGAGGTTTTGATAGGAAGTATTTTCATTCTCGTTGCTTTCTAAGAATTTCCTTATTCCCTCCTTGATGTCTTCTATAACCCAGTCTTTTTTCAGCAGGGTATTGTTCTTTTTCCAAGTATTTGATTTCTTTTCCCTAGTTTTTCTGTTATTGATTTCTAGTTTCATTGCCTTGTGGTCTGAGAAGATGCTTTGTAATATTTCGATGTTTTGGACTCTGCAAAGATTTGTTTTATGACCTAGTATGTGGTCTATTCTAGAGAATGTTCCATGTGCACTAGAAAAAAAAGTATATTTTGTAGCAGTTGGGTGGAGAGTTCTGTATAAGTCAATGAGGTCAAGTTGGTTGATTGTTGTAAGTAGGTCTTCCGTGTCTCTATTGAGCTTCTTACTGGATGTCCTGTCCTTCTCCGAAAGTGGTGTGTTGAAGTCTCCTACTATAAATGTGGAGGTGTCTCTCTCACTTTTCAATTCTGTTCAAACTTGATTTCTGTATCTTGCAGCCCTGTCATTGGGTGCATAAATATTTAATATGGTTATGTCTTCCTGATCAATTGTCCCTTTTATCATTATATAGTGTCCTTCTTTATCCTTTGTGGTGGATTTAAGTCTAAAGTCTATTTTGTCAGAAATTAATATTGCTACTCCTCTTCTTTTTTGCTCATTGTTTGCTTGATATATTTTTTTCCATCCTTTGAGTTTTAGTTTGTGTCTCTAAGTCTAAGGTGTGTCTCTTTTAGGCAGCATATAGATGGTTCGTGTTTCTCTATCCTGTCCGTGACTCTCTGTCTCTTTATGTGTGTTGTTGGCCATTTCATTTTTCCACATAGTTTTTTGTGCTGAGACATTTTTCTTAGTAGATTGTGAGATCCTCATTTTCATAATGTTTAACCTTATGTTAGTTGAGTCGTTACGTTTTTCTTGGCTTTTTTCTTCAGTTATGGAGTTGATATTCCTTTTTGTGGTTACCTTATTATTTACCCCTATTTTTCTAAGTAAAAACCTAACTTGTGTCGTTCTATATCGCCTTGTATCACTCTCTATCTGGCAGTTCTATGCCTCCTATATTTAGTCCCTCTTTTTGATTATTGTGATCTTTTATCTATTGATTTCCATGATTCCCTGTTATGTGTATTATTTTGTTTATTTATTTATTTTTTAGAATTAATCTTCTTTTGTTTGTTTTTGTGCTTTCCCTATTTGAGTTGATATCAGGACGTTCTGTTTTGTGAGCTTGTATTGTGCTGGTACCTGATATTATTGGTTTTCTAACCAAACAATCTCCTTTAGCATTTCTTGTAGCCTTGGTTTGGTTTTTGCAAATTCTCTAAACTTGTGTTTATCTGTAAATATCTTAATTTCGCCTTCATATTTCAGAGAGAGTTTTGCTGGATATATGATCCTTGGTTGGCAGTTTTTCTCCTTCAGTGTTCTGTATATGTCGTCCCATTCCCTTCTTGCCTGCATGGTTTCTGCTGAGTAGTCAGAACATATTCTTATTGATTCTCCCTTGAAGCAAACCTTTCTTTTCTCCCTGGCTGCTTTTAAAATTTTCTGTTTATCTTTGGTTTTGGTGAGTTTGATGATAATATGTCTTGGTGTTTTTCTTTTTGGATCAATCTTAAATGGGGTTCGATGAGCATCTTGGATAGATATCCTTTCGTCTTTCATGATGTCAGGGAAGTTTTGTGTCAGGAGTTCTTCAACTATTTTCTCTGTGTTTTCTGTCCCCCCTCCCTGTTCTGGGACTCCAATCACTCGCAAGTTATCTTTCTTGATACAGTCCCACATGATTCTTAGGGTTTCTTCATTTTTTTTAATTCTTTTATCTGATTTTTTTTCGGCTATGTTGGTGTTGATTCCCTGGTCCTCCGGATGTCCCAGTCTACATCTAATTGCTCTAGTCTGCTCCTCTGACTTCCTATTGCGTTGTCTAATTCTGTAATTTTATTGTTAATCTTTTGGATTTCTACATGCTGTCTCTCTATGGATTCTTGCAACTTATTAATTTTTCCAGTATGTTCTTGAATAATCTTTTTGAGTTCTTCAACAGTTTTATCAGTGTGTTCCTTGGCTTTTTCTGCAGTTAGCCTAATTTCATTTGTGATGTCTTGAAGCATTCTGTAAATTAGTTTTTTATATTCTGTATCTGATAATTCCAGGATTGTATCTTCATTTGGGAAAGATTTTGACTCTTTTGTTTGGGGGGTTGGAGAAGCCGTCATGGTCTGCTTCTTTATGTGGTTTGATATGGACTGCTGTCTCCGAGCCATCACTGGGAAACTAGTTTTTCCAGAAAATCCACTAAAAAAAATGCAGTCAGATCCCTATCAGAGTTCTCCCTCTGGCTCAGGCTTTTCGGATGTTAATGGAGGCGCCTGGGGAGAGTGGGGGAGGGATCAGAGAGCTCGGAGTGTAGCACCTCAGAATATAGCCAGAGTTGTTTGTCTTACTTGGAATGACTCTTATATCTGAGATTTCCGTGGGGCACGTAGCCTATATGTACTGGGTGTGTGGAGATTGCCCCCCGGGGGGTCTGGCCCGCTGACCTCACGGTCAGATCCTCCGCTGTCAGCCCCACCCCCAAGGTTAAGGCTCCCATACTGGGACAGTGCACTCCCGTCTCTAAAATCCATCGCTGCCTCCCGGGGGCTCCCCGTCCCTCCAGCCGCATCCCTCGCCGCTCCCGCGAACCGGGTGGGACTGCGCGTCCCGGCTGGGACGCCGCTCTCCCCGCTCCAACACCAGCCACTGCCTCCCGGGGACTTCTCCCTCCTGCGCGCCACGCCGCTCGTGCGAACTGGGTGGGTGCCTCCCGCACGAACGACTGGACCCCCCCCCGGGTCAATTCAGGGAAATGTAGGTGGTCCCCATGCTCGCGCCCTGCCCGCTTCCGGCCAAACTCCTGGCGGGACGGCTCCCGGGCTGGTACGCTGCTCTCCCCGCGCCAAGACCAGTCACTGCCTCCTGGGGACTTCTCCCACTGGCTGCACCACCACGCCGCCCGCTCCAACCGGCTGCTGGGCTCGCTCCCGGGATGAGTTCGGGGGCTAGGGCTGGGCCCCTTGTCTGTGCCGTCTGCCCCCCTGGATTCTGCCCCAACTCGGGCTCCGAAGGTCACCTGCCTGGTGTGCTGGCTCCTGGCTCTGAAAACAATCGCTGTCTCCCCGTATTTGTTCGTTCTCCGTCTCTAAATCTGTGTTTGTTGTTCAGAGTTCGTAGATTGTTATGTATGTGATCGATTCACTTGTTTTTCCGAGTCTTTGTTGCAAGAGGGATCCGTGTTAGCGTCTACCTAGTCCGCCATCTTGGCCCCGCCTTCCCCTAGTCGTCTTTTGAATGTATCCCAACCTCTAGGGCTCATCTCCTGGCACTATGTCAGACAACGTTCCACCACTATTCATAAGGTTTTCACTGGTTGATTCTTTTCAGAAGTAGACTGCCTGGTCCTTCTGCATCTGTCTTTGTCTAGAAGATCAACTGAAACCTGTCCTCCATAGGTGACCCTGCTGGTATCTGAATACAAGTGGCATAGCTTCCAGCATCACAGCAGCATGCAAGCCCGACAGTACAACAAACTGACAGACGCATGGGGGAATGAGATAGATTAGTGATAGTTATATTGATGAGATCTACAAGATTAGATAGTGTCTCAAGCCAATCTCTTTTGAGGTATAAAAGAAACAAATGAGCAAAGAGACATGGGGACCTCATACCACAAAGAAAGCAGCACAGGGAGCAGAGCGCATCCTGTGGACCTGAAGTTTCTGTGCTGAGAAGCTCCTAGACCAAGTGAAGATTGATGACAAAGACCTGACAGAGAGAGAAAGCCTGCCGCTGGAGCTGACCCTCTGTGATTTTGACTTCTAGCCTACTAGACAGTGAGAGAATAAGTTTCTCTTTGTTAAAGTCGTGCACTTGTAATATTTCTGTTATAGCAGAATTAGATGCCTAGGACACTTCCCAAATAGAATATCTTTATGTGTGTGTGTGTATATATATATATATATATATCATCAATTTGGTGCTTGTCTCTGTAGAAAATCTTTCATATTGTACTCTCACAAACGAGAGATGCTGGCTTTTTTTCCAATCATTTTCACACATTTAAAGTATAGTTTTCTTAATAAAGAATAAATACGAAGGATTTAATTTTCTTATTTTGCTGTATTTTCTTAATAATGTATGCAAGAAGAAATCATTTCCATGGTTTAGAGGACATATGCACAGATTTCTAAATACTTTATTATCTAGAGGTATTTTATTTAATTTCAATTATGTATTTAGGTACTTTCCAAAATATCAGTTATGCCATTTCCCCTGGTAACCATATTAGCATATAATAAGTATTTGAATGAAATATTAAAAAATATATTTAAAATTTATTTATTAGTCTATAATAAATATTTAATTGTGAGAAGCTTAAGAAATAGTAGATTGGGCCTCAAAAGCATATATTATGAGCCAAGTTAGTGAAGATTCAGAAAACTAAAGGTCATAGACAATGTTGTCATTAAACAGAGGCCAACATCACTATCTCGATCCTCGTTTTCAAATGGAGAATGAGAGAGCTCTAGTTTTCTTCTCTTTGGACCAGTCTCAGCTCAGATACATTGAAGAACTTCAAATTATAAATCGTTGTTGTTAGTTGCCCTCCAGTCAGCTCCAACACTCAGCAGCCCCATGTGGGCAGAATAGAACTGCTATGTAGGGTTTCCCTTTTCTCTTTTTTGGTGTCAAATAGCTTTTTTTTTTTTTTTTAATTTTTATTATGCTTTAAGTGAAAGTTTACAAATCAAGTCATTCTTCCATACAAAAACTTAAATACACCTTGCTACATACTCCCAGTTGCTCTCCCGTAATGAGACAGCCCATTCCCTCCCTCCACTCTCTCTTTTCATGTCCATTTCTCCAGCTTCTAACCCCCTGTACCCTCTCCTTTCCCCTCCAGGCAGGAAATGCCAACATAGTCTCATGTGTCCACCTGATCCAAGAAGCTCACTCCTCACCAGCATCCCTCTCCATCCCATTGTCCAGTACAATCCATGTTTGAAGAGTTGGCTTTGGGAATGGTGCCTGTCCTGGGCCAACAGAAGGTCTGGGGACCATGACCACTGGGGTCCTTCCAGTCTCAGTCAGACCATTAAGTCTGGTCTTTTTATGAGAATTTGGGGTCTGCATCCCACTGTCCTCCTGCTCCCTCAGGGGTTCTCTGTTGCGTTCCCTGTTAGGGCAGTCATCGGTTCTAGCCAGGCACCATCTAGTTCTTCTGGTATCAGGCTGATGTAGTCTCTGGCTTATGTGGCCCTTTCAGTCTCTTGAGTTCATAATTACCTTGTGTCCTTGGCATTCTTCATTCTCCTTTGGTCCAGGTGGGATGAGACCCATTGATGCATCTTAGATGGCCTCTTGCTAGCATTTAAGACCCCAGATGCCACTATCCAAAGTGGGTTGCAGAATGTTTTCTTAATAGATTTCATTATGCCAATTGACTTAGATGTTCCCAGAAACCATGGTCCCCAAATCCCTGCCCCTGCTACTCTGGCCTTCGAACCATTCAGTTTATTCAGGAAACTTCTTTGCTTTTGGTTTAGTCTAGCTGTGCTGACCTTGCCTATATTGTGTGTTGTTTTTCCCTTCAACTAAAGTACTTCTTATCTAGTAATTAGTGAATACTGCTCTCTCACCCTCCCTCTCTTCCCCCTCTCATAACTGTCAAAGAATATAGTTTTCTTTGTTTAAACTATTTCTTGTTTTTTTTTTTTTAATTTTTATTATGCTTTAAGTGAAAGTTTACAAATCAAGTCAGCCTCTCACACAAAAATCTATATACATCTTGTTACATACTCCCAATTGCTCTCCCCCTAATGAGACAACCGGCTCCCTCCCCCCACTCTCTATTTTCCTGTCCATTTCACCAGCTTCTAACCCCCCTACCCTCTCATCTCCCCCCAAGGAGGAGGTGCCAACATAGTCTCAACTGTCCACCTAATCTAAGAAGCTCACTCCTCACCAGCGTCCCTCTCCAAACCATTGTCCAGTCCAATCCAGGTCTGAAGAGTTCGCTTTGGGGATGGTTCCTGTCCTACGCCAACAGAAGGTCTGAGGGCCATGGCCACCGGGGTCCTTCTAGTTTCATTCAGACCATTACCCTGGTCTTTTTGATGTGAATTTGGGGCCTGCATCCTACTGCTCTCCTGGTCCCTCAGAGGTTCTCTGTTGCGTTTCCTGTCAGGGCAGTCATCTGTTGTAGCCAGGCACCATCTAGCTCTCCTGGTCTCAGGCTGATGTAGTCTCTGGTTTATGTTGCCCTTTCTGTCTCTTGGGCTTGTAATTACCTTGTGTCCTTGGTGTTCTTCATTCTTCTTTGATCCAGGTGGGATGAGAGCAATTGATGCATCTTAGATGGCTGCTTGCTAGCATTTAAGACCACAGACGCCTCTCTCCAAGGTGGGATGCAGAATGTTTTCTTAATAGACTTTATTATGCCAATTGACTTAGAAGTCCCCTGAAACCGAGGTCCCCAAACCAACGCCCATGCTATGCTGGCCTTAGAAGCATTCAGTTTATTCCAGAAACTGCTTTTGGTTTAGTCCAGTTGTGCTGACCTCGTCTGTATTGTGTATTATCTTTCCCTTCACTTAAAGTAGTTCCTATCTACAATCTAACCAGTAAATCCCCCTCTCCCACAATTCCTCCCTCCCCCCTCTCGTAACCATCAAAGAGTATTTTCTTCTCTGTTTAAACTATTTCAAGAGTTCTTATAATAGTGGTCTTATACAATATTTGTCCTTTTTCAACAGACTAATTTCACTCGGCATAATGTCTTCCATATTCCTCACATGTTATGAGATGTTTCACAGACTCATCACTGTTCTTTATCAATCTTTAGTATTCCATTGTGTGAATATATCATAATTTATTTATCCATTCATCCGTTGATGTGCACCTTGGTTGCTTCCATCATTTTGCTATTGTAAACAGTGTTGCAATGAACATGGGTATACATACATCTGCTGATGTAAAGGCTCTTATTTCTCTAGGATATATTCCAAGGAGTAGGATTGCTGGATTGTATGGTAATTCTATTTCTAGCTTTTTAAGGAAGCGCCATATCGATTTCCAAAGTGGTTGTACCATTTTACAGTCCCACCAGCAGTGTATAAGTGTTCCAATCTCTCCACAGCCTCTCCAACGTTTATTGTTTTGTGTTTTTTGGATTAATGCCAGCCTTCTTGGAGTGAGATGAAATCTCATTGTAGTTTTGATTTGCATTTCTCTAATGGCTAATGATCGTGAGCATTTCCTCATGTATCTGTTAGCTACCTGAATGTCTTTTTTAGTGAATTGTATGTTCATCTTTTGATCATTTTTTTGATTGGGTTATTTGTCTTTTTGTAGTTGAGTTTTTGCAGTATTATGTAGATTTTAGAGATCAGGCATTGATCAGAAATGTCATTGCTAAAAACTTTTTCCCAGCCTGTAGGCAATCTTTTTACTCTTTCTGTGAAGCCTTTGGTTGAGCATAGGTGTCTGATTTTTAGGAGCTCTCTGTTATTTACTTTTTTTTCTGCATTGTTAGTTATATTTTCTATCCCGTTTATGCCATGTACTAGGACTCCTAACTTTGTCCCTATTTTTACTTCTATGATCTTTATCATTTTATATTTTATATTTAGGTCTTTGGTCCATTTTGAGTTAGTTTTTGTGTACGGTGTGAGGTATGAGTCTTGTTTCATTTTGGCAGATGGATATCCAGTTACGCCAGCACCATGTATTAAAAAGACTGTCTTTTCCCTCATTTAACTGTTTTTGGCCTTTGTCAGATATGAACACATCTGTGGATGGATTTCTGTCTGGATTCTCAATTTGGTTCCATTGGTCTATGTATCTGTTGTTGTGCCAGTACCAGACTGTTTTGACTGCTGTGGTAGAATTATAGGTTCTAAAATCATGTAGAGTATGGCCTCCCACTTTGTTCTTCTTTTTCAGTAATGTTTTACTTATCTGGGGCCTCTTTCCCTTCCATATGAAGTTGATGACTGTTTCTCCATCTCATTAAAGAATATTGTTGGGATTTGGGTAGGAATTGCATTAAATGTAGATAGCTTTTGGTAGAATAGACATTTTTATAATGTTAAGTCTTCTTATCCATGAGCAAGGAATGTTTTTCCACTTATGTAAGTCTCTTTGGTTTCTTGCAGAAGTGTAGTTTTCTTTGTATAAGTCTTTTACATCTCTGGTAAGATTTATCTTCTTGGGTGCTACTGTAAAAGGTATTGATATAGAGATTTCCTCTTTGGTATTCTTTTCGTTGATATAAAAGAATCCAACTGATTTGTGTATGTTTTTCTCGTATCCCGATATCCTGCTGAACTCTTCTATTAGTTTCAGTAGTTTTCTGGAGGATTCCTTAGGGTTTTCTCTGTATAAGATCATGGCATCCGCAAACAGAGATAATTTTACTTCTTCCTTGCCAATGTGGATGCCCTTTATTTCTTTGTCTATCCTAATTGCTCTGGCTAGGACCTCCAGCACAATGTTGAATAAGAGCGGTGATAAAGGGCATCCTTGTCTGGTTCCTGATCTCAAGGGGAATGCTTTCAGGCTGTCTCCATTTAGGATGAAGTTGGTTATTGGCTTTGTAGAAATGCCCTTTATTTTGTTGAGGACTTTTCCTTCTATTCCTATTTTGCTGAGAGTTTTTATCATGAATGGGTGTCGAACTTTGTCAAATGCCTTTTCTGCATCAATTGATAAAATCATGTAATTCTTGTCTTTTGTTTTATTTATGTGATGGATTACATTAATTGTTTTTCTAATGTTGAACCATTCTTGCATACCTGGTATGAATCCCACTTGGTCATGGTGAATTATTTTTTTGATATGTTGTTGAATTCTATTGGCTAGAATTTTGTTGAGGGTTTTTGCATCTAAGTTCATGGGGGATATAGGTCTGTAATTTTTTTTGTGGTGTCATTACCTGGGTTTTCTATCAGGGATATGTTGGCTTCATAGAATGAGTTTCGGAATATTCCATCCTTTTCTATGCCCTGAAATACCTTTAGTAGTAGTGGTGCTAACTCTTCTCTGAAAGTTTGGTAGAACCCTGCAGTGAAGCCATCCAGGCCAGGGCTTTTTTTGTTTTTGTTTTTGGGAGTTTTTTTGATTACCTTTTCAATCTCTTCTTTTGTTATTGGTCTATTTAGTTGTCCTACCTCTGTTTGTGTTAGTTTAGGTAGGTAGTGTGTGTTTCTAGGAATTCATCCATTTCTTCTAGGTTTTCAAATTTGTTAAAGTACAATTTTTCATAGTAATCTGGTATGATTCTTTTTAATTTCAGTTGGGTCTGTTGTAATATCACCCATCTCGTTTCTTGTTTGGGTTATTTGCTTCCTCTCCTGTTTTTCTTTTCTCGGTTTGGGGACTGATTTATCAATTTTGTTGATTTTTTCAAACAACCAGATTTTGTTGTTGTTAATTTTTTCAATTGTTTTTCTGTTTTCTATATCATTTAGTTCTGCTGTAATTTTTACGATTTGTTTTCTTCTGGTGCCTGAGGGTTTCTTTGGTTGCTCTCTTTCTATTTGTTCAAGTTGTAGGGATAATTCTTGGATTTTGGCCCTTTCTTCTTTTTGCATGTGTGTATTTATTGATATAAATTGGCCCCTGAGCACCACTTTTGCTGTGTCCCAAAGGTTCTGATAGGAAGTGTTTTCATTCTCATTGGATTTTATGTATTTCTTTATTCCATCCTTAACGTCTTCTAAAACCCAGGCTGTTTTGCACAGGGTATTGTTCAGTTTCCAAGTGTTTGATTTCTTTTCCTGCTTTTTCTTCTATTCATTTCCACTTTTATGGCCTTATGATCAGAGAAGATGCTTTGTAATATTTCATTGTTTTGGATTCTGCTAAGGTTTGTGTTATGACCTAATATGTGGTCTATTCTAGAGAATGTTCCATGTGCACTAGAAAAGAAAGTATACTTGGTTGCTGTTGGGTGGAGTGTTCTGTATATGCCTATGAGGTCAAGTTGGTTGATCGTGGCATTTAGATCTTCCATGTCTTTTTTGAGCTTCTTTCTGGATACCCTGTCCTTCACTGAAAGTGGTGTTTATATAGAGTTTTCAAGGCTATCACTGTTCTAAACTAAATCACCTGGCCTATCTACCGAGGTGCCCCTGGATGGGTTCACACCACCAAACTGTTGGTTAGTAGTCCAGCACTTAACAGTGTGTGCCACCTGGGGTATCCTCAAGTTGTTAATACAACCTTTTAATTCCCACTGTGGGAATAGACTCAATTTTAACCTTAACATTTTGGATTTCCCAGTAGATCCCATAAAGACACTTAATTAACTGTTATTTATTTATTTTTTTTTTAAGTTCATGATAAGGTTGGTCAATTAGTGTCTTCACCAGAAGAATCCCCAGGGTCTTATGCTTGAGTAAATATCCTCTTTGTTAGGCAGAGATAAATCTATGGTACTGTCTTCAAGAGAGAATCAGAAAATCTACTGAAAAAAAAATACTATTATTTACTCTGTGTAAATAGCTTAATTACTAGGTTGTTAGGATGAACCTAGACATTTGAAGGGACATCAGAAAAATATCTCTGTAAAAGCTCCCTGTGTGCTGATTGAAAAGAGAAAGAGATCCACTGAGGTTTATATATGTTCTTAAATGTTCCTGGATTTTAACGTGAACATGGTCTCCAATGACACTGAGGAAGCAAAGAAAAAGTACAGGTTTGAAAGATCAAAATATTGTATTCCAAAATTCATTCCTATTACCTTTAAGGTTAATGATACAGAAAAAAATAATTCACAATGTGTCTATAAACAAAACTCTTGTGGAATTCATAGAAAGTAAGTGTTTTCACTATTCTGTTGTTTTATGTACAAAGCAGTTACCACAGAATCCATTATAGTGTGAGTGCTAGACCGTAGGATTAAACCAATTAAATTCAGAATTACAAGAAAAGAAAATGTTTGTGTGAGTCATGATAAAGTTTCAGTGTACATATCTGAAAGGGCATTTGCATTTGTCTTTTTGGATAGGTCCATGAACAAAAATTCACAATAATTTTCATTAAAAATTCCACTGGTACATATTTCTTTGCATTTAATAAAGGCTTGGGTACATTATTGGTGCCCTGATGGCACAGTGGTTAAGAGCTCAGCTGCTAACCAAAAGGTCAGTGGTTCACATCCACCAACTGGTCCTAGACTACCCTGTGGGGCAGTTCTACTCTGTAGTATAGGGTCACCATGACTGATAGCAATAGGTTTTTTTTGGGGGGGGGGTCCTTTATTATTACTGAATGGAAATTAGTATTTCTTTTGTTGCTAAAGTTATCCATGAAGTCAAAACTGACTGAACAATTGAGTAAAGTAATTCCACATTTCATGTAAAATTTCAACTTGAAATTTATGCAGTAATTTCAACATTCACATTGTACTAAATTTCAAAAGTTCTTTCTAATGAAAGACATTTTAACTGGTAATATCAAGGAACCAAAAGATTAACTAGAAATGTATCATCCTAAATAACCATTTTTAAAAGTTCACCTATAAAAAATTCGGGTGTGATTCACTGTTTTAGATGTAAAAGAATACAGAGTAGACATAGTATACTGAAAGAGAGTGAGCAAAAGATTGTTTAAACAATAGATAGAACTGAGTTAACTTACGAAAAATATTTTCTTGTGGATACTGTAATATTGCAGAAGCTATATCTCAGTATCTTGGACAAAACTTTAAATCCAAGAAATTTGCAGATGCTTTTAATTTTTTAATAGGTAATAACAAAGTCACAGTATTAAAGTAAATAGGAAATGAAAATGGAGTTTAGAAAATAAGTGTCTAGACAGGAGGAAAAGGAGCCCTAGTGGTGCAGTGCTTAAAGCACTCAGTTGCTAAACTAAAGGTCGGTCATTAGAACCCATCACCTGTTCTACAGGAGGAGGATACGGAAATCTGCTTCCTTAAAGATCACAGCTTTGGAAAACCTATGGGGAACTTCTACTCTGTTGTATAGGGCCCCTGTGAATCATATTCAATTCAATGGCAGGTGGTTTGGTTTTTGTTATAGTTGTTGTTTTAGAGAAAAAGACAAAATAAACAGAATCAATCTTGGGTGCTGACTGCTAGGAAAAATGGTTAAAATTATGGGAGCAAGAGAACATATAAATTTCACTTGAGTTACTTTGTTTTTCATATCACCTTTATATTTGTATTTATTAATGCTCTCTTAACTCAGAAGTAATTCTTTTTTTTTTTTTTTCCAGCTCTGATGGAATTTAGAAGAAATTTAACCATGCGAAACCATACAATGGTGGCAACTTTTATTCTTGTAGGATTAACAGATGATCAAAACTGGCAAACTGTGATTTTTGTTTTTTTATTTCTAACATATTTATTGAGTGTCACTGTAAATCTGACTATTACTGTGCTCACTCTATTGGATGCCCAACTCAAAACACCCATGTATTTCTTCCTTCGGAATTTTTCATTTTTAGAAATGTCTTTTACATCCGTCTGCATCCCTAGGTACCTAGTCAGTATTGTGACTATGGATAAAACAATTTCCTATGATGCTTGTATGACACAATTGTTTTTTGCCATTTTTCTGGGTGCATCAGAGTTCTTCCTGTTGACTGCCATGTCTTATGATCGCTATGTGGCCATCTGCCAACCCCTTCACTATGTGACGATCATGAACAACAGAGTCTGTACCCAGCTGGTTGTTACCTCTTGGTTGGGTGGGTTGTTCGCAATCTCTCCTGGGCTTATCTTGTGCTTGAGGTTGGAATTCTGTGATGCCAACATTATTGACCACTTTGGCTGTGACTATTCTCCTGTCCTGAAACTCTCCTGCACAGACACACGGTCCATAGAATTGTTAGGTTTTATTTCAGCCATTGTCATACTGCTGATTACGCTGGCACTGGTGATACTCTCCTATGCATATATTCTGAGAACAATTCTGAAGATCCCTTCTGCCCAGCAGAGGAAGAAGGCTTTTTCCACCTGTTCCTCCCACATGATTGTTGTCTCTATCTCTTATGGCAGCTGCATTTTTATGTATATGAAACCTTCTGCAGAGGAAAGGGTAGCTTTAAATAAGGGGATAGCAGTGCTCAACACCTCAATTGCACCTCTCTTAAATCCTTTCATATATACCTTAAGAAATAAGCAAGTAAAAGAAGCCCTGAAGGACATAGTTCAAAAATGTATTATTACCTTAAAAAATAGCTTTTTTTTTTTAAAGGAAACCAAGGGTCATTGAAAATGTAGTTTATATGACTGCCTTCATATCACATCCATTTTACTTTACATTACGGTTTCGATTAAATCATCTACAAATACCCATTGTGCAGTCAATCTACTCCTGGATTTTTTTCCTTTAATGGCGTAAGCTGTATCCATGATGTTATGTTATTTGTTGCTGAAATTACATCACTCTTTCAACTTCTCTTATTTTTTATCTTCAAAATATTCCATTATGAATCAATCTTTGAAGCACAGTACTTCCAAATTTTTATAGCATACATGTGTTGAGATGTAGATCATTTGTGAATTCTATAAGCATTCATTTTATTTTATAAACCTCTAGTAAATCTTCATTATACTACATAATGTTAATATTTTACTAAGACATTTGCTCTTCCTAATGGCATAATAATGAGCCTGTATAAAAGTATTCATGTTTGAATTTAATGAAGATACTTAAAAAATATCTACAAATCTTTATGTTACTGCAAATCAAAGGGAAATTTTTTGTTTAACAAAGAATGCTTTATATCAGAATCTAACTTAAATAAACAGCCTATGTAGATTATACCTACCTAAGACTGAGGTATACCTCCTTCTCTCCATGCTAACATGCTTTCAGTAAGCATACCAACAGAATACAGTCAGAAAGTAGAGCTGCAAAAGACAGGTGCTGTCTGGTAACACTGCAAAGAGAAGGACTACAGTCACACACAAACACCCAACATTAAATTTTATGCTAGGTCTAGGTTTTTATAGATAATCTTTATCGAGTTGAGGATATTTCCCCTATTCCTAGTTTTCTGAGACATTTTATGATAAATTGGTGTTGAAATTTTTAAAGTGTTCATTCTAGATCACTTGATAAAATAATACAGCTATCTCCTGCTTTTTGAAAGTTTGGTTTCCGCCACTTAGCTTTTACAAAAGACCTATATTAGTACTGAAAGAAATCTGAAGAGCATTTTGACCTTTACGAAAAAAGGCCAGAAGTTAAGCTAGGGTTCAGTGTTTGCTTTGCAGCAAGCTGTTAAAGCAGCTACATGCCCCAACCAGCTAGAGTGGCATTGCCAAGCCCCTTCCCCAGGAACTACATACAGCGTCTCAGCATCGAGCTGCCACAGCTTAGAACTATGTCTATGAACACTATGTTAGTGTTATTTTAGGTTTTAGGTGTTATTTGCTACGATTTTGTAGGTTAGTTTTTGATTCTGGGAAAGCTAAAAAATTATTCCCATATAAATTAATGGTAATTGCTTTTGAGCTTTACACCATTTTATCTTACAAAATGTTTATAGGAACGCTCTACTTTTTGAATAGTAGGGGAAACCTGTACACTTTTTGTCCTTTTGATATGATGAAATACATTTATTGGTTTTGAAATAATGAACCAGACTTACATATGGTACATTGTTTTTAGCCCTTGGACTGTTTGACTCACTTTTTGTCTCCCTATTACCGTACACATACTTCTCACTTATTGACTATTTCTTTATCCTACATTTTGCATTTTCGACAACTTTGAAAATATTCTCAGGTGGCAAATATGATGATCCAGGCCCCTTTCGGATCCATGACTGGACCTGGATGGCCCTCTTTGGGACACCGAGAAGGATACACTTGAGGTCCTGGCAACAAATGGGCCACAGGAGGGATGGCGGCAGGCCAGCAATGGTTTTACCTACTCCCGTTCCTCTACGATGTGTCAGTCCTGGCAGAGAGGGTGTGGGTTGACAGCAGGATGACACAAGGTTGTACATGGGCAGGATAGACCGAGGGAGGGCCTGAAGGTGACCGGAACCTCAGTAGGAGGAGGTAGAAATAGTAGGAGGGGTAGGGGGATGCGTGTGGCTGCCAGGCCTAGGTAGAAGGGTGATGAGTAGGGACCCCACACAGGATAGATAGTGGGAGAAGTCGGCTGAGGACCAGTGGGGTTCTCACCCAGGGTGGGCAGCAAGAGGCAGTGGAAGGTGGGTAACACCCAACCACCACCACTTTTGCCTCCAACCTCTGCAGGTTTCACCGTGGTGGGTAAGGTGGTGGGGAAGGTGTAGTGGGCAAGAGGGCCTGCCATACCACGTGCAGAGATGTGCCAGGGGTGCCCAATAGGTGGTGAGTAGCTGGGAGGGGGGACAAAGGTGCGGAGAATGGAGTGCACCCAAATCTCACAAGATGCTCGTATCCCATAAAGACCTGGTCTTTAGAAACTAACCATGCGGTAAGTGAGGAGTGGGTGCATTCTTAGGGTTACCAAATAGATTTTTTTTTTTTTTCTGATATACCTATTGTTTTATTTTCTTGATCCAGGATCCAATCTAGGTTTATACATTATGTGCTACGGCTGCTAACCAAAACGTCAGCAGTTCGAATCCACGAGGCGCTCCTTGGAAACTCTATGGGGCAGTTCTACTCTGTCGTATAGGATCGCTATGAGTCGGAATCGACTTGATGGCAATGGGTTTGGTTTTTGGTTTATACATATGTGCATTATTTTATTGTATTTTAGATGAGGATGTATAGCAAAACTAGTTTCTCTTTAAACAATTAATACACATATTGTTTTGTGACATTGGTTGCTAATCCCAAGATGTGTCAACACTCTCCCTTTCTCAACCTTGGATTCCCTATCGCCAGCTTTCCTGTTTCCTCCTGCCTTCCAGTCCTTACCTCTGGGCTGGTGTGCCCCTTTAGTCTCGTTTTGTTTTATGGGCCTGTCTAATCTTTGGCTGAAGGGTGAACCTCAGGAATTACTTCATTACTGAGCTATAAGTGTGTCCTTGGACCATACTCTCGGGGTTTCTCCAGTCTCTGTCAGACCAGTAAGTCTGGTCTTTTTTTCTGTGAGTTAGAATTTTGTTCTACATTTTTCTCCAGCTCTGACTGGGACTGTCTATTGTGATCTCTGTCAGAGCAGTCGGTGGTGGTAGCCAGGGCACCATCTAGTTTTGCTGGACTCAGTCTGGTGGAGGCTATGGTACTTGTGGTCCATTAGTCCTTTGGACTAAACTTTCCCCTGTATCTTCAGTTTTCTTCATTCTCCATTGCTCCAGACAGGGTGAGATGAGTGAAATATCTTAAAGGTCACTCATAAGATTTTAAGACCTGAGATGCTACTTATCACAGTAGAATGTAGAATACTTTCTTTATAAACTATGTCATCCCTATTGAGCTAGATGGTTCCCTAGACCATGATCCCTAGCCCTCAGTCCAGTAACTCCATCCCTCAGGGAGCTTGGATGTATCTATGAAGCTTCTATGACTTTGCTTGGTTGAGTAGTGCTGACTTCCCCAGTATTGTGTACTGTCTTGCCCTTCACCATGGTTACCACTTATTTAATGTTTAATTAGTGTTTTTCCCTCCCCACCGCTTCCCTCTCTTGTAACCATCAAAGATTGTTTCTTTTTGTGTGTAAACCCTTTCATGAGTTTTTATAGTAGTGGTCTCATACAATATTTGTCCTTTTGTGATTGACTTATTTCACTCAGCATAATGCCCTCCAGATTCATTCATGTTGTGAGATGCTTCACAGATTCATCGGTGTCCTTTATCATTGTATAGTATTCCATCGTGTGTATGTATCATAATTTGCTTATTCTTTTATCTGTTGATGGGCATCTAGGTTGCTTCCATCTTTTTGTTATTGTGAACAATGCTGCAGTGAACATGGGTGTGTGTATGTCTATTTGTGTGATGGCTCTGATTTCTCTAGGATATATTCCTAGGACGGGGATTGCTAGATCATATGTAATTTCTATTTCTAGCTTTTTAAGGAAGTACCATATTGTTTTCCAAAATGGTTGTACCACTTTGCATTCTCACCTGCAGTGTGCAAGAGTTTCTTTCTCCCTGCAGCCTCTCCAAAATTTGTTATTTCCAGTTTTTTTTTTTTTTGTGCCAGTAATGTGGGTTGAGATGGTTTTTCATTGTACTTTTGGTTTGCATTTCTCTAAAGGCTAGTGATGTCGAGAATTTGCTCATGTATCTGTTAGTTGGAAACCTTGGTGGAGTAGTGGTTAAGTCCTACAGCTGCTAACCAAAAGGTCGGCAGTTCGAATCTGCCAGGTGCTCCTTGAAAACTCTACGGGGCAATTCTACTCTGTCCTAAAGGGTCTCTATGAGTCGGAACTGAGTCGATGGCAGTGAGTTTAAGTTTTTTTTATCTGTTAGCTGCTTGAATGTCTTCTTTGGTGAAGTGTCTGTTTGTATATTTTGCCCATTTTTTAAATTGGATTGTCTTTTTTTGTAGTAGAGGTGTTGGATTTTCCTGTAGATTTTAGAGATTAAGTATTGTCAGGTATGTCATAGCCAAAAATTTTTCCCCAGTCTGTACCTTCTCTTTTTACTCTTGTGGTGAAGTCTTTCAATGAGCATAAGCATTTAATTTTTAGAAGATCTCAGTTATCTAGCTCATCTTATGCTGTTTGTGTATTGTTACTAATGGTTTGTATCCTGTTAATGCTGTTTATTAGGGCCTCTAGCATTGATCCTATTTTTTCTTCTGTGATTTTTATACTATTTGGTTTTATATTTAGGTCTTTGGTGCATTTTGAATTAGCTTTTGTGTATGGTGTGAGGTATGGGTCCTGTTTCATTTTTTTGCACATGAACATCCAGTTTTGCCAGCACCATTTGTTAAAACACTGTCTTTTCCCTATTTGATGGACTTTGGGCCTTTGTCAAAGATCAGGAGACCATAGGTGGACGGCTTTACATCTGGGTTCTCAATTCTATTCCATTGTTCAATGTGTCTGTCGCTGTACCCGTACCACGCCGTTTTGACTACAGTAGGTGGTATAGTAGGTTCTGAGGTCAGGTAGTGCAAGTCCTCCTACTTTATTCTCCTTCTTCAACAGTGCTTTACTTATCCAGAGCCTCTTCCTTTTCCAAATAAAGTTAATACTCTTCTTTTTTCTTTCATGGTGAATTTTGTTTTAAAGTCTATTTTATCTGAGATTAGTGTTGCCACTCCTGTTCTTTTTTGGTAGGTGTTTGCTTGATGTATATTTTTCCCATCCTTTGAGTTTCAATAAACTTATATCTTTGTTTCTGTGGTATGTCTCTTGTAGACAGCGTATTGATCAGTCTTTTTTTTAATCCATTCTTTCATTCCCTGTCTCTTTATGGACACATTTAAGCCATTTACATTCAGTGTGATTATTGATGGGTATGAGTTTATTGCTGTCATTTTGTAGTGATTTTTTTGTGATTCTGACATTTTCATTGTTCTTCTTTTTCTTTTTTGCTGATTTCCTTTTGTGGATTTTGTTTTGTTTTGTTTTTTTTCTTTTTGTAGATTTTGTGTTAATGGAAAATGTATGTTTTTCTTCTTTATTTTGATAAGTTAATTTGTTAACACTCTCTGTGATTACCTTGAAATTTACCCCTATCTTTCTGAATTTATACCAGTCTTTTATTACTTGATATCACCTTGACTTCCTCTCCATTTGAAAGTTTTATACCTACACCATTTATTTCCCTTTTATTGTTCTGACGTTTTTGTCATTTACAGATGACATCTCTGTTTCCTTGTAAATTTTTTAGTTTTGTTTTATCCTTGAGAGTTCATCATGTAGGTTGGTATCTGGCTGATGTTGTCTTATGTGCTAGATTCTGATTGTTGTCTGTTGTTGTTGGTTTTCTAACCAAAGGACTCCTTTAATAATTCTGGTAAATTTGGTTTGGTTTTTATGTATTCCATTAATCTGTTTATTTAAAAATGTCCTAATTTTGACATCATATTTTTTTTTATTTGAGTGAGAATATTACAGGATATATTATTCTTGATTGGCACTTTTTTTCTTTCAAGATGTTATATATGTCATCCCATTGCTTTCTTGCCTGCATGGTTTCTGCCAAGTAATCAGAGTTGAGTCCTATTGTTTCCCCTTTTACGTGACTGTTCATTTCTCTCAGGATTCTTTATGTGTCTTTTGTTTTAGTGAGTATGATATGATATGTCTTGGTGTTTTTCTTTTGGGTTCTATCCTATACTGTGTTTGTTGAGTGTCTTGAATGGTCAGTTTTTTGTCTTTCATGATATTAAGGAATTTTTCTGTCAGCAAATCTATGATGATCCTCTCTGTGTTTTCCATTTTCTCCTCCAGTTCTGGAACTCTGATCACAAGCAAATTTTTCCTTTTGATTGTATCCCACACCGTTCTCAAGATTTCTTTATTCTTTCCTCTGATTTTCCCTCAAAAAAAAAGTGATATCTAAGGATTTGTCTTCAATTTCTCTGGTCCTGTCTTCTGTTGTTTCAAATTTGCTCCTAACACCTTTTATTGCACTTTCCTTTTCTGGAATCTTGCTTATCTTTTGGATTTCTAATTGCTGTTTTTGTATGATTTTTAGTTGATTACTTATTATTGACATTTTCTTCCTGTATTATTTTCCTGAATTCTTCCATTGTTTTGTCTGTCTTTTCCATGATGTTGTTTATTTTTCCTTATTTTTATCTAAATTTTCCTTTGTATGTTGGAGAATGCTGAATATTAAAGTTTTGAATTCCCTATCAGGTAGGTTCAGTGCCTTTTCTTCTGGCAGAAGGTCATCTGGTGTTTTATTTTGGTTGCTTTCTGGAACCATCCCATCCCCCCCCCTTTTTTTTTTAATATGTTTTGATATTGTCTCTGGGACATTGAGGAATTATTTTTTTCATTTATTCAATGTAGATTTGTTCCTGTTTTTTTTTGTTTTACTTGGTTATGTCTGGGCAGGTGGGGTAGGTGTGCTTTGTTTCTTGCTCACCTGTGGGTATGATGCTTCTCACCACCTTGTTTAGTTGGGCAGGAACAGTCACTCAGCCATGGAACAGCAGGTCAGATCCAGTTGGGGTGGAGGGGGAGGGATGGGAAGTTTGCAGCACAAACTGGGTGCAACAGAACAGGGTCAGAGGCACTATGTCGGTTCCACTCGGGGGCATGGCATTCAACACGTGGTGCAGATAGGCAGGAGGGGAAGGAGAGGATGTGATGGCAGAGCTAAATAGGTGGGTTAAAGACAAGAAAGGAGACAGGGAAACAAACACAAAAAAAGTAAGAAATAAAAAGCAAAAAATAAATTAAAAGAAAAAAGTAAATTAAATGTCTTTGGAGTGGGATTTGGCAGGTGGCTATGGGGCAGACCAGGCACGGTCATAACTGGTGTCTCTGAAGCCCAGCTGTGTGGCTCAGCCTGTTGAGATATGACTTGTGTGGTTCATGGGGCTAGTTGGGTAGGAGTAAGGAAAGGAAAGACAAGAAAGTTAATAAACCAACAACCAAACAAATAAAAAAGTGAAAATAAACACAACAACAAAATATGGTAGTGGGGAGCCAGCTTTTGGAGGCAGGGCAGAATTACGGTGTGTGTGAGCTGATGTCTCTGTCAAGATGTGGCAAAGCATGACCAATCAGGTAGGGGCAGAGGCAGTGCAGGGCCTAGGTGTGAGGGAAAAGGAAACGTAAAAAGGGAAAAGTAAATGAGAAAAAAAAGTGGCACTAAGGGGTCCAGCCTATGGAGGCAGCACAGACCTGGGGAGGCCATGTGCCAGAGGCTCTCCAGCCCAGCAGTACAGCACAGCCTGCAAAGAAGATGTGGACAGTGGACAGGTTGTGTGAATGGGAGAAAGGAAAGGAAGGAATAGAGAGAGAGAAGAAGAAGAAAAAATAACAACAATAAAAACTAACAATAAATAAATAAAATAGCACTGAGGGAGCCAGTCATTGACAGTGGCACAGACCTGTGGAGACCGTGCATAGTGACTCTCCAACAAAGCTATGCACGCAGCAACTCTAAGGGGCAGAAGCATTACATAGAGCTGGGTGGGTGGGAGAAAGGAAAGGAGAGAGAAAAAACAGAAAAAAAAAAAGGGCAAAGCAGACAAAACAAAAAAAATCACAGCCTATCAAGAAGGAGAGGGGATAGCGCACAGTGCTAGGTGGTGGAAGGAAGGAAAGAAAAGGGAAGCAACAACAACAACAACAAAAAGCCAAAAAACAAATCAACAAAGAAACAAAAATACAAACCAAAAAATATATAAATAAGCAATGGTGATGAAGGGGCTGGCTGGTGGGACCAGGGTAGACCCCTGCAACAGTGAGCTAGTTTTTGTCTGACCAAGCAACCATGGCCCACTGGAAAGTGGTGGAGGATACGTAGAGGAAGAAGGATGGGGGGTAGGAAAGCGTGTATCCCTGGTTACTTGGTGCTGTCTCCTACTGGAGGCTCCGTGGAATTGCCTCCCATATTCCATTTCTCTAGTCCTTGATGGCTGAGGTCCAAGATGGAGACTTGAGCAGTAATGAGCTGATAACTCTCTGGCCTAGCACCTGTGGCCTCTTGACAATTGGCAGAGGCTTCTTACAAGGAACAAGGGTAGGGGGTGGGAAAGTGTGTATCCCTGGGTACTAGGTGCTCTGTCTCCTATTGAGAGCTTGGCAAAGTTGCCTTCCTGCACTCCTAGTCTGTGTTCTTTTTTGGCTGCAGTCCAAGATGGCGAATCCAGACGTATTTTCTGGTAGGGAACCTCCACTCCATAGCTTTCCTCCTTTTCTCTCTGTCAGATTCTTATTCTATCCAGTGCTTGATAGAGTTTTTTATTCCTTCATTTGGTACTTAGGTTTCCAGGATTGACATTTGTATCTGTTTTACTTAGTTTTTCCGGCCGTTGCTGCAGAGGGATGGCATGCTGCTTCTGTCTATAGCGCGATGTTGGCTTGGCTTCCTACCAAATTCTTTTCTTCTAAGAGTATATGTTTCTTATTCCCCTGTACTTGTCAGAGCAGGCAATTCTACGAAGATTGAGAAGAAATATAGTTGTTAGGCTGATTGTCTTATTTCAAAATAACTTTCTTGTGCTGTGTTCATGAAAGTATTTTTTAGCTTAAAAAATGGTACATTTTATGTCTTCTAATATTTCATAAATGTTATGTTTTAGTGTTTCATTCAATTCCCATTTCCTTTTGTTACCAACCTTCCAAGGAAATATTTCTTTTAAAAGATGTGGTAAATAGACTTTCAGGTAGTATCCATGGACCCCAACTCTTGGTGTTAGTGCCCTTGTATAATCTCCTCCTCATAAGTGTGAGTGAGACCTTTGTCTTGTTTGTACTTAACACAATATGGTTATTGCAATTGTTAGATGTTGTGAGGATGAAGTGACATCACTCTTGTGATTGTGCTACCTTATATATGACTTTAGTTAGCTGACTTCCTCTACAATCTCTCTCTCCATTGCTGGTTTTGAAGAAGAAAGGTGCCATGAATTCTATAGCCATAAGAAAATTGATTCTGCCAACAACCTGAGAAAGACTGGAGAGGACCCATCCACCATCGAGGATCCTGATGAAGATGCAGCCCTCCTGAAATCTTGACCAGAACTTTGTAGAACACCCAGTTAAGCAGTGGCCATGCTCCTGCCTTACAGAAACTCTGATGTAATGAATGTGTATGATTTAAATGTTCTAGATTTTTAATACTTTGTTATGCAGCATTGAAAACTAATACACATGGTATCTCCTTTTGTCTCAAAAGTAATGCAGTTTTAAGAAAGCCATGTCAGACTTTCATTTCTGCAATAAATCCCTTTCTTTGTAATTTTTATTTATTTATTTATTTTTGGATCTTCCTGAAATTTGTCAGCAGACAGGTAGAAAATATCAATTTGTAAACTAAACCATGTATGCAGGCACAACTCATCTATGTATACATCTATCTGTATATAAAAGTAAGCATAAGTTCCTAATGATACTTCTGAATCCAGTTTTGTAGCCCACAGTTTGTTACAGCATTCTTGCTTCTCTTCTTTGTAATTTTTTTCCATGATAGGCAGGAAACTACCTTTCATTATTAAAACATATTCCCTTATTAGTTCAAGCCCAGTAAACAAATTTTAAAACTGCTAGACCGTATTCTATAAGAATCAGTTTTACCACCCATGATACAGTGTTTATGATCTTTCACTCTTCACTCTTAGAGTATTAAAAAAAAATGGTGTTTATCAAAATTACTCATGTCAGTGACTTTCTTAACCTTCCTCTTCATTGTTGGATATGTCATTACTTTGTAAAACTGTCAATTTATCTGTCACAGTCTGCATTACATTTTGAGGTCCTCCAACATCCTGGTGATTATTTTTAACTCATGTTTACTAAAAGTTATTATGGTGGCTTACTGTTCTTCAGGTGTTGAAAAATACTTAGAGTCATACATCCAGCCCCAAGTTCCAAATCCCCCAAGTGTCTGTCAGCTTGTACTGTGGGAGCTTGCCTGTTGCTGTGATGCTGAAAGTTATGCCACATATTGAAATACCAGCAGACTAAGACAGACTAGGAGGAAGAACCCTGTAGACTACTTCTGGAAAAAATTAGCTAGTGAAAACCTTCTGAATAGTAGCAGAATATTGTGTGAATTGTGCCAGAAGAGTTGGAAGGCACACAAAATACAACTGGGGAAGAGCTGCCTCGTCAAAGTAGAATCAACCTTAATGATGTGGATGGAGTCAAGCTTTCAGGACCTTCATTTGCTGATGAGACATGACTCAAAATGACAAGAGCTGCAAATACCCATTAATAATGGGAATGTGGAATGTACAAAATATGAATTTAGGAAAATTGGAAATTGTCAAAAATGAAATGGAACAGACAAACATCAATAACGGGCATTAGTGACTTGAAATAGACTTGTACTGGCCATTTTGAATTGGACAATCATATTGTCTACTACACTGGGAATGACAACTTAAAAGAGGAATGACATTGCATTCATTGTCAAAAAGAACATTTCAAGATCTATCCTGAAGTACAATGCTGTCAGTGATAGGATAACATCCATAAGCCTGAAAGGAAAACCAGTTAATATGACTATTATTCAAATTTATGCACCAACCTCTAAGGCCAAAGATGAAGAAACTGAAGATTTTTACCAACTTCTGCCGTCTGAAATTGATGGAACATGCAGTCATGATTCATTGATAAATACTGGCGATTGGAATGCAGAAGTTGGAAATAAAGAAGAGGAATCTGTAGTTAGAAAATATGGGATTGGTTGTAGAAAGGTTGCCTGAGATTGCATGATAGAATTTTGCAAGGCCAATGACTTCTTCATTGCAAATACCTTTTTTTTGACAACATAAACAGCGACTATACACTTGGACTTTGCCAGATAGAATATATAGGAATAAAATCGACTACTTCTGTGGAAACAGGCAATGGAAATGCTCAATGTCATCAGTCAGAACAAGGCTAGGGGCCAACAGTGAAACAGGCCATCAATAGCTAATATGCTAGTTCAAGTTGAAACTGACGAAAATTAGAACAAGTCTACGAAAGCCAAAGTACAACCTTGAGTACACCCCACAGGAATTTAGAGACCATCTTGAGAGTAGATATGACACGCTGAAAGCTATGACCAAAGGCTAGGTGAGTTGTGGAATGACAGCATACGTGAAGCAAGCAAGAGGTCGTTAAAAAGACAGGAAAGAAAGAAAAGACCAAAATGAGTGTTAGAAGAGACTCTGAAACTTGCTCTTGAACATCAGGTAGTTAAAGCTAAAGGAAGAAATGATGAAGTAAAAGGGTTGAACAGAAGATTTTCAAAGGGCAGTTCCAGAGGATAAAGTAAGGTATTATAATGGCATGGGCAAGGACCTGGGGATAGAAAACCAAAAGGCTAGAATACGCTCAGAATTTCTCAAGCTGAGAAAACTGAAGAAAAACTTCAAGCCTCAAGTTGCAACATTGAAGGACTCTACGGAGAAAATACTAAACACTGCAAGAAGCATGAAAAGAAGATGGAAGAAATACATAGAGTCACTATGCCAAAAAGAAATGGTCGATGTTTAACCATTTCAGGAGGTAGCATATGATCAAGAATCGACAGTACTGAAGGAAGAAGTCCAAGCTTCAGTGAAGGCAATGGTGAAACACAAGTCTCCAGGAATTGACAGAATACCAATTGAGATTTTTCAACAAATGGGTGCAGTGCTGGAAGTGCTCGCTTGTCTGTGCCAACAAATCTGGAAGAGCGCTACCTGTCTATCTGACTTGGATAAATCCATATTTATGCCTATTCCCAATAAAAGTGATCCAACCAAGGAGGGCGGAGCCAAGATGGCGGACTAGGCAGACGCTACCTCGGATCCCTCTTACAACAAAGACACGAAAAAACAAGTGAATCGATCACATACATAACAATCTACAAACCTTGAACAACAAACACAGATTTAGAGACGGAGAACGACCTAATACGGGGAAGCAGCGATTGTTTCCAGAGCCTGGAGCCAGCGTACCGGTCAGGTACGGCACAAGCACAGAGACCTGCTCCACCCTCCTGAACTAACCCCGGGAGGGGGACCAGCCGGTTCCATGGGCGGCGTGGGACGCAGCCGGTAGGAGAAGTCCCCGGGAGACAGTGACTGGTCTTGGAGCAGAAAGAGCAGCATCCGAGCTGGGGAACCGTCCCGCAGGGATTTGGACTGGACGCAGCGGATTTTCTGGAAAAACTAGTTTCCCAGTGATGGCTCAGAGACAACAATCCATATCAAACCACTTAAAGAAGCAGACCGTGACAGCTTCTCCAACCCCCCAAACAAAAGAATCAAAACCTTTCCCAAATGAAGATACAATCTTGGAATTATCAGATACAGAATATAAAAAACTAATTTACAGAATGCTTAATGATATCACAAATGAAATTAGGATAACTGCAGAAAAAGCCAAGGAACACACTGATAAAACTGTTGAAGAACTCAAAAAGATTATTCAAGAACATACTGGAAAAATTAATAAGTTGCAGGAATCCATAGAGAGACAACATGTAGAAAACCAAAAGATTAACAATAAAATAACAGAATTAGACAACACACTAGGAAGTCAGAGGATCAGACTCGAGCAATTAGAATGCAGACTGGGACATCTGGAGGACCAGGGAATCAACACCAACATAGCCGAAAAAAAATCGGATAAAAGAATTAAAAAAAAAATGAAGAAACCCGAAGAATTATGTGGGACTCTATCAAGAAGGATAACCTGCGGGTGATTGGAGTCCCAGAACAGGGAGGGGGGACAGAAAACACAGAGAAAATAGTTGAAGAACTCCTGACAGAAAACTTCCCTGACATCATGAAAGACGAAAGGATAGCTATCCAAGATGCTCATCGAACCCCATTTAAGATTGATACAAAAAGAAAAACACCGAGACATATTATCATCAAACTCACCAAAACCAAAGATAAACAGAAAATTTTAAAAGCAACCAGGGAGAAAAGAAAGGTTTCCTTCAAGGGAGAATCCATAAGAATAAGTTCAGACTACTCAGCAGAAACCATGCAGGCAAGAAGGGAATGGGACGACATATACAGAGCACTGAACGACAAAAACTGCCAGCCAAGGATCATATATCCAGCAAAACTCTCTCTGAATTATGAAGGCGAAATTAAGATATTTACAGACAAACACAAGTTTAGAGAATTTGCAAAAACCAAACCAAAGCTACAAGAAATACTAAGGGATATTGTTTGGTCAGAGAACCAATAATATCAGATATCAGCACAACACAAGGTCACAAAACAGAACGTCCTGATATCAACTCAAATAGGTAAATCACAAAAACAAACAAATTAAGATTAATTAAAAAAAAAAATACACATAACAGGGAATCATGGAAGTCAATAGGTAAAAGATCACAATAATCAAAAAGAGGGACTAAATACAGGAGGCATTGAACTGCCAGATGGAGAGTGATACAAGGCGATATAGAACAATACAAGTTAGGTTTTTACTTAGAAAAATAGGGGTAAATAATAAGGTAACCACAAAAAGGTATAACAACTCTATAACTCAAGATAAAAACCAAGAAAAACGTAACGACTCAACTAACATAAAGTCAAACACTATGAAAATGAGGATCTCACAATTTACTAAGAAAAACGCCTCAGCACAAAAAAGTATGTGGAAAAATGAAATTGTCAACAACACACATAAAAAGGCATCAAAATGACAGCACTAAAAACTTATTTATCTATAATTACGCTGAATGTAAATGGACTAAATGCACCAATAAAGAGACAGAGAGTCACAGACTGGATAAAGAAACACGATCCATCTATAGGCTGCCTACAAGAGACACACCTTAGACTTAGAGACACAAACAAACTAAAACTCAAAGGATGGAAAAAAGTATATCAAGCAAACAATAAGCAAAAAAGAAGAGGAGTAGCAATATTAATTTCTGACAAAATAGACTTTAGACTTAAATCCACCACAAAGGATAAAGAAGGACACTATATTATGATAAAAGGGACAATTGATCAGGAAGACATAACCATATTAAATATTTATGCACCCAATGACAGGGCTGCAAGATACATAAAGCAAATTTTAACAGAATTGAAAAGCGAGATAGATACCTCCACAATTATAGTAGGAGACTTCAACACACCACTTTCGGAGAAGGACAGGACATCCAGTAAGAAGCTCAACAGAGACACGGAAGATCTAATTACAACAATCAACCAACTTGACCTCATTGACTTATACAGAACTCTCCATCCAACTGCTGCAAAGTATACTTTTTTTTCTAGCGCACATGGAACATTCTCTAGAATAGACCACATATTAGGTCATAAAACAAACCTTTGCAGAGTCCAAAACATCGAAATATTACAAAGCATCTTCTCAGACCACAAGGCAATAAAACTAGAGATCAATAACAGAAAAACTAGGGAAAAGAAATCAAATACTTGGAAAAAGAACAATACCCTGCTGAAAAAAGACTGGGTTATAGAAGACATCAAGGAGGGAATAAGGAAATTCATAGAAAGCAACGAGAATGAAAATACTTCCTATCAAAACCTCTGGGACACAGCAAAAGCAGTGCTCACAGGCCAATTTATATCAATAAATGCACACATACAAAAAGAAGAAAGAGCCAAAATCAGAGAACTGTCCCGACAACTGGAACAAATAGAAAGTGAGCAACAAAAGAACCCATCAGGCACCAGAAGAAAACAAATAATAAAAATTAGAGCTGAACTAAATGAATTAGAGAACAGAAAAACAATCGAAAGAATTAACAAAGCCAAAAGCTGGTTCTTTGAAAAAATTAACAAAATTGATAAACCATTGGCTAGACTGACTAAAGAAATACAGGAAAGGAAACAAATAACCCGAATAAGAAATGAGAAGGACCACATCACAACAGAACCAAATGAAATTAAAAGAATCATTTCAGATTATTATGAAAAATTGTACTCTAACAAATTTGAAAACCTAGAAGAAATGGATGAATTCCTGGAAAAACACTACCTACCTAAACTAACACATTCAGAAGTAGAACAACTAAATAAACCCATAACAAAAAAAGAGATTGAAACGATAATCAAAAAACTCCCAACAAAAAAAAGCCCTGGCCCGGACGGCTTCACTGCAGAGTTCTACCAAACTTTCAGAGAAGAGTTAACACCACTACTACTAAAGGTATTCCAAAGCATAGAAAATGACGGAATACTACCCAACTCATTCTATGAAGCCACCATCTCCCTGATACCAAAAACAGGTAAAGACATTACAAAAAAAGAAAATTATAGACCTATATCCCTCATGAACATTGATGCAAAAATCCTCAACAAAATTCTAGCCAATAGAATCCAACAACACATCAAAAAAATAATTCACCCTGATGAAGTGGGATTTATACCAGGTATGCAAGGCTGGTTTAATATCAGAAAAACCATTAATGTAATCCATCACATAAATAAAACAAAAGACAAAAACCGCATGATCTTATCAATAGATGCAGAAAAGGCATTTGACAAAGTCCAACACCCATTCATGATAAAAACTCTTACCAAAATAGGAATTGAAGGAAAATTCCTCAACATAATAAAGGGCATCTATGCAAAGCCAACAGCCAATATCACTCTAGATGGAGAGAACCTGAAAGCATTTCCCTTGAGAACGGGAACCAGACAAGGATGCCCTTTATCACCGCTCTTATTCAACGTCGTGTTGGAAGTCTTAGCCAGGGCAATTAGGCTAGACAAAGAAATAAAAGGTATCCGGATTGGCAAGGAAGAGGTAAAGTTATCACTATTTGCAGATGACATGATTATATACACAGAAAACCCTAAGGAATCCTCCAGAAAACTACTGAAACTAATAGAAGAGTTTGGCAGAGTCTCAGGTTATAAAATAAACATACAAAAATCACTTGGATTCCTCTACATCAACAAAAAGAACACCGAAGAGGAAATAACCAAATCAATACCATTCACAGTAGCCCCCAAGAAGATAAGATACTTAGGAATAAATCTTACCAAAGATGTAAAAGACCTATACAAAGAAAACTACAAAGCTCTACTACAAGAAATTCAAAGGGACATACTTAAGTGGAAAAACATACCTTGCTCATGGATAGGAAGACTTAACATAGTAAAAATGTCTATTCTACCAAAAGCCATCTATACATTTAACGCACTTCCGATCCAAATTCCAATGTCGTATTTTAAGGGGATAGAGAAACAAATCACCAATTTCATATGGAAGTGAAAGAAGCCCCGGATAGGCAAAGCACTACTTAAAAAGAAGAAGAAAGTGGGAGGCCGCACCTTACCTGACTTCAGAACCTATTATACAGCCACAGTAGTCAAAACAGCCTGGTATTGGTACAACAACAGACACATAGACCAATGGAACAGAATTGAGAACCCAGACATAGATCCATCCACGTATGAGCAGCTGATATTTGACAAAGGACCAGTGTCAATTAACTGGGGAAAAGATAGCCTTTTTAACAAATGGTGCTGGCATAACTGGATATCCATTTGCAAAAAAATGAAACAGGACCCATACCTCACACCATGCACAAAAACTAACTCCAAGTGGATCAAAGACCTAAAGACTAAAACGATAAAGATCATGGAAGAAAAAATTGGGACAACCCTAGGAGCCCTAATACAAGGTATAAACAGAATACAAAACATTACCAAAAATGATGAAGAGAAACCCGATAACTGGGAGCTCCTAAAAATCAAACACCTATGCTCATCTAAAGACTTCACCAAAAGAGTAAAAAGACCACCTAGAGACTGGGAAAGAATTTTCAGCTATGACATCTCCGACCAGTGCCTGATCTCTAAAATCTACATGATTCTGTCAAAACTCAACCACAAAAAGACAAACAACCCAATCAAGAAGTGGGCAAAGGATATGAACACACATTTCACTAAAGAAGATATTCAGGCAGCCAACAGATACATGAGAAAATGCTCTCGATCATTAGCCATTAGAGAAATGCAAATTAAAACTATGATGAGATTCCATCTCACACCAGCAAGGCTGGCATTAATCCAAAAAACACAAAATAATAAATGTTGGAGAGGCTGCGGAGAGATTGGAACTCTCATACACTGCTGGTGGGAATGTAAAATGGTACAACCACTTTGGAAATCTCTCTGGCGTTATCTTAAACAGTTAGAAAGAGAACTACCATACAACCCAGAAATCCCACTCCTAGGAATATACCCTAGAGATACAAGAGCCTTCATACAAACAGATATATGCACACCATGTTTATTGCAGCTCTGTTTACAATAGCAAAAAGTTGGAAGCAACCAAGGTGTCCATCAACGGATGAATGGGTAAATAAATTGTGGTATATTCACACAATGGAATACTACCCATGGATAAAGAACAGTGACGAATCTGTGAAACATTTCATAACATGGAGGAACCTGGAAGGCATTATGCTGAGCGAAATGAGTCAGAGGCAAAAGGACAAATATTGTATAAGACCACTATTATAAGATCTTGAGAAATAGTAAACCTGAGAAGAACACATACTTTTGTGGTTACGAGGGGGGGAGGGAGGGAGTGAGGGAGAGGGTTTTTTATTGATCAATCAGTAGACAAGAACTGCATTGGGTGAAGGGAAAGACAACACTCAATACATGGAAGGTCAGCTCAATTGGACTGGACCAAAAGCAAAGAAGTTTCCGGGATAAAATGAATGCTTCAAAGGTCAGCGGAGCAAGCGCGGGGGTCTGGGGAACATGGTTTGCAGGGACTTCTAAGTCAATTGGCAAAATAATTCTTATGAAATCATTCTGCATCCCACTTTGAAATGTGGCGTCTGGGGTCTTAAATGCTAACAAGCGGCCATCTAAGATGCAGCAATTGGTCTCAACCCACCTGGATCAAAGGAAAATGAAGAACACCAAGGCCACACGACAACTAAGAGCCCAAGAGACAGAAAGGGCCACATGAACCAGAGACCTACATCATCCTGAGACCAGAAGAACTAGGTGGTGCCCGGCCACAATCGATAACTGCCCTGACAGGGAGCACAGCAGAGGACCCCTGAGGGAGCAGGATATCAGTGGGATGCAGACCCCAAATTCTCATAAAAAGACCAAACTTAATGGTCTGACTGAAACTAGAGGAATCCTGGCGGCCATGCTCCCCAGACGTTCTGTTGACACAGGAAAGGAACCATCCCCGAAGACAACTCATCAGACATGAAAGGGACTGGTCAGTGGGTGGGAGAGAGATACTGATGAAGAGTGAGCTAATTATATCAGGTGGACACTTGAGATTGTGTTGACAACTCTTGTCTGGAGGGGGGATGGGAGGATAGAGAGAGAGGGAAGCAGGCAAAATTGTCAAGAAAGGAGAGACTGAAAGGGCTGACTCAAGAGGGGGAGAGTAAGTGGGAGTAGGGAGTGAGATGTATGTAAACTTATATGTGACACACTGATTGGATTTGTAAACGTTCACTTGAAGTTTAATAAAAGTTATTTAAAAAAAAAAAAAACCTTATGTGATGAATACCAACTTTAAATAAAGTCATTATCAGCCACTGGAAAAAAAAAAAGTGATCCAACCAAATGTGGAAATTATTGAACAATTTCATTAATATCACACACAAGTAAAATTTTACTGAAGTTCATTTAAAAGTGGCTGCAGCAATGTATGGACAGGGAACTGCCAGAAATTCAAGCCAAATTCAGAAGAGGACTTGGAATGAGGGATATCATAGCTGTTGTCAGATGGACCCTGGCTGAAAGTGGAGAATACCAGAAAGATGTTTACCTGTGTATTATCGACTATGCAAAGGTATTCAGCTGTGTAGATCATAACAAATTATGGCTAACATTGTGAAGAATGGAAATTCCAGAACACTTAATTGTGCTCATGAGGAAACTGCACATAGATCAAGAAGCAGTCCTTCAAACAGAATAAGGGGATACTCTGTGGTTAAAATCAGGAAAGGTGTGTGTCAGGGTTTTATCCTTTCACCATACATATATTTTTATTCAGTTTGTATGCTGAGCAAATAAACCAAGAGTGTGTACTATATGCTGAAGAACGGTGCATCGAGATTGAAGGAATACTCATTAACAGCCCGTATTACATAGATGACACAACCTTGCTTGCTGAAAGTGAAGAACTTGAAGCACTTACTGATGCAAATCAAAGACTACAGCCCTCAGCATGGATTACACCCCCACATAAAGAAAACAAAAATCCTCACTACTGGACTAATAAGCAACATTATGATAAACAGAGAAAATACTGAAGTTGTCAAGAATTTCATTTTACTTGAATCTGCAATCAACACCCATGGAAACAGCTGTTAATAAATCAAAAGATGAATTGCATTGGGCAAATCTGCTGCAAAACACCTCTGTAAAGTGTTGAAAAGCAAAGATGTCACCTTGAAGACTAAGACGCTCCTCACTCAAGTTATGGTGTTTTCAATAGCCTCATTCGAAAGCTGGAAGATGAATAAGGAAGACCGAAGGAGAATTGACGCCTTTGAATTGTTGTGTTGGTGAAGAATATTGAATATACCGTGGACTACCAAAAGAATGAACAAATCTGTCTTGGAAGAAGTACAACCAGAATGCTCCCTAGAAGCAAGGAAGGTGAGAGTATGTCTCATATAATTTGGACATGTTATCAGGAGGGATCAGTCCCTAGAGAACGACATCATGCTTGGTAAAGTAGAGGGTCAGGGAAAAAGAGGAAGACCCTCAGGATATGGATTGATGCAGTGACTACAACAATGGACGTAAGCATAACAACGATTGTGAGGTTGGCACAGGGCCGGGCAGTATTTGGTTCTGTTGTACATACGGTTGCTATAAGTCAGAATGAGTCCATGGCACCTAACAACAACAAAATCCCAAATACGGCAATTGTATTACCTCACAAAGTCTCTCATGTAATCCCTTTGTAGGCAATTCTTTCTGCTGCCCCCAACTGCTGGCAATAACTGATCTGTTTTCAATTCCTACGGTTGTGCTATCTCAGAAGGTCATAATAAAATTATGTAATACATGGCTTTGAGTCTGGCCTCTTCCACTTTCTAAAATGAACTCGTGTTTCACAAATGTTGATTTGTGAATCAATAATTTGTTTCTTTTTACTTCCAAATAGCATTCCATTAGATGGATATACCACTGTTTATTTATCTATTCACCTATTGAAGAACACCTGAGTAGTCTCCACTTTTTAGTGATTATGAGTAAAGATGTTACATTAATTAGCATATACATTTGTGCAAATATAAGTTTTCATTTCACTAGGGCAAAATAGCTAGGGGTGGGATTGCTGGGTTTTATATTAAGTGTGTGTTTAACATTATAAGAAACTGCCATTAGTTTTCAAAGCTAGCTGTGCCATTATAAATCCCACCAGCAATGTGTGAGTTTCTATTACATGTCCTACAACATTTGGTATTGTTATTTTTTTATTTTAGTTCTAGTAGGTAAGTGACAGTGTCCCACTGCGGTATTAATGGGGAGGAGAAACCATAATTGAAAAATGGTATATATCTGTGTTGTTGTTATCATTGTTCACTTCCAGCTCTTAGTAAACAACAACAGAGGGAAATGCTGCCTGGTCTGCACCATCCTCAATATTGGTATTATATTAGAGCCCATTAATGGATGTTTGCAGCTGTTTCTTCTCATTCTGAGTCATGCCACATCAGCAAATGAAGGTCCCCAAAACTCTACTTTGAAGAGGCAGCTATTACTCAGTAATATTCTGAATGTCTTCCAATGTTAGGGGCTCATCTTCCAGCACTATATCAGATAATGTTCCATGGCTATTCATAAGCTTTTCACCAGACAATTTTTTTAGAAGTAGATTTCCAGGTCCTTCTTAGCCTGGAAACTCAGCTGAAAGCTGTCCACCACAGGTATTTGATGGTATTTGATGGTATTTGAAATACTGAAGGCATAACTTCCATCATGAAAGCAACAAGCAAGCCACCACACTAAGATAAACTGACAGATGAGTGGTGCAGCCCTGGTGGTACAGTGGTTAAGGTGCTCAGCTGTAAACTGAAAGGTCAGTGGTTTGAAGGCAAAAACCATGCTGTGAAAGAAAGATGAGGCTGTCTGCTTCTGTAAGATTTATAGCTTTGGAAATCTAATGGGGCAGGTCTACTCTGTCCTATAGGGTTGCTATGAGTTGGAATTGACAGGATGGCAAAGGGGTTTTTGAGTTTATATATATATATATATATATATATACACACACATATGTATATGTATGTGTATACATATAAAAAACGTATATATGTATATATATAAACACACATGTGAATTTGTATGCATTTACACATACGTTTTACTAATATTACCTAATAATAAAATATATAATGTTAATTTATATGTAGACAGAAAGATTTAATATTAAATAATCTTAATAAACCCAATCTTAATAGATATATGATTTAAGAACTCACATTGTAGTTGTTAGTTGCTGCCAAGTTGGTTCTGATTTATAGCAATCCTAGGTACAAAAGAAGAAAACGCTGCCTCATACTGTGCCATCCTCACAGTTGTTGCTGTTTGAGCTCATTGTTGCAGCCACTGTGTCAAACAACTCACTGAGGGTCTTCCTCTTTTTTCTGACCCTCTACTTTACCAAGCCTGATGTCTTTCCCCAGGGACTGGTCACTTGTGATAGCACGTCCAAAGGAAATGAAATGAAGTCTTCCTATCCTCGCTTCGAAGGAACATTCTGACTGTACTTCTTCAAGACAGATATGTTTGTTCTTCTGGGAGTCATGGCATATACAATATTCTTGGCCAACACCATAATTTGAAGGCATCAATACTTATCTGGTCAATCTTAGTCATTGTCCAGCATTAGGATGCACATGAGGAGATTGAAAATACCATGGCTTGGGTCAGAACACCTTACTCCTCAAGGTGACATCTTTGCTTTTCGAGACCGAAGAGGTCTTTTGCAGAAGATTTGCCCAGTGCAATATGTCATTTGATTTCTTGACTGCTGCTTCCATGGGCATTGATTGTGGATCCAAGTAAAATGAAATTCTTGACAACTGCAATATTTTCTCCATTTATCATGATAATACTTATGGGTCCAGTTGTATTTTTTGTTTTCTTATGTTGAGATATAAGCCATAGTGAAGGCTGTAGTCTTTGATCATCATCATTAAGTGCTGCAAGTCCTCTTTGCTTTCATCAAGCAAGATTATGTCATCTGGATATCAGAGGTTATTAATGAGTCTTCCTCTAATCCTGATGCTACATTCTTCTTCATTAAAGTTCAGCCTCTGGGATTATTTGCTGAGCATATGATGGCACTGGGTTTTTTTTTACATATATTGGATATATATGGTAAAGGATACAGCCCTGATGTATAGCTTTCCTGATTTCAAACCAAGTGATATCCCCTTCTTCTGTTCAAACTACTGCCTCTTTTTCTATGAACAAGTTCCATATGAGCACTATTAAATGTTCTGGAATTCCTTTTCTTCCCAATGTTAACTACACAGTCAAATGCCTTTGCAGAGTCGATAAAACGCAGGTAGACATCTTTCTGGTATTCTCCTCTTTCAGTCAAGATCCATCTGACATCAGCAAGGATATCCCTTGTTCCACATTCTCTTCTGAATCTAGCTTTAATTCCTGGCAGTTCTGTTCAATGTACTTCTGCAACCACTTTCGAATGACCTTCAGCAAAATTTTGCTTCTGTGTGATATTAGTGATATTGTTTGATAATTTCAGCATTCTGTTGGATCACCTTTCTTTGGAACGGGCACAAATATGGATTTCTTCCAGGCGGTTGGCCAGGTTGCTGTTTTCCAAACTTCTATTCGTAGATGAGTGAGCACCTCCAGCACTTCATCTACTTGTTGAAAGGCCTCAGATGGTGTTCTGTCAGTTCCTGGAGCTCTGTTTATTGCCAGTACCTTCAGTGAAGCTTGGACTTCTTCCTTCAGTAGGATTGCTTCTTGATCATGTGCTGTCTCCTGAAATGGTAGAATGTCCATCAATTCTTTTTGATATAGTGATTCTGTGTATTCCTTCCATCTTATTTTGATACATCTTACATCATTCAATTTTTTGGCCCAGAGAATCCTTCAATATTGCTGCTTGAGGCTTGAATGTTTTTTTTAGTTCTTTGAGCTTGAGAAATGCTGATGGTGCTTTTCCCTTTTGGTTTTCTTACTCCAGCTCTTTGCCCATTTCATTATAATATTTTCCTCTGGCTTCTCTAGCCGCACTTTAAAATCTGTTCAGCTCTTTTACTTCATCTTTTCATCCTTTCAATTTAGCTACTCTATTTTTTTTATATATATATTCAAATGTATGTTTCAGAGTCTTTTCTGACATTCATTTTGGCCTTTTCTTTCTTTCCTGTCTTTTCAATGACCTTTTGTTTTCTTCGTGTATGACGTCCTTGATGTCTTCCTATAACTCGCCTGGTCTTCAGTCACTAGGATTCTGTGTGTTGAATCTAAATCTGTTCTTGAGATGGTCTCTATATTCAGAAGGGATATAGTCAAGTTTGTATTTTAGGAATAATTACAAATTATTTAAAATTAATTTGGTTTTAATTAAACAGAACAAATATTTTTTTAATGCTTTTTAACTTACAAAATTATGTCACCACAACTTTCATCATAAAAGCATAAAAATTAATGCCCGTAATGGTAAAATCAATCATTTTCTCTCCCCACATATTTCTTAAAGCATCTAAACGCTTTCCTCCAGTGCATCCAACCACAAAACCAAAACCAAACCTGTTGCCATCAAGCCAATTCTGACTTATAGCCACCTTATTTGCCTGTGAAAGTGATGTCCTGGTGACCTTGTTTTATTAAGTGATTCTGTATCTTGTCCCACCACCCATTTGTCAGTTTGTCATATACAATGGTGGCTTGTATGTTGTTATGGTCCTGGAAGATATGCCACCAGTACTTCAAATACCAGCAGGGTTACCATATTGGACATTGTTTTTTTTCTTATTATATAATTTATACTTCAGGCAGTTTCTAAAATATAATTAATCTTCACCCAAAATAATCTCTTGTCACACATAAATAAACCCTTTGCTGTCAAGTGGATTCCAACTCATAGTGACCCTATAGGACAGAGTAGAGCTGCCCTACAATGTTTGAAAAGCTGTAGTCTTTATGGAAGCAGATTGCACATCTTTCTCCCTTCAAATGGCAGTTGGGTTTGAACCACCATACTTTTAGTTAGCTTAACCATTGTGTAACCAGGGCTCCTTCCATTCATATATAGCTTGATCAAATACTGGTATCCCTCTCTGAAAAAAGATCTCTCCATATTTTTCTGTTTCTAATTTTTTTTCATCTTTTTTATACATTTAAACTTTCCCCTTCCTGAAAGATTAAATGTGAAAGATTCATTTTTATGTAAATTTGCACTATATTAAATGCAAGATTAATTCACTTCCATGGTTTAGAAGATATGTAGACAAATATATAGTTTTTTTTTCACAAAGGATTTAATTTAATCTCATTTCTATAACTAGATACTTTTCAAAGAGTCAGTTGTGCCATTGTTTTTGTGCAGCCATAACAAAAAAGTATATAATAAATATTTCAATCTAAGAGGCTATGTGGACTGGTAGGAAATAAGTATGATTGTGAGCCAACTGGTAAATATTCAGTGAAATGGAGTTTATAGACAATGTTGTGTTTACACGGAATCAACATTACTATCTTTTCTCTCCTGTATGAATGAGAGTGGAAGAGCTCTATTTGTGTTCCCTTTGGAGCAATCTAAGCTCAGATACTTCAAGACCCATCATTATTTATGTGACCTTTTATCCCACCCTAGAAATTACAGTCCATTGTAACATCAACGTTTCTGGTTTCCCAGAAGATCCCATGACTAGACTCTTAATTAATATTTTATTTGTTTTTGTTTTTAGAATTAATGCAGAAGATAGTCAATTAGTATCTTCTTCACAAGAATCCCCAGGGCCCTGTACCAGTTCTGAGTAAACATCCTCTTAGTTAATAAAGAGCAAATATAGATCTATGGGGATGTGGATATAAAAGCATTTTTCTTCAGAGAGAATCAGAAATTATAGTGAATGAGCAGAGATTTCTTGTTTAAAAAAAAGGCTATTTTTTCTTCTGGCTAAATAAATGTGGTTTCCAGATATAAGTTAGGCAACTAAGTTGAACCAACATTCGTTTTTATTAGTAGAGACACATATATATATATATATATATTTGAAAATGCTGCCAAGTGTATGCTGATTGAAAAGAAAGAGATTCACTAATGTTTACATTTGTTATTAAACATTTCTGGATTGTAATGCGAACACGCTTTCCATTGAGAGTGAGGAAGCAGAGAAAAAGATGGGTTAGACATAAATAACTGTTCTCATTATACTTAGGTTAGTGATACAATAGAAATATTTCACTATGTATCAGCAACCAAAACTCTTGTAGAGTTCATGGAAAGTAAGTATTTTCAGTATTATGTTGATTAGTTTGCAAAATTTTTAGTATAGAATCCATTCTATTCTGAATGTGACCAATGAAATTTGGAACTGGAAACAAAATATTTGTGTAAATTTCAATGTACATATCTGAAAGAGCATCAAAATTTCTTTATAAAAACAGTACCATGAGCAATAATTCTCAATAGTTTTCATTAAAAATTTGATAGTTATACATTTCTTTGTATTTGGTAAAGGCTTGAGTGCTTAAATATTACTGGATGTAAAATAGTATTTCTTACATTGATAAAGATATCCTGATGAAACTGCCTGAACAGTATAGTAAAATTATTCCAAATTCCTTGTATCATTTTAGCTTGATATTTAGATGCTGGCTTTGAGATTCACATTGTGCTAAAATTCATAAAAGCTTATTAAATTAAAAGTACTTATTGACAGTACAGTGAAAATGAAACACTAACCAAAAACATATCATGAGAGCATTATCACAGAAGGACAACTACAAAATTTTAGGCCTGATAAGTTGTTTAAAATGAAAAGTATACAGAAAAGCTATATCTCAGTGAAAGAGATTGATAAAAGATTATATTAACAAGAAATGTAATTGACCTAACCTAAATTTTTTTTTTTTTTTTTAAGAAATGTATTCTAATAGATTCAGTAAGATTGCAGGAGTTACTTCTTACCATTTTGCACAAAACTTTAAACAGAAAATAAAAAAGTCATTCTCCTGCAAGATAAAGAAGAGGGAGTTTAGAAAATGAGTGTCCAGAGAAGGAGCTGAAATAAGCAGGATCAATCCTGGGTGCTGTCTGCTTTGTGAAATGGTTAAAATCATGCAAGAGAGAGCTTACGAATTTCAATTGGGTTACTTTATTCTTCATATTACTTTTAAATTTATACTCATTGACTCGACGGCACTGCGTGGTTTGGGTAATGCTATTTCAACTTAGAATTTTTTTTTTCCCCCAGCTCTGATGGAATTCAGAAGAAATTTAACCATGAGAAACCATACAAAGGTGAAAACATTTATTCTTGTAGGACTAACCACTGATCCAAACTGGCAAATTGTAATTTTCCTTTTACTATTTCTAACATATTTATTGAGTGTCACTGGAAATCTGACCATTGTCCTGCTCACGCTATTGGATTCCCAACTCAAAACACCCATGTATTTCTTCCTTCGGAATTTTTCATTTTTAGAAATGTCATTCACATCCGACTGGATCCCCAGGTACCTGCTCAGCATAGTGACTAAGAATAAAACGATTTCCTATGATGCTTGTATGACACAATTGTTTTTTGCCATTTTCCTGGGCGCATCAGAGTTTTTCCTGTTGACTGCCATGTCCTATGATCGCTATGTGGCCATCTGCCAACCCCTTCACTATGTGACGATCATGAACAACAGAGTCTGTACCCAGCTGGTTGTTACCTCTTGGTTGGGTGGGTTGTTAGCAATCTCTCCTGGGCTTATCTTGTGCTTGAGGTTGGAATTCTGTGATGCCAACATTATTGACCACTTTGGCTGTGACTATTCTCCTGTCCTGAAACTCTCCTGCTCAGACACACGGTCCATAGAATTGTTAGGTTTTATTTCAGCCATTGTCATACTGCTGATTACGCTGGCACTGGTGATACTCTCCTATGCATATATTCTGAGAACAATTCTGAAGATCCCCTCTGCCCAGCAGAGGAAGAAGGCTTTTTCCACCTGTTCCTCTCACATGATTGTTGTCTCTATCTCTTATGGCAGCTGCATTTTTATGTATATGAAACCTTCTGCAGAAGAGAGGGTCGCTTTAAACAAGGGGGTAGCAGTGCTCAACAATTCAATTGCACCTCTCTTAAATCCTTTCATATATACCCTAAGAAATAAGCAAGTAAAACAAGCCCTGAAGGACATGATTAAAAGACGTATATTTAGTACTTAAAAACAGTAGCTTTGGCTTTTATAAAAAGATATCACTAAAGCTTATTGATAATTACAACCTACATCAGTTATCCTGCTATTTTATCCCTTTATTTTATTTTTATTTTATGATAGTGACTGATGTTCACAAATAGCCATTATTATTCAAACTATTCATATTTTCATCCTTTAATGATCTAACCGTACCCGTGATGTTCTGCATTGCTGAAATCACTTCATTCTTTACACTTAATTCTCTGATTTTGTATATCCTAGTAATGTTCTACCGTGAATTCATTTATTTAGTCAAATACCTCCGTCTTTTTCTAGCATAGACATTCCAAGATACAGATCATTTGTGAATTCTATAAGTACTCATTTACCTGATTTTGTAAGTCTGTAGGAAAGATTTCTTTCTGATACCATGTAACGTTAATGCTTTGCAAAAATACTTGATGTTTTCAGCAGCGTAATAAGGAACCTAAATTTTGTTGTTTTTAGCTTCTGTTGAGTCAGAACTAATGGCAACACCACGTGTTATAGGGTAGGACTTCTCCATAGGGTTTTCTTGGCAGTAATCTTTACAGAACCATGGGGCTGCTGGGTAGGTTTGAACTGCCAATCTTTGAATTAGCAGTCAATCGCAAACTGCCTGTGCCACCCAGGCTCCTTTCATGAACCTCAAAAGTGTTGATCTGTGGGCTTTATGATAATACCTAAAAATTATCTCAAATCTCTATGGTACTGTAAATCAAGTGAGCTTTTGCATTTAGGAAAGAGTATTTTATACTGGAAGCAAATTTAAAGAGTCTAAATAGATTATCCTGCTGTCACAGAGCAAGAAGATGTTAGATCTTAATTTTGTATGTAGGTTTTGAACTCTGAATACTGTACAACTAACAGCTGAACAATATTCTCTTTTTATGTGAATGTAGTGGGATTGTTTAATCTGGCATTACTTTGGGATACAGAACAATCATCCTAAATATTTGAAAAGCTGCCCTAGAAGGCAGAGAAAATTGGCTATGTAAAACCCAGAGGATGTAATTAAAATCTATGCTTGCAATTTCTATATATTTTAACTAATAGAGAATCTTGCAATATGCCATACTTTTCTCACTGATGTGTTGTGACATGTACTTTTTTTCTCCCTGAAATTTCTTTCTTTGTAGTTCAAATTCCATTCTCTGAATGATTGCTAATATTCTTCTAGTCTGTCTTGAACTAAATGGACAACACTTCATTTCATTATACATAATGTAGTCTTCAGTGGAGCTGACTCAATGGCAACTAACAACATGAGTCTTTCTTGAAAGTTCTCTCTCTCCTAAAGGGTCACTTTTTATTGAGTGTGTAGGAGTTCATATATCTACACACCATCATAATATCTATCTATCTATCATCCATCTGTCTGTCTGTCTGTGTCTGTCTGTCTGCCTGTCTGTCTGCCTGTCTGTCTGCCTGTCTGTCTGTCTGTCTGTCTGTCTGTCTGTCTGTCTGTCTGTCTACCTACCTACCTACCTACCTACCTACCTATCTATCTATCTATCTATCTATCTATCTATCTATCTATCTATCTATCTATCTATCTATCTATCTATCTATCTATCTATCTATCTAATCTACCTCTCTATCTATCCTTGGAAACTCTATGGAGCAGTTCTACACTGTCCTATAGAGTCACTATGAGTCGAAATTGACTTGACGGCAGTGGTTTTTAGTGGGTATCTGTCTGTCTATCTATCTATCTCTCATCTGTCTGTCATCTGTCTGTCTATCTATCTATCTCTCATCTATCTGTCATCTATCTATCTATCATCTATCTAGATATATATATAGATATTAAGTGATAGTCACTCACTAATAGCCATTACTATTAAATCTACTGCTGGCTTTATATATGTATATATATGTGTATGTATACATATATATAACAATCTAATGTGTAAACCGTAGTATTTTATTGTTTTAAATTAAATTTCCTGAATAGCAACTCCACCATTAGTAATTTATATTGACTAATTTTTCTCCATAGCATTTATTAGTATTAATGATTTCATCATTATCTCTTTCACATGGTCTGTAAGATCCATGAGAGTGAGAGCTCTGTCTATTTGTTCAACACACTATATTTAAAGCCTAGTGGGCTATTTGATACAACGTGGTACTCAATTATGTATATTAAATATATAAACACCAACTGTAGGATCACAGTAACTTTAATAGAAATATTAAAAAATTATATTCGTTCCTTTTGTAATTTCTCTTTATTATACTTTGTCATAAGTGTTACTGGTTATTTATGTTTATTGCTATGGTCAATAAGGCATTGTTGTTGTTAGGTGCTGTCAAGTCAGTTCTGACTCATAGTGACACTATGCACAACAGAACGAAACACTGCCCGGTCCTGTGCCATCCTTACAATCGTTGTTATGCTTAAGCTCATTGTTGCAGCCACTGTGTCAATCCACCTTGTTGAGGGTCTTCCTCTTATCCACTGACCCTGTACTCTGCCAAGCATGATGTCCTTCTCCAGGTACAGATCCCTCCTGACAACATGTCCAAAGTATGTAAGACACAGTGTCGCCATCCTTGCCTCTAAGGAGCATTCTGGCTGTGCTTCTTCCAAGACAGATTTGTTCGTTCTTTTGGCAGTCCATGGTATATTCAATATTCTTTGCCAGTGCCACAATTCAAAGGTGTCAACTCTTCTTCGGTCTTCCTTATTCATTATCCAGCTTTCACATGCATGTGATGTGATTGAAAATACCATGGCTTGGGTCAGGTACACCTTAGTCTTCAGGGTGACATCTTTGCTCTTCAACACTTTGAAGAGGTCCTTTGCAAGAGATTTACCCAATGGAATGCGTCTTTTCATTTTTTGACTGCTGCTTCCATGGCTGTTGATTGTGGATCCAAGGAAAATGAAATCCTTGACGACTTCAACCTTTTCTCTGTTTATCATGATGTTGCTCATTGGTCCAGTTGTGAGGATTTTTGTTTTCTTTATGTTGAGGTGCAATCCATGCTGAAGGCTGTGGGCTTTGATCTTCCTTAGTAAGTGCTTCAAGTCCTCTTCACTTTCAGCAAGCAAGGTTGTGTCATCTGCATAATGCAGGTTGTTAATGAGTCTTCCTCCAATCCTGATGCCCTGTTCTTCTTCAGATAGTCCAGCTTCTCGTATTATTTGTTCAGCATACAGATTAAATAGGTATGGTGAAAGAATACAACCCCAACGTACACCTTTCCTGACTTTAAACCAATCAGTATCCCCTTGTTCTGTCAGAACAATTGCCTCTTGATCTATGTAAAGGTTCCTCATGAGCACAATTAAGTGTTCTGGAATTCCCATTCTTTGCAATGTTATCCATAGTTTGTTATGATCCACGCAGTCGAATGCCTTTGCCTAGTCAATAAAATACAGGTAAAGATCCTTCTGATATTCTCTGCTTTCAGCCAGGATCCATCTGACATCAGCAATGATATCCCTGGTTCCACATCCTCTTCTGAAACCAGCCTGAGCTTCTGGCAGTTCCCTTTTGGTATACTGCTGCAGCCATATTTGAATGATCTTCAGCAATATTTTGCTTGCATGTGATATTAATGATATTGTTCTATAATTTCCACATTCAGATGGATCACCTTTCTTGGGAATAGGCATAAATATGGATCTCTTCCAGTCAGGTGGCCAGGAAGCTGTCTTCCATATTTCTTGGTATACACAATTGAGCACTTCCAGTGCTGCATCTGTTTGTTGAAACATCTCAATTGATATTCCATCAATTCCTGGAGCCTTGTTTTTCACCAGTGCCTTCAGATCAGCTTGGACTTCGTCCTTCAGTACCATCAGTTCCTGATCATATGCCACCTGTTGAAATGGTTGAATATCGACTAATTCTTTTTGGTACAATGACTCTGTGTATTCCTTCCATCTTCTTTTGATGCTTCCTGCGTCATTCAATATTTTCCCCATGGAATTCTACATTATTGCAACTCGAGGCTTGAATTTTTTTCTTCTGTTCTTTCAGCTTGAGAAACGCCGAGCGTGTTCTTCCCTTTCAGTTTTACATCTCCAGCTCTTTGTACATGTCATTATAATGCTTTACTTTGTCTTCTCGAGAGGCCCTTTGAAATTTTCTGTTCAGTTCTTTTACTTCATCAATTCTTCCTTTTGCTTTAGCTGCTCGATGCTCAAGAGCAAGTTTCAGAGTCTCCTCTGACATCCATCTTGGCCTTTCCTTTCTTTTCTGTGACCTCTTGCTTTCTTCATGGATGATGTCCTTGATGTCATTCCACGACTCATCTGGTCTTCGGTCACTAGTGTTCAATGTGTCAAATCTATTCTTGAGATGGTCTCTAAATTCAGGTAGGATATACTCAAGGTCATATTTTGGCTCTCATGGACTTTCTCTGATTTTCTTCAGTTTCAGCTTGAACTTGCATATGAGCAATTGATGGTCTGTTCCACAATCGGCCCCTGGCCTTGTTCTGACTGATGATATTGAGCTTTTCCATCATCTCTTTTCACAGATGTAGTTAATTTGATTTCTGTGTGTTCCATCTGGCAAGGTCTATGTGTATAGTTGCCGTTTATGTTGGTGAAAGAAGGTATTTGCAATGAAGAAGTCGTTCGTCTTGCAAAATTCTACCATTCAATCTCCGGCATTGTTTCTATCACCAAGGCCATATTTTCCAACTACTGGTCCTTCTTCTCTGTTTCCAACTTTCGCATTCCAATTGCCAGTAATTATCAATGCATCTTGATTGCATGTTCGATCAATTTCAGACTGCAGCAGCTGATAAAAATCTTCTATTTCTTCATCTTTGGCCCTAGTGGTTGGTGCGTAAATTAGAATAATAGTCATATTAACTGGTCTTCCTTGTAAGCGTATGGATATTACCCTATCACTGACAGCGGTGTACTTCAGGACAGATTTTGAAACTTTCCTTTTGACTATGAATGTAACACCATTCCTCGAGTTGTCATTCCCAGCATAGTAGACTATATGATTGTCTCATTCAAAATGGCCAATACCTCGTCCATTTCAGCTCACTAATGCTTAGGATATTGATGTTTATGTGTTCCATTTCATTCTTGACGATTTCCAATTTTCCTAGATTCATACTTCTTACATTCCAGGTTCCAATTATTAATGGATGTTTGCAGCTGTTTCTTCTCATTTTGAGTCATGCCACATCAGCAAATGAAGGTCCTGAAAGCTTTACTCCACGAGTCTGTCACTTTGTCGTACTGTGGGGGCTTGTGTGTTGCTGTGATGCTGGAAGCTATGCCACTGGTATTCAGATACCAGCAGGGTCACCCATGGAGGACAGGTTTCAGCTGAGGTTCCAGACTAAGACAGAGTAGGAAGAAGGACCTGGCAGTCTACTTCTGGCAAGCATTAGCCAGTGAAAACCTGATGAATAGCAGTGGAACATTGTCTGATATGGTGCTGGAAGATGAGCCCCCCAGGTTGCAAGGCACTCAGAAGATGACTGGGGAAGAGCTGCCTCCTCAAAGTAGAGTTGACCAATAAGGCATACGCTCTATTTATAAGGCAATGCTATTTATGTTTTAACTGATAGTTCTTTTAATTATTTTGCAATTCAATCTGATAATTAAAAAAAACAAAACAAAACCATTGCCACTGAGTCTACTCCAACTCACAGCAACCCTATATGACAGAGTAGAACTGCCCCATAAGGTTTCCAGGGAGCGCCTGATAGATTCCAGCGGCCGACCTTCGGTTAGCAGCCCCAGTAGCTCTTATCCACTGCGTGACCGGGGTTTCCCAATCTGATAATAAATAGGCATCTTTAAATGTTTTGTTTAATTATTTTACACATTGTTTATTATACTGTAGCAAATTTCTATATGTATCTATAACTCTATCTCTCTTGATCTTAAATCTTAGTCTCTATCTATATTTATAATTTGCCTAAAACAATCTTTTTTCTCTGATAATTATCTACGTTTTCTTTCCCTTCCCATCGATTTTTTTCCCTACCGGAGTAGTATTAGTCTTCCACAGTTTTGACTGTTAATCTATCCTCCACACTATTAAATTCGCTTTTGTCACTTTGAAAACTGGTCTGAATTTTGAGAAAACTGTTCTATGTTTGTTCTTCTAATCACATCTTTCATTTGCTACAATATCAGACTTAGGGGTTTTTATTAATTTCACTTATAATTCTATTTTAGTTTTTTCCTTTGCAAAGCTTTTTTTATAGTAGTCATTTTTCTTCTAAGCCTTTTCTTATAATCTGGTTTTCTCTTATTTTTTTTATTACTGCCATAATCAGATTGTTCTTTTTTGTGGCTTTTTATTTCTCTTTTAATAAAACCATATGTTTTATACAGCATTGAACTTACTAAGTGATCTCTCAAACATTCTTCAGGATATATAACTTTCCAGGACTTCCTTTTTTATTTTTCATTATCCTTTTTTTTTTCCTGTTCTTTTCCTCTTTTATTTCTTTTCTCTTCTTTTCCCTTATTTTCTTTTGGCTTTTTTTTAAGTGTATTGGGCGATAGCTCTTTTGCATATATTTTTTATCTTTTAATTTTTTCATAAGTTTCCTATTAAATATTTAAAATATTTTTTCATTTCCTTTTTTATAACTGCTGAATATTAAAATTTATACTCTTGTATGGCAGGATGGTGTATATAGCTCCCATTCCTACTTTTTACTGTGAGACATTCTCTATCCCCTTTGGTTACTTGATTCTCTAAACTAAAGGAATCAATGATAAAATAGAATCATCAGCATGCTGTATGCCCAAATGTTTCCCTAAAAGACTTGTGTATGTGCATGTTCTATCTATCACGGTCCAATAAATTACCACCATCACATCACACAATGTGCACTTCCTTCACACTTTCTTTTAAGGGTACAGCCATATATTGGAGATACATGGTCACACATGTCACCGCAAAACACAGATTCAAGCTGCCTACCGCAAAGGCAATACTGAGACAAGGGTGAGGTAAGCAGCAAGAAGGCATTATTGTTTCCCTGTATACAAGAGGCAGAGGGGAATGGGATCCTCCAAAATCTGCCTATCTCTCAGAAACCGACTGGAGGGTTTTATAGGGTTGGGGCTTAGGCTTGAAGAATCTCAGGATTGGCAGTTCTCTCTTTTTTTTTTTAATTAATTTTTATTGTGCTTTAAGTGAAAGTTTACAAATCAAGTCAGTCTGTCACATATAAGCTTATATACATCTTACTCCATACTCCCTCTTACTCTGCTCCTGAGTCAGCCCGCTCCCTCCTTCCAGTCTCTCCTTTCATGACAATTTTGCCAGTTTCTAACCCTCTCTACCCTCCTATCTCCCCTCCAGATAGGAGATGCCATCACAGTCTCAAGTGTCCACCTGATACAAGTAGCTCACTCTTCATCAGCATCTCTCTCCAACGCATTGTCCAGTCCCTTCCATGTCTGATGAGTTGTCTCCGGGAATGGTTCCTGTCCTGGGCCAACAGAAGGTTTGGGGACCATGACCCCCGGGATTCTTCTAGTCTCAGTCAGACCATTAAGTCTGGTCTTTTTATGAGAATTTAGGGTCTGTATCCCACTGTTCTCCTGCTCCCTCAGGGGTTCTCTGTTGTGCTCCCTGTCAGGGCAGTCATTGGTTGTGGCCGGGCACCATCTAGTTCTTCTGGTCTCAGGATGATGTAAGTTTCTGGTTCATGTGGCCCTTTCTGTCTCTTGGGCTCATAGTTATTGTGTGACCTTGGTATTCTTCATTCTCCTTTGATCACGGTAGGTTGAGACCAATTGACGCATCTTAGATGCCCGCTTCTTAGCATTTAAGACCCCAGACACCACACTTCAAAGTGGGATGCAGAATGTTTTCATAATAGAATTATTTTGCCAATTGACTTAGAAGTCCCCTTAAGCCATAGTTCCCAAACTCCTGCCCTTGCTCCACTGACCTTCAAAGCATTCAATTTATCCCAGAGACTTCTTTGCTTTTGGTCCAGCCCAGTTGAGCTGACCTTCCATGTATTGAGTATTGTCCTTCCCTTCACCTAAAGTAGCTCTTATCTACTAATTAATCAGTAAAAAACCCTCTCCCACCCTCCCTCCCTCCCCCCCTCGTAACCACAAAAGAATGCATCCTTCTCAGTTTATACTATTTCTCAAGATGTTATAATAGTGGTCTTATAAATATTTGTCCTTTTGCCTCTGACTAATTTCACTCAGCATAATGCCTTCCGGGTTCCTCCATGTTATGAAATGTTTCACAGATTCATCACTGTTCTTTATTGGTGCGTAGTATTCCATTGTGAATATACCATAATTTATTTAACCATTCATCCATTGATGGACATCTTGGTTGCTTCTAGCTTTCTGTTATTGTAAACAAAGCTGCAATAAACATGGGTGTGCACGTATCTGTTTGTATGAAGGCTCTTATTTCTCTAGGGTATATTCCGAGGAGTGGGATTTCTGGGTTGTATGGTAGTTCTATTTCTAACTTTTTAAGAAAACGCCAGCTAGATTTCCAAAGTGGTTGTACCATTTTACATTCCCACCAGCAGTGTATGAGAGTTCCAATCTCTCCGCAGCCTCTCCAACATTTATTATTTTGTGTTTTTTGGATTAATGCCAGCCTTGTTGGAGTGAGAGGGAATCTAATCGTAGTTTTAATTTGCATTTCTCTAATGGCTGATGATCGAGAGTATTTTCTCATGTATCTGTTAGCTGCCTGAATATCTTCTTTAGTGAAGTGTGTGTTCATATCCTTTGCCCACTTCTTGATTGGGTTGCTTGTCGTTTTGTTGTTGAGTTTTAACAGAATCATATAGATTTTAGAGATCAGGTGCTGGTCGGAGATGTCATAGCTGAAAATTTTTTCCCAATCCGTAGGTGGTCTTTTTACTCTTTTGGTGAAGTCTTTAGATGAGCATAGGTGTTTGATTTTTAGGAGCTCCCAGTTATCTGGTTTCTCTTCGTCATTTTTGGTAATGTTTTGTATTCTGTTTATGCCCTGTATTAGGGCTCCTAGGGTAGATCCTATTTTTTCTTCCATGATCTTTATCATTTTAGTCTTTATGTTTAGGTCTTTGATCCACTTGGAGTAAGTTTTTGTGCATGGTGTGAGGAATGGGTCCTGTTTCATTTTTTTGCAAATGGATAGCCAGTTATGCCAGCACCATTTGTTAAAAAGACTATCTTTTCCCCAGTTAACTGACACTGGGCCTTTGTCAAATATCAGTTGCTCATATGTGGATGGATTTATATTCGGGTTCTCAATTCTGTTCTGTTGGTCTATGTGCCTGTTATTGTACCAGTACCAGACTGTTTTGACTACTGTGGCTGTATAATATGTTCTAAAATCAGGTAGAGTGAGGCCTCCCACTTTCTTCTTCTTTTTCAGTAAGGCTTTACTTATCTGGGGTTTCTTTCCCTTCCATATGAAGTTGGTGATTTGTTTCTCCATCACATTAAAAAATGTCATTGGAATTTGGATCAGAAGTGCATTGTATGTATAGATGGCTTTTGGTAGAATAGACATTTTTACGATGTTAAGTCTTCCTATCCATGAGCAAGTTATGTTTTCCCACTTTTGTAGGTCCTTTTTAGTTTCCTGTACTAGTACTTTGTAGTTTTCTTTGTATAGGTCTTTTACATCTTTGGTAAGATTTATTCCTAAGTATTTTATCTTCTCGGGGGCTACTGTGATTGGTATTGATGTGGTGATTTCCTCTTCGGTATTCTTTTTGTGGATGTAGAGGAATCCAAGTGATTTTCGTATGTTTACCTTATAACCTGAGACTCTGCCGAACTCTTCTATTAGTTTCAGTAGTTTTCTGGAGGATTCCTTAGGGTTTTCTGTGTATAAGATCGTGTCATCTGCAAATAGAGATAATTCTACTTCCTCCTTGCCAATCCGGATGCTCTTTATTTCTTTGTCTAGCCTAATTGCTCTGGCTAGGACCTCTAGCACGATGTTGAATAAGTACGGTGATAAAGGGCATCCTTGTCTGGTTCCTGTTCTCAAAGGAAATGCTTTCAGGTTCTCTCCATTTAGGGTGATGTTGGCTGTTGGCTTTGTATAGAGGCCCTTTCTTATGTTGAGGAATTTTCCTTCAATTCCTATTTTGCTGAGAGTTTTTATCATGAATGGGTGTTGGACTTTGTCAAATGCCTTTTCTGCATCAATTGATAAGATCATGTGGTTTTTGTCTTTTGTTTTATTTATATGCTGGATTACATTAATGATTTTTCTAATATTAAAACAACCTTGCATATCTGGTATAAATCGCACTTGGTCGTGGTGGATTATTTTTTGGATATGTTGTTGAATTCTATTGGCTAGAATTTTGTTGAGGATTTTTGCATCTATGTTCATGAGTGATATAGGTCTATAATTTTCTTTTTTTTTGGTGTCTTTACCTGGTTTTGGTATCAGGGATATGGTGGCTTCATAGAATGAGTTAGGTAGTATGCCATCATTTTCTATGCTTGGAAATACCTTTAGTAGTAGTGGTGTTAACTCTTCTCTGAAAGTTTGGTAGAACTCTGCAGTGAAGCTGTCCAGGCCACGGCTTTTTTTTGTTGGGAGTTTTTTGATTACCTTTTCAATTTTTTTTTTGTTATGGGTCTATTTAGTTGTTCTACTTCTGAATGTGTTAGTTTAGGTAGGTAGTGTTTTTCTAGGAATTCATCCATTTCTCTTAGGTTTGCAAATTTGTTAGAGTACAATTTTTTGTAATAATCTGATATGATTCTTTTAATTTCAGTTGGGTCTGTTGTGATGTGGCCCATCTCGTTTCTTTTTCAGGTTGTTTCCTTTCCTGTATTTCTTTAGTCAATCTGGGCAGTGATTTATCAATTTTGTTAAATTTTTCAAAGAACCAGCTTCTGGCTTTGTTAATATTTTCAGTTGTTTTTCTGTTCTCTAATTCATTTAGTTCAGCTCTAATTTTTATTATTTGTTTTCTTCTGGTGCCTGATGGATTCTTTTATTGGTTGCTTTCTATTTGTTCAAGTTGTAGGGACAGTTCTCTGATTTTGGCTCTTTCTTCTTTTTGTATGTGTGCATTTATCAATATAAATTGACCTCTGAGCACTGCTTTTGCAGTGTCCCAGAGCTTTTGATAGGAAGTATTTTCATTCTCGTTGCATTCTATGAATTTCTTTATTCTCTCCTTAATGTCTTCTATAACCCAGTCTTTTCTGAGCAGGGTGTTGTTCAGTTTCTAAATATTTGATTTCTTTTCCTTGATTTTTCTGTTATTGATTTCCACTTTTATGTCCTTGTGGTCTGAGGAGATGCTTTGTAATATTTCGATGTTTTGTATTCTGCAAGGGTTTGTTTTATGACCTAATATGTGGTCTATTCTAGAGAATGTTCCATGTGCACTAGAAAAAAAGTATACTTTGCAGCTGTTGGGTGGAGTGTTGTGTATAAGTCTATGAGGTCAAGTTGGGTGATTGTAGCAATTAGATGTTCCGTGTCTCTATTGAGCTTCTTACTGGAAGTCCTATCCTTCTCCGAAAGCATTGTGTTGAAGTCTCCTACTATAATTGTGGAGGTGTCTATCTCACTTTTCAGTTCTGTTAAAGTTTGCTTTATGTATCTTGCAGCCCTGTCATTGGGTGCATAAATATTTAATATGGTTATATCTTCCTGGTCTATTGTCCCTTGAATCATTATGTAGTGTCCTTCTTTATCCTTTGTGGTGGATTTAACTATAAAGTCTATTTTGTCAGAAATTAATATTGTTACTCCTGCTCTTTTTCCCTTGTTGTTTGCTTGATATGTTTTTTTCCATCCTTTGAGTTTTAGTTTGTTTGTGTCTCTAAGTCTAAGGTGTGTCTCTTGTAGGCAGCATATAGACGGATCGTGTTTCTTTATCCAGTCTGAGACTGTCTCTTTATTGGTGCATTTAGTCCATTTACATTCAGCGTAATTATAGATAAGAATGTGTTTATTGCTGTCATTTTGATGTCTTTTTGTGTATGTTGTTGACAATTTCATTTTTCCACTTACTTTTTTGTGCTGAGACGTTTTTCTTTGTAAATTGTGTGTTCCTCATTTTCATAGTGGTTGAATTTATGTTTGCTGGGTTGTTATGTTTTTCTTGGTTTTTATTTTGAGTTATGGAATTGTTATATCTCTTTGTGGTTACCTTAATATTTACCCCTATTTTTCTAAGTAAAAACCTAACTTGTATGGTCCCATATTGCCTTGTATCCCTGTCCGTATGGCAGTTCTATGCCACTTGTACTTAGTCCCTCTTTTTGATTATTGTGATCTTTTACATATTGACTTCAATGATTCCCTATTTTGAGCAGTTTTTTCTTTTTAAAATTAATCTTAATTTGTTTTTGTGATTTCCCTATTTGAGCTGATATCAGGATGTTCTGTTCTGTGACCTTGTGTTGTGCAGGTATCTGATATTATTGGTTTTCTGACCAATTTCCTTTAGTATTTCTTGTAGCTTTGGTTTGGTTTTTGCAAATTCTCTAAGCTTGTGTTTATCTGTAAATGTTTTAATTTCACCTCATATTTGAGAGAGAGTTTTGCTGGGTATATGATCCTTGGCTGGCAGTTTTTCTCCTTCAGTGCTCTGTATATGTCATGCCATTGCCTTCTTGACTTCGTGGTTTCTGCTGAGTAGTCTGAACTTATTCTTATTGCTTCTCCTTTGTAGGAGACCTTTCTTTTATCCCTGGCTGCTTTTAAAATTTTCTCTTAATCTTTGGTTTTGGCATGTTTGATGATAATTTGTCTTGGTGATTTTCTTTTTGGATCAATCTTAAATGGGGTTCCATGAGGATCTTGGATAGATATCCTTTTATCTTTCATGATGTCAGGGAAGTTTTCTGCCAACAGATCTTCAACTATTTTCTCTGTATTTTCTGTTATCCCTCCCTGTTCTGGGATTCCAATTAAAAAAAGAAATTACACGCAAGTTATTCTTCTTGATAGAGTCCCGCATGATTCTTAGGGTTTCTTCATTTTTTTTAATTTTTTTATCTGGTTTTTCAGCTGTATTCGTGTCAATTCCCTTGTCCTCCAGGTCCCCCACTTTGCATTCCAATTGCTCGAGTCTGCTCCTCTGACTTCCTATTGAGTTGCCTAATTCTATAATTTTATTGTTAATCTTTTGAATTTCTGAGTGCTGTCTCTCTATGGATTCTTGCAACTTATTAATTTTTCTACTATGTTCTCGAATAATGTTTTTGATTTCTTCAACTGCTTTATCAGTGTGTTCCTTGCCTTTTTCTGTAGCTTGCCTTATTTCATTTCTGAGGTCATCCCTGACATCTTGAAGCATTCTGTAATTTAGTTTTTTATATTCTGCATCTGTTAATTCCAGGATTGTATCTTCATTTGAGAAAGATTTTGATTCTTTAGTTTGGGGAGTTGTAGTAGCAATTATGGTTTGCTTCTTTATGTGGTTTGATATCGACTGTTGTCTCCAAGTCATATATAAGATATTGTAGTGATTTATTTTGTATTTGCTCACTGAGTCTTATCTTGTTTTGTTTTCTTTCAATATACATAGATGGGCTACTAGATTGTGCTGTCTTGTTTGTTGTAGCCCTTGACTCACTTATGTCCTATTACCAGCTGGTTTGGGCTGTTACCAGATATATAAGACTAAGATTCTCTTCACTATTCTTGAGTAGAATCTGATTTTGGGTCATCAAGTGTGTGGTGCAGACTGTCACCTATCCACCTAGAGGAGTAGTGGTGATAGTTGTGTGCTCCCGATTCTAGTAGCAGCAGGGGTTCACACTCCAGGGGGGGCAGGATGCTGACAGGCTTCCCCTAAGTGCTAGGGAGGTAGGTGTGTCCCTTTTCCTAAAGCACTTTGGTGGGTGGGCTCTGTAGCTGTACCTTAGGCCCCCAATGCAAGTACCTCTACAGATTGGTAGGTGTCACCATCCTTAGACCCCTAAGGCAGGAGGCTAGGTGGTTTGGGTGGGGGACCTCAGCCCTCAGTTCCTCACTGTGGGTCAGTGAGGGCTCTGTTGAATGCATAGAGATATCAGACCTGGGAAACTCGTCTTTCCAGTAATCCGCTAAAACAATTACAATCAGATCCCTATCAGAATTGCCTTTGCATTATAATAGCCACCTTTTTCCCTGTAGGGATGAAAGCCCAAGACAGTGTATCTCATATGCTTGGCTGGAGCTGGTTGTGTATTTTTAGTCCAATTAGGGAAGGATTTTTGGTTCTTGGTTTTTTTTGTAGCTGCTTCTCTCAGGCCAGAAGAATGGGTTAGAAAAAGACAAAAAAAAAAAAAAAGAAAAGCAAAAGAAAAACCGCAGAGCACATCAGTCTCTGGCTCAGGAAATTCCAATGTTAATGAAGCCACCTGGGAAGGGGAGGGGAGGGATCAGATAAATAGAAGAGAGTAGCACCCCAGAATATAGACAAAATTACTTATCTTGTTTGGTGATGACTGTTTTATCTGAGATTCCCATGGGGTGTGTAACCTGTGTGCATTCGATGGGTCAAGATTGCCCCTGAGGGTCAGGCCTGCCTCCCATGCTTGTGCTGTCTCAATAGCCGTGGTCAGTTCCTCCACTCCCAGTCCAAAGCCTAGTGCCAAGGTTCCCCAGCTGGGGTGCCACACTCCAGGCTTTAAAATCAGTCGCTGCCTCCTGGTGACTTCTCCTTCTGTCAGCCGTGTTGCTGCACTGCCTGCGTGCACTGGCTGGGCTTCCCTCGAGGTCACTTCTGGGGGTTAGGGCTGTGTCCCGTGTTTGTGCTGTCTCAGGATGCCATGCTCACCTCCCCTGTGCTCAGTCCAAAGCCCAGCGCTAAGGTTTTCTGACTGCGAGCCTGGCTCCAGGCTCCAAAAACAGTCGTTGCTTCCCCGTGGTTCTTCGTTCTCAGTCTCTGTCACTCAGGTCAACTCTTCAGATCTGTGTTTGTATGGTCAGGGTTCGTAGATTGTCATGTATGTGATCGATTCACTCGTTTTTCCAAGTCTTTGTTGCAAGAGGGATCTGAGGTAGTTTCTACCTCATCAGCCATCTTGACCCCCAGCAGTTCTCTTTTGAGGGGGCATTTTGACCTTCTGTGGGTATTCTTAGAGGTCCTCTGATGCCATCCTGTTTTCAGTCACAGGATGGGCCCCCACTGCCTAGTTGTTTCATCCCAGACCTTACTCTTTGCTGTTCTGCACCTCCAAGAATAACATAGGTTAATTTTAAACTTGAGGGAATAATGGAGAAAGGGAGAGGGAAGGGAGGAAACAAATATCAAATCACAAAATCACCAGGGTATATAAAAACTAACTATGCAGCCATGTAGAAACAATGCTACAATATCCAGGATGCTAGACCCCTACAATCCTTTTTTCATGCTGCCCCTTACTCACACATGTGTGTGCCAAACACACACACACACACACACACAAAATATTCTATTTCAACTCTCTGAATTTGTGAGAGTAGAAAACTGGTTGTCAATTTTCACATACAAACAAACAAACTAAAAAACTTGGCTTCTGATCTTGAACAAAAGAATGGAGAGATTTGAAGGTATTCTCTAGCATTTTCACAGATGATATCTTCATAGATCTTGTGCTAAGGATTATCATTTGCATTTTCTTCTTTTTCCTTTTTTTATTTTCAGTAATTTTTAAATACTAAATCCACTTTAATTTTAGTTAGTAGGGGCAGTTTCATAGTCATTGTATTTGAGTGTCTGAAATGTAGGTGTTTTTTATGAATATGAGCATTTTCATCATATAGTGTGTATTCACATGTACCTATAATTCTGAGGATAGACTTAAGAGAATAGTTTTAGATAGGTTCCTTTTTTTAATCTAAAAGCTCCAGCTTCTTCTACTAAGTTACATCAGTTAACATTTCTCCATCTTTCCATTTTGAGTCACAGAAATATTGTGTTCAATGGTGGCCCCATTCATGCTCTTTCCTTCAACTTAGGTGTACTTTCCATCATATTTAATAACTTTGCTATGGATTTTCAGAGGAGAGAAAGTAATTTACAATGTATAAATTTCCATGTTTAACTAGAGGTTCCTTGAATTGCTATTTCTGCAGGCAACTCCCCTCTTACTGAAGTATGAATCTAATAAAGCTGGCTGCATATATAAAGGAATGTGATATAATGTCATTTCTGAACAGATTTCTTGGTACCATGGACACAGTAAGTGCCCAAGTGTATACATCTCCTTTCTGAGTTAAATTGTAGAGGCTCTGTTCAACCAGAGACATGATAGACATGGAGATAATGCACTGCCTGCTTTACAAGGAAGCCTCAAGGCTAATAGTTTTTATTAGCTGAAAATTGGAAAAGTAGCTCCTGTTTTTGAGGGTGAAATTTATAACTCTTAGATATGCATCTACCAGTTTTGGCAAAGAAGTACTAATATTTCCAATCATTCCTAAAGTCACTTCTAAATGTTCATTGTAGTTTTATCACGAGTTATTTTTTTTAAAAAATCATCCTAATTATAAAACTCTTTAATTCTGAGTTCCTTGCTTCATTTAAAAAATTAACTACTCTCTACTGGCACTCATGAAAACGCAAACTTGACATTTGATAAGATGTAAATAAACATGCAGTAAAAAATGACACTATATTTGCAGGGCAAAATCATAGGGAGTGTTACTTGAAATTATCAATAGTGGTTTAATCTTTATGAAAACAAAGGCAAATCAGTTCTACATCTACACTCAGCATAGGTGAACGTCCATTAACATATTTTTTTACCCACGGAAAGTCTTTTAACTATGTTTCAATATAAAATTAAATGCATACATTCTTTTGATAAATATTTATCAAACAATATGAGTAAATATAGTGCTGATCATAGACACAAAAGAACTTTGAATAAGGTGTACTTTTTAATCATTTTAATGGTAATTTTAAATAAGATACAAATTTCATAGCATACTACACATTTTTCTAAGAGTTCTAGTCAATATTTTCAAATGTATATACCTGTGTAACCACAAGGGAAAGGTGATCTCTTAATTAAGAACTGAAAAACAAATGTATAATGATCACAGAATAATAGAATCAGATATATGGTGCTATTTAGCAAACAATCCACTCTTGTTTTCTCTATAAATTACTGCAATTAAGATATTAAATGCAGGATATTATTTCTCAGTTACATCTATGATTTTTCTGGGAATGAGCTTGATTCAACAGCACAAACACATGTATTTCATTTGAATATCTTTAAAGAAATATGAGAATTTTTTCTTTTAAGAAAATAATAAATTCCCAGAGTTGGTAAACACTAGGGAATACACGTGACACTTCAACTGAAACATCTTTAATTAGGTGGCTTTGGGAGATATAATTCGAGATGACTAAGAATGATTAACAATATTGAAGGATTCTTCTGGGAAAATATTAAACGACACAGGAAACATCAAAAACAGATGGAAGGAATACAGAGTCACTATAACAAAAAAACTGTTTGATGTTCAACCATTTCAGGAGGTAACATATGATCAGGCACCATCAGTACTGAAGGAAGAGGTTCAAGCTGCTCTGGAGGCATTGGCAAAAAACAAGACTCCAGAAATTGATGGGATACCAACTGAGATGTTTCAACAAATGAATGCAGCACCAGAAGTGCTCACTTGTCTATGCCAAGCAATTTGGAAGAGAGCTACCTGGCCAACAGACTGGAAGAGATACAACCAAATGCAGAAATTATAGAGCAATATCATTAATATATCACACACAAGTAAAATTTTGATGAAGATCATTCAAAAGTACCTACAGCAGTACATAGTCAGGGAACTGCCAGAAATTTCAGCCAGATTCAGAAGAGCACAAGGAACAAAGGATATTACTGCTGATGTCAGATGAATTTTGGCTGAAAGCAGAGAATACCAGAAAGATGTTTACCTGTGTTTTATTGATTATGCAAAGGCGTTAGGCTGTGTGGATCATAACAAATTATGGATAACATTTCGAAGAATGGGAATTCCAGAACCCTTCACTGTGTTCATGAGGAACCTGTACACACATTGAGGCAGTCTTTTGAACAGAACAAGGGGATATTGCATGGTTTAAAGTCAGGAAAGCTGTGTGTCAGGGTTGTATCCTTTCACCATACTTATTCAATCTGTATGCTGAGCAAATTATCCAAGAAACTGAACTATATGAAGAAGAACATGGCTCAGGATTGGAGGGAGGCTGTGTTATGCAGATGACAAAACTGAGTGAAAGTTAAGAGGACTTGAAGCACTTACTAATAAAGACCAAAGACCACAGCCTTCAATATAGATTACACCTCAACATAAATAAAACAAAAATCCTCACAAATGAACCAATAAGCAACATTATAATCAACAGAGAAAAGATGGAAGTTGTCAAGAATTTCATTTTGCTTGAGTTCACAATGAACACCTGTGGAAGCAGCAGTCAAGAAATCAAATGACTCACTGTGTTGGGAAAATCTGCTGCAAAAGGACTCTTTAAAGTGTTAAGAAGAAAACATGTCACCTTGAAACTAAGGTACACCTGACCAAAGCCAAGGTGTTTCCAGTTGTCTTATATGCACATGAAAGCTGGACAATGGATAAGGAAGGCTGATGAAGAATTGACACCTCTGAATTGTGGTGTTGACAAAGAATATTGAATATACTAAGGACTGCCAGAAAAATGAACAAATCTGTCTTGGAAGAAGTACAGCCAGAATGCTCCTTAGAAGCAAAGATGCTGACACCTCCTCTCACATACTTTGGACATGCTATCAGGAGGGATCAGTCCCTTGGAGAAGGACATCTTGCTTGGTAAAGAAGGTCAGTGAAGAAGAGGAAGACCCTCAATGAGATGGATTGACACAATGGCTGCAACAGGGGCTCAAGCATATGAACAATTGTGAGGATGGCACAGAACTGGGCAATATTTGGTTCTGTTGTATATAGGGTCACTGTGAGTGGAAACTGGCTTGACAGCACCTAACAACAACAACAACAATGATTTAAAAATAATCAGGGACTCTATTTTGGCTCATAGGTGTGGAGAGATGGAGAAAGCATCAGTACCATTCATAGCAACATAAATCTTGGACAAACTGAAAATGAATGACTTTCCCTAACCCAGTGAAAGAACTAAGGTTGCAAGGCAAACAACTAATCTTAAATCCAGACAGAGACAGATGCTAGCAGGGAGAAACAAAACCCAAATATCTGCTTATCTGTGGCAGAAGCCACCCTAACACTATAAAAAACACTATAGAAGCACATAAATCATTAAACATTCAGCTAGAAATTATTATCAAATTGCTAAATACTGAGGATGAGTGGCAGGAGAGTGTGAAGATGAAGTGGGGGGCGGGGAGGTTTCGAACTTTCCTAGTTGTACCTTCGAGGAAATTCACCAGTTTCTCACAATTAAAATCACAGAAAGTGCCAAGCAAGCATTCCCTACGGTGCTGGCCGGGGTTGGAAAACAGCAGTCACAGCTGAAACTTCTCTCAGACATATTCCCCTACATCCTCTATGGAACAAAAACTAAATCTCCCAGGAAGGCCAACACATATGTAGCCTGAAGGTTGCTGCTGTGGGAAATGAATGCCAGCCACCTGACTAAACCCATTTCCCATATTTCTATTGAGTCTCAAAATTCAGGAAGATGTGCCATAAAGTTGTAGCCTGAGGGCACCGATGGAAATCCACTCAGTTTGTGACAGCAGAAAGGAGCTGGTGGGGGGGGGAGGGGACACGACTGTGCCCCTGGGGGAAGAGTAGAAATACAAGTTAAACTCAGCATTACATCTGGAAAAATGGCGGAATACTTGGGAAGGCTAACCACAGGAGACCAAGGTTCACAATATTTGCCTAAGATTGAGGCTTAATTAGAACATCAGAGACTGCTTCCCTCCTCAGCCCCCAGCCCACACACATACCACGCAAACACGTATTGAGTAAACACAACAGTGGAATACAGCTAGCAGAACTGCAAAAGAAGATTCTCTCTGGGAACTGTCATAGTGCTGAACAAAACTTACGCTTAGTCAAAGTGAAAGCAAAGAGGTTTATTTGGGGAACAGAACGGCCAGGCTGGGAAATACAGTGTAATGCAAGTTCACAGAGCACCCAATTCACTGGAAACATGGTAGATCATTTATGGGGTAAAATGGGGAAGGGAGTACGTGACCACATCACAGGAGGACTTTCACAAGCATGAGTCTGAGGCGTAAAAGAGTCACAAGACAATCACAAGGTAAAGTCTTACACTGTCAGTTGGTTTATGTTCTAACATAGATTATAAATTTTTTTGAGTTAAACCAGTAAGAAATTTTCTGAGTTATCTATGTATGCGTTCTTCCTGGGGCATGCTGCACAAATATTCTCTAAGACTATCCCGATAAACATTTCTTGACAAAAATTTCTTCATAAACTGCATTCTTGCCCTTTCCATTGTTTGCTGAGTGTGGTTAAAGGCTTACATGAAGTTACATGTTACTAAACTTTAAATCACAGGCTTTATTCTTAGGAAGGCAGAAAATCTGGTCCAGTCATAACATTATAAGTACATTAAATGGGGACAAAAGAGTGTCTTCAACAAATGGCGCTAGCAAATTGGATTTCTACACTCAGAAAAATAAAACAGGACCCATACCTCACACCACACACAAGGCATAACTCAAAGTGGATCAAGCACCTAAATGTTAAAGCTAAAATACTGAAGTTCTTAAAAGAAAACAGAGGCAAAACTATGGGATATAGTTTTTTTTGTTTTCGTTTTAAAAGCTAGACTGTCAAACACATCTGTAAGTACACAAGAGAAGAAGACAAATTAGATGGCTGCAACCTCTTAAGAATCAAATAATGATACTCATCAAACGACTTTATCAATAGAGAAAAAGACAATCTACAGGCTTGGAAAATATCTTCAGAAAATATATATCCAATAAGGATCTAACATCCAAAATATGTATAAAACTTCTACAACTTAGCAACAGAAAGAAAAATAACTCAATCAAAAAATGGTCAAAGGACAGGAACAGACACTTCACCAAAGAGGACATCGGAGTGACCAACAAAACACATGAAATGATGCTCATAGTCATTAATCATTAAAACCCAAAACCATTAACCGTTAGAGCTATGCAAATCAAAACTGTAATGAGATACCACCTCACCCCTCTTAAAATGGCATTCATCATAAACACAGAAAACAAAAAATTTTGGTGTGATTTGGGGAGATTGGAACACATATCCACTGCTGTTTGGAACTTAAAATGGTACAACCTCTGTGGAAACAATATACTGATTCCTCATAAAAATTAAAAATAGAACTACCACATGGCCTAGTAATTTCATTCATAGGCATATACCTTTTGGAGCTAATAAAAATGACATAAACATCATTCAAGAAAATGAACAAAGTAGGTGGCCTCATGCTACCCGATCTCAGAAACTACTATATAGCCATGGTTGTCACAACAGTCTGGTATGGGTACAATGACAGACATACAGACCAAAATGGAACAGAATCGAGGACCGAAATGTAAATTCACCCACCTATGGCCAACATAGAAGACCCTGGAGGTCATTACACTGAGAAAAATAAGTCAATCACAAAAGGACAAAAGTTGTATGTTCTCACTTTTATGAATTGACAAAAATAGGTAAATATGCAGAGATTAATATTCAATGTTGGTAACCAAGGTGGAGGGGGGATCATTCTCTAGACAGTAGTCACTTTTTATTCATGGTGATTGGAAAGGTGGAACTGAATGTTGGTGAATTTTGCACAGCTTGGCTACTACAATTGGTGCTTCTAAGTTGTACACAACAAAATGATGAATTTTCAAATGGTATACAATTTTGCAGCAACAACAATGACAAAAAAATATATACATAATAAAACAAATAGGGGATACTGATACTTATACTTCTTAGAAATAATCCATCACCTCACAGGATTATTTTCTTGGTTTGATGACTTAGGGTGGTAGGCTCTTGGAATAATTGAGTCAATTGGCATATTATAATTCTTAAAGTTTTGTTCTACCTCTAGTTGGTGAGTAGTTTTATCTTAGTTACTTAGAACCTGCACGCAAAAGCTTATGAGCATCCATCTAAGATAAAAGTATTAGTCACTATTCGTTTGAAGCAAAAGAGAAAGAAGGAAACTCCAAGAATCAGACGAGGAAATGGACTACAAAACTGATTGTCTCCATGAGCCACTGCCACCTCTATGTTGAGACCAGAAGAACTAGATGGTGCCCATCTACCACTACCAAATGTTATGATCAGGAACACAGTAGATGAAACCTGACAGAAAGGGAGAAAAATGTGGAACAGAACTTCAAATTCTGTAAAAATCCAGACTTACTGCACTCACTGAGACTGGCGGAATTCTCGAGATATTGCCTTGAGTTATGCCCTAAATTTTGAAGTGAAACTATCCTCTGAAGTGCCCTTTTAACTAATTGTAGGTTGGTTCCACAAGTGAAGAATGTCAGACTTTAGTACTGTGTTCTTTTAAAAAAAAAATTATCCACAGTGAAACCTGTGAGACCTGGAACTCTATAGGACTGCCTTTTTTTTTCCTCCAGTCTTGAAAGTATTCTGCCTTTGAAAGGATACAGTCTTATCAGTTTCCCATTGATTGTTTTGGTGTAAAGTATTTGAATTTTCCTTCTGTGACAGGTTTCCGCCTTATACAGTTTTCATATTTTGCAGGTTTCACTGTATATGAGGCCAAATGGATAACAGTTACTCTAAAGAATAGATTAGAAATTTGTGGGGGCAGTGAGACTAAGTTAATGAGAGTAGAACAACTGGAATGGAAATAATGAGAATCTTGACACAGTGTGAAGAATGTAATCAATGCCACTGAACATTGTATGTAGAAATTGTTGAATGGGTGTATTTTACTGTGTATATTTTCACCAAAAATGCAATAAAATATTTAAAAAGCTGCTTTGACTATATCAGTATAAGTCAATGTAGACATTTTTCATAACGATAAAATGTTACATTCACAAAGAAGATAAAACAATCTTAAATTGGTGTGCATAGTGTCAAAGTATTAAAAAAATAAAAATTGACAGTACTATAAAGAGAATTAAAAAATAGGCATTTTGAAGACACAAGTAGCTCAGTAATTATATGCAAAAAATAATAAAATAAAATAAGTAAAAGTATGGAATTAAATTACATGATTATACTCAACCAAGTAGAACTAAATAGAACACCGTACTTAACTAACAACCCATAATTTTGAAATGTTCATAAAATGTTTACAAAAAACTGACTATATGCTAGGCATAAAGCAACATCCAAATAATTTCAAATGATTTAAGATAAATGAAGCATATTTTCTGACATCATAAGAATTAAAGAATGTTATTCCAGTAGAGTTGAAAATATAAATAAGTTAAATTTTAATAATATTCAAAAATGACTAGAAACCCCAATATGTATGAACATTTAGTCAATAAACTTATACATAACTTATATAGGTTGAAAATAAAGTCACATTAGAAATTAGAAAATAATTTCAACTGAATGAAATGAAAATATAAAATTTCATACCAAAATTTGTAGATGCGATCAAGATAACATTATAAGAAAGGTTGATTTATTAAATCAATGCCTTAAATAAACATGAGAACAGAAGAATCAGCTGAAAGATCATCCATCTTGCTGGATGATCTCAGTTTCCGTCTCAAGCTTTTAGAGAAATGAGAAAATTATATTTTGACCCTAATTTGAAAGAAAATAGAGAAGAATAGAAACAAAATAAATACACACAATACATTAGGGAATATTAATAGAGGTGAAAGTTAGTTAATTAAAAGAATAATAAAATACACATACCCTTATGATAAAGAAAAGAAAAATACAAGTATCCACTATCAAAAATACTTCAGTGATTTTACTTCATATTTTAAAGATTTTGTCACATAAAAGGATTGTTTTGGAAAATTTGGTGACACTACAATTGAAAATATTGATGAAGTGGACTAATGCGGGGTGAGGGGGAGGGTGGTGGTGAAGTAACTTCCCCCGATGCTAATAATATGAAATAAACAATCTGAATTGTTCCATACATATAAAAGTAGTTTCATTATTAATTACCTTCTTACAAAGAAATCCCATGTAGTTCTTCTATGAAGTGTCTAGTTGTTTGCTATTATTCTTGCTTATGTTTCATTGTTTTGTGCTGGAAAATTCTCAGTCACTAATATTGCTTCTCCTGCATGTTTTTCTTCTCTCTCTGGAACTCCATTAAACCATAAAGTAGACGTTCTCACAGTATTCTCTATGCTTCTTATCTTCTCTAATTTTCCTTTAGTATTTCTCAGATATTGAATAGCTTCTTGTGTCATCTGAGATCTATTCCAGTACACTAGTTCTCTCTTTGGCTGTGTTAACCTAGACTTAAACTCCTCCATTGTGTTATTAAGGACAACTTTCAATATCACATTTTTTTCTTCAGTAATTCCAAGAACTTGGCTCCAAATTTTCTTACCATGATCTTTTGAACATATTAAACATAGCTATTTTAGTATTCGCTCCTCTTGAGTCTATTTTCTACAGCCACTCTTCACCAGTTACTGTTGTTAGTTTTGTTTGATTTTATTTATGTCACCTTATCTGCTTATGTGCCAGGGTGTTGTTTTTGATAGACTAGGAGGTATGTGACAAAGTCACAGAAACATATTGATGTTTAGGATGATGATATCCTCCCACAGAGATTTTATGCTTCTTTCTAGCAGGTGGTTAGGGACATTAGTATTCAAAGACATGTTAATCCAAATCCACGGATTGATGCAATTTGAAGCTTTTCTTTGGGTGCCAGTCTATTTTTCCTTCACTATTATTTCTAAGGTTTATTCCTTTAAATCCTCACACATCTGCCAGTTTTTTGTACTGTGGTGGCCTTCGTGTTACAGTGATGTTGGAAGCTATGCCACTCGTATTTCACATATTTCCAATATATTATTAGTAGGGACCAGTCCCTGGAGAAGGACATCATGGTTGGAAAAGTGGAAGGTAAGCAAAAAAGAGGAAGGCCCTCAACAAGATGAGTTGATGACAGTGACTGCAACAATGAGGTCAAGCATAGAAACAATTGTGAGGATGGCTCATGACTAGACAGAGTTTTGTTCTGTCGTACATATGGTTGCTATGAGCAGAAAGTGACTCAATAGCACCTAACAACAACAACAAAAATCACTTTAAATAAATTTTTAAAGTAAAATTTTTCCATCTTCACAAATCTTGCAAGCCCTATGCCAAAGTTTTTTGTTCTTCGCATTCTGATATGGTGCCAGAAGATGAGCCCCACAGGTTGGAAGGCAATTGAAAGATGACTGGGGAAGGGCTGCCTCCTCAGAGTAGAGTCAACCTTGACAGTTGGAGTCAAGCTTTCGGGACCGTCATTTGCTGATGTGGCATGACTGAAAATGAGAAGAAAAAGCTGCAAACATCCATCTATCCTGAAGTACAACACTGTCAGCGATAGGATAATATCCATACACCTACAAGGAAGACCAGTTAATGTGACTATTATTCAAATTTACACACAAACCACTAAGGTAAAAGATGAAGAAATTGAAGATTGTTACCATCTTCTGCAGTCTGAAATTCATCGAACGTGCAGTCAGAATGCATTGATAATTACTAGTGTTTGGAATATGAAAGTTGGAAACAAAGAAGAAGGATCCATAGTTGGAGAATATGGCATTGGTGATAGAAATGATGCCAGAGATTGCATGGTAGAATTTTGCAAGACCAAAGACTTCTTCATTGCAAATACCTTTTTTCACCAACGTAAATGGTGACTATACAAGTGGACCTCACCAGATGGAATACACAGGAATCAAATCGATTACATCTGTGGAAAGAGATGGTGGAAAGGCTCAATATCATCCATCAGAACAAGGCCAGAGGCTGACTGCGGAACAGACCTTCAGTGGCTCATATGCAAGCTCAAGTTGAAACTGAAGAAAATCAGAACAAGTTAAGCAGAGCCAAAGTATAACTTTGAGTACATCCTGCCTGAATTTAGAGGTCATCTCAAGAATAGATTTGACACATTGAACACTACTGACTGAAGACCAGACAAGTTGTGAAATGATATCAAGGACATCATCCATGAAGAAAACAAGAGGTTATTAAAAAAAACAAGAAAGAAAGAAAAGAGAAAATGGATAAAAGAATAAACTCTGAAACTTACTCTTGAATGTCAAGTAGCTAAAGCAAAAGGAAGAAATGATGAAGTAAAAGAACTGAACAGAAGATTTCAAAGGGCAGCTTGAGAAGACAAAGTATTATAATGACATGTGCAAAGAGGTGGAGATAGAAGGCCAAAAGGGAAGAATATGGTTGGCATTTCTCAAGTTGAAAGAATGGAAGAAAAAATTCAATCCTCAGGTTGCCATAGTGAGGGATTCCATGGCGAAAATATTAAATGATGCAGGAAGCCGCAAAAAAAAAAAAAAAAAAAAAAAAAGAATACATGGAATCATTATACCAAAAAGAACTGGTCAACATTCAACCCTTTCAAGAGGTAGCATATGATCAGGAACCGATGGTACTGAAGGAGAAGCCGAAGCTTCACTGAAGGCATTGGTGAAAAACAAGGATCCAGGAACTGATGGAATATCAACTGAGATGTTTCAACAAACAGATGCAGCCCTGGAAGCTCTCACTCACCTATGCCAAGAAATGTGGAAGAGAGCTACCTGGCCAACTGAGTAAAAGAGATCCATATTTATGCCTATTCCCAAGAAAGGTGATCCAACAAAATGGGAAAATTATCAAACAATATCATTAATATCACACTCAAGTAAAATTTTGCAAAGATTATTCAAAAGCAGCTGCAGCAGTATATGGACAGGGAATTGCCAGAAATTCAGGCCTGATTCAGAAGAGGACATGGAACCAGGGATATCATTGCTCATGTCAGATGGATCCTGGATGAAAGCAGAGAATACCAGAAGGATGTTTACCTGTGTTTTACAGACTATGCAAAGGCATTCGACTGTGTGGATCAATCATAACAAATTATAGATAACATTATGAAGAATTGGAAGTTCGGAACACTTAATCGTGCTCATGAGGAACTTGTACGTAGATCAAGAGGCAGTCATTCAAACAGAACAAGGGGATACTGCATGGTATAAAATCAGAAAAGGTGTGCATCAGGGTTGTATCCTTTTACCACACCTGTTCAATCTGTATGCTGAGCAAAAAATCCTAGAAGCTGGGCTTTGTGAAGAATGTGGCAGCAGGCTTGGAGGAAAACTCATTAACAGCCTGCATTATGCAGATGACACAACCTTGCTTGCTGAAAGTGAAAAGGACTTGAACACTTTCTGATGAAGATCAAAGACGACAGCCTTCAGTATGGATTACACCTCAAGCTTAAGAAAACAAAAATCCTCACAATTGGACCATTAATCAACATTGTGATAAACAGAGAAAAGACTGATGTTGTCAAGGATTTCATTTTACTTGTGGATCCACAATCAACACCCATGGAAGCAGCAGTCAAGAAATCAAAAGACGTATTGCATTGAGCAACCTGCTGCAAAAGACCTCTTCAAACTATTGAAAAGCAAAGATGTCACCTTGAAGATTAAAGTGTGCCCTACGCAAGCCTTTGAATTGTGGTGTTGGTGAAGTACATTGGCTATACCATGGGCTGTCAAAAGAAGGAACAAATTTGTCTTGGAAGAAGTACAGCCAGAATGTTCCTTAGAAGTAAGGAAGGCGAGACTACATCTTGCATATTTTGGACATGTTATCAGGAAGGATCAGTCCCTGAAGAAGGATATTATGCTTTGTAAAGCACAGGGTAAGAGAAGAAGAGGAAGACCCTCAACAAGATGGATTGACACAGTTGCTGCAGCAATGGGCTCAGGCATAATGACAATTGTGAGCATGATGTAGGACCGAGCAGTGTTTCATTTTGTAGTACATAGGGTGGTTATGAGTGGGAATTGACTCAATGGCACCTAACAACAACAACAACGACATTTCTAATCTATTAGAAATCCTTTTCTGATTTATTTACTCATGTCTCTTCCATTATGGGCAAATATCTTACAGGGAAAAGAGACCTCCTTTGCTGAGATTACCTTTCTGAGTTCTTCAATATCCTGTATCTTAATCCTAAAATTCTTCCCTGTTTCTTTTTTTTCTTTTTTCCCACTCTCTAATACCTTCAAGAATCTTTAAAAAAAAAAAAAAAGTTGTTTCTTTCCTAGTTGTTTCTGTGCAAGGATTCTCATGAACTAACTGAGAATGGACTTCCTGTCATCTATATGTTCAGATCTACCCTGAGGATAAACAACTAAATCAGTGCATCTGAGGCTGACTGGGTTTAAGAAACATAGTTCTAGGTGTCTTTTTAATTAATCAGCATGATGATAGGCCATTCCTTTGTCTTCTCCACTGTCATATTCCATGATTCTCAGGAGAAAATTCAGTTACGTGTATTTCTTCATTCACCTGAACTTGGGTTCTGGTTCTTCTACTGTGTTGATTTGCAGTGTCAAGCTGTTTTCATTGTTCAAGTCTTTATAAGAGGATGCTACGAAAATTTTCTTCTGTGTTGGCACAGTGGTTGACTTACCAAAAGTATAAAAATTAAATGCCTTATCCCCTTGTCTTAATTATCTAGTGCTGCTATAACAGAAATACCATAAGTGGGTGGCTTTAACAAAGAGAAATTTATTTTCTCACAGTTTGAGAAAACCGTTGCCATCGCTAAAATTCTGAATTCAGGGCACCAGCTCTAGAGCAAGGATCTCTCTCTTTGTAAGTTTTAGGGAAAGGTCCTTGTCTCTTCACTGCTTCTTTTCCTTTGTTCCTTGGTAGTCTGCATATGGCATCGTATCTATGTTCCCAAACTGTGCTTGCTCTCCGTTCTTTTATATCTCAAAAGAATTTGATTTAAGGTAGCATATGATCAAGAACTGATGGTACTGAAGGAAGAAGTCCAAGCTGCACTGGAGACATTGGTGAAAAAATAAGGCTCCAGCAATTGATGGGATACCAATTGAGAGGTTCCAGCCAACAGATGCAGCTCTGGAAGTGATCACTCATCTATGCTAAGAAATTTAGAAGATAGCTACTTGCCAACCTAAGGGAAGAGGTTTATATTTATGCCTATTCCCAAGAAAGGTGATCCAACAGAATGCAAAAATTGTCAAACAGTATCATTAATATCACACACAAGTAAAATTTTGCTGAAGATTGTTAAAAAGCAATTGCAGCAGTACATCAACTGGGAACTGCCAGAAACTCAAGCTAGATTCAGAAAAGGACTTGGAACTAGGGATATCATTGCTGATGTCAGATATATCCAGGTGGAAGCAGAGAATATCAGAAAGTTGTTTACCTTTGCTTTATTAATTATGCAAAGGTGTTTGACTGTGTGGATCATAACAAATTATTTATGACATTGCAAAGGATGGGAATTCCAGAACACTTAATTGTGATCATAAGGAACCTGTAGACAGATCAAGAGGCAGTCTTTTGATCAGAACAAGGGGACTCTGCATGGTTCAAACTCAGGACAGGTGTGTGTCATGGGTGTATCCTTCACCATACTTTTTCAATCTATATGGTGAGCAAATAATCCAAGAAGCTGCCCTGTATGAAAACAACACAGCATTAGAATGGGAAGAAGATTCATTGCCGACCTGCGTTATGCAGATAATACAACCTTGCTAGCTGAAAGTGAAGAGGACTCGAAGCACTTACTGATGAAGATCAAAGCCCACAGCCTTCAGTATGGATGGCACTTCAACATAAAGAAAAAAAAAATCCTCACAACTGGACCAATAAACAACATCATGATAAACAGAAAAAAAAAAAAAATGAAGTTGTCAAGTGTTTCATTTTATTTGAATCGACAATTAACACCCATGGAAGCAGCAGTCAAGGAATCAAAGGACTCAATGTATTGGGCAATTCTGCTGCAAAAAACCTCTTTAAAGTGTTAAAAAGCTAAGATGTCTCCTTGAAGAATAAGGTGAGCCTGACCAAAGCAATGGTGTTTTCAATCACCTCATATTCGTGTGAAACCTGGGCAATGAATTAGGAAACCAAAGAATTGACACCTTTGAATTATGGTGTTGGTGAAGAGTATTGAATATACCATAGGCTGCCAAAAGAATGAACAAATCTGTCTTGGATGAAGTACAGCCAGAATGCTCCTTAGAAGCAATGATGGCAAGACTGTGTCTTACATACTTTGGGCGTCTTGTCAGGAGGGATCGTTCGCTGGAGAAGACATCATGTTTGGCAAAGTATGGGGTCAGCGGACAAGAGGAAGACCCTCAATGAGGTGGATTGACACAGTGGCTGCAACAATGAGCTCAAGCATAACAACGATTGTAAGGATGGCACAGGACCAGGCAGTGTTTTGTTCTGTTGTGCATAGGGTCACTATGAGTTGGAACGGACTCAATGGCACCAAACAACAACAACACAGAGCTAATGGGAAGCTATGAGTTTATAAATGACATGTTAAAATAGCATTGAAATATTTATTCAATGTATTTCAGTAGAGAAGCAAAAATGATTTTCTTCCTATGAAAATTATGCTCCTTTATTTTTGTTTTTTGTATTCCAAACAATGACTGTTTTCATGTTTTCTTTCTTAAACTCATTAACAAGAATACATATAGCAATGTTTTTTTTTTTTTTGCTTACCAGGCATAGTCTCAACAGTCAACTTATGTTCTCTCATTTGTGCCAATCACACAAAAGGCAACTAAATAAATGAGGTAATTATTAGTATTATACAGATTATGATTGAGACAGAAGGAATTAAACTTCTTGTCTGCATCATATACGTATTTGTGAGCAATGTAGTGTTTACTGAATTTTTCTCAGAAGAAAGAGGAATGAGTTTATTTAACACAAAGAACTTAACTGCACTTGCAAAATCCACATTAGGCTTGTTTCTTCTTATAATAACTTTTCTCAGACACCCAGACACTGAATCAATTGTCTCTCTTTTTCCTTCAATCATTTCCTCACTCTATTTCTACTCTTCTTTCTTTATTACTAGTTCTTATCACCTTTCTAGAGTCCCTGGATTTTGCAAATGGTTAACTCATTTGCTAGCTAAAAGATAGGAGGTTTAAGTCTACCCAGAGGCACCTTGGAAGAAAGGTCTGGAGACCTACTGCTAGAACAAATGAGCCATCAAAATCCCTAAGCAGCACAGTTCAACTCTGACACACATGGGGTCACCATGAGTCAAAGTCAACTTGATGACAACTGCTTTTAATCACTTCTCTAACTTTTCACCAGGTCTCCTAATATTTCATTTTTAATTTAAGCTGATTTGTCTTTTTTTTTTTTTGATAACATTTTACTATGTTTTCAGTGAAGGTGCACACAGCAGTTTAGGTTCCCATTCAACAATTTCTCCACAAGTTGTTCAGTGACCTGGATTACATTCTTCACAATGCCTGAACATTCTCATTAATTCCTTTCTGGTAATTCCATTTCCATTAATCTAGTTTCCCTACCCCCTTACACTCTCACCTTTGTTTCAATGTAATTGTTGACTGTTTGGTCTCTTATAGGTAATTTTTTTTTTTTGAAACTTTGTTTCTATGAATTTATTTATTTAATTATCCTTTAGATGAAGGTTTATAGAACAAACTAGTTTCTCATTAAAGAATTAGTACACATATTGTTTTTTGACATTGGTTAACAATACCATGACATGTTAACACTCTCCTTTCTCTACCTTGGTTTCCCTATTACCAGCTTTCCTGTCCCCACCTGCCTTCTAGCACTTGCCCCTGGGCTGGGCTTCTTCAGTCTTGTTTTGTTTTACGGGCCTGTCCAATGTTTGGCTGAAAGGTGAACCTCAGGAATGACTTTATCACCTAGCTGAAAGTATGTCCAGGGGCTGTACTCTTAGGGATTGTCCACTTTCTGTCGTGTCAGCAAGTCTGGTGTTTATTTTTGAGTTAGAATTTTGTTCTACATTTTTCTCCAGCTCTGTCTGGGGCCCTCTATTATAATCCCTGTCAAAGCATTCAATGGTGGTAGCCAGGCACCATGTTGTTGTACCGAACACGGTCTGTTAGTTCAGGTAGTTACCGCATCTCTAGAAATTTGTCCTTTTCCTCTAGTTTTTCAAATTTGTTGGATTATAGTTTTTCTTAATATTCTGTTATCCTTTTCGTTTCAGTTGGGTCTGTTGTAATGTTCCCCATTTCATTCCTTATTTGTGTCCTCATGTTTTTCTTTTGTCAGTTTGGCCAGAGTTTGTCAATTTTATTGATGCTTTCAAAGAACCAACTTTTGCTTTTGTTGATTATTCTATTGTTTTCCTATTCTCTATTTCCTTTTTTTTTCTGCTCTGATCTTTATTATATCCTTTCTTCTGGTGCCTCTGGGCTTCTTTTGTTGTTCTCTTTCTATTTGTTCAAGTTGTGTAGGTAAAGTTTTGATTTTGTCACTTTCTTCTTTTTTGACGTGTGCCTCTAGTGCTATAAATTGATCTCTGAGCACTGCCTTTGCTGTGTCCCAGGCATTTTGGTATGATGTGTTTTCATTCTCATTTGATTCTAGGAATGTTTTTTATTTCATCTCTGATTTCTTTTATTACCCAGTGGTTTTAAGCAGGGTGCTATTCAGCTTCCATGTTATTTTTTTTTTCTTGCATTTCCTGTTGTTAATCTCTACTTTGATGGTGTTGTGGTCAGAAAAGATACTTTGTATTATCTGAATGTTTTTTATTTTGTTGGGGGTTGCTCTGTGGCCTAAGATGTTGTCTATTCTGGAGAATGTTCTATGTGCACTGGAAAGAACGTGTACTTTGCAGCCGTTGGGTGGAATGTTCAATATAGTCTGTGAGGTCAAGTTGGCTGATTGTGCCTTTTAGCTCTTCTGTATCTTTGTTGAGTTTCTTCCTAGATGTTCTGTCCTTTACCGAGAGTGGTGTGTTGAAGTCTCCTACTATTATTTTGGAACTGTTGATTTCTCTTTTCAGTGCTATTAGAGTTTGTTTGGTGTATTTTGGAGCCCTGTCATTGTGTGCATAGATGTTTATTATGTTTAAGTCTTCATGGTGGATTGTCCCTTTAATCATTAAATAGTGCCCTTCTTTGTCTTTCATGGTGGATTTTGTTTTAAAGTCTATTTTATCTGTTTTTTCTTGTTTGTTATTTTATCTGAGATTGGTATTGTGACTCGTGTTATTTTTTGGTAGTTATTTGCTTGATGTAGTTTTTCCATCCTTTGAATTTTAATAAATTTTTGCCTTTGTTTCTAAGATGTGTCTCTCGTAGACAGCATATTGATGGAACCTGTTTTTTAATCCATCCTGTCATGCTCTGTCTCCTTACAGGTGTGTTTAGACCATTTACAGTCAATGTAATTAATGATAGGTGTGAGTTTATTGCTGTCATTTTGTATCACTGTTTTTTGTGGTGCTGACATCTTCTTTGTTCCTCTTACTCTCCTGAGCTGAATTCCTTTTGTTTGTGGATTTCTTATTCTTTTGTTTTTGTAGTTTTTTTTTTTTTCTTTATTTTGAGGAGTGGGTTTGTTAACTTCCTTGAAATTTACCCTTGTCTTCCTAGGTTTGAAGCATTCCATTATTACTTGGTTTTGCCTTGTCTTCCTCTCCATTAGAAAGTTCTATACCTACACAGCTTATTCCCTCTTTTCTTGTTCTGATGTTGTTGTCATTTGCAGATTAACCTCTCTGATTCCTTGCTGTAATTATTTTGGTTTTGGATAGTCCTGGAGAGTTCATTTCCTAGGTTGGTATCTTGTTGGTACAACCTTGTTTCCTAGATTCAGGTGGTGGTCTGATGTTGTTTTACTCAGACCAAAGGAGTCCTTTTAATCATTCTTGTAAGTTTGGTTTGGTTTTCACACATTCTCTTAATTTCTGTTTATCCGTAAATGTCTTAAATTCACCATCATATTTGAATGAGAGTTTTGCAGGATATATTATTCTTGGTTGGCATTTTTTTTTTTTTTTTCTCTCAAGGTTTTATATATGTCATCCATTGCCTTCTTGCCTCCATGGTTTCTGCTGAATAATCAGAACTTAGTCTTATTGCTTCTCCTCTGTATGTGACTTTTTATTTTTCTCAAGCTGCTCTCAGGATTTTTTTTTTTTTTTTTGTCTTTGATTTTAGCAAGTGTGATTAAGACATGCCTTGTTGATTTTTTGGGGGGGTCTATCCTATACAGGGTTCAATGAGCTTCTTGGATGGCCAGACTTTCATCTTTCATGATATTACAGAAGTTTTCTGTCAGCAATTCTTCAATGATCCTCTCTGTGTTTTCCATTTTCTCCCCCTGTTCTGTAACTCTGATCACTTGCAAATTTTTGCTTTTAATTGTATTCCACATAATTCTCAGGGTTTCTTCATTTTTCTTCAGTCTTTTTTTTCTGATTTTTCCTCAAAGTTTTATCCACACATTTGTCCTCAATTTTGCTGATCTTGTCTTCCACCATTTCAAACCTGCTCCTCATCCCTTCTATGACACTGTCCATTTCTGAAATTTGTTTATCTTTTGGATTTCTAATTGCTGTTTTTGTTGTGAATTTATTTTGACATTTTGTTCCTGTGTTATTATCTCAAATTCTTCCATTTTTTGTCTGTATTTTCCATGAACTTGTCTGCCTATTTCATGAATCTGTCTATTTTTTTCTAATTTTGGTCTGCTTTTTGCTTGAGGTCTTGGATAGCTCTGAATATTAGGTTTGAATTTCCTTTCAGGTAGTTCTAGAGCCTTTTCTTCTACTGGAAAGTCATCTGGTGTTTTATTTTGGATGCCTACTGGAACCACCCTGTCCTTTTTTTTAATGTTTTGATATTGTCTATTGTCTTTGGGACCTTCAGTAGTAATTTTCTTGGTTAGTTGATTGTTGATCTCTTTGTTTTGTCTTGTTTTTTATTTTATTTGGTTATTTCTGAGCAGACAGGGTGTGTATTCTTTGTTGTTTACTCATCTGTGGTCATGATACTTTTCATGGCATGTCCAAAGGGCGGGGCCAGTTGCTCAGCTTTCATGCAGCAGGGTAGGTCCAGCTGAACGGGAGGGGCTGGGTTGGGTTGTTTGTGGCACCTACTAGGGCTGACAGGGTGAGGTGGGAATCAGTGCTGGGCAGGTTCCAGTAGGCCATGCCTGTGCTGCTCAGAGGTGTGATGTTCAGCATACAGTGCAGCAGTGTAGGTAGGCAGGAAGGAGGGGGAACGTTGTGATGTGTGTAACTAATATGGGTATGGGAAAGAGGAGAGAGAGGAGAGAGAAATAGGAGCTTAAAACAAATGAAAAAAGAGTGTTATGGGAGCTTGCCATTGGAGTGGAGAGATGAGGAACTGAGAAATGGTGAAAACCAAAAAAGAAAAAAAATAATAACTGGATAAAAACTTGGAAAAAAAAAGAAAAGAAAAGTAAAGCCCCTAGGGGTCCCACCAGTGCAGCTGTGAACACTGGGGAAGTGGCTCCCAGTCTGTGCAGTATAGCCTGTCCCCCGTATAGCCTGTCCAGAGGGGTTATAATAGTCACACAGCACCAGATGTTCAGGAGATGGAAATGAAGGTAAGTACAGAAAGATGAGAACTGAGAAATGAAGAAAGACAGAAAGGAAAAAGAGAAAGAAAGAAAAGAGAAATTCCCGAGGGATCCCACTGATGTGGCTGTGCAGACTGTGGAAGTGGCTCGTAAGCCATGCATTGCAGCCCAACTGCCAAGCCATGAAAAAACTATGAAAATAAACAAACAAAATGAAACAAAAGAAAGAAAGAAAAAAACAAACAAACCAGGAATCTCACCAATGTGGTGTCATGGGCCAAGGAAGTGGTTCCCCAGTCAAGCAGTGGTTCACAGCATTTCAAGAGAAAGTAAAGATGGTACATGGAGCCAGGTGTTTGAGAGAAAGAAGGGGGATGTGGTGGGAGGCATGGAAGAAACCTATAGAAACGGAAAAAAAGCAACACCAGGTACAGAAAAATGGCACTCAGGGAGCCGGCCAGTGGGTGGAGTCAATCCAAGCAGCCTGGGCCAAAGCAGTTCCCTCCCGGCCAAGAGACTGTCACCAGCAGGACGCAGCAAAAGCCAAGGTGGGGGGAAGAAGGGTGAGGGTTAGGAAAGCATATATCGCTGGTTACCAGGTGCTCTGTCTCCTGCTGGGAAATTCATGAAGCTGCTTTTCTGTACTCCCTGTCTGTCAATCTCCAATGTGGGTGAGGTAAATTCAAGCAGGATGGATGCTGCACTTCCTGGGTGGCCGAGCCATGCTGCCAGTTAGGAAGCATGGAGGTAGAGCAGTGGAAAGAGCGTGGGGGTGGAAAAGTAAGTATTGCAGGTTACCAGATGCTCTATTTCCTGCTAGGGGCTCCAAGAAGCAGCTTTCCAGTGCTCCCTGTCTGCTGATCTCCAACAGAAGTCCAAGATGATGAATCTGTGCTGTGTTAGCTGACAGGGGACCTCTGCATTTATCTCTCCTCACTCTCTGTTCTCAGTTTCTTATTCCATTTGGTGCTTGGCTGAGTTCTTTATCTCTTCATTTGACACTTCAGGTACCAGGATTGATGTTTGTCTCTGTTTTTTTTTTTTAATACTTTTTATTGTGCTTTAAGTGATAGTTTAAAAATCAAGTCAGTCTCTCACACAGAAACCCATATATACCTTGCTACACACTCCCAATTACTCTCCCCCTAATGAGATAGCCTGCTCTCTCCCTCCATTCTCTCTTTTCGTGTCCTTTTCGCCAGCTTCTAACCCCCTCCACCCTCTCATCTCCCCTCCAGGCAGGAGATGCCAACATAGTCTCAAGTGTCCACCTGATCCAAGAAGCTCACTCCTCACCAGCATCCCTCTCCAACCCATTGTCCGGTCCAATCCCTGTCTGAAGAGTTGGCTTCGGGAATGGTTCCTGTCCTGGGGCAACAAAAGGTCTGGGGGCCATGACCACCAGGGTCCTTCCAGCCTCAGTCAGACCATTAAGTCTGGTCTTATGAGAATTTGGGGTCTGCATCCCACTGCTCTCCTGCTCCCTCTCTGTTTTATTTAGTTTTCGGTTCTTTGCTATGTTGGGATGGCATGATGCTTCTGTCTGTGGCACCATGTTGGCCAGAAGTCTAAGCTGATTTATCTTGTACATTCTCATCTACAACCTAGCAGGACACCTGTTTTATAATAATGTATTCAATTACACCCAAGTTTTTCTGAGGATGATGAATGTCTATGACTTAAGCCAATAAAATACAGTTTAGCTACCTGGTTTCATTCTTCTTTGAAAGTGTAGAGAGATCTTCAATTACAAATGTTTTTCTGTAATATGTACAAACTTCAAAAATAAAATGTCACAAAATAAAATGGTTAAAGGTCCAAATATTTTAAGATTTTCTTATGAAAACTTGAAATGACATCTTTCTACTGAATAGTTTCAGTGTATACCCATTGCGGTCGAGTCAAATCTGACTCATAGCGACTCTATAGGACAGAGTAGAAATTCTTCATAGGGTTTCCAATGAGTGCCTGGTGGATTTGAACTGCTGACCTTTTGGTTACCAGCCACAGCTCTTAACCACTATGCTGCCAGGGTTTCCATCTCAGTTTATGTTACTAATAAATTCCAGTGATATTTTATCATCCTTTATAGATAATTCCCCCAGCAAGATGTCTGGTTTTTCCTGAGTTCCATCCATATAATTGAGTTGTTATTCTGTAAATGGAATTACCACTGATTCACAGAAAATGTAGTCATATCAGACCTCTAGTTATATGTATGTATTTATTCAGACTCTTTCTAAAGAATGGAATTGTATACATGGTAATTATGATGTTCTAAACAAGGGAGCCATTTGACAGTTTTCCCTAAGCAAGTATGTATTAATATTTTGTACACTGATAAACCACATGGCCCAGACATTTTTAAACTAGGTAATGAAAAAAAATTTTTTTATTTCTTTAGCAAATATAACTGCATTATACCTTTAGTGATACTGTTAATCACATAGTTACTAATGGGATACAATTTTGAAAATATTATATCTGAAATATTCTAATAAGACTGTCATCAAATTATGTTTATCTTTTTATACTCAATTAGAAATAATATCAGACATGATTTGTGATCTCCTGTAATTCTAGCAATAGTATCTTCCTGGAGAAATCTTAAAATGCAAAATTCTCATTCTATCTTTTTTTTTTTGAGATTTATTGTAAAAGAACTTGAAATTTTACAAAAGCATTTACAAAAAGAAAAGAATAGTCTCATTCTTGTGAAATAGAAGCACCAGCCAGGAAAAGTGCAGGAGAGAAGAACTGAAATGAATGAGCAAATATATATAGTATCTATGTATGTATATCTTCAAACAACCTTGTTAACCTTTGGTCATAAAAGTGCAAGCAAGGAAAAATAAGTCTAGGGAAAGGATGTGGATTTTAATTGTCTTTTGAGAAGCACTTTCTTATTTAATTGCTGTTCGTTATGCTTCTAATTTATGACAGCATCTTTATTTTTTCATTTGCTTGAGAAAAATTCAATCTTCCTCAACAGGTCCATGAAAGCTTGCTTGACCTGCTCATTTCTAAGGCTGTAAATAAATGGGTTCAGCATTGGAGCTACTGAGGTGTTTAGCACAGCTACTCCCTTGCTCAAAGACACTCTGTCTTTTGCTGACGGATTAATATACCTGAAAATGCAGCTGCCATAAGAGATGGAGATGACAATCATGTGGGATGAGCATGTGGAAAAGGCCTTTGTCCTCTGGCTAGTAGAAGGAATGCTCAAAATTGTTCGGATGATATATATGTAAGACAGAATTATTAATGCCAAAGTGAACATTAGAGTAAACACAGCACAGGAAAACCCAGTTAACTCTAGGAATTTTGTGTCTGAACAAGAAAGGTGTAATAAGGCGAAATAACCACAGGTGAAATGATTGATAACATTGGACTTACAGTAACCCAGCTGTATGACTAGCATGAGTGCAGGGAATACAATTAAGAATGAAGCCAGCCAAGAGAAGAAGACAAGCAGTGTGCAGACTCTACCATTCATGATGGTTGTGTAATGCAGGGGTTTACAGATGGCCACATAACGGTCATAGGACATGGCAGCTAGAAGGTAAAATTCAGTCACTCCCAGGAGAATGTAGAAAAATAACTGAGCCATACAATCATCAAAGGAAATGCTTTTATCACCTGTAATAATGGTGCCCAGGAACCTGGGTATACTGACAGTTGTGAATGAAACTTCTAATAAGGAGAAATTCCTGAGGAAGAAATACATGGGGGTCTGGAGGTGGGAATCCAGCAGGGTGAGGCTGATAACGGTCAGGTTCCCAGTGATGCTGAGCATGTAGGTGATGAACAGAAAGACAAAAATCACAACCTGAAGCTTTGGGTCATCTGACAATCCCAAGAGGATAAACTTTGTTACTTCTGTGTAGTTTTTCATTTGTTTATTCTCTTGTGAAATCTGTAGGAAAAAAGCAAATACCTGAAGAAAAGGGAATTATCCATGGATGTTATTGAAATTTGTCTCTGAAAGTAAACATATTTTTGCCATACTATTTTATTTTAGGGGAATTTTAAAACATATTTTAAATTAAGTTTTTAACCATATGTATTTTACATAGAATATTTATTCACCAAATCCCTATTTTACAGATTAAAGACTGAGGCTTAAAGGATTTTTAAAATTCTTCCCCAAATCACACATGCTGAATGGATAAAACAGAGATTTGAAGCTAGGTCTTCCTAAATTTTAAAAATAATAGCATAGAAATACTGCCTGCTGACTTTTAAAGATACTTGCATGAAAGTTTTCCTTCTCATTAGAAACTCCTTGTCATTTTTCCAAATGCAATCAGTGTGTCCCATTTTTTAATTTCTGTCACCTTTAGTATTCTTTACAGGTATAATGGAGCCCTGGCAGCACAGTGATATACAAACGCCAAATGTATCAATAAAAGGGCTACTTAAATGGAGACTTCTCCAAAATTTGAAAGTTATTGTAGATTAAATCTCTAATAATGTGACAGATTTCCTAGTTTCCTTTCTGGCTCACAGTTACCTTTCCCAACCTCCCACTCCTCATCTGAAGGTCATCATTATCACGCCCATCCTCAGATATTATAGAGATGTGACAGAGTAGAAATTCAGAACAGAGCACCTTCATGGGCTAAAGAAACCAAATTTTATGAACATCTAAAATAAAATATCTTCCACAAAACATTTTTTTCTTCAAAATTCATTTTTTTTTAATTTCTTCACTATTCTCTCTCTACTTACATACATTCTGCTTTTCAACACTGTTATGTTTTTTCTTTTCTCTATATCAGCATTCATTTTTCATCCTAAGTCCTATTTTTTCAGTGCCTGGAAGGAATGGATGAACTAATATATGAAAGCCCTTTACTTCCCTTCCTAAATAAAGATAATAGTACATTTTAAACTGAAACTAAAAGTTTCCTTTATAAATAATTTATTCTGTGCATTCTCATTAATTAGTAAAGTTTTATTTTATTGCGTGACAGAAGTTTCTGCAATAAAATGAATTCACAATGTAGATTTAGGTTTCCTTATTCCATGGTGCATAATACCTCATAATACTGCAAAATCTTTCTTTTCTGTTTTTGTTTTCACTTCTCTGCCTGATATCTCTTTTCACTCACTTTGCTGTTCAGCAAAACAGAATTCTTGATTTGCTGAAAATTCCAGCTGAAATGAATGGTGGCCAGTGCTATTGGGAAAACATGTGAAAGTCACAAGAAAATAAGTATTTCCTTTTGTTATTCCTCAGGGACAACAGAAAACAGGCTGAAGGATGCATAGAAGAGGAACAGACATCACAGGGAGGGGAAGGCAAAGTTATATATGCTGTAAACATACTATGGCAATTTAAGTATAAGATAGATTTGCAAACATAAAAGTCATTGGCAATGGATATTGGTGATGGTTACACAACAGGATGGATATAATCGGTTTCATCAAACTGTACAAGGGAAAAATGTGGAATTGGCAAATTTTCTGTTATCTACATTTTTATTAAAATTAAAAAAAAGTTATTGTTCTCAGTTAACAATCCTCTATATTTAACAGCTACATATGACTCACGATTTTCCCTAGTTACTTCTAGCCGATTATTCAAAAACCAAACCTCTTGCCAATGGGTTGACGGTGACAATATAGAGAAGAGTAGAATGCCCCATAGAGTTTCCTATGCTGTAGTCTTTCCGGGAGCATATCTCCAGGTCTTTTCTTCCTCTGAGCAACTGATGAGTTTGAAGAGCTGACATTTCTGTTCAAAAACCAAGTGTTTTGACCATTGTGCCACCAGGGTTCCCTATGTAACTCATGATAACAACTTCATATTCCCTTCTGTCATTTTGTTTTAATGAACTCTTACCTACCTTGGAAGTCTCCTTATTGAGTCAGGCTTGTGGGTCATTGAAAGTGAAAATTAACCAATTCAATGAACAAATACTACGTTAGGTGAGGTAACTGGAAATATTCTTCAGGATACTTCAAGACACTTCTCTTACTTCATAGTATATTTTAAAGATGGCCTTATTGAGAAATTACAACATTTCCCAAATTGTCCAGTTTAAAGAAGCAACTCTATTTAAAGGCCTACATCATAGAAATTGAGAGATTATTTTTCTTTATTCTGTTCTTGAATAAATTATATGTAGGACTCTTTTGAAGTTCCACAATGTAATTGGAAACCTAGCTTACTATCCCACATTTTCTATTTTACTGAATTCTCATTTCTGCAGTTAAAAGTCCTATGAAGTCTTATATCAAGTTATAGAAACAAGTATCCTCAAGGAAATTTGCACTGTCAACATTATCGCACAATTTTTCAATCCTGTCTCTCCTTTTTTCTCTTTTTCTTTTTTCTTTCTCTCTAGTCTTTTTGGTGTAGGCTTATATACTCAGTTAATTTGTCAGAGAAGAGACCTGAGCCTCACTTTAATTTTATATTGTTAGTTATAGTTTGATTTTATAACAATCTTTTTTTTTTTTTTTTTTTCTGGCAGGGTTCATTTCATTCCTGTGTTCAGTGACATCTAATTGTTATATAAGAATTTCATTATGACTGAATGGAAAATGCCTCATAAGAAGAACCAATTTAGATTATTTCTTTTTTCCAAAATGGTTACTCTAGAATGGTCCTAAGATAATCTTATAATTAGTTCAGAATTCTGCTTACCTGGAGTCTTTTGAAAAAAGTGACCTTGTTTTTTCCAAATAAAAATGGGTGAATTTTATTTCCAAAAGCCAGATCAAAGCACCAAGCAGTTGAAGCAATAGAAACAATGAAGAAAAACAATAACCATTCAAATCTCTGTTTCAAAAACTAGGTTTTCAAAGATTACTTCTATTTACTTTTTTAATTTTATTATATTTATATTTTATTCTCTCAGTTTATTATTCAGGTATCTATATTTAAAATAATTTTATTAAAAATGAATTCTTAGGAAAATTATGAAATCAGAACTTACTATTAATCAATAATTTATAGATTTATTTGGGAAATTGACAGGCTTTGCATTCAAAGAGAATTGGATTAAAACCGTAACTCAGTAATATTAAAGTATTGTGGATTTGGACAAGTTATTTAATCTCTCTGAGCTGTATTTATCTTACCACATTAAAAATGAACCTAATATTTCATGGAAATATTGTAAGGATTAATTTAAATTAAAAAATTGATTTATACAATATTTTATACAGAGCATGTGCTCCTAGCCAGTGGCTACTGTTATCCTTATTATTCTTAAAAATTAAATTAATCCCCAAATTTGAGGTAGATAGGCCCAATATAAAATAATGATTACCATTTTTTCAGGGCACTCATTTCAGGGACAATGCTAAGGCTTTATGTACTTTATACATAAGTTATATAACTCCATGATAAAGTTTGAAGAAACTAACGTGGAGAGAGGTTAAGTAACATAAACAAGTTAATAAGAAACAGAATTGAAATTCTAACCTGTCTTTGTCTAAAACCAAAACATGCACATTTGTTAAAATGAGAAAAACCAAACTCAAAGGCAATAATTTTCTTTAAATTAGTAATTAAATAATTACAGTAAACAAAAAATGTAAACATACTGTTTCACAATCCTTAATATATAGAAATAACATCACCAATTTATTCTATTCAACCTGAGAAAAAAGCTTGAGCTAAGAATTAATGAGTCATTGGTTAGAAAAGTGAAATTTTCATTGACTTCAACTTTCTGATCCTACCTGTGTCACATAAATTCATTGGGCTAGCTGGTTGAAATTACAAAATACATATTATATATATACTGGCAACTGTTTCAATTTTAGGCCCAGAAATCCAGAATTTCTAAATATAACCCTCTCCTAATACATTCGAAATTTTTAGTTCTATAGCAGATATCCTTGGACACATTTCCCATTGCAGCCATGGGGAACAAAACAGTAAAGAGAAGAAAGGTAAAGAGTTACTGTGAACCTTTATGGACATGGTTTCTGTATGGATTTTAATGTGTATAAACCAGTGTTTTATCCACCATGTCTTCCCCAGACTCATGGAAATTACTACAGTGAATTTCCAAGGAGCGGCTGGGAGATTCAAACTACTGATCCTTTGGTTAGGGGCCAAGATCTTAACCACTGTGCCACCAGAACTCTGATAAAGCACCCAAGCCTTTATTAAATGCATAGAAGTATGTACCAGTCAAATTTTCAATAAAAATTATCAAGCATTTTTTTCATGGAGCTGTTCAAATGCAGCTGTCCTTTCAGATATGTACACTGAAACTTTATCATGACTCACAAATATTTTCTTTGGTTTAATTCTGAATTTAATTGGTTTAATGCCTTGGTCTAGCACTCACAATGTAATGGATACTGTGGTAATTACTTCGTACACAAAACAGCAGAATATAATAAACAAGAGTTTTGTTTATTGATATACTGTGAATTTTTTCTTTTGTATCATAAATCTCAAAGTTAATAAGAATGAATTTTGCAATAAAATATTTACATCTTTCAAACTCATACTTTTTCTTTGCTTCCTCAATCTCATTGGACACCTTGTTCATACTAAAATCCAAGAACATTTAATAACAAATGTAAACCTTGTTGAATCTCTTTTTCTTTCAAATCAGCACACAGGTGGCTTTTTCAGAGATATTTTTCTGATTTCCCATTCAAATAAAAATGTATAATATCTGGGATCATCTTAAGAGTCTAGTAATTAAATTATTTACTTGGAATTAATATTAGTATTTTTTTTTCAAAAGATATTCTCATTCTCTCTTGAAGGCATCACAGTAGATTTATCTCTGCCTTTAATACAAAGAGAATATTTACTCTGGCATAAGGCCCTGGAGATTCTTGTGAAGATGAGAGTAATTGATATCTTCATCATAAACTTAAAAAAAATAAAATAACAGAGTTAATTGTGTCTTTATGGGATCTATCGGGAAATCATAAACATTAGTTTTAAAAAGGAGCCTAATTCCCACAGTGGGGGTTAAAAAGTTGTATTAACAACTTGAGGGGCCCCTGGGTGGGGAAAATGTTAATCTCTCGACAAGTAACAAAAAGGTTGACTGTTTAAACCCACCCAGAGACACGTTGGTAGATAGACCAGGCGATATGCTTTGAAAGGGTCATAGACTTGAAAACCCCATGGAGCAGTTCTATTCTGCCCACATGGGGCTGCCATGAGTTGGAACTGACTCGAGGGCAACAACAACAATTTACAACTTGAGATTTTTCAATGTATCTGAGCCAAAACTGATCCAAAGAGAAGAAAACTGGAGCTCTCCCATTTTCCATTTGAATAAGAGAATTAAGAAAGTACTGTTGGCCTCTGTCTAATGATAGCATTGTCTATGACCTCTAATTTTCTGAATCTTCATCAGTTAGCTCATAATACATGCATTTGAGGCCAAATATACTCTTTCTTACCCTCCTTACCCATGAAATATTTATTATATACTAATAAATAAATTTCATATAAAATTTTAAATGTTTTGTTGAAATATTTATTATATACTAATATGGTATCCAGGGAAAATCACATAACTGATATTCTGGAAGTTACCTAAATATAGAATTGAAATTACGTAAAATACCTTTAGAGAAAAAGTATCTGCAATTCATTCACATGTCCTCTAAATCATGAAAATGATTTCTTCTTGCATGCATTATTATGCAAAATACTAGAAAACTAAATTCTTCATATTTATTCTCTTCAAGAACACTAGAGTTTATATGTATTAAAGTGACTGGAAAAAAAAACAACATCTTGAATTTGTAAGAGTAAAATATAGAAAAAATTTCTACAGAGACAAATGTTAGTAATTCATTAAAACCTGTTGCCATCGAGTTGATTCTGACTCATAGCAACCCTATAGGACAGAGTAGAACTGCCCCCTAGAGTTTCCAAGGAGCACCTGGTGAATTCAAACTGCCAACCTTTCCGTTAGCAGCCGTAGCTCTTAACCACTATGCTGCCCGGGTGAGATATATATATATATATGTTTCTCTTTGGGGAGGATTAATTATATTTTAGAAAATGTCTAAAGTTAAATACTTAACTAACAAGGATAATATTTCACTTTTTACTGATATCTTCTTCACACAATCTCTGAAAACAGCAGACAAAGCATACTCGTGTTTGATATGAAAACAATACTACTTTTATTGCTATGGAAAAGAGAATTTTTAGACAAAATAGGTCAGCCATGTACAATTGTGGAATTAATGAAGAAATAAATCAAAGAGTGTTGCATTTGTTTACAGTGGTGTTCCTGAAATGGCTGTAGGAAGAACAGGCCATTTTGAATATGCTGGATATGTAGCAGAGGAAGTTTTTATTTTAAAGATTATTGCATAAGCAATGAGCTATAGAGAGATTAAAATTCCAGAAAAAGGGAAACTTTCTGAAGTGACACCAGTATCTTCAGGTGTTTTTCAAAGGGGTCAATTGCTGTTGCCGGAGATGAGAATTTGGGCTTGGCATCAGTGGAGGAGCGCTTCTCTGGTTCGGAAAAATCAACAGAATCATTGGCAGCCAAACAGAGTTGGAATGAAAAATGGAAAAATGTATGACCTCAAGTAAAAATTTAGCCCCCTTTTATTCCTAAAGACACCTGCCAAATTCTAAAGCTGGATGGCATTGAAGGCAAAGCAGTTAAGCATATCCAGTGGTCTCCTCCTCAAGCATCTAAAAGGTAGTCTTTACATTCTAAAAAGCCTACTCTCAATGATAAGAAAATACAAATCCTATCCCCCACCACAGGTTATTAATTGCACCTTTGGAGGGACACACAGCAGATATAGGAGTTTTCCATAGGTAGACTGTGTCTACCTAAATATAATCCAGCTTCAACTAAACACATTTCTACTTTTGATTAAGTTAATCAGCCTACCTCTATATCCATACTAGAAGCGTGTACAAGTTTTAAAAACAATTGCTAGCCTTCGACACAAAAAAAACAAGCATAAAAAATGTATGTTGCTGTTGCTCGGTTCCCTGGAGTCTATTCCGACTCATAGCAACCCAGTGTACAACAGAACACAACACTGCCTAGTCCTGTGCCATCCTCACAATTGTAATGCTTGAGCCCATAGTTGTAGCCACTATATCCATCCATCTCATTGAGGGTCTCCCTCTTTTCACTGACCCTCTACTTTACCAAGCATGATGTCCTTCTCCAGGGACTGATCCCTCCTGATAAGATGGCCACAGTAAGTGAAATGTAATCTAGCCATTGCTTCTAAGGAGCATTCTGGTTGTACCTCTTCCAAAGCAGATTTGTTCCTTCTTTCGGCAGTCCATGGTATATTCAATACTCTTCACCAACACCACAATTCAGAGGTGTCAATTTTCTTTGACCTTCCTTATTCATTGTCCAGCTTTTGTATGCTAACGAGGCAATTGAAAACACTATGTTTTGGGTCAGGTGCACCTTAGTTCTCAAAGTGATATCTTTGCTTTTTGACATTTTAAAGAGGTTTTTTGGAGCAAATTAAACCAATGCAATGTATCTTTTGATCCCTTGACTACTGTTTTCATGGATGTTGATTGTGGATCCAAGTAAAATGCAATCCCTGACAACTTCAATCTTTTCTCCTTTTATCATGAGGTTGCTTATTGGTCCAGTCATGAGGATTTTTGTTTCCTTTATGTTGAGGTGTAATCCATACTGAAGGCTGTGGTCTTTCATCTTCATCGGTAAGTGCTTCAAGTACTCTTCATATTCAGCAAGGAATATTGTTTCACCTGCATAACACAGGTGGTTAATGAGCCTTCCTGTAAACCTGATGCCACCTTCTTCTTCATATAGTCTGGCTTCTCGGATTATCTGCTGAACGTACAGATTTTATAGGTATAGTGAAAGGGTACAACCCTGACACACGCCTTTCCTGGCTTTAAAGCATGCAGTATCTCCTTGTTCTGTTTGAGCGACTGCCTCTTGATCCATGTACAGTTTCTGCATGATCACAATTAAGTGTTCTGGAATTCTCATTCTTCACAATATTACCCATAATTTATTATGATACACACAGTCGAATGTCTTTGCATCGTCAATAAAACACAGGTAAACATCCGTCTAGTATTCTCTGCTTTCAGCCAGGATCCATCCGATGTCAGCAACAATATTCCTGGTTCCAATTCTCTTCTGAATCCGGCTTGAATTTCTGGCAGTCCCCTGTCGATATACTGCTGCAGCCGCTTTTGAATGATCTTCAGCAATATTTTGCTTATGTGTGATATATATGATATTGTTTGATAATTTCCACATTCAATGGGATCGCCTTTCTTGGAAGTATGCATAAATATCATCTCTCTCAGGAGGTTAGCTAGGCAGCTGTTTTCCAAATTTCTTGGCAAGGACAAATGAGCACTTTCAGCACTGCATCTGTTTTTGAAACTTCTCAATTGGTATTCTGTCAGTTCCTGGACCCTTGTTTTTTGCCAATGCCGTCAGTGCATCTTGGATTTCATTCTTCTGTACCATTGGTTCCTGATCATATCTTACCTCCTGAAATGGTTGAACATCAAGCAATTCTTTTCAGTATAGTGATTTTGTGTATTCCTTCCATCTTCTTTTGATGCTTCTTGATTCATTTAATATTTTCCTGGTAGAACCCTTCCATATTGCAACTCTAGGCTTGAAATTTTGGTCAGTTCTTTCAGCTAAGAAATGCCGAGTGTGTTCTTCCCTTTTGCTTTTCTAGCTCCAGGCCTTTGCACATGTCATTATAATACTTTACTTCGTCTTCTCGAGCCACCCTTTGAAATCTTCTGTTCAGCTGTTTTACTTCATTATGTCTCTCTTTCGCTTTAGCCACTCCACGGTCAAGAACAAGTTTTAGTCTCTTCTGACATCCATTTTGATCTTTTCTTTCTTTCCTGTCTTTTTAATGACTTTTTGCTTTCTTCAGGTATTTAAGAACACCGTGAATTATTTTAAGAGCAACAGAAGACTGGATATGTAAAATGGAAGACAGATCAATAATAAATACTCAAGTGAAGCAGAGAAAGAAAAAAAAATGGGGCATAAGAGACACGTGATAAACAGTCAAAAAGTTCTAATATTTATGGGAATTGGCATCTCAGAGAGAGAGAGTAGAGCAAATATAGGACAGAAGCAATATTGAAAGCGATAACTTCCAAGAATTTTTCAAAATCCTAGTTATCGGCCACAGACTCAATAATGTCATTGAAATTCAAGAAGTAGAATTATAATGACACCCACTCTTGATGGTCTCTTCATTAAAGACTAAAGAAATTAAACACAGGCAAAATTATTACAAGTTCAAAACTCTCAACAATGAGGGTTTTTTTTTTTTGGTTATTGTTTTGTTTTTGTTCTTTAATCTCTCCTGTCAGGAACTAAGTATACTTACTTGAAATTGCCAATGTCAAAGGGAAAATGAAACAAGTAACAGAGGGATGATGTATAAATATCATATATGGTAGTCATTTGTGCTGTTCAACAATATTTCTATTCTTCTCTGTATCAATTAGAATGCAGAAAGGGAGACAGAAATACCACCTGAGTGAATTTCATGTAAGAAACGTGTGATCCAGATTTGTGAGTGTTGAAATAGAAAAAAAGGAAACACCAAGGTAACCAAGAGATAATAACTACTACCTCAGAGATGAGATTGTTTTAAAAAATAAGGAAGTGTCACCTACGTCATGAAGCATATTGATGGTTTTACCTTGGTCCATTGGATATCTACTCTGAGGGTAGAGTCCCAGAACTTAGGATCTTAGAGTAGGTACTACATTGAGCTGTTGCTCTTAGCTTTGAGGGTGTGATGCTGTATCGATGTTTTTCAGTCCTGTTACTGTAGAAGAAAAAAAATTAGTGTTCGTAACTCTGAGGAGGGACACTGCCTATTGCTGTTTCCACAAGTGAGGAGCACAATGTGGTTTTTCAGGGAATGGTGAAATAACCCGAACCTTGGGGATAAATATTCTCTGTAAATAAAATGCCACCATGGGATCCTCATACAGACCCAGGTCAAAAATGGAAAACATACTTTCTTCTCACCCACTGCCTAATTATGCTATAGTGCCTCTTGTGAGTGCCTACCAGCAAACTGGAAGGCTGAAGAGACTGACTAATGTAATTTGAAAAGTACGATCCCCATCATAACAGAGCTAGGTAATGAAGAGTAGATTTGGAGCTGAAAGACAATCAGTAAATAATAAGCATATTCTCTTTTCTGATATTTTATGATTTTATTTCCTTATCTTCATGATTACAGTTATGTCTAGATGAGTACTTTGAGCAATGAAATATTAGCAGAAATGCTGGTCAATTATAAATGTGAGTAACTATAATCTTTATATTATTCATCACCTGATCTTCCTTCTGCCAGTTACTGGTTATATTTCACTTGGGCCACGGAAGGGGCAAGATGTGGAGCAGGCTCTTCATCCTTCATTTCGTGTGTATTGGAGAAAAAAAATAATTTTGTTTTTAACTTTTGAAATTTCAATGCTGTTTGATAATGAATACATCATAACCCGTCCTGAATAACATATCCATGATGGCCTTAGGAACTATTGCAGAAAACAACACAGTAGTAACTCTCCATGTTCTCCTTGCTCTGTTAGATTTTCCCAATGGTTTTCTACAAGAAATTTTGGTGTTGTTGACCTTTATAATTTAAACATCATTTTGCATGATTAAAGAGAAATTTTCACTGAACTCAGGAGGAATGAACATTAAAATAGCAAAAAAAAAAAAAAAAATGCTGACACTGTGGCCTTCTCTTTGTTGAAGGTGATGAATTTGTTTTATACTGTCTGAAAGACGGTGGCTTTCGTAAGACAAGAGTATGTGGTTGTTTCTATAGCTGATTTTCATAGGATTTTATAAAAACCAACCAACCAACCCATGCTGTCCAGTCAATTCCAACTCATAGCAACCCTATAGAACAGAGTAGAACTGTCCCCTAGGGTTTCAAGACTGTTGTTTATATATATATGTGTGTGTATATATACATATATATATACATATATATAAAACTGTGCTTTAGGTGAAAGTTTATAGAGCAAATTAGTTTTGCATTAAACAATTAATACATATATTATTTTGTGATATTGGTTGCCTACTCCATGATGCATCAACACTCTCCCCTTCTCGACCTCAGGTTCCCCATTTCTATTTCTGCAGCTTTCCTATCCCGTCCTGCCTTCACTTCTTTGCTATTGGTTTGGGCTGGTGTGTCCCTTTAGTCTTGTTTTCATGGTTGTACTGCTTGTGTTATCGTTTGTTTTACAGTCCTGTCTAATCTTTGGTGGAAGAGCAAACTTCAGGAGTGATTTCAGGACTGAGTTAAAAGCATATCCGAGGGCCATACTCTTGAGGTTTCTCCAGTCTCTGTCAGACAGGTAAGTCTGGTCTTTTTTTTTTTTTTCAAGTTTGAATCTTGTTCTATACATTTCTCCTGCTCTGTCCAGAGCCCTCTATTTTCATCACTGTCAGAGCAGTTGGTGGTGGTAACCAGGCACCATCTAGCTGTGCTGGATTCAGTCTGGTGGAAGCTGTGGTAGTTGTGGTCCATTAGTCTGTTGGACTAACCTTTCCCTTGTGTCTTTGGTTTTCTTCATTCTCCCTTGCTCCAGACGGGGTGGAACCTGGAAGCATGTCTTAGATGGGTGCTTACCAGCATTTAAGATCCCACACTGTATTCACCAAAGTAAGACGTAGGACATTTTCTTTATAAACTATGTTATGCCTATTGAGCAAGATGTCTCCCGAGACCAAGGTCCCTAGCTCTTAGCCCAGTAACTCAGTCCCTCAGGGAGAATGGATGTGTATATGAATCTTCAATGACTTTGCTTGATCGAGTAGTTCTCACTTCCCCAGTACTATGTACTGTCTTAGCCTTCACCAAAGTTACCACTTATCTACTATTTAGTGTTTTTCCCTCCCCACCATTCCTCTCCCTTTTAACCACCAAAGATTGTTTGTTTCTGTTTGTAAAACTTTTCATGAGTTTTTATAACAGTGGTCTCATACAGTATTTATTTATTTATTTAATAACTTTTATTAAGCTTCAAGTGAATGTTTACAAATCCAATCAGTCTGTCACATATAAGTTTACATACATCTCACTCCCTACTCCCACTTGCTCTCCCCCTCTTGAGTCAGCTCTTTCAGTCTCTCCTTTCTTGACAATTTTGCCTGCTTCCCTCTCTCTCTATCCTCCCATCCCCCCTCCAGACAAGAGTTGCCAACACAATCTCAAGTGTCCACCTGATATAATTAGCTCACTCTTCATCAGCGTCTCTCTCCCACCCGCTGACCAGTCCCTTTCATGTCTGATGAGTTGTCTTCGGGGATGGTTCCTGTCCTGTGTCAACTGAAGGTCTGGGGAGCATGGCCGCCGGGATTCCTCCAGTCTCAGTCAGACCATTAAGTTTGGTCTTTTTATGAGAATTTGGGGTCTGTATCCCACTGATCTCCTGCTCCCTCAGGGGTCCTCTGCTGTGCTCCCTGTCAGGGCAGTCATCGATTGTGGCCGGGCAACAACTAGTTCTTCTGGTCTCAGGATGATGTAGGTCTCTGGTTCATGTGGCCCTTTCTAGTATTTATTTTTTGTGATTAATTTATTTCACTCAACATAATGCCCTCCAGATTCATTCAAGTCGTGAGATGTTTTGCAGATTCATCATTGTTCGTTAGTGTTGCATACTATTCCATTGTGTGTATGTACTATAGTTTGTTTATCCATTTATCTGTTGATGGGCTCTTAGGTTCTTTTCACCTGTTTGTTATCGTGAATAATGTGGCAGTTTACATGGGTGAGCATATATCTTTTTGTGTGACAGCTTTTATTTCTCTAGGATATATTCCTGGGAGTGAGATTGCTGGATCGTATTGTATTTCTATTTCTAGCTTTTAAGGAAGCTCTGTATCATTTTCCAAAATGGTATTACCATTTTGCATTTCTGCCAGTAGTGCATAAGAGTTCAGGTCCCCTGAAACCTCTCCAACATCTGCTATTTTCTGTTTTTTGAACAGTGCCAGTAAAGTCAGAGTGAGGTGGTATCTCATTGTAGTTTTGATTTGCATTTCTTTGATGGCTAGTGACGGCGAGCATTTCCTCACATGTCTGTTAGCTGCCTGAATGTCTTCTTTGGTGAAGTGTCCATATCCTTTGCTTGTTTTTTAATTGAATTATTTGTCTTTTTGTTGTAGAGGTACTGGATTCTCCTATGGATTTTATAGATCTTTGTCTGATATGTCATAGCGAAAAATTTTTTCCCAGTCTGTAGGTTCTCTTTTTACTCTTTTGGTGAAGTCTTTTTATGAGCGTAAGTGTTTAATTCTTAGAAATCTGAGTTATCTAGCTTTTCTTCTGCTCTTTGTGTGTTGTTACTTATGGTTCATATCCTATTTATGCCATACATCAGGACCCCTAACATTGACTGTATTTTTTCTTTCATGATCTTATAGTTTTTGGTTTTATATTTAGGTCTTTGATCCATTTTGAATTTGTTTTTGTGTATGGCTTGAGGTATGGGTCCTGTTTCATTTTTTACAGACAGACATCCACTTTTGCCAGCACCACTTGTTCAAAAGACTGCCTTTTCCCCATTTAATAGACGCTGGGCCATTGTCAAAGATTAGATGACCGTAGGAGGATGGATTTACATCTGGGTTCTCGATTCAGTTTCATTGGTCAGTGCATATGTCTTTGTACCAGTACCAAACTGTTTTAACTACCTTAGATGTATGGTACCAGGTTCTGAGGCCAAGTAGTGCGAGGCCTCCTAATTTGTTCTTCTTCAATAATGCTTTATTTTTCCAGGACTTCTTTCATTTCTGTATAGCTAGTGATTAGTTTTTCTATCTCATTAAAGAATGCTGTTGGGATTTGGATTGGGATTGCATTGTATTTGTAGATTGCTTTGGGTAGAATTTGACATTTTCACAATGCTGAGTCTACCATATCCATTAGCATAATACGTTTTTCCATTTATGTACATCTCTTTGGATTTCTTGCAGTAGTGTTTTGTAGTTTTCTTTATACAGGTCTTTTACAACCCTGGTTTGATTTATTTGTAAGTATTTTACTTTTTTAGGGGTTATGATAAGTGATGTGGTTTTCCTGATTTCCTTTACATAGTTCTCTTTGTTGGTATTTAGGAACCCAACCGATTTTTTTTATGTTTATCTTGTGTCCTGCTGCTCTGCTGAATCTTTCTCTTAGTTCCAGTAGTTTTCTTGGGGAGTATTTATGGTTGTGTTTGTATAGCATTATATCATCCACAAATAGGGATAATTGATTTCTTGCTTACCAATTTGGATGCCCTTTATTTCTTTTTCTTGCCTTCTTGCTATTGCTAGGACTTCCAGCACAATGTTAAATAGGGGTGGTGATAAACAGCATCCTTGCCTTGTTCCTGTTTTCAGTGGAAATATTTTCAGCCTCTCTCAGATGAGAATGATTCTGGGTATTTGTTTTGTATAGGTGCCTTTTATCACGTTGAGGAATTTGCCCTCCAGCTAAGGCTAATAACCAAAAAGTTGGCAGTTCAAATCCACCATCTTCTCCATGGAAACTCTACGGGGCAGTTATACTCAGTCC